>NC_133653.1:49562887-50216741 GCF_009905375.1 Apium graveolens
TAGTGTGATGCAAGGACATCCCAAATTCTCAATAGCCAAGAAGGAAGAAGACAAGCAATTAAAGGCTGACAAAAGAGCACAAGCAAAGCTTGAACAACAGCTAAAGTCAAGTCTAGTTGAAAAAGAAAAAGGGATTGAAGTCAGGGGTGAAGACAAGACTACAAACCTAGATGAGGTTTTAGGGAGTATATTTGGTGAGAGTGTGGAAGAAAGAGAGGAATGGCAGAAGGGAAACAGAAGAAAGGCCAAGGCACATAGAAGGAGTGGAGATAACACTGAAGTAACCAAATCTATATCTAAACCACTACCTTCCATACCTGAACCCCTTGTTGCTGATCCCACAATAAACATCCATGGTGAACCAATCATTCCAAAAGAGGAACCTATTGATTGGGACACTATCAAATTGCCTACCTTTCTAACCACTCTTCCACTACCAAAGAAACAGAAAAGAAAACCAAAATCTACACCTCCCATAACCTCTAAGAAATTCACTCAAAAACAAAAACCTAAGCCTAAGTCACCCATTTCTAAAGATGATTATGTTCACATCAGTGACATAAAAGAAATTTCAGACATTGAACTCTATCTGGATGAGCTGGAGGATGTAAGGGGAATAGCTGCCTACAGACAGCTACCAGAGAGATTAGTGTTCAGATATAAAGGAGCTGGGGAAAGAACATGGCCTCTCCACAGGATTCTGGATGAAGGCTACTCTACCTTGATTAGAGTCTATTCAGCTATACAAAAGGATTCTGGCTTTACCAGAACTGCCAAGACTGAAATTCTCAACAAGATAGCCAATATAAGGAAAACTTGGAGGGAGCCCAATGCTTTACCCAGGACTTTACTCATTCAAGAAAGGGAAATGAAAATTCACAAATCACCTCATTGGTTGATGGAATTTAGAGATGATAAAGGAGTCAGAAGATTTTTCAGACTTGAAGACCAACTCAAGATTGCCAGCAATGAAACTCTCAAAGAAATGCAATCTAAGTTGGATGTCAGTGTTGAAGATGAAGCTGAATTCTTCAGACAACTCCAACTCCAAATTGAGGAAAATGACAAAAGGCTAGGAAAGAAAACCAGGGAACAAAGAAGAAAAAGATGATTTGCTCAGACTAAAGGAATGTCCTTGGAAACAATGTAAATCTTCAATTACCTCCTAGTACATACACTTTTGCAGCATTTTTAAATTTCTACTTAGTTTCAATTCATATATCTGTTAAGTGTTTTGTTATCATCAAGTTAACCCTGAATTTATGCCTACAATTCTTATAGACATAAATAGGGGGAGATTGTTAGGAATGTATATGCATTAGTTTGATGATATGTTTAACAAAATACTTAAGTAGAAATTTAGTGTCTGTAGCCTCAACGGATAAGACCACTTTGGCTATCCGTTGATGGTGTAGCTTTACTTAGAAATAAGTCTAGTGTTGTAGCATATTTCAGTCTCTGTATTTAAAATGTAATTCTTGGAAGTTGAGAGAAACTATGAGTCATGTTGACTACTAGATGATATGCAGATAGGAAGGCCAATTGTAAATACTTCATGCCTTGTAATTTTGTATAAGTGAAGTGGTATCAACGGATGACTTAAAGACCTTCAACGGATGAGAAGCTAAGCTTCAACGGATGTCTCTAAAGCTTCAACGGATAAAGTCATCAACGGATAACATCCTTCAACGGATGAGTGCATCAACGGATGAAAGCTTCAACGGATGTTCTGATGATTAGCCGTTGATAAGGGGTAGTTGTACCTATAAACAGAGGCACGTGGGTTGATAGAGACAACTGAGATGTGGTAGCCGAATTTCAGGAACAACAGAAAAAGCAGCCGTTCTTCTTTAGTACAAAGATGCAAAAGTCAACAAAGTACTGGAGTGAGCAGGAAAAGAAGCAAGTGAAGATCTTATTTTATTACTGTATTTTATATTGTTCTTCACTTGTACACTTGGTAATATATAAACCAAGTAGAAGCTAGTAATTAGAGGAGAGATTTTCCAGAGCTGTTTAGAAAAATATTGAGAGAAAATTCATCTAGTTTGTACTAGGATGCAGCTGTGATCAACATTGTTGAATCACAGATTTTCTAAAATACCATCTCTGGTGGAACAACAAATCCACCAGAAAAGTTTTTAAGGTCTGTTGTGTTCTTTACATTTGTGCTTGAATATATATCTGTCTGTATTAGCTTAAAGCAATTCACACACTTGTTCTTCTTGAACACACAACTTTCATAAACTGCTCAAAACTTGAAAAAGTTTTGAGATTTACATTCAACCCCCCTTCTGTAAATCTCATTGTTAGTCCACTAGGAATAACAGCTGTTCAGTCAAAACAGGTGTTTCCACTTGATCCGTAGTAGTTTGTGCTTCTTGAACTTCATCACGTTCAATTTTGCTCCCACTGTTTCCTTCAAGGATAAACTCCTTTTCCAAGAAGGTAGCAAGTCTGGAGACAAACACCCGATGTTCGGTGTAAAAGTAATACCCTAAATTCTCTCTAGGATATCCCACAAAACTACATTTTACGGATCGTGATTCCAGCTTATCTGTGTCAACTTTCTTGACATAAGCTGGACATCCCCAAATCTTAACGTGTTTAAGACTCGGTTTCCTTTCTTTCCATATCTCATACGAAATTTGAGGAACAGATTTTGGAAGGGACCATATTCAGTAAATATGCTGAGGTTTCCAATGCATAACCCCATAGGAATACTGGAAGATTTGCATAGCTCATCATGGACCGAACTATGTCTAACAAAGTTCGATTTCTCCTTTCAGATACCAATCTGGAGGAGTCCACTGGGAGACTATACCATTTACTTTGAGATAATCTAGAAACACTCCATTAAAGTATTCACCACCTCGATCTAATCGAAGAATTATAATACTATGTTTGGTTTGTTTCTCCACTTCATACTTATACTCTTTGAACTTTTCAAAGGGCTTCAGACTTGTGTTTCATCAAACACATATCCGAATCTAGATCTATCATCTATGAAAGTAATGAAGTATGAAAATCCACCCATGGCTTGCTTAGACATTGGTCCACATACATCTGTGTGTACCATTCCTTGTAAATTTGCAGTCCTCTCTCCATGTCTACTAAATGGAGACTGCAGTGCCACTATAAAGTGAGATTTTCATCATCCCTTTTCTTTTATTAGTTTGTTCAATCTGAAGTAAATTATGTCACATTTATACAGACCATTATTTAAAGTACCACGTCCATAAAGAATATTATCTCTAAGAATAGAACATTCATTATTCTCAATAATAAATGAAAATCCAGCCAAGTCTAACATGGGAATAATATTCCTCACAATCGAGGGAACAAAATAACAATTATTTAAAACAATAGTCTTGCCCGTAGGCATATGTAAATGAAATGATTCTACATCTTCAGCAGCAACTCTTGCTCCATTTCCCATCAGTAGAATCACCTCCTCTTCCTCAAGAGTCCTACTTCTCCTTGGTCCCTGCAACAAATTGCAGATATGAGAACCACATGCGGTATCTAATACCCAAGTAGAAATTTGATTTAATGACATATTCACTTTTATCATGAACATACCTGAATCAGAAGCGGTAGTCTCACTACCCTTCTTCTTCTTCAATTCTGCAAGGTAAACCTTGCAGTTACTCTTCCAGTGCCGCACCTTGTTACAGTGAAAGCAAACAACTTTGCTCTTGGAGTCTTCAGCTTTTGGTGGAACCGGCATTTTCTCACCTACTTTCTTCTTCTTGGAAGGGTTCCTCTTCCTTTTCTTAGGATTGGAACCTTCACCAATTAGAAGAACAGAACTCTTCTTAGGGGGAAAATTCGATTCCGCAGTCTTCAACATGTTGTGGAGTTCAGGCAGGCTGACATCCAACTTATTCATGTGAAAGTTCACAACAAACTGCGAGAACAAACTCGGAAGCGATTGCAAGACCAAGTCTTGGCTCAGCTCCCCATCCATGGCAAAACCAAGTTGTCCAAGACGTTCAATCAAATTGATCATCTTAAGTACATGGTCATTCACAGATGATCCCTCAGATATCCTACAACTGAACAACTCCTTCGATATCTCATATCGAGCTGTCCTTACCGCGACCAAGTCGCAAAATATTCAGTATATATGTATATATATATACTTTTCACAAACTTTGAAATCCTCTGACATGTATAATATACACAGAGTTCCCGTTTATAACTGTATAAAATATCGTTGCAAGGTGATCTCATATATCTAACCTTGTTTCAACGTTTTTCCGAAAATCTTTGACATGCACAAGATAATCATTTACTAGATATAAGTTTAAAAGATAAAGTTACAAGATACTCCAATATACTTATATCCGAATACTACTTGAACTACCACCGTTCAAGTTATAATCAGTTTCAAAAGTTCATCACCTAGATGAGACTACAAGATAAGACTTGAATAGATTCAATCCTTAAAATATCATTATAAATAATGAAGTTACGAGATACTTCATTAAGTCCCGATATATATATACACCTATATATATACATTTCATACACTCCTTGAAAACCTCTGTTATAAAAATTATAAACAGAGTTGCAATATCCAATGAATTTTGGAAAGGAGAAAACCTTGGCATAAACCCGATATCTTGCTGATCAGGCAAATATACCAATAAGTAACATTTTCTACTAGTAGATGGACGAATTCCCCACTGGTTATCACCCTGGTCGTAATAGGACCTTATGTTGGACTGCCACTCAGCCACTTATGCATTTGATGGACTCCCACTGAGCCACTTACACTATCATGGACGCCCACTGAGCCCATGTTGCTTCTGCCGACTCGATAGATGGACTTACTTCCCGAACGTTGGGTAAGTAATCAATTCATTTACCAAAACTGCAACCTTGTTGCGAATATAAAATACACCATAGAGCCGGATCCCTCAGGTTTTGAGCGAGTATTTAAATCCCCTTTAAAAGGAAGATCTTAAATATAAAAAAATGAGTTTTGGGATCCGCTTTAACTTTTAAAAATCATTTTGAAGACTCGAAAACACTATAAAGAGTGTTTGGAGTAATGCTGATTTAATAAAATAAAGCAGTCCCAATATATTTAGAAAATATCTGAATATTATTATTTAAATAATATTCCCATAAAGAATAATTGAGGTAGAAGTTGGAAAACTTATACTTGAAATGAATAGTAAATAATCAAAGATATCTTTATACGAAAGTAATATCTTTGTTTGAATAATCAAAAGTAAGTTTGATTATCGAACATTATTCTTTAATAAAATAAAGAATATTAAATAATACGCGGAGTCATAATACCTCGAATGAATATTATAAATAATATTCATTAAATAAATAAAGGAGTCATACATCCTCAAATGAATATCCAATTAATAATCATTAAATAATATAAACTGAGACTTAAGCCCTCGAATGAATATTCGAAATAATATTCAATAAATAAAATAAGGTTAAAGTTATCGAATAAACCTTATTCGATTAATAGTTTTGAAAACTATAACCATATATATATAAAATATATATATTATACTCGGGAATATCGACTCCCGGTTTAGGAATATGTTCACCTTTTGATCCCCTATACTAAGGGTAAACTCAAATACCGCTTATCTCTAGCATAGGTATTATGCAACTATAAGCATTTGAACCAACAGATATATAAATCAAGAATATAAAACCGGCATGCATATATACCATATCACATGCTACAATATATCGCAAGAATTTGCTAATAACCAATATGCATTTATCGCAAGATCATGCATATACACATATACATCACAACAACAGTTATACGGGTAGAAAACTTGCCTGAGCGACTGGGGGTGATAAAAGGCTCGGGACGAGTCTGGTAACCTATAAACAACAAGTAAGTTGGAATTAAACCAAAGTCACTTGTAAATCTATACTTTAACTAACTTAGACTCTAACGCTTGTTTTGCGCTTACTGATTCTCTTAAGTCACTCGAGTACCCTCGGCTCCACCATTTTTAATAATTTAACCATTACGAGTTTTATGGAGATTCCTTCGCGGGTGTCTTACCAACTGCCTATTACACCTTACATAAATGTTTCATACTTCAATTAGTCTTTAAGGTCTTTAACCTATGTTTCAAAGTAAGGCGAGGGATAAGGGTTCGTTCGCGAAACGTCGTTACTTAAAACGGCCGTTTCTCCTAAACCGTTCATCGGAATCAAACGAACCACATATCAAAACGAAGCTCGTAACATGAACTATCTAAACATGGCAATGGTCAAAACCTAGCAGTGAGTTAAAGGGTTCTGATGTTAAGAACAAAAACAGTCTACGGTAAATCGGGTATTACAACGGCTATGTTTACGCGATTTCCCAAATTTAAACCATTCCAAAACAACCCATAATCAAGCCACAATCACATCCCAATCCAAACTCCATCCATACCACATCCTAACAGCCCCAATCAATTCAATATTAACATTTATACTTATGCTTAAGCTTGAATTTAACTATACTTAAGTTCTTTTAACCAAAACAACAAGATTCACCATCCATTTCACTACCACTCCAACCCAAATTCTAAACCACAAACATTAAGCTACTATATCACCATAACAATCAAAATCATCTTATTATACAAAGGAATCTAGGGTTTGGAGATGATATACCTTCCTTGAAGTGGTGGGAGTAGCTAGGAAGCCTTAAGAAGTCTTGAGATGACTTAGGGATGCTTGGATCTTAAAGGAAAAACAAGAAAATCAAGTTAAAATTCTTGAAGTCACTATTCATTGTCTTTTTCATTGATTTCTTGAAGAAGATTGTGAATGATTTGGAGGCTTAAACTCATAGAATAGCCATAACTATGCATAAGGAATACTAGGGAATTATCTTACCAATTTAGGAAGCCTTGAACTTGAATTTTGAAAATTGTTTTCTTTGAAAATGGCAAAAGCCGAGAGCAAAGGGAGGATGAAGTAGAATTTTGTGTTTTTTTTTTGATGAAAATGAATATTTGCTTGGTTGGTTGAATTAGTTTTGTTTTGTTTTAGGTCAATTACCCATTTACCCTTGATTTTGTGTGGTTAATATTCCACCACATTTCCTTCCCTCTTATGTCATGCTTGCATCACTTTGTGATGTCATCACCCCTCCTTTGTCCTCTTTCTATTGGTTGGATGACACCATCCTCTCTTATCCCTTTGATTAACTTCCTAATTGTTTGCCTAATGACCGCTGATCTGTTATACGGTTCGCTTAACTTTCATTTTCGTTTATCATTTGAGGGATCATACCCGGGATCTTATTACTTAGGTTCCCTTAACCTTTCTCAATATATTATATTCCTTTTATGATCCTCTCTTATAATCCTTTAATTTAAATCCTTTTTATCCTGTTACCTTTTACTCAATTCTTTCCGTATCTAGTGGATTTCCGGGAAAAGTCAAAGTGTTTGGAATTGGATTCTGACGATCTTTACATACACTTATATACCATATAGAGTACTAATAAAATCTCAGAATATCCATAACAGAACCCCTACATAGTGTGGCATGAAAAGTTTTCTCATTCAGCTAAAACACTATTCATAAGGGTTAAAAAAAGTTCAAAATTTTGGGGTTATTACAAAGACATTGATGTTGGGATTTACTATTCTATTTATCAATAAGACACTATTTCATCTGTTTTATTATTTAATTCTGAATTGTCACTCAATGTTAAGATATCCAGTCTTCAAGATTGCAACGAAGATTAAATTATATCTGTGAACTTATTGTCATTATTAGCTTTCAATGTTTTTTTTAACATTTTATGTGTCCTCTTAGCTTTAATTTGTCATTAGTTTTAATATGTCTCTAATATAAATAGCAACATTTGTGCGATTATTGATGTTGTGCAGCAATGCTAAATATATCTCCATAAAAAATGTATTAACACGACAATAATGTTGGTGAATTATAAAGCGAAAATATCCAATTGCTAGGTGTAGAACAATAATTTTAGAGAAAAATCAGCTTTTCAAAACTTATTTTTTCATGGATAGAGATCGAACCAATCTTTACAAGATGGCCATTTGATTCTAAAATACATAAATAATTTTATTTTAAACAAGCTTACCTTTCTATGACTCTAAGATACATAAAGAATTCACTACCATTCAGGAAACATGCTTAGAATTAATTGACTTGTTCAAATAAATCCATATATAACTGTTTTTCTTTATCATCCATTCAGTAAACATGCTTGGAATTAATTTACAAAGACGATAAATCCATATGTAATAGTTTTACTTAAACATTATAGTTATTTTAATGAAAGCGTATTAGTCTTGCCCAATTATAATATTTATATTATTAATGATAAATCTTCTAATAATATTGAAATATTGAATAGATCATTAAGTTTTTCCCTCTTGTCAATTACCTGATACGACTTGCAAAGTCGTATATATGAAAAAATCCTATAGAGGTGATATTTTATAATATATAATATATTTAAATAAAGCACTAAACATAATTGTATAATATAACTTTAGATTTTTATAATATCAATACATGATATCAATACAACTACTATTTTTAAATATAATTTGATGAATTTTCCGATGCACTATTGATTAAATCAATAACGTATACATGAGTTGCATATTTAAATGGTATTTTTAGTAATACAGTGTTGCACTATATAAATATTGTTGCTTTTCATCTTTGTAAAACACGTTATATCTTTTTATTTTATACAGAGATCATATGATTAGTTTGCCTCCTAATTTTACGTCTCTGGATTGGTATAGGTATATCATGTATATCATTACAACAACTTTATAATAAATCAGTTTGTCTGTCATATCTTATGATTTGTAACAAACATAAACTGATTACTCCTCCTAATTTTATGCTTAGAGATAGTTACTCCTGATTTTTCTTCCATCACTTTCTTCTATAAACTGCTTCTTCTTTTTTGGCATACCATATTTGGTTTCTACAGCATAAAAATTGACTTCATACAGGTAATCAACCACATCCTACCGTCCTTTTCTTCTATCTTGCTATTGTACTTAATGTTTTTGTTTTATGATACACATAACTATCAACAATGTTTCATCAGCTCTCTTATATTGATGCCTCTAGAACCAAATGGAAGATAAAGGCGAGAGTTATCATAATGTGGTCTTCTATTTCTGTCACAGATAATGGGACTGAAACAATAAAAGGATATAATTTAGTTTTAGTGGATGACGATGTAAGCGTCTAAATTTATAAATTATTTTCTTACGATTTATGATAAATTAGACTCATATTAACTGATTTATACAACATTATTTTGTCTATTTTATTATATGATCAGGACTGCCATGTTCATGTGTTAGGAATATGTGTATTAGTTTGATGATAAGTTAAAAAAAACACTTAAGTAGAAATCTAGTATTTGTAGCCTCAACGGATAAGACCATTATGGCTATTCGTTGAAGGAGTAGCTTTACTTATAAATAAGTTTAGTATTGTAGCACATTTCATTCTCTGTATTTAAGTTGTAATTCTTAGATGTTGTGGGAAATTATCAGTCACGTTGACTACTAGTGGATATGCAAATAGGAGGGCTAATTGTAAATATTTCATGCCTTGTAATTTTGTATAAATGAAGTTGTATCAACTGATATTAAAGGCCTTCAACGGATGAGAAGCAAAGCTTCAACGGATGTCTCTAAAGCTTCAACGGATAACATCCATCAACGGATGAGTGCTTCAACGGATAAAGGTTCAACTGCTAATGCATCAACGGATAAAGCTTCAACGGATAAAGCTTCAACGGATAAAGCATCAACGGATGAAAGCTTCAACGGATGCTTAGTTCAAATAGCAGTTGATAGTGACAATTCATAAGCTGACAGAGGCACATGGGTTGACAGAGATAAACTGGAATGTGGCAGCCTCTAGGAGGAATCAAGAAAATGCAGCATTTCCATTCTGGTGCAAACAAGGAAGTATTCAAAGATTCACAGCTAAACCTAAATTGCATTGGATAGAGATATGAAGAAGAAACATGTGAAGAATCTTTTAATTATATTTTACAGTTTTGTCTTCACTTGTAAACTTGGTGATATATAAACCAAGTAGCAGCTAGTAATTAGATGGT
The DNA here is from genome assembly GCF_009905375.1 of Apium graveolens. NCBI lineage: Eukaryota > Viridiplantae > Streptophyta > Magnoliopsida > Apiales > Apiaceae > Apium > Apium graveolens. The sequence goes on from NC_133653.1 coordinate 49,573,014, forward strand.
GAATTTTCCAGAACTGTTTAGAAAAATCCAGAGAGAAAATCATCTAGTTTGTACTAGGACGCAGCTGTGATTTAATTCTTTAAATCACAGATTTTCTGAAATAACACATCTCTGGTGGAACAACAAATCCACCAGAAAAGTTTTTAAGTCTGTTGTATTCTTTACATTTGTGTTTGAATATATATATGTCTGCATTAGCTGAAAGCAATTCACACACACTTGTTCATCAAAACACAATAGCCCAGAAACTGCTCAAAACTTGAAAAAGTTTTGAGATTTACATTCAACCCCCCTTCTGTAAATCTCATTGTTAGTTCACTGGGAATAACAATTGGTATCAGAGCAAGCTCTTAACATACAAAGAGTTTAAAGATCTATTCTGCTAACATCATGAGTAAGAAGGATATTGGTGTAAAGATTCCAATCCTGGAAAGAGATAACTATCATCACTGGAAAGTGAAGATGCATTTACATCTTCTCTCTCAAGATGAAAGCTACATCAACTGCATTGAAAATGGTCCTCACATCCCTTACAAGGTGGCCACAGCTGCTACTGCAACAGTTGCTGTTGGACAGTCTATTCCCAAGCCAAAAGCAGAATGGACTGTTGAAGATATTGAAGAGGTTCACAAGGACAAGAAAGCCATGAACATTCTGTTTAATGGCCTAGATCAAGATATGCTTGACAATGTCATTAACAGCCAAACTGCTAAGGAAATTTGGGATACTGTGCAACTTATCTGTGAAGGTACTGAGCAAGTTAGAGAAAACAAAATACAGCTTCTCGTTCAACAGTATGAATATTTTCATTTTGAGGAAGGAGAATCATTGAATGATACCTTCAACAGATTTCAGAAACTGTTGAATGGATTGAAGCTGTATGGCAGAGTGTACCAAGTCAAGGACTCCAATTTAAAATTTCTAAGGTCTCTACCAAAGGAATGGAAGCCTATGACTGTTTCTCTAAGAAATTCTCAAGATTATAAGGACTTCACACTTGAAAGATTATATGGAATTTTGAAGACATATGAACTTGAGATGGAGCAAGATGAGCTGTTGGAAAAGGGAAAGAGAAAAGGAGGATCAGTTGCACTTGTAGCTGACAATGAGAAGATTGAAGCCAGGAATGAGGAGAAGACAATGCCAAGTCTCAAAATTGGCACAAGCAAATCAGAATCAAGCAAGGGAAAGGAGCAAGTAGCTGAGGATGAAGACAATTCCAGTCAAGATGACTCTGATGATGTTGATGAAGATCTGGTTTTTCTGTCCAGGAGGTTTGCAAAGATGAAATTCAGGAAAAATACAAAATTAACTAAGTCAAACAAAAACATGGTGGACAAATCTAAGTTCAAATGTTATAATTGTGGCATTAGTGGACACTTTGCAAATGAGTGTAGGAAGCCAACCTCTGATAAGAAGAAATTTGAGCAAGTTGATTACAAAAAGAAGTATTTTGATTTGTTCAACCAAAAGGAAAGAGCTTTTCTCACTCAAGATGATTGGGCAGCAGATGGAGCCAATGAAGATGATGATATGGAATATGTCAACCTAGCCCTGATGGCTAATTCTGATGAAAATAAAACTAGTTCATCAAGCAACCAGGTAATTACTACTGATCTCTCTCAGATTTCTAAGATTGAATGCAATGAAGCCATAAATGATATGTCCAATGAATTATATCATTTGCGTATTTCCCTTAAATCACTAGCTAAAGAAAACACAAGAATCAAAGAGAATAATTTGTTTTTAAGTGATAGGAATGATGTGTTGGAGAATCAGGTAATTGAGCTTAAAAAGATTAAAATTAAATGCTTGACTGTTGAGAGTGAACTAGAAGAAGCTGTTAAGAAAGTAGAAATTCTTTCTAAACAGTTAAAAAGTGAGCAAGAGGTAATCAAGGCCTGGAAAACATCTAGGGATGTTAATGCTCAGATTGTCAAGGTTCAGGGAATTGAATCATTCTGTGAGAATGCCTGGAAGAAAAACAAAAAGGAGTTAGAATTAATTGATGGATTGTCAACGGATGTGGAATCAACGGATGATGAAAGTTATCCGTTGAAGGAAGAAAAAGAGCATCAGTTGAAGGCTCATCAATTAAAACAGGCAAGTGATTCTAAAAAGAAAAATCTCAATAAGAAGGTTGGTGAGGATAAAAAGGAAACTAAAAGAAAATCTAATAGAAATGGGAAGGTAGGGATTAACAAACACAACAATTACACACCTGACAAATATGCTCCTAGAAAAAGCTGTGTGCATTGTAAAAGTGTTAATCATCTATCTGATAACTAAAAATCTGTTAAGAATGCTCCCATGCCTTTAACTCCCTCCATGCCTAACATGTCTATGTCACCTCTGCATTCTATGCCTCTTATGTCTCATCAGAATCCTCATGCACATTTTGCAAACATGCCATATGTTAATTATCCTTATTTTACTGCATTTAGTATGCCTCAGATGCCATACAACATGCCTATGTGGAATAATATGTTTGCACAATCCATGCCTCATCAAATTCAATCAAATGTGTTAAATGATTCTGTGACTAACCCTACACTTCAACCAACTACATCTGAAACCAAGGTTGACCCAAAGTTACCTAAGTCAAAAGATGCAGGAGGAATGAAGTCTAGGAAAAAGACTAACAAGACTGGACCCAAGGAAACTTGGGTACCAAAATCAACTTGATTGATTTTGTTGTGTGTAGGGAAACAGAAGGAATCTATGGTACTTGGACAGTGGCTGTTCAAGACACATGACAGGAGATTTCACCCTGTTCACAGAGTTCAAGGAGAGAGCTGGCCCTATCATAACCTTTGGAGATGACAGCAAAGGGTTCACTATGGGATATGGCTTGATTTCAAAAGAAAATGTCATCATTGATGAAGTTGCATTAGTTGATGGTCTCAAACACAATCTATTGAGCATCAGTCAACTATGTGACAGAGGGAATACTGTTTCCTTCAATTCTGAAGCCTGTGTTGTCACAAGTAAGAAGGACAACAAAGTGGTTCTAACTAGAGTTAGAAAAGGGAATGTGTACTTAGCTGACTTCAACTCTACAGATTCAGAATCAATCACTTGTCTTCTCAGCAGAGCAAGTCCAGATGAGAGTTGGCTATGGCACAAGAAGCTATCCCATTTGAATTTCAAGAAAATGAATGATCTAGTCAAAAAGGACTTAGTTAGAGGAATTCCTCTAGTGGAATTCACAAGGGATGGACTGTGTGATGCTTGTCAGAAAGGAAAGCAAAAGAAAGCATCATTCAGTAAGAAGCTTGAATCTGCAATTGATGAACCATTACAGCTGCTACACATGGATCTTTTTGGACCAGTCAATATATTGTCAATTTCAAGGAAAAGATATTGCCTAGTGATTGTAGATGATTTCTCAAAGTTTTCATGGGTTTATTTCCTTGGATCAAAGGATGAAGCTAGTGAAATCATCATCAACCATATCAAGCAAGTCAACAATCATCCAGATTTCAAAGTAAGGAATATTAGGAGTGACAATGGAACTGAGTTCAAGAATACAACCATGAAGTTATTCTGTGAAGAATATGGGATCATGCATGAGTTCTCAGCTCCAAGGACTCCACAACAAAATGGTGTGGTGGAAAGGAAGAACAGATCACTAATTGAAGCTGCAAGAACAATGCTTGAAGAGTCAAAACTCCCAACATACTTTTGGACTGAGGCTGTTAACTGTGCATGTTACACTCAGAATGTTTCTCTAATTAATCAGGCAAAAGGCATGACTCCCTATCAATTGTTCAAGAGAAAAAAACCAACTTTAAACTTTCTGCATGTCTTTGGTTGCAAATGTTACATTCTAAGGAATCAACCTGATCACAAAGGGAAGTTTGATGCAAAGGCTGATGAAGGAATATTTGTTGGTTATTCTGTTGGAAAATCATATAGAGTCTACAATCTAAGAAATAACATTGTCATGGAATCTGTGCATGTTGTGTCTGATGATAAAAAGATTGATGGACTAACAGATGAGGGACATCATGAAGGACTCAAATTTGACAATATTGAGATATATTATGATGATATTGAAGATGAGAATGATGGAGAAGGCACCTCGAAAAGAATTCAAAATCTTCCTTTGGACAATGCACAGAATGCTGCATCCGTTGAAAGTCACAATTTATCTTCCGTTGATAGAAGCAATGCAGCATCCGTTGAAAGACAAAGTGCATCATCCGTTGAAGTTCATAATGAAGTATCCGTTGATCATAGTCTGTCAACGGATAATCATTTCACTTCATCAGTTGATAGAACTCCCAATTCCTTTCAAAGGATCAGCAACTCAGGGGGAGTTTCAACCAATCAACATTCTATCTCACATCATGACAATACTGAGGCAACCTCATCTAGAGCTAATCTACCACCTCAAAGGAAATGGACCAAGAATCACCCTTTTGAACTAATCATTGGTGATGCTACATCTAAAGTGCAAACTAGAAGGGCTACTCAAGATGAATGTTTGTATAGTAGCTTTCTATCACAGGAGGAACCTAAGAGAGTGGAAGAAGCTCTATTGGATCCAGATTGGATTTTAACAATGCAAGAGGAGATAAATCAATTTGAAAGGAACAAAGTATGGAAGCTGGTACCCAAGCCAAAGAACAAGAGTTCTATTGACACAAAATGGGTATTCAAAAATAAGATGGATGAAAATGGCATTGTCATAAGGAATAAAGCCATATTGGTTGCTAAAGGCTATTCTCAATAAGAGGGAATAGATTTTGATGAGACATTTGCTCCAGTTGCCAGACTTGAAGCCATCAGAATCTTTCTAGCCTATGCAGCCCATGCCAATTTCAAGGTCTATCAAATGGATGTCAAGAGTGCATTTCTGAATGGGGAATTGGAGGAAGAAGTTTATGTAAGCCAACCTTCAGGATTTGAAGATCCAAATTTTCCAGACTATGTGTATTATCTGTTGAAAGCACTCTATGGATTAAAGCAAGCACCTAGAGCCTGGTATGAGACTTTGTCAAAATTTCTTCTAGATAATCACTTCACAAGAGGTAGTCTTGACAAAACTCTTTTCTTTAGAAATGTTAATGGCTCTACAATACTTGTTCAAATTTATGTAGATGATATTATATTTGGATCTACAGATGATAAGCTTTGTAAAAAGTTTGCTAAGTTAATGCAAAGTAAATATGAAATGAGCATGATGGGAGAGCTAACTTATTTTCTTGGTTTACAAGTTAAACAAGTTAGTGGTGGAATTTTCATTAGTCAAACTAAATATATTTATGATATTTTAAAGAAGTTTGATTTAATGGATTGTTCATCTGCAAAAACTCCCATGACCACTGCCACCAAGCTTGAATTAAACAAGGCTGAAAAGTCTGTAGACATTTCAAGTTATAGAGGCATGGTTGGCTCACTTTTATATTTAACTGCTAGTAGACCTGATATAATGTTTTCTACATGTCTCTGTGCTAGATTTCAAGCTGACCCTAAAGAGTCTCACTTAGTGGCTATTAAAAGGATTTTCAGATATCTCAAAGGGACTCCAAATCTAGGAATTTGGTACCCTAGAGAATCTGGTTTTGATCTAATTGGCTACTCAGATGCAGATTATGCAGGTTGCAAAATAGACAGGAAAAGCACAACTGGCACCTGTCAATTTCTAGGGAATAAGCTTGTGTCATGGTTCAGCAAGAAGCAAAATTTTGTTTCAACATCAACAGCTGAAGCTGAGTACATTGCTGCTGGTAGTTGCTGTGCACAGATACTGTGGATGAGGAATCAACTATTTGACTATGGACTAACTGTTGAAAAAATTCCTATATTCTGTGACAACACAAGTGCCATTGCCATTACTGAAAATCCAGTACAGCACTCAAGAACCAAGCACATTGACATCAAGTACCACTTCATAAGGGAACATGTGATGAAAGGTACAGTGGAACTTCATTTTGTTCCAAGTGAAAAGCAGATTGCAGACATATTTACCAAGCCACTTGATGAATCAACATTCACAAGATTTGTAAGTGAGCTAGGTATGCTTAATTATTCTTAAATTCATCTCCTCATTAAAATCTGCTTTATAGCCTGAAATGAATTTGTGACAAGAACAAAATTGGCTTTAAGTAAAGATTATTCTATCAATGGATATTCCCTATCCGTTGAAAGCCAAAATTGTTCTATCAACGGATGTTCATTATCCGTTGAAACACAAATACATTTATGGAAATTTTATCCTTCAACGGATAAAACAGTGTTAACCTTCAACGGATAACTATTTACCTCATCCGTTGAAGTGTCACATCAGTTACTTTAAGTGAGTCACAGCCGTTGATTTGTTTACTTAACCGTTGATACATATGTACACTAATGTATGTATTTGTATTAAAGGCAGTTTTCAGAATTTCTACAGTTTTCTTTATTTTCAAACGGTTGTAATTTGTTTAAAAGTATCATTTAGTCATTTTATTTACGTTTTAATTGGAGAAAGTATAAAAGCCCATTGAATTCTTATTTTCACTTTATGCTTTCTTGCAATTTTTACTCTCTTTCTCTCCCAAAACTCTCAATCTTTTCTCTACAATCTCTACTCACAACAATGGCACCAGTAGTCAAGATTATGTCACAGTCTGGCTTTGTTTTTGAAAAGAACAATTTTGTAACCTTGGTGCAAAATAATGAAGCCCACTCAAATTATCACAAAATGATGGACTTCATCAAGAACTGCAAACTAAGCTATGCAATGCTGGAAGCCCCAACTATCTATTGTGAGGTAATTGAGGAGATTTGGACAACTGCAGAGTTCAACTCCACAGATATGACCATTGTTTTCTCTCTCAAAGGTAAGAATTATTGTATTAACTGTGATGATATACAGTCTTGCTTTAAGCTACCTGAGAATAATGCCATGACACCACACACTGATAATGATGTATCTGCTATGTTAGATTTCATAGGCTATTCTTTTGATTCTGCTAGTTTAGGGAGCATTAGAAGAAAGTGCCTTAGGAAAGAATGGAGTTTTCTTGGAGATGCCTTTATCAAGGTTTTCTCTGGGAAGATTAGCAATTTTGATGCCACAACTTCATCTCTTGTTAATATGCTCTATATGCTAGTTTTCGATAGGTACTTTAATTTTAGCAACTATATCATGCTAGAATTAGGTTCCAGGTTAGGTAACAAAGCTAATAGACCTCATAACATCTACTATGCTAGATTCTTTATGTTATTGGCTAACCATGTTGCTGAAGGTTTGGTCATAACTAATGAGAGCAATAAACTCAAATGTTGGGCACAAGAGAAAAGGGTCCTTGCAGACCTTTTGAGAATTAACCTCAACAGCCAGGTGCCATTGGTATATTTACCAATAATGAATGCACCTCAGGTAAGTGAGGTAAATACTTCTGCAACTCCTACATCTTCCACCCCCATTATTTCTTTGTCTTCTAGTGTGGCAATGGAATCTGTGTCTTTGTCCCAACAGATTCCTACCAAAGCCACCAATCCTAAAATTCCAAAACATAAGTCAAAGACAACCACCTCTGTTGTTTCTCAAAAGACAACAGTTGTAACAACTACCAAAAACCCTGAAGGGAGTGAACAGGGTGTGAGTGGTGAGGGGAGGGGTGAACATCAAAAAAACCCCCAGGATAAGGTGGGAGAGGTGAGTGGTACCTTAGCCAGCCAAGCCACAGTTTCTCAAAAGACTGTGGTGGTTCAAAAGGAGTCAAACACATCCCTAGTTGCATCCTCCCAAAATGATGCAGCTATTAAAAATAGTCCCCAACCAGGGACACAGAACAAAAGAGGGAGGGACACTGAAGCCACACATTCACCTGTCAAAGCTTTTTCAAGAAGAAAGAAGGCTAAAACCCTAGTTTCCACACAGGGGCACACACTGCACAGATACATCCACCTGTATCTTTGCCTTCTCATATTCAGCTTGATGTGGCTCCAGCAAATATGGAGTCACAGCCCCATTCTCTCATAATAGACACACAATAATCACCAAATTCTCCATCACCATCTCTGGATGTGGATATGATATGCACATCAATTCCTGATTCTCCCTATTTAAAACTCAGGGAGGAGCCCCACTCAAATCCCGGTGATCATCATCTGTTAGATGATTTGTTGGATCATCAGCCAATTTTTTCAGACTTAGTTGAAGAATCTGTGTCACCTCACTTAAAATCAATTCACACAGATTAAACAATTATGTTACTTTCAAAATCTACATCTTTTCCTTCTTCAACGGATATCTCTCATCCGTTGACAAGTGGTTGTTCTTCGACGGATAAGCTTAACAGCAGTTATCCGTTGATATCATCAATTTCCACTTCAACGGATACTCCCTATCCTTTGATGGTCTCTACACATATAACTGAATCAATTCCAAGTGTAGAAGACATGGTTACTGTACAATCACTTCTAGGATTGAGGGAAGGGAGTGATAATTTGAGTGAGAGGCTGGGTTGCTCCCAAGCAAAAGGAGAGGTTGAGAGTCAAAATATGCATACTATTTCTTCCAGCATGGCAAAAGTAAGTGAGGGGAGTGCCACCTTAGTAGGTGAGGGTGAGGGTGTGAGGGTGTATGTGAGCCAGGGGGAGCCCCTGATGCAAGAATATAGAGAAAATGAGAGAAAAGCAGGTATAGAAGCTATAAGGGTGGATCCGGCCATTGCTAGTGAGTCAATGATTGTGGATGATGCTGAAAAGGAAAGACAATTTCAGCAACATTACAAAGCTGAGATTGATAACATTTCCTTGGATGCTGACACTTTTACTCATCCTATTTCAGCCTATCAACTGTTGGCTGCTCAGGGCAATGTGGAGGCAGAGCAGACTTTGAACATTGTGCACACTTCAGAATCTCTTCAAAGAGATAAAGCTGCTGTTAATAGGATGCCTTCTCAAGCTGGTGAGCCATCTGAAGAGTTTGAAGTAAATTCTAATGATGATGACTCTATTTCTCTGGATGGGAGCATGAACTTAGGGGGAGATGCAGGCCCAAGTTCTGTTCCAGATTTACCTGAATGGGCATGGACAAAGAAATCTACACCAGGATAGTTTGGTGTAGCTTTGGTCAAGCAAGTAATGGCTATTCAAAAGGCCCTTCAGAAGACTACGGATGCTGGTACAAAGGCTATTCTTCAAGCTCATCTAGACTCTCTGCATCTCTTGCAGTTGCAGCATATCAGACAGAATTTAAGTGTGGACGAACTCAAAAAGGATATTGCTGATCTGAAATCCTACAATTCTGAGAAGTTGGATTCAGTCCTGCCTTATGGTACAATGCAAGATTTGTTGCTGAGACTGAGGAGAGAATCTGATGCTGACAAGAGGCTGGCCAAGTTGGAAACAAGAGTTCAAGTCATTGAAGACTCTGTGGTCACCATTCTTCAAAATCAACAATCTCAGACAAATCTACTATTGCAGCTGGCAAAAGCACAAGGCTTGACCCCTATCCTTGATGATAACAAAAAGGGGGAGAATAAAAGGGAAGGGGAAGGAGAGCCATCAATAAAAATTCAAATATCTAAAGTGCTAGTTCCTGCCATCACCACTTCTCCAATACTTCAAATCAAAGGAAAGCTTGATGGAATTGATCTAATCCAGATAGCAGCAGCTGAGATGAAAGTCAAAGAGCAAAGGAAGAAAATTGATGAAAGGATGCAACAAATTTTTGGTTCTACAACTTCAAAATCACAATCTGTGAAGCATAGCACAAAAGTGGAGCCAATCATCATGGAGCTCAAGCCAGTAAGGAGAAATAAGGTTGGAGAGACTTCTTCCAAGAATCTGAAACCTATGGTTCTCAAGCCCAATAACAGATCCAACAAGGACTCTACAAAGAACCCTCTAAGCCTTGCTCAGTTGAAAGGAGTGGATATTCCTCTTCCAAAGCCTGATGAAGACAAGATTTTGGGTGGTAATATCATGAAGCACAAGGAGACCAAGGATGTGGTTGAAAGGATAAACATGGCCATTATCTTTAGAGAGGGAAAGAGTATATGTGTGATACAAGGACATCCCAAATTCTCAATAGCCAAGAGGGAAGAAACCATAAGGTTGAAGGAAGAAGCTAAAAAGCTAAAGGCTGGCAAAAGAGCACAAGCAAAGCTTGAAAAACAGCTAAAGTCAAGTCAAGCTGAAGAAAAGAAAGAAATTGAAGAAAAGAGTGAAGATGTAGGTATGGGGGACATGATTAGTGATGATGTGGGAAGGAAGAAGTAAGGAAATAAAGGAATGGCAGAAAGGGAACAGAAAGAAGGCCAATGCAAAAAGGAAGATGGTAGATGAAACTGAAGAAATCCAATCAAAATCCAAACCACTACCTTCTATTCCTGAACCTATTGTGCCTAACCCCTTCATAAACATCCATGGTGAAACAATCACTCCTAAGGAGGAACCAATTGATTGGGACACCATCAAATTTCCCACCTTTTTAACCACTTCTCCACCATCAAAGAAACAGAAAAAGAAAATCAAATCAACACCTCCTCTAATCTCAATCAAATTCACTCAGAAGCCTAAGCCTAAGCCACAAGCCTCAAAGGATGATTATGTTCACATTTGTGACATAAAGGAATTTTCAGACATTGAACTCTATCTGGATGAGCTGGAGGAAGTAAGGAGAATAGATTCCTACAGACAGCTTCCAGAAAGACTAGTATTCAAATATAAAGAAAGTGGGGAAAGGACTTAGCCTCTCTACAGGATTCTGAATGAAGGCTATTCTACCTTGGTTAGAGTCTACTCAGCCATAAAAAGGGATTCTGGCTTTACCAGGACTGCTAAAACTGAGATTCTCAACAAGATTGTCAGCATAAGGAAAACTTGGTGGGAGCCTAATGCCTTGCCTAGAACATTACTAATCCAAGAGAGAGGAATTACAGTTCATAAATCACCTCATTGATTGATGGAGTTCAGAGACAATAAAGGAGTCAGAAGATTTTTCAGACTTGAAGATCAGCTCAAGATTGCCAGTAATGAAACTCTCAAGGATATGCAATCTAAGTTGGACATCAATGAAGAAGATGAAGCTGAGTTCTACAGACAACTCCAACTCCAAATAGAGGAGAATGACAGGAGGCTAGGAAAGAAAACAAAGGATCAAAGGAAAAGAAATTAATCTGCTCAGGCTAAAGGAGCACCCTTGGAAACAATATAATTCTTCAATTCTATCTCAGTATACACACTTTTGCAGCACTTTTGAATTTCTACTTTATTTCAGTTCATATGTTTGTTAAGTGTTTTGTTATCATCAAGTTAAACCCAAATTTATGCCTACAGTTCTAGTAGACATAAATAGGGGGAGATTGTTAGGAATATGTGTATTAGTTTGATGATAAGTTAAACAAAATACTTAAGTAGAAATCTAGTGTTTGTAGCCTCAACGGATAAGACCATTTTGGCTATTCGTTGAAGGAGTAGCTTTACTTAGAAATAAGTTTAGTATTGTAGCACATTTCATTCTCTGTATTTAAGTTGTAATTCTTAGATGTTGTGGGAAATTATCAGTCATGTTGACTACTAGTGGATATGCAAATAGGAGGGCTAATTGTAAATATTTCATGCCTTGTAATTTTGTATAAATGAAGTTGTATCAACTGATATTAAAGGCCTTCAACGGATGAGAAGCAAAGCTTCAACGGATGTCTCTAAAGCTTCAACGGATAACATCCATCAACGGATGAGTGCTTCAACGGATAAAGCTTCAACTGCTAATGCATCAACGAATAAAGCTTCAATGGATAAAGCTTCAACGGATAAAGCATCAACGGATGAAAGCTTCAACGGATGCTTAGTTCAAATAGCAGTTGATAGTGATAATTCATAAGCTGATAGAGGCACATGGGTTGACAGAGATAAACTGGAATGTGGCAGCCTCTAGGAGGAATCAAGAAAATGCAGCATTTCCATTCTTGTGCAAACAAGGAAGTATTCAAAGATTCACAGCTAAACCTAAATTGCATTGGATAGAGAAATGAAGAAGAAACATGGGAAGAATCTTTTAATTTTATTTTACAGTTCTGTCTTCACTTGTAAACTTGGTGATATATAAACCAAGTAGCAGCTAGTAATTAGATGGTGAATTTTCCAGAGCTGTTTAGAAAAATCCAGAGAGAAAATCATCTAGTTTGTACTAGGACGCAGCTGTGATTTAATTCTTTAAATCACAGATTTTCTGAAATAACACATCTCTGGTGGAAAAACAAATCCACCAGAAAAGTTTTTAAGTCTGTTGTGTTCTTTACATTTGTGTTTGAATATATATCTGTCTGCATTAGCTGAAAGCAATTCACACACACTTGTTCATCAAAACACAATAGCCCAGAAACTGCTCAAAACTTGAAAAAGTTTTGAGATTTACATTCAACCCCCTTCTGTAAATCTCATTGTTAGTTCACTGGAAATAACATCATGTTTTTGTTTATGCTGATAACTGAAAATATCATGCTAAAAAAATAGTCGAAGGTGGAGTCTTTGTTTCTTCTAATTTTTACACAAAAGATGCTTTGGGCTCTCTCAGACCAGTGAGCTCTTAATTTTGTAACAATTTCTCACCATCGACTAATGTTGAAAGAGTTGAAGAAGACTTCATGATAGCCAGACATAAGTTTGAATTTTTTGATTTGAGCGATTTGTTTGCTGTTGCAAACACATATGAGAAACCTTATTCTCCCGAGTATTCAACATGTTACACTATTTTTCAAGTACTTACGTATCAATAAGTCGAACAAATTAAATTTTTATATTAGTCTCGCAAATTATTTCTTTTTATACACTTATTAATCCAATATATAAAATTGATCTTGGTATGTAGATGTGATTGGTGTTTTAGTGGATTTTGAGCATGTATGAAAAATTAAAACTATGTACGGTCTGAAGGATATTTGTAAGTTTAGAATTACTAACGGAAGGTTTATACAGGACTTCTCATTGACTAATATTTATTGTTGATCATACTCTGTTTTTATCCTGGCTATTGTATTATTTCACAATCTTGAACGTACATATACAAAGATTCTCATAAGGTCAATGTATAGGGTAATCTTGTCGTGACTACTGATGCACATGTTAAAGAGGTTAATGCGGTATTTAAAGATGGTAAGGAGGAGCCTATAACTGTTATAGCGTCAAGTACAAAGCTTAAGATTTGGAAGAGTAAGTCCTATAAAATTCAATATTAAAGTAGTAAAGTGTGAGGTGATTACCGTGTACTCAACATGATTTCATTTCATATGTATATACAGGTTCTGTTCAGATTAGCATACTACCCGCGTCTAAGATATACATCAATTTGGATCATGATTTTGTTTTTGCTATGAAACAGAGGTACACTCATTTTCATCAACTATATTTCATCTATATATCTTAGATGATTAGTTAATTATTTTTTAAAGAATTTAAAATCATTTATCCATATTTTCATCAGGCTTCGCGAAGTAGGTTATGTACCTTCTGACAAGACAACTTCTTCTCCAACTATAACATATGTTAAAGAGGTGGTGCCTGTCATTGAAACGATTACACTAAAGGAGTTAAGTGAGAAAACTTCTACTGATTTTCTGAAGGTATTATTTATTTATATGCTGCCAATTTAAAATAAATGTCTAAGTTCACATATACTACATTCTGTATTTGATTAATACTGCCTGCATACATACGAAGTAGAGTTTTTGTGAATATAATAAATTAAAACATGTTAATGGAATATGTAGATGAGTTTTATGTGCAAAGTAAAGGTTAAATTCGTTGAAGAAAGTAACAATTGGCAGTATGGTAGCTGCAAGAAGAATGATTGTCACGAAGAAGTTATAAAGTTCGAAGGAAAGTATCGATGTGCCAAATGCCAGAAGAATTATCCAGTACCACAAAAGAGGTTATCGAGAAATAAATTCAGCCTCTACTTATATATAAATCTATAAATTTAAATGTATATATGAACAAATATCTGTATAATTAAACAATCACCAACAATTCATATATCCCATTTGCAGGTTGAAGATCGTTGTTCTTGTAGAAGATGACACAGAAGCTTTTAATTTTTTTTATATGATCATGTCGTGAAACGACTGTTGGGTAAAACAGTAACTGAGTTGATGGCGGAAGGATACAATGTAAAGTACTTTAATCCATTTAGTGTCAATTAATTATTTTATCCGAAACATATGTTACCGCTTTTATGATTATGTCAAGTTTTCTACTGATTGTATACTTTGTAGGATCCTGCATCATATCCTCCACCTTTAAAGCAAATTACAGGAAGAGAAATTATTGTTAAAGTTGTGCTCACTGATGATAACATATTAGTTAGCAGCACTGTATATTATGCTCATGATGCATATGAATGTTCAGTTAGCACTTCTCCTGTGCTTGAAGACATTGATATTGGGACTTCCGTTTCAAATTATACAAATGTGAGTTTCATGTTTCACATCTTAAAAATTTCCTACTTATTCCACAATATACCTAACATACTGTTTATCCTAAAGATATTTGTTAGCTCTTGAATTTACAAATGTTTTCATACTATATCCAAAATTGCAGGCAAGTGTTCCCAGTGCATCCGATGGTGCATGCACTCCAGGTTCATCTTTATCGACTAGCAAACGAGTTAAAAAGGTCGGTAGGTTGTATAATTATCCATTATTATATGTGATTTATCATACATAATATACGTACAGTTTGTTATTTCTTCATACGGCATTAACATTATATTATATTCCATTATGCAGGAAAAGTAAAATGTTTTTGTAGCGGACTCAAGATTCATATAATCACGTTCTTTCGAGGAAACTTGAATGAACATTATCTCATTTTTTTCATTTCAGAACTTCAATAATTAAGTTTGATTTCTATTTCCATTGTTGTTTACTGTTTTGCAAACAGAAACTTTTTGCTTTGATACAGTGTAGTTGAGACTTTTGGATGTTCTTTATGTATTTGTAAAATTTTAAATTAATGGACCAATAATTTTTAATGGCAGGTAGTTTATCCTGTAATTTGATTAGTATCCTTTCCGTTATGCGGTTAATGTTTAAACTATAAACGTGCTTAAAATATATACAAAAAATAGAACTCTTCATACTATTTGACTACAATACTATACCATTTCTTTATCAAAGACTAAAAAAGGGAAGAGACGTTATCGAATAATTATTTGTTAGTGTTTACACATGAAAATATTGGTACACATTATCTCAACTTCATAAATATATATTTTTAAAATTTAAAAAAAGATCATTGATAATTAAAATCTGTGTGTAGCACGAGCAAGATAACTAGTTAATTACAATTCATAAATAATATGGTTAAGTGAAAAAAATTCAAACAAACAAAATCCACAATCCAAATTAAATATACTCCCAAATTAATAGTACCAACTATGAATACATAAAATATTTTATTTCAAGCTTTAGGTATCTTTTGCCAAAAAGTAATGTATCATTTTCTTTTCTTTCCATTTTTGGTATTCAATTTCCAAAAATTATATGTAAATTTAATTGATACCAAATATTTTTTATTAATAATATTATGCATTTCAATGAAGTGTTTTTTTAATGTAAAAGACGTTATTTTGAATAATGACAAAAGATTCTTGTTTGATTTCTTAAAATTCTTCTAGCAAGAGCAAAAACAATTGGGCAAAAATCTTTCAAAAGTATAAAAACAATTAGGTACTCTGATATATAAAGAATATATCTTCAAGAATATGATCAAGATTATTACTCTCAGTTTATATATAATCTTCAAATTTTTCTTTATCAAGAATACGATAATCTTCGTTAAAAATAAGATTACTATAATATTAAAAAAACAGACAGCCAAACAAGGTGTTATACTAATAGGTAAAACGGGTCAAGCAGTCACTTTTCAAAGTGGCCCATCAAGTCAATGAACAAAATTGAATCTTGTTTGACTATTTCGTATGTGTATTAAGCCCCACACACCCTCCTCATCTCCGCCTTATATTCCAAACACAACCAATAGCCTGTTAACAGTTGGTCCATCTCAATCAATGCTCACGCACCTTTTTAATGCGTGTCATACACCCCCATTTCCTATTAGTCGATGCACTCCACTCTCTCTTTAAATACCTCTTCTTACCCACAACAAACACGAAGACCTTTGAACAAAAAATAATCTAAACAAACCCATCTTTCTGTTCTGCTTGCTTTTATGTTTCATTTCTTGCACTTGTTTGGTCCCTACTCTCTCTCTAAAAAGTTTGAAGTTTCTCTCTCTAGAGCTTGAGTTTTGACCCATCAATGGAAACATCAATGAAACTCAGAGATAATCAAAACCCATCTCTAGTTTCATCACCAAATAGCAATAGCACCAACAGTTCAAGCTCTAGCAACACCACCCACCAGAAAATCATGACCCACCCATCTCCGACCCGAATTCCGGCGCCAGCTCCGGTGATCAGATCCGAGCCCAATAACCCCAATCCAACAACCTTCGTTCAAGCTGACACATCTTCATTCAAACAAGTAGTTCAGATGCTTACCGGATCTTCAGATACAGTGAAAAACGCTGCTAATGTTTCTACCCGATCCGACCCGGTTAAGAACCCGATACCAGTTGTGAAAACCGGGTCGAAGAAAGAGAAGGCGTCTAAGCTTTATGAGAGGAGGAACAGCCTGAAAAACTTGAAAATTAGCCCATTGATTCCGGGTCTTGTAACCGGGTATTTGGGTTCGCCCCGAAAACCCTGCCCGGCTGAGATTCTGTCACCTAGCATGCTGAATTTTCCTTCACTGGTACTTAGCCCGGTGACGCCTTTAATACCCGACCCGTTTAACAGGTCTCAGCAAAGCTGTTCCGGTCTGAATATTAATATGGATGCTGAAAACAAAGCAATTGCTCATAAGGGATTTTATTTACACCCATCTCCATCGAATACTCCAAGAGGGTCGGAGCCCCGACTTTTGCCTTTGTTTCCTGTGACTTCTCAGAAAGTTTCAGGTTCTTCTAGTTCATCATAAATTGAGAAATAATTCATTTATGATTTATATAACCATATGTATAAGCAATTATATGTAATTTGAATTGTTGAGGCCAAATGTTGTGATACAATATTGAGAGTTATAAAAGGGGCAATTCTTGTTTCAATTGTAAAATTTGAGTTATTTTATGTATCTCGTATTTGGGTTCTCCATTGATGGGGTCTGAACTCTAACATAATCGCAGCTAAGTTGTCTTCAATTTTGTTTGCGCTATGATGGTGGCCATGATTCTACTCTTTTCGTTCAAGGCAGATGTTTGTTCGTATGGTGTAGCCCTTACCTTAGTTTCATTTTGACTGATTTTTGACTTTTCTATTATTTCATTTTAATTATTGTTTTAATTGTTGTTTGATTTACACACATTTTCAAATGTTTTAATTATATAGGTAAAATAATAATTTAATTTTTTTTGTAAAAAATTATATAACTTAAACTTTTATTTACGGAAAAAAAGTTTTAAAAATGATAATTTTTACTATGTGATAAATATATCTTGAGATTTGTGCAAAAAATAATATTAAAAAAATGTAATTATCATCGTTTAGACGAGAGTCATATTACTACCATTTTTTGTTTAAATAAAAATATAGAAGTATCCTAGGTAAAAAAGACCTAGAAGGATAATTTTGGATATTAAATATCCTGATAAATTTATTGTGAATTTTGAATATGTATTTTATAGAATCTTCATGATATTCACTCAGGATTAAAAAATATTTTTAAATCTCTTGATACTTGATCAAGATTATCAAAAATGATCCTTATAAATGTCATGATATATTATTGACAGACTTATGATTTTTTTTTAAAATATTAAAATGAAAGATTTTGATGAATAATTTCTTTTAATATTTTTTGAAATCCAACTAAATTGCTAAGATTTATAAAGTGTCTATAAATTTAAGAAGACGCCGTATACAATTGGTCAAATTCTGTATAAAATTAAAATTAACAACAATTTTAAAAAAGTCATCAAAAATTGTCTATTGTGTACAAATCCTTCAAAATTTATATTTAACGCCCAAGTATCATTATAATTTTCTGCATGTATTCGAAAGTGAAAAAAGTGAAATATAAACATTATTTCCTAATTTTATAAATAAAACTGTAGATGTTGTAGATGTTAGAGTATCTCCCATGTGAATGAACTCTAAGCTAAAACTATATCAAACATATCATAAATATATATTTTAGATATTATGTAAAAAATTATTCGTTTCAATGGTGCATTTTCCTTAACAAAAAATTTAGTCAATTTCTCTACGTTGGCTATATGTTGTGCAAGTCATACATGTAATATAACAAGACTAAATCATATTGACAATCCTAAAATTTAGTTGTGTGATAGTCTAAATCTGTATTTTGTATTATATTACTTAAAAATGTCAAAGATCATGCGTCAGAGGAAAGGTGAAGAATCTTGGAGTTGAATAAATATGTTTTAGGAAAAATGTTCCAAGTCAAGATATCTACAAGTCATAGAGCAAGTCATATAGAGAAGTCATTCAATAAATCGAGAATGACTTATCGAGAAGTCCAAATTGGCTTATAGAGAAGTCCCGGAGATATCGACAAGTCAAATAAAGATATGAAAATTGGAGATATCGATAAGTCATTTTGCATATAGAGAATTCAAAGATATCGACAAGTCAAAATGAATATATGAAGATTGGAGATATCGACAAGTCAATTTTCTCATTAGAGATCTCAGATATATTGACAAGTCAAAATGCTGATAGAGATGTTAGATATATCGACAAGTCATTTCTACATGTAGAGTTTTGGAGATCTCGACAAGCCAAGTTCACTTATAGAGAACTCAGAGATCTCGACAAGTCAAAGATACTTATAGAGTACTAAGAGATCTCGATAAGTCATTATACTTATCGATATGTCAGTTCTCTATACAACAAACTGGAGATCTCGAAATGAACCTCAAGTACCGAATGCAACAAGTTAAATATTCATGATTATCAATCAATAAACGATCTAATCACTTAGATTGAAAAGTCTACAAAAGCAGTGTGAAGAATGCAAGATCAAAGGCCAAGATTAACTGACAAAGAAAGTCACAGACTTACACGATTTGCAAAGATACACTAAGCCAGAAATGAAAAACTTTAAAGATAACTTAAAGTAGGGTTTAGTACATCTTATTGCATGTTGTTTAAATCTGTGTTTACTAATCTATAAAGTAAACATTGGTCCTTTGTTATAGATGTAACAAACATATCTAGATTTTTTTATAACTCTCTTAAGAAAGAAGTTGAGTTCTTTACTTACAAAGAACCCATAATTATAGCAAGACATACTTAATTTTAATACAAAGTTAAGTGAGTTTTAAAAATACTGTATTTATTGTGCATGTTTTGTTTATTCTGTTAAACACAATATCCCTACAAATCAGACAACTTTGTTCACCATTCCAAAAGTTTAAAAGAGTTAAAAATATCTAAAACACATTCACCCCCCTTTGTGTTGTATTCAATATCTAACAAGTGGTATCAGAGAAAAATCTGAAAGTAAACAGATCAAGATCTTGGAAGAATGAATACACAAAAGATAAGAAGTATAAAGATACCGGCTTGTGATAAGACTAACTACACATAATGGAAATAAAAGATGATGCTGTTTCTAAGGATGACCAATCCCTTGTACATCAGATTCTGAAGAATGGACCTTTTAATCCTATGGAAAGGATTGAAGATTCTACAAATGGAGACATGGTCATCCCAGCTTACTATGGTCCTAAAGATCCTTCAAAATACACATAAATTGAGAAAGAAAAAGTCTCTCTTG
Source organism: Apium graveolens (assembly GCF_009905375.1). Taxonomy (NCBI): domain Eukaryota; kingdom Viridiplantae; phylum Streptophyta; class Magnoliopsida; order Apiales; family Apiaceae; genus Apium; species Apium graveolens. The sequence continues at coordinate 49,592,819 of NC_133653.1, forward strand.
ACAGTGGTCTGCAATTAATTCTGATAGAGTCACTTGACAATGTCATGTACAATAATATTGTCAACTGTGACACAACTAAACAAATCTGGGAGAAAATAGAATTTTTGTGTGAAGGTACAGAGGAAGTTAGATCCAACCAAAGGAGAACACTGATGTCTTAGTATGAGGGTTTCATGGCTAAACTAAAGGAGAGTATAATTGATATTTTTGAAAAATTCAATAAGCTGATAAATGGCTTGCAGCTTCATGACAAGTACTATGAAGCTGAGGAGTTTAACTTGAAATTTTTGCTCACCCTTCCAGACCATCTAGAACAGAAAATTTCAGCTATAAGAGAAGGGAGAGATTTGAGCAGAATGACATTGGAAGTTTTATATGGTATTTTAAAAAACCTATGAACTGGAAATGATTCAAAAAAAATCTTTAAGATCTGGTCAAGGGCACATTGTTGATGGTTCAAGTGCACTAGTTGTTAATGATTGTAATTCATCTAATGATGAATAAGAAATCCAGACTCCAACTGTCTCAAGTGTTGAGCAAAAGAACAAGGAGCCACAGAAGCAAGTTATTCTAGAACTTGAAGAAGATGAGTTCTATACCTTGGATGAACTGGATGAGTTGGATCAATCCATGGCTTATCTAGCAAGGAAATTCTCTAATATTAGAGTAAAGAAGCCAAAGTTCTTCAAGAACAAAGGACATACATTCAACAAGGACAGCAGCTGGAAAGGAAAATCTCAGTACAACTCTGATGGCAAAAGTGGCTACAAAAGTGGATCTGTTGACAGATCAAAAATAAGATGCTTCAATTGTGATGAATTGGGCCACTTTGCCACAGATTGTAGAAAGCCAAAGAAAGTGAAAAAGGACAAGGCATATTTGGAGTTGGAGGCTAAGTCTGAAGTTCTCTTGAAGAAACAGTCGGGAAAAGCCTACATTATAGAAGGAAATAATAGGGATAATTCTGATAATGATGAAGATGAGGAGTTTGGAAACTATGCACTCATGGCCTTAGAGAAAGGAGAGTCATCCTCATCAAAAACAGAGGTACCAACTCTTACTACTATTGATTTAAATGCTAGTCAATATAATGAGACTGTTTAAAAGATGAGTGTAAAGATGTTTCACATACACACAAGCATGGTAGCAGCTACTGAAGAAATGAGTAGGTTGTCAAAAGTAAATGAGAAACTTGAGATTGAGAAATAAAATCTGGAACTGCAGCTTGTTGAGCTTAAAACGGTTAAGCAAGAAAATAAATATCTAAAGAACAAGCTAAAGTGTGCTATTGAGATAGAAGTTGTATTGAGGGATAAGCTAGAGAAAAATGAGGTGAAACTGAAATCATTCAGAAATGCATCTCAGCTAGTTGGTCAGGACAATGAGAAGAACAAGCCATGTGCTAACATAGCTATTGCCTTGGATTATGACGCATTGAACAACAACATGAAAGTTGAAGGTGACAAGGAAAAAACAACTGTAAGTGAAGATGTCCCAGCTATGCTGAGAAAGGTTGGTTCACCACTGTTCAAAGCATGTGAAGTAAATTTTAGTGAAGAGGAGTTGATCATAAAGCAAGAACTTGCTAATGAGGACAATGAAAAGAAATGCAAAGAAACAACTCCACCTTCTAAAACTGAGAAGAAGCCCATGGTGGATCAAATCCCCAAGAAGCCAATCAAGAAGGTTAAGACTGAGAATGCAGGAAAGAAGATGAAAAATAGGATTGGGAATATTGGGATAAACAAGAGCAATAAATTTGCATTTATTGTAGATGCTCCTAGGAAACAGTGTCAGAAATGCGGCTCTACAAATCATCTAACTCACCTTTGCAAAAATGCTGTTAGTACGTCAAGATTGGGAGCATACAAATATAATAAAGCAAAAACTGAAGATCCATATTCTTTCCGTGATAAGTTTGATTGCATTCCTTGCAACATGAAAGTGATGACAAGTTGCCACAAGCTGAGAGTAGACCTCAAAGAAGTCAACATTGGGTCTGCAGCTAAAAGGGAACATGAAAATCAATCAATGAACACCATTCTTTCTGAATCAACTCATTCTAATTTTGCAAATTCTATTAACAAGAAGAAAGTACCCAACACTGCTTGGGTAGCTAAACACACTTAATCCTCATTGTGTGCAGGGAAAAATAAAGAAAGTCATGTGGATCATAGACAGTGGATGCTCAAGACATATGATAGGTGATAAGGCCCTGCTATCACAGTTTGAGGAGATGGTTGACCCATTAGTGACCTTTGGAGATAACAACAAAGGTTTCACAATGGGATATGGCAAGTTAATTTCTGGAAATGTTGTCATTGAAGATGTAGCACTGGTTATTGGTTTGGTAGTGAATCTCCTAAGTGTTAGTCAATTCACAGATAGAAGATTCAATGTTGCATTTGACAAAGGAGAATGCTTAATCATCAGTAAAAAGACAAGTGAAGTTGCTCTTAAAGGAGTAAGAAAGGGAAGCCTGTTTGTTGCATATTTACACTCAGCAAAAAAGGAAGGAATTGGTTGCTTCTTCACCAAGGCATCTATAGAGCAAAGCCATCTGTGACACAAAAAGCTCTCTCACCTGAATTAGAAGGCAATCAACACCCTGATGAAAAAGGAGTTAGTGAGAGACATTGTTGATGGGTTCTGAAGGCATAAAACGCAGCGGATAAACGTAAATAAAACAAAAAAAATTTGAAACCCAAAAACAGGATCCATGTATAATTATGGGCAGATTATGGAGATAACGAATCATACCTTTCAAGAGATTAACTTTCACGAACTCAACGGAGATCCTAGCTATCACGCTTTGTGTCTACCTCTCGGAGAAACACCTCTATGGTATCCACGAGCACCTTCAAGAACGTCTCACGAACTTGACTACGGAATGGATGTGCTAGCCTCCTTCTTGACGATTTGAATTGCCTCTGCCTCTCTTTGCTGCTAGGGTTTTCTTAAAAAACGTAAAAGCCTCTTTAACCTCTCATTATCTATTTATAATGACTGATTAAAGAGGCCCATAATAGCAAAACCCAACCCTAGTAGGTATTGGATTAAATAATAAAAACGAATTTCTATTATTTAATTAATAACTAAGTCATACTTAATTATTATGGGCAAAAACATTCCTTTTAATTCGAATTTATATTATCTCAATTAAGTCTTACTTAATTATAATAAAATTCAAATAATCATCAATTAATTTAAATCCATAATTTAAATTAATTATTCCATTAAGTGCTCTATTTGTGCGACCCTATAGGCTATTATTTAATTGGCAATAATTTTATTCTCTAATAAAATTATAAACAATGAGCGGTATCTAGTAATACATCATTGTTACCCAATTAAACAATAATTAAATCGTGATTAGATAAAACCTTTCGTGATTAATGTTTTTCGTGTAATATAATCCCTTTAACCATACATATTATAGATTAAACTCGAGGCATGTATTTAGTCATCCTCTTCAACATTTAATCCGGGTTTACTTGATCCATGAGTAGATTATCGAGATAAATCATTATTTGAGCATGGACATGCTTTTATAATCTCACTCAATCAAGAGGCCAATAATATCTCTCCTAATTATAGGAGGGTTAAATCCTTTATCTATCATTCATATTTCTCATACGACTCATGATATACCCGATGTCCACTTTTATCATCACCCGATCAAAAGTAACTTTTAATGTAGTCAAAGTATATTAATCCTTGTATAGAAATATAATGATTTCAAGTCAAAGGATCGTTACACCATTATCACTGTGAGTCTTTCTTATGACTTTATTAAACATGAAGAATCTCACTGTGGGTCTGTCCAGTACCATGACTCTCACATGTACCTATGTATTGACTTTAGTATCCCCATACTTATAACCAATGAGATGTGGTTATCTTGTCAAACAACATACTAGTCTATCTATGTATTATTATTATCCTATATAATAATACTCGATTAGGGACCTTTAAGAATATGATATATTATATAATCTCAAGTTCAAGTCATGTACTTAAACTATATAATTTATATCATGATTCTAAGGACATTTATTATGCTAACAAAATATCACAGTAATTAAGGTCATAATAAATACATTTATTAAATGATCAACTGACATAAAGATAAAAGAATAATGTATTGCCTCTAGGGCACCTACACTAACAATCTCCCACTTGCACTAGAGCCAATCACCCATATATCTAATATCCATGGAACTAGTGTGACCATCGTGCTTCTGCTGCGACAAACCTTTGGTCAGTGGGTCTGCAATGTTATCATTTGTGTGCACTTTACATATGTGTATATCACCCCTTTCATTAATCTCTCGAATAAGGTGAAATCTCCTGAGTATATGTTTAGCCCGGGAGTGTGATCTAGGTTCTTTAGCCTGTGCAATGGCTCCATTATTATCGCAGTATAGATCAATGGGATCTGCGATCGATGGAACCACTCCCAAATCAGAAATGAACTTTCGAATCCAAACGGCCTCCTTAGCTGCTTCACAAGCTGCAATGTACTCAGCCTCCATTGTAGAATCAACTACTGTTTCTTGCTTTGAACTCTTCCAGCTTACAGCACCTCCGTTTAGACAAAACACAAAACCAGACTGTGATACAGTATCATCTCTGTCTGTTTGGAAACTTGCATCGGTGTAACCTTTTACAACGAGTTTCTCTTCTCCTCCATACACCAAGAATGAATCTTTAGTTCTTTTCAGGTACTTAAGAATATTCTTAACTGCCGTCCAGTGACCTTCACCCGGATTAGACTGGTATCTGCTCGTCATGCTCAAAGCATACGAGACATCTGGGCGAGTACATACCATTGCATACATGATAGATCCAATTGCTGAAGCATATGGAACTTTATTCATGTGGTCCTTCTCATCCAATGATTTCAGACACTGGTCCTTAGAGATCGTTATCCCTTGAGACACGGGGACATATCCCCTTTTTGCATTTTGCATTCCAAAACGATGCAAAACCTTATCAATGTATGTGCTCTGACTTAGACCGATCATCCTTCTAGATCTTTCTCTATAGATCCTCATTCCTAGAATGTAGGATGCCTTTCCTAAGTCTTTAATGGAGAAATTGCTCCCTAACCAAGTCTTAACAGCCTTTAGAGAAGGTATGTCATTCCCCATTAGTAGTGTAACATCAACATATAGTACTATGAATGCCACATAGCTCCCACTAACCTTCTTGTAAACACACGGTTCATCTTCGTTTTGAACAAAGCCATACTCTGTGACTATTTCATCAAAACGGATATTCCATCTCCTAGAGGATTGCTTCAATCCATAAATGGATCGACGCAATTTACATACCTTGCCAGCATTCCTTGGATCGACAAAACCCTCAGGTTGTGTCATGTACACATCCTCTTCAAGGCTTCCATTAAGGAAGGCTGTTTTGACATCCATTTGCCAGATTTCATAATCATGGAATATTGCAATGGCAAGTAAAATCCTTATAGACTTGACCATAGCCACTGGTGAGAAAGTTTCATCATAGTCAATACCATGAATTTGTTTGAAACCTTTTGCAACCAGCCTAGCTTTATAGGTCTGAACATTTCCATCCATGCCCTTTTTCTTCTTAAAAACCCATTTGCACCCTATGGGTTTTACCCCTTCAGGTGGATCAACCAAAGTCCATACTTGGTTTTCGTACATGGAATCTATCTCGGATTTCATGGCTTCAAGCCATCTCTTAGAGTCTGGACTGTTCATAGCATCTTGGTATGTGAGAGGCTCATCTTCATCTATGAGCATCAAATCACCACACTGAGTCATGAGAAATCCATATCTCTCTGGCTCATGGCGAAATCTACCAGATCTACGAACAACCTGTGTTTGTTGAGCATTATCATTATTCTGCTCTTGTTCCACTTCAGGTTCAATGCTATTTTGCGGTTCTCGATCTTCATCGAGATCTATAGTTCTCCCACTGTTTCTTTTGGAAACAAAATCTCTTTCCATGAAGACAACATCTCGAGCAATAAACACTTTCTGCTCAGAAGGACTATAAAAATAATACGCCTTTGTTTCATTAGGGTATCCTACAAAAATGCACTCTTCGGATTTAGGTCCAAGCTTGTCAGATTCTTGACATTTCACAAACGCCTTACATCCCCAAACTTTCATAAAGTTCATGCCTGACCGTTTCTCTTTCCATATCTCATATGGAGTCTTTTGAACCTTCTTAGTAGGAACACGGTTAAGTGTAAAAGCCGCTGTTTCTAGAGCGTAACCCCAGAAACTAATTAGAAGATCTGCATGATTCATCATCGATCGCACCATGTCCAACAAGGTGCGATTTCTCCTCTCTGAAACTCCATTCCATTGAGGTGTTCCCGGCAGAGTGAGCAGTGATACAATACCACACTCTTTCAAATACTCTCTAAATTCGGTGCTTAAGTATTCACCCCCACGATCGGATCGTAAGATCTTAATACTTGCATCTCCGCCAATTTGCTTCTCTACTTCAACCTTGTATTCTTTAAATTTTTCAAAAGAATCGGATTTGTTCTTCATAAGATATACATATCCATATCTACTAAAATCATCAGTAAATGTTATGAAGTAGTAGTAGCCTCCTCTAGCCATTACACGCATTGGGCCATATACATCACTATGTATTAGCTCCAGACGTTTAGTGGCCCTTTGACCCTTACCAGTGAAAGGGGCTTTAGTCATCTTACCAAGCAAACAAGATTCGCATTCTTGGTATGATTCAAAATCAAACTTATCCAAGTATCCATCCTTATGTAATTTGGATATGCGTTTCTCATTTATGTGGCCTAGATGATAATGCCAGAGGTATGTTTGATTTGAGTCATTCATTTTAAGTCGTTTGTTTTCTATATTACAGACAGGGTTATCTAAATCAAGAACATATAAACCATTAAATAAACGCGCAACACCATAGGTTAAATCATTCAAAGCAAAAGAGCAACTGTTGTTCTTTATTGTAAACGAAAAACCTTTCTTGTCCAAACAAGAAACATAAATAATGTTTCTGCGAATCGCAGGCACGTAAAAACAGTCTTCTAGTTCTAAAACAAGCCCAGAGGGCATAGATAAATAATAAGTCCCTACAGCTAAAGCAGCAACTTTTGCTCCATTGCCTACTCTTAGGTCCACTTCTCCCTTAGCCAAAGTTCTACTTCTCTGCAGGCCCTGCACATTAATACAAATGTGAGAAGCACATCCAGTATCAAATACCCAAGATGTAGAAATAGACAAATTGACTTCTATAACATAAATACCTGATCTATAAATCTGAACTGCTTTCTTTTTCTTCAGATCCTCCAAGTAAATTGGACAGTTTCTCTTCCAGTGACCATCTTTCTTACAGTAGTGACATTCACCCTTGGCCACACCACCTTTAGGCTTTAAAGCCTGTTTGGGACCTGACTTTGGCTTGGGTGTAGAATCAGATCCAATCTTCTTCTTACCCTTCCATTTGCCCTTCCCTTTGGCCTTACCTTTATTTCCCATCATCAGTATGGGAGCAGGTTCAGCTGTCTTCATGTTGGTCTCATATATTCTCAACATATGCAACAATTCAGTAGGTGTTTTGTCAAATTCATTCATATTGTAGTTCACAACAAACTGAGTGAATTTGTTGTTCAAAGAATTCATGATTAGGTCAATACCAGTTTCCGGACCAATCGGGAAATCCAAAGTTTCAAGGTACTCAATGTAACCAATCATCTTCAGAACATGTGGGCCAACTGGTTCACTCGCCCCTTGTTTGCAATTAAAAAGTGACTTACTCGTGTTGAACCTTTCTTGACGAGTTTGGCTTGCAAACATGCTTTGCAAGTGCTCATTGATAGTATATGCATCCATATGCACATGCTGTCTTTGAAGCTCAGCACTCATAGTTGCCAACATAAGACATGCAACATCATTTGCATCATTCTCATCCCTTGTGCGTGCTGCTCGTTCATCAGCAGTAGCACCCTCAGGAAGGGGGCCTGGAGGAGGAATATCAATGACATGAAGCTTGCGCTCCTGCCTGAGGACAATCCTTAAATTCCTCTGCCAGTCTAGGAAGTTGTTTCCTCCTGTCAGCTTGTCCTTCTCAAGGACTGAACGTACAGATAATGTGTTTGTGTTGTTTGCCATTACTCAGTATCTACAATAATAAAAGCGCAAAATAAACATTAGATTGTCTGAGTTAAAATTTTATGTTCATATGATTATGATATATTCGTAATATATCTCCCACTATTTTTTTATCAAATTAATAGCCCTAACTATTAATTCGGAAAGTATATCCCATAAATCTTTCTAGTGAGCCAAGATCCATATTTCGTCATGTTCTAAGTCAACCACTGGTATCCTTAAAACATGATTATTTAGGTAGACAACAGTTGTCAATTATATCATATATAATTCTTGGATAATTTGGTGAACAACAATTGATCTTATCTATCTAATAGATTTTTAACCAAACTCTATGCTTCTAAGTTCATAATAGTTGAATATAACCGTTTATATTCACCTTATTATGATGACTTAGTTAAGTTAGACCCAATGATACAACGTCCGAATATAACCGTTTATATTCGTCACATTTCACCATGATAGATAGGAGTCCCCTGCCACTGACAGCCCTTCCCCTTATCGATCTAGGATTTAATGAGTGTTCATTCATTGGAAAACATCTGATTAAAACTTAATATTTTTACTTAGGGATTTTTAATTTAGAATGATCATGATCCCATCATAAAGAGATTCCCAATTTTTCCTTGAATAAAATACTTCAAATCAATACTCGTCAATGGTTTGATTTCCAGGTAGTGGAGGAGTCACATCGGTCTCGCTTAAAACCCACAGCCTTACAAGTTCTATGAACCCGTTGTTGACAAAATCGCCCCATGTCAGAAATAAAGAAAATTCGTATTTTATTCCGTGTTTCATAAACACGAGAATCTCATGATCGTTTGTTAATTTTAAATCTTGAGTCGTTACAGATTTTATCTTGTTTAAAGGCATGGCATGGGTGATGTATCTAATACATACATGCATCATTAATCTAATTAAAACATGCATTTTCTACTCTACACATACTATTTATACATCATATGAAAAGTACGTAAAGTAAACGTGCAATAGTTATGGCCCAATCCTATGTGATCTTTTCAGGCTAATGAAAAGATCAAGGTCAATCTATGGTGTAAAAATAACTATTACATATGTCTTCTCTATTGCTTCCATTGTCTCCTTGGCCTCCATAGGATGCCTCCTCTTTCCCTTGTCCTTCTTGGATGTTATATTAAGAATTATACTAATGAACTTACAAAAGAACTCGAGTTACATTCGAGATAAAACAACTACAAATAGAAAACGACATGCAAGTCGTATTTATTACAAACCAAAAGAATAAACCATTACAACTAAGGTCTTAAGGCCATAACTATGCACCATGCTCAAGTAACCATTAAAGAACATGATAGATCATATAAAGATGACATACTATTTATCACTTATCATGATCCAATCAAGAATAATAAATAAGTAAAGCATATGTCATAAGCACAAATTAAAAATGAAACCCTAAGCACGCGGATCTTAAACATACGAGTATCATCATATAGATCATTAACAGATTCATCATATCATTCATATAACATAACTGTTATCATGGCAGACTCATATAACATAACTGTTATCATGGCAGATTCATCACACATGCATACTTGTAAAAATACAGTAAACACGTAACCAAATCAGCCCCTTATACACGTAGCTCTGATGCCATTGATGGGTTCCGAAGGCATAAAACGCAGCGGATAAACGTAAATAAAACAAAAAAATTTCGAAACCCAAAAACAGGAACCATGTATAATTATGGGAAGATTATGGAGATAACGAATCATACCTTTCAAGAGATTAACTTTCACGAACTCAACGGAGATCCTAGCTATCACGCTTTGTGTCTACCTCTCGGAGAAACACCTCTATGGTATCCACACGAGCACCTTCAAGAACGTCTCACGAACTTGACTACGGAATGGATGTGCTAGCCTCCTTCTTGACGATCTGAATTGCCTCTGCCTCTCTTTGCTGCTAGGATTTTCTTAAAAAACGTACAAGCCTCTTTAACCTCTCATTATCTATTTATAATGACTGATTAAAAAGGCCCATAATAGCAAAGCCCAACCCTAGTAGGTATTGGATTAAATAATAAAAATGAATTTCTATTATTTAATTAATAACTAAGTCATACTTAATTATTATGGGGAAAAACATTCCTTTTAATTCGAATTTATATTATCTCAATTAAGTCTTACTTAATTATAATAAAATTCAAATAATCATCAATTAATTTAAATCCATAATTTAAATTAACTATTCCATTAAGTGCTCTATTTGTGCGACCCTATAGGCTATTATTTAATTGGCAATAATTTTATTCTCTAATAAAATTATAAACAATGAGCGGTATCTAGTAATACATCATTGTTACCCAATTAAACAATAATTAAATCGTGATTAGATAAAACCTTTCGTGATTAATGTTTTTCGTGTAATATAATCCCTTTAACCATACATATTATAGATTAAACTCGAGGCATGTATTTAGTCATCCTCTTCAACATTTAATCCGGGTTTACTTGATCCATGAGTAGATTATCGAGACAAATCATTATTTGAGCATGACCATGCTTTTATAATCTCACTCAATCAAGAGGCCAATAATATCTCTCCTAATTATAGGAGGGTTAAATCATTTATCTATCATTCATATTTTTCATACGACTCATGATATACCCGATATCCACTTTTATCATCACCCGATCAAAAGTAACTTTTAATGTAGTCAAAGTATATTAATCCTCGTATAGAAATATAATGATTTCAAGTCAAAGGATCGTTACACCATTATCACTGTGAGTCTTTCTTATGACTTTATTAAACATGAAGAATCTCACTGTGGGTCTGTCCAGTACCATGTACTCTCACATGTACCTATGTATTGACTTTAGTATCCCCATACTTATAACCAATGAGATGTGGTTATCTTGTCAAACAACATACTAGTCTATCTATGTATTATTATTGTCCTATATAATAATACTCGACTAGGGACCTTTAAGAATATGATATATTATATAATCTCAAGTTCAAGTCATGTACTTAAACTATACAATTTGTATCATGATTCTAAGGATATTTATTATGCTAACAAAATATCGCAGTAATTAAGGTCATAATAAATACATTTATTGAATGATCAACTGACATAAAGATAAAAGAATAATGTATTGCCTCTAGGGCACCTACACTAACAATTGTAACGTCCGGGAAATATTATGTAATTATTTTTATCAATAAATAATTATTATGTGATTTTTATGTTAATTTTGGTGAATTATTTGATGATTGATATTAATATTTGGGTGTTGATATCTGATAAAATTAGGATATTTTAATTTTTAATTGTCCAGAATAAGATATAGATAATTTTGGTATTTTCTGGGAATTTTTGGAGTGTTATATGATTTTATAAGAATTTAAAGAATTAATAATGATTATTTTTACAAAATTATAAAATTACTTTTTAGAAACAGAAATCGTTCCACTTCAACCGTTTTTGCGTTTTTACAACCCGAAACTCTTCCGAAAACTCCTTCCTAACCTAATCTGATAATTCTGAACACTTTTCATGTTTTGACTTTTTCGATCCGGGGTACGGTTTGATCTGTACGAGTCCCGGCGTGAAATTTTCGATACGCTAATCGTTTTTATAGACCGATAAAACTCGTATTCTCGAAAGACGGGATTATATTACTTTATTTTTGCATAAAGTATTTTATAAGAGACCTTGTTTTGATAATTATCCAAATCTGGTATTAGAATTGTATCATTATATAGTTACTTAGCGGCTAAGTAACCTATTTTCGGATCCGATATGTAAATATAATTATCGAATTATTAAATAAATAAAATATGTGATGAGTCTGTTAGCTGTGTGTTATCTTATTATTAATTTTGGGTAATTGTTGGATACGAACCTTATTTATGTAAATAATCAGTGAACTGTATGGCATTACTTTGTTTTTAAAATGATTTTATTGAATATTTATTCTTATATATGCTAAAATCATCTCAAAAATTATTTTGGTTGCTTTATAATTTTATTTATTATTTTTAGGAGTTTATAAAATTTAGAAAGCAACATTTTATTGATTATTTATCTTTAAATGATTTTCTGATTTTATTTATTAGTAAAATCAGTATTTAATTCTAGAATGCTTCAAAAATCATGAAAATTTTATTTTATTAACTTTAAAATATTTCGAGAATTTCAAAATTATTCCGGCAATTTTCTGGCTTTTATTCACCTGCCCGTTTAATTGTTAAATCGTAAAAATGCGGGTATGATACCCGATTAAAAAAGGATTTAGAAATTATGAAAATTTTATTTTATTAGATTTTAATTATACTAAAATTTTAAAGAGTTGTTTGGAAATTTATTCGACTTATATTTAAACGCAAGTTTTGAACTTTCGAGTAGGATCGAGCCTTTGAAAATCGTAAAACACGGGTAAAACCCTCGTTATTTTTCAGAATAAGCTTAACAGATAAATAAACCTCATCCTTATCTCTCCAACTCGTCTCTCTCACGCTCCTCCCCCTCTCTCCTACTCAATCTCCCCTTTCTCTCTTCTCCAGTTCTTTCTCTCTTTTTACTTCTTCCTCCTCCATTCCTCACCCCCGTTTTCTTTTTCTTTATTTCCCGACTTCCGTTTCGGTGTTCTACCGCCGCTGTTCTCTGGTTTCCGGCCGCCGCCTTACTTTTCCGGTGAGTTTCCGCCTCTTTGGGCTGGTAGCTCCGGTCCTTATATATATACACCTATATCTATATGTGTGTGTGTATTTACAGTGTTCGTGTGTGTGCGTTTTGTGTGTGAGTGTTCGTGTGTGTGCATTTTGTGTGTGTGTGATTCGTGTGTGTGTGTGTGCTGCGCGTGGTGGTGTGTGTTGTGCGGACTGATGTTCTGTGGTTTGTGTGCTTCTGTGCTCCTTCAGTTTCAATTGTTGTTTGTTGGTGTTATAATTCAAAATTATTGAATTGTTCAGGGAATATTTGATTGATTTCATGAAATAAATATTGTGCAAAACAAAAAAAATATATTAAAGATAATCGGTGGATTTCGTGTCGGAAACCCGAATTAATCGGGTATCCGCGAATTTTACCGCCGTCGACGAGCCGACGGTGGACTGTGATGACACGGTTCTGAGTCCTAATATTTGTAAAATAAATAATTTAGTTGTAAAGTTATTTCCAAAATGAAAATATTTAATTAAAATATAAAAGTTGTATCGAGAATCGAGATGCATAATTGAATTGGTGTTGGGAAGTGTGAGGTTAGGCGGATAAATAGAAAATATGAATTGCGATTGTTGTTGTTGTGATTGGATGATTGTTATAATTTGGCGTCGAATTGTTTTGACGGGTAGGCCGATAAACAAAGGAAACACTGCCCGATTTTCGGAAAAATAATTCCGAAAATACGGGAACGTAACCCACAATTATCGGAGACGTCGAACGACAATATATATATATAATTATATTATACGAAACATAATTACGGGACATGACAAGATATATTTTATAAATACTCGATCACCCTATTTTCCAAAATGACGAATGTACATATTTTCCCAAAAAAACAAATATCGAACCGAGTTTCGTAGATGTGAACCATAATTGCTATGTGTATTTCAATAACACACACACACACATACATATATATATATATACGAGTTGAGTTATGAAATCGCATGGGTAGAAATGATAATGATATTAGGTCAAGCTAGGCGAATATCTGAACTTGGGTATTTCAACCCTATAGGTCCTAGTCGAAAGACCCGAGGATTGACATCGGACTAAGAATGATCTAGTGGTTAATCGTCGAGCTCAGCGAAGTTCCAATCGAAGGGCCTGAGTTTTGGGATCGTATAAATGGGATAGTAGTTTGACGATAAAGCCGAACATTCAAGTCGAACCAAAGTCAACCAGTAATAGCGATTGTGACGGCCTCAACCCCGGGGTCAGGGGCTGACGTCAGAAAAATTTAATAAACTACAACATAAATTACTAAATAAACTTTATTATAACTGTTAGATTTTAATCGCAGCGGAGGCATGGCAAAACACTTTTACACATATAAAATCCAAATAAAAGCATATAAATCGTGGTAAAAACATATAGAACGAATACTAACCTTTAATATGCGATCCAAAAGCAACGATCGGAGATCCTTAGCAGCTGCTCCTCAAACGTGAAGCACTCCACCGGTATCCACCAAGAAAACGACGTTAAGGAGGAGGTTGGAGGTGGAGAGAATTAGGTTTTTATAAAAATTAGGGTTAGAATAAAAATAGGGTTTATAATAGTAAATTTATAGGCAAAATTTTCAGCTGAAATTTTCCCATAAATATTATTATTATTATCCCATTTATTATTCTCATTAATAATTAAAACACCTTTTAATTATTAATCCTTTTTCTAAACACTTTAGAAATAATTCTCTCTCTTGATTTAATTTCCAAAAATTAAATCCTTTAATTAATAATATTAAGAACTTTTCTTAATTAATTTATAATCAATTAAATCTCATTTAATCAATTATTAAATTTGCCAATTAATTATTTATTTCATAAATAAATAATTATTAGCCATTATTAATTAATTCCTCCACCATTATATCATTCTCTTTTTATGGTGTGGCCCTGTAGGTTCAATATTAAGCCGGTAGTAGAAATAAATAATAATAAAACTATTTTATCATTATTTATATAAATTCTCTAATTTATTAAATATGATTATTAATTAATCATATTTATTCTACATTGTGAGGGATACTTCTTAGCATATCGCGACTATCCAGATAATATGAATTCACTGCTTAGAATACCAAGAACCTATTCAGTGAATAGTTACCGTACAATAAACTCATTCTACCCAACAATGTCCCGATTAAATACAAGGCATGGATCTCGTGTCAAGCCTATCTAATTCAATCACTTGCTTACCATTTACTATGCTTAGTTCTATGCAAATTAGAAACTCCTTTCTAATTTCATTTACTATGGCCAGAGATTCATGAACTAGCATAAGTGGATCAGCCTTGAACATTCGCTTCCTTCACTGGAAGGGGTAGATCCTTTATTGATCATACACTATCTTCGTGTACAAATTCCTATACCCAGTAGAGCCCTAATAATTGTCCCTGGAGACTAAGAACTAAACCAAAGCATAGTTCAGTGTACACAAGATGACTATGATGACCTCAAGTCTAAGGATACTTGTACAACTATCACTATGTGAACAATTGCTGACACGTGAGTGAACTCCATCAGTTGTTCAGCTGTGCGAGTCATGTTCAGTGAACTTATTCTATAATAAGCACCTACATACTAGCTATAGTGTCACCACACAAATGTCTATGAGAACAGACATCCTTCATAATGAAGCAAGCATAGTATGTACCGATCTATGCGGATTATTAATTATCAGTTAGTAATCCTATGACCAGGAACTATTTAAGTTTAGAGTTATCATCTTTTAGGTCTCACTATTATGATCTCATCATAATCCATAAAAAGCTTGACTCTAAACTATGGTATATCTTATTTAAACACTTAAATAGATAGAGCCCGTAATAAAAACAAAACAAGTCTTTTATTAATATCAATGAAATCAAAACAGATTACATAAAAAGTTATTCCTAAATCCTAATGCATGATTGGACTTAGGACATATACCTTTCAATCTCCCACTTGTACTAAAGCCAATCACTCTGGTATCTAATACCCATCTTGTCTTTATGACGATCAAAGTGACTGTCATACAGTAGCTTTGTGAGTGGGTCTCCTATGTTGTTATGTGTGTCAACTCTAATTCAATACAACACAAGAAATGTTATCGCGCTCCCACTAACCCTTTTGTAGACACATGGTTCATCTACGTTTTTCATAAAACCAAACTCTTTGATTGTCTCATCAAAACGGATGTTTCATCTATGAGAAGCTTGCTTTAAAACACATATGGTTCGCAATAGCTTACACACTAGGTTTTCATTTCTCTTGTAAAGAAAACCATCTGGCTAATTGCCAGATCTCATAGTTGTAGTAAGTAGCAATCGCAAGCAAAATCCGAACTGATTTTAACAGGGCTGCAGGTAAAAGGTTTCATCAAAGTCAATCCATTGCCTTTGTCTGAATCCTTTTTCCAAAAGCCTGGCCTTAAAGGTCTCCACTTGGCCATCTGCTCTAATCATTCTTTCGTATACCGTATACATAGATTCCTTTTCGGATTTCATGGCACTATGCCATTTCTCTGAGTCAACACTACTCATAGCCTCATTATAGGTCACAGGGTCGTCATTATCAATGATCGACAACTCATTGTCATTCTTAATGACAAGGCCATATTACCTCTCAGGTTGGCGAGACACTCTCCCTGTTCTATGAATGGGCTGTTCCACAAAAGGTTGTTCAGTCAGAACAGGTATTTCCACTTGATCCGTAGTAGTTTGTGCTTCTTGAACTTCATCAAGTTCAATTTTGCTCCCACTGTTTCCTTCAAGGATAAACTCCTTTTCCAAGAAGGTAGCATGTCTGGAGACAAAAACCCGATGATCGGTGTAAAAGTAATACCCTAAAGTCTCTTTAGGATATCCCACAAAACTACATTTTACGGATCAATATTCCACCTTATCTGGGTCAACTTACTTGAAATAAGCTGGACATCCCCAAATCTTAACGTGTTTAAGACTCGGTTTCCTTTCTTTCCATATCTCATACGGAGTTTGAGGAACAGATTTGGAAGGCACCTTATTCAGTAAATATGCTGAGGTTTCCAATGCATAACCCCATAGGAATACTGGAAGATTTGCATAGCTCATCATGGACCGAACTATGTCTAACAAAGTTCGATTTCTCCTTTCAGATACCAATCTGGAGGCGTCCACTGGGAGACTATACCATTTACTTTGAGATAATCCAGAAACTCTCCATTCAAGTATTCACCACCTCGATCTAATCGAAGAATTATAATACTATGTTTGGTTTGTTTCTCCACTTCATACTTATACTCTTTGAACTTTTCAAAGGCTTCAGACTTGTGTTTCATCAAACACATATCCGAATCTAGATCTATTATCCATGAAAGTAATGAAGTATGAAAATCCACCCATGGCTTGCGTAGACATTGGTCCATATACATCTGTGTGTACCATTCCTAGCAAATTTACAGCCCTCTCTCCATGTCTACTAAATGGAGACTGCAGTGCCACAATGAAGTGAGATTTTCATCATCCCTTTTCTTTTATTAGTTTGTTCAATCTGAAGTAAATTATGTCACATTTATACAGACCATTATTTAAAGTACCACGTCCATAAAGAATATTATCTCTAAGAATAGAACATTCATTATTCTCAATAATAAATGAAAATCCAACCAAGTCTAATATGGGAATAATATTCCTCACAATCGAGGGAACAAAATAACAATTATTTAAAACAATAGTCTTGCCCGTAGGCATATGTAAACGAAATGATTCTACATCTACAGCAGCAACTCTTGCTCCATTTCCCATCAGTAGAATCACCTCCTCTTCTTCAAGAGTCCTACTTTTCCTTAGTCCCTGCAACAAATTGCAGATTTGAGAACCATAGGAGGTATCTAATACCCAAGTAGAAATTTGATTTAATGACATATTCACTTCTATCATGAACATACCTGAATCAGAAGCGGTAGTCTCACTACCCTTCTTCTTCTTCAATTCTGCAAGGTAAACCTTGCAGTTCCTCTTCCAGTACCCCACCTTGTTACAGTGAAGCAAACAACTTTGTTCTTGGGGTCTTCAGCTTTTGGTGGAACCGGCGTTTTTTCACCTACTTTCTTCTTCTTGGAAGGGTTCCTCTTCCTTTTCTTAAGATTGGAACCTTCACCAATTAGAAGAACAGAACTCTTCTTAGGGGGAAAATTCGATTCCGCAGTCTTCAACATGTTGTGGAGTTCAGGCAGGCTGACATCCAACTTATTCATGTGAAAGTTCACAACAAACTGCGAGAACGAACTCGGAAGCGATTGCAAGACCAAGTCTTGGCTCGAATCCCCATCCATGGAAAAACCAAGTTGTCCAAGACGTTCAATCAAATTGATCATCTTAAGTACATGGTCATTCACAGATGATCCCTCAGACATCCTACAACCGAACAACTCCTTCGATATCTCATATCGAGCTGTACTTCCCGCCACATCATACAACACTTGTAGATGCATGAGGATAGATTCTTCTTTTTAAATTAAATATTTTAAATCAATAATCGATAATCAGATGATTCCCAGATCGGGTGGAGCATTGTCAAGAGGCGTCACTTAATAACCCTTTCTTACAGATAGAAATTTATTGTTGACAGAATCATCCTTTCTCTCATATCGAAAATTCATATTCAATTACGTGTTTCATAAACACAAGAATCTCATGATTGTATTCATAATATTATTATTAAGGTTATGAAACAATTTCACTATACTAGGTTGTCTAACAAACGCCTTATGTTCATTTAAGTTCACCTAAATCCATCATCGCATGATAAACTAAGCATATATCACATATATCAACATGAATAAACATCAAGGTAGGCATGTTACATCATCTAGCATATTGTTCTAAGCATTATACATCTCTATGTATCACATGAAGCATTTAAAAGTAGTTAAAACAGTTAAAAAATAGCTTTAAAACACTTTCAGAAATATAAACAGTTCAAAACTTTTATATAAACTAAAATTGATCACTCCATTAGATCCATCTCGGAAATACGAATCCAACGGTATATTGCACGCCTAAAACGGAGTTACGAAACTCCCAGAAAATCAATTTTAATGTGGACAGTCGGGCTGTAACGCATTACAGGAACGCGTTACAAGCCCTGTAACGCATTCCGGTGATGCGTTACAACCCTTTTAACCAATTAAAAGGTGTAACGCATTCCGTGAATGCGCCATAAGGTGTAACGCATTCCCGGAATGCGCGACACCCATTTCCTTTCTTTTCTGCGCTGCACGCGCCGCCTGATAGTTCTGCCGTTTTCTCTTTTCTTGGAGGCCGTGCCTCACCATCACATCAGTACAACAGATATATTCTCTTTACTGTAAACCCTTTACAGCAGCAAAACAAACAAATATATATATACTATATATACATATATTTAATTACGAAATTTAATTGAAACAACTTCAAAAATTCATAATAAAAAATCTATACATCATAAAATTATAAAAAAAATACCCAGACGATCTACAACACTTGTAGAACCCATATCAACATTCAAAATTATTATGAGAAACGATTTCTCATCAGACAAAATTAATCCATGATATAAATTGTAAAAATCATAATTAATTCATACAAGCACATAAAATTCTGAATTTTTTTCCACAGATTTATATGCATATAACCTATGCTCTGATACCATTGTTGGATTTTAATCGTAGCGGAGGCATGGCAAAACACTTTTACACATATAAAATCCAAATAAAAGCATATAAATCGTGGTAAAAATATATGGAACGAATACTAACCTTTAATATGCGATCCAAAAGCAACGATCGGAGATCCTTAGCAGCTGCTCCTCAAACGTGAAGCACTCCACCGGTATCCACCAAGAAAACGATGTTAAGGAGGAGGAGGAGGTGGAGAGAATTAGGTTTTTATAAAATTTGGGGTTAGAATAAAAATAGGGTTTATAATAGTATATTTATAGGCAAAATTTTCAGCTGAAATTTCCCATAAATATTATTATTATTATCCCATTTATTATTCTCATTAATAATTAAAACACCTTTTAATTATTAATCCTTTTTCTAAACACTTTAGAAATAATTCTCTCTCTTGATTTAATTTCCAAAAATTAAATCCTTTAATTAATAATATTAAGAACTTTTTTTAATTAATTTATAATCAATTAAATCTCATTTAATCAATTATTAAATTTGCCAATTAATTATTTATTTCATAAATAAATAATTATTAGCCATTATTAATTAATTCCTCCACCATTAAATCATTCTCTTTTTATGGTGTGACCCTGTAGGTTCAATATTAAGCCGGTAGTAGAAATAAATAATAATAAAACTATTTTATCATTATTTATATAAATTTTCTAATTTATTAAATATGATTAATTAATTAATCATATTTATTCTACATCGTGAGGGATACTTCTCAGCATATCGCGACTAACCGGATAATATGAATTCACTGTTTAGAATACCAAGAACCTATTCAGTGAATAGTTACCGTACAATAAACTCCTTCTACCCTACAATGTCCCGATTAAATACAAGGCATGGATCTCGTGTCAAGCCTATCTAATTGAATCACTTGCTTACCATTTACTATGCTTAGTTCTATGCAAATTAGAAACTCCTTTCTAATTTCATTTACTATGGCCAGAGATTCCTGAACTAGCATAAGTGGATCAGCCTTGAACATTCGCTTCCTTCACTGGAAGGGGTAGATCCTTTATTGATCATACACTATCTTCGTGTACAAATTCCTATACCCAGTAGAGCCCTAATAATTGTCCCTGGAGACTAAGAACTGAACCAAAGCATAGTTCAGTGTACACAAGATGACTATGATGACCTCAAGTCTAAGGATACTTGTACAACTATCACTATGTGAACAACTGCTGACACGTGAGTGAACTCCATCAGTTGTTCAGCTGTGCGAGTCATGTTCAGTGAACTTATTCTATAATAAGCACCTACATACTAGCTATAGTGTCACCACATAAATGTCTATGAGAACAGACATCCTTCATAATGAAGCAAGCATAGTATGTACCGATCTCTGCGGATTATTAATTACCAGTTAGTAATCCTACGACCAGGAACTATTTAAGTTTAGAGTTATCATCTTTTAGGTCTCACTATTATGATCTCATCATAATCCATAAAAAGCTTGACTCTAAACTATGGTATATCTTATTTAAACACTTAAATAGATAGAGCCCGTAATAAAAACAAAACAAGTCTTTTATTAATATCAATGAAATCAAAACAGATTACATAAAAAGTTATTCCTAAATCCTAATGCATGATTGGACTTAGGACATATACCTTTCAATAACACACGACCCCAAACTAGGAGCCGATGCAGGTTCAAGTATTATTTAGGTTACAAAACAACACTAACTTATTCAAGATCCGACATCCTAATTTATTACAGCAACTCATCAGACATCAAGGTTTGATACAAACTACCTCAGAGGTTCCGGGACCGGAGGGGGCTGAAACTCTACGCTAACCTGGTCTTTTAGACATCTGCAATAAATAAGTACAAAACAAGCTGTAAGGGTGAGCAATCCATTGCTCAACAGTACCTCTATATGAATAACCAGTAAAACATGATATATATAAAAAAACCAGTATAGGAACAAATATCAAAACTAGTTTATGAAAAATCCGTAAAATAGGTATAAACTGGATATCAAAACTAGCATGCTCTGCAAATAATATCATCTGTAGTGTGTTGTATTAAAATACCAGAGTCCAATTTTAGCATGCTATTTCCTTTCCAAAACCAATGTCCATTGCTGGACCCATAAATCATCTGTCCCGTTACGGGGACCATAAACCATTTGTTCCGTTACGGGAACCATTAAACCAAAGTTAGATATAAAAACGGATGAATTCTAGGGACAGCTGACAGTCTATCCCACCATAATTTTTCCGGAACTCAGAGACTAGCTAAATCTCTGTTATGCTGGACTAAGCGGCCTACCAGTGCGCGCATCCGACTTAGCCTCTTACGCAACCATGCTGGGCCGTTACCTAATAACGGGCCTCTTACGCCACTGACCATCCAATATCTGATTCGTGTTTATCCAGTTTTCAAAAGAAATTACACCTATCTTTTTTTTAAACGATTACAGCATACATTCAAAAATCCTTTTTAATTTTAATCACAATCTAAAGATAGGCATTTTCAGAAGTTACTTTTTCCCCAAAACATCAGTTAATAAAAAATATTTAAATACAGGGAATACGTAACTTAAAACGTTATGTTCCAGTACATAATTTAAATCAACAACTATTCATATATACTGAACTGTAAAAGATTAGTTCAGGGGTACTTGCCTTGCGAAGCTTTGTACTAACACTGGCTTGACTCTACTTGACTTCAACTACGGGGTCCTTCGACTCGAACCTATGAAATCGAAACAACCTAGGTTAAACGACCGATTATGCTTGACTTTTCCTCACTAAACTAATTACCAAACAATACAGTTTCCGATTCGTATGCATTCAAATAATATTAATATACACAATAATAGTGCACATAGCAACCAAGGTTTAATTTGTATTAAACGAGATATATACACTCGATTCGTAATTAAAGGTAATTTTTAGAAAAAATTGGACAGCGACTCCTCTGTTTATAGACCTACCCGTCGAAACATCAATCGACGTCAATTCCCAATAAATCAATTCAAACTGCCACATAAATAAATTTATAGTCCCAAAAATAATTTATACAAGTTGTTTGATTTATTAAAATATTTAGGACTCAAAACAGGATCATCACCGTCCACCGTGCTCGTAAAAGAATTCATCGCACACGGCGGCAAAACTTATTGGTGCCCGAAAATATACGGGTGTCCTAATAAATTTCACCGATTAAAATTTATCGCTAGCTTAATTTATAATTTAATATCATGAATTTTAATCAAGAATTTCTTGCAGTAAAAAAGAAATTAAATTAAAAATTATAACAGTCCAGACCAACGGCACACACGGGCCCAACAAAAGCACAACACAAAAATCCAACAGTCAGGCCCAATTATAGGCCCAACTGCAACCAGAACCAGCCCAAACCAACAACCAGCGAACCAGCAGCAAAACACGGCGCCACACGGCCCCACGCGGCCGTCGCCGCAGCACACACACACACATCACAACTCACTCACACACACACTACACACACATGCACACACATGAACACACATATACACATATATATATACCGAACACAACCACCCCACCGCCACCACGCCGGAAACCGGCGGCAAAGGCGGCGAAACAAGAAAGGAAAACGGCAGCAAAACAGGAGAAACAGGCGGCAAAGCAATTACCAGGAACAAAGCGAGAAGAAATCGAAAGGAAGAAGAGAACCGAGAGATTTGATTAAGAGAGAAATGAGAGAGATTTAATCGAGAGAGACAAAGAACAAGGCTCGTCTGGGGAGGGGAATAACATAGGAGGAGAAAAAAAAAGGCTTGGACACGTGTACTGCAGTTGCCACAATTAAACACGTGTCCCGGCTTATTTGTTAGCCTGCTTTTATATCGTTTTCTGTTATAATAACGTACCGGCTGCGCGCTAAAACACATCGAAAAATTACAAACTTCATACCAAAATTCTCAAAATGTTCGGAAGTTAATAAAATAAAGTTTTCACAATTTAATATGAAATTTTCAAATGCGCAAAATATCCGAATTTAACGAATTAACGAAACAACGCACGGTTGAAACTAATCCTGAAAATTACCACAAAAATTTTAAAATTCTCATAATATTATAAACATAATAAAATATGAGTTTCATAATTTTTTACAGAATTCCAGAATTAAATATGGATTTTATAATTAAATGAAATCAGGAAATCATTTAAAAATAAATAATTAGTAGAATATTGAGTGGTACCTTTTATAAAATCCCAAAAATAGTCATTAAAATTATAGAATCATAAAAACAATTTTAGAGACAACCCAAATAATTTTTGAAAATAGGATTGTCATAAAATCACTTTTTAAAAGTGAAATAAAAATAAAATGGTGCAGCAGTTAATCATAAAAACACACCACGCAATCCAATAATCACATATAAACAATAATAAGTCAGACACATGGACTATAATTAATACAAAATTCTTTATTTAATTATTATACAATAATTACATATTTAAATATTACAAAAATGTACGAGTCATTATATCCTCCCCCCCTTAAAAAGATTCTGTCTTCATAATCTTAACTAATTAAACAAGTGAGGATATTTGTCAAGCATATATGATTCTAACTCCCAGGTAGACTCTTCTACCCTAGGATTTCTCCAAAGTACTTTAACTATAGGGATAGATTTATTCCTAAGTACACGCTCCTTACGATCTAATATCTGGATTGGCTGCTCCACATAGGACAAATCTGATTGAAGATCGACTGATTTACATTCGATTACTTGATTTGAATCAGGGATATATGGCTTCAACATGGATACGTGAAATACATTATGAATATGCTTCCATTGTGGGGGTAGAGCTATCTCGTATGCAACTTTTCCTATTTGCTTCAAAACTTCGAATGGTCCTATATACCTTGGATCCAGTTTACCTTTCTGACCAAATCGAATCAATCCCTTCCATGGTAAAACCTTTAGTAATACCAATGATCCTATTTCAAAGTTTATGTCCTTCTGATGTAAATCTGCATTCTTCTTCTGTCTGTCCTGAGCGGCTTCCAATCTTTTCTGAATTAATACCACTACCTCTTTCATCTGCTGTACTAATTCTGGTCCTAACATTTTCTTTTCCCCTACCTCATCCCAATACAGAGGTGATCTACACTTTCATCCATATAAGGCTTCGTAGGGTGGCATTCCAATGCTGACATGGTAGCTATTATTATAAGAAAATTATATCAACGATAGATGATCATCCCAATTTCCTTTGAAATCCAAAGCACATACTCTTAACATATCTTCGATTGTCTGAATCGTTCTCTCACTTTGGCCATCAGTTTGAGGATGATAAGCGGTGCTCATATTTAACTTAGTTCCTAGACATTCTTAAAATTTGTCCAGAACCTTGAATTGAATCTTGGATCTCGATTTGATACTATAGACACAGGTACCCCATGCTTGGTGACTATCTCATCCGAATATATTTTAACTAGTTTTTCCAAAGAATACCTTTCATTAATCGGAAAGAAATGCACTGACTTGGTCTATCTATCAATGATTACCCAAATGGCATCATGATTCGATCTTGTCTTCGGCAAACCCACCACGAAATCCATTACAATCTCTTCCCATTTCCACTGTAGAATCTCCAAAGGCTGCAGCAATCCACTAGGCCTTTGATGTTCTGCTTTTACCGTCTGACATACATGACACTTAGTGACCCAATCCGCAATCTCTTTCTTCATTCTTGGCCACCAAAAGTGCTTCTTTAAATCTTGGTACATCTTTGTGCTACTAGGGTGGATAGAAAACCTAGAGTTGTGCGCTTCGTGCAATATTTCATTCTTTAATTCCGCTACATTAGGAATCCAAATGCGAGAGGAAAACCTAAACAACCTTGGCTATCCTTTTGAGTACATAACTCTTCTCCTGTTAGAGTATTCAAGTCCTATTCCATAACTCCTTCTTGACATCTTTTAATCTTTTCCATCAACGCTGGCTGGAAAGTAATCTCGTATAGTTGCTCCTGACCTCCATTTGATACTCGAACTTCAATCTCCATCTTTTCTAAATATCGGGCTAGTTCATCCGTGATACGAACCATATTTAATTTCTCTTTTCTACTTAAGGCATCATCCACCATATTAGCCTTACCTGGATGATAATTAATCGAACAATCATAGTCCTTAATCAGTTCCAACCACCTTCTTTGTCTCCTGTTTAAACCCTTTTGGGTGAATATATACTTTAAGCTTTTGTGATCCGTATAGATATCACATTTCTCTCCGTACAAGTAATGATGCCATAACTTCAAATCAAACACTATAGCTGCCAACTCAAGATCATGAGCTGGATATTTCTGCTCATGGGGCTTTAACTATCTAGACGCAAACGCGATAACCTTATCATGTTGCATTAGCACACAACCTAATCCTTTGAGAGAAGCGTCACTATAGATTATGAAATTCCCTGTTTCATCTGGTAATACTAACACTGGTGCTGTCACTAGCCTCTTTTTCAACTCTTAGAAACTTTCTTCACATTTCTCAGTCCAAACAAATCTCTGATTCTTCTGGGTCATCTTGGTCAACGGGGTTGTAATCTTGGCAAAGTCCTTCACAAATCTTCGATAATAGCCTGCTAATCCAAGAAAACTTCTAATTTCTATCGGGGTCTTCGGTTGCTCCCATCTGAATACCGCTTCAATCTTCGCATGGTCTACCTTAATACCATCCTTACCCACTATATGACCTAAAAACTGAACTTTCTCCAACCAAAATTCACATTTCGAGAACTTAGCGTATAGCTGTTTTTCTCTCAGTCTTTGCAAAGCAATCCTTAGATGTTCGGCA
Source organism: Apium graveolens (assembly GCF_009905375.1). Taxonomy (NCBI): domain Eukaryota; kingdom Viridiplantae; phylum Streptophyta; class Magnoliopsida; order Apiales; family Apiaceae; genus Apium; species Apium graveolens. The sequence goes on from NC_133653.1 coordinate 49,619,181, forward strand.
TGGTCATCTTTGGTCTTTGAGTAGATGAGGATGTCATCAATAAATACAATAACAAACTTATCCAGATACTCCTTATACACCCGGTTCATTAAATCCATAAAAGTTGCTGGCGCATTAGTCAATCCAAATGACATTACTAGGAACTCATAATGGCCATACCTGGTTTGAAAGGCAGTCTTCGGTATATCTTCAGGCTTGATCTTCAACTGATGATAGCCCGATCTTAAGTCAATCTTCGAAAAGCAACATGCTCCCTTAAGTTGATCAAACAAATCATCAATCCTAGGTAGGGGATACTTATTCTTGATGGTTAACTTATTCAATTCTCGATAGTCAATACACAATCTCATGCTTCCATCCTTTTTTTCATAAATAACACTGGTGCGCCCCACGGGGATACACTTGGTCTAATTACCCCTTTATCCAAAAGTTCCTAAAGTTGTTTAGCTAGCTCTTTCATTTCTACTGGGGCCATACGGTAGGGTGCCTTTGAAACTGGTTCTGCTCCTGGAATTAGATCAATAGAAAACTCAATCTCCCGATCGGGTGGTAATCCTGGTAACTCATTTGGAAATACATAAGAAAATTCACTAACTACTGGAATCTCCTCCAATCCGGGTACCTTCTTCTCAGTGTCCACGACATGGGCTAAATACGCTTCACATCCTTGTCTTAACAGCTTCTTTGCTTTTGGTATCGAAAGAAATTTCTTTTCACGCTTCTGTCCTTGATAAACTTATCCTTTTATTATCTTCTGTATACAACAAAACTTTCTTTTTCTTACAATCAATATTTGCCTTATGCTGGGACAACCAATCCATTCCTAGAATCACATCAAACTCTCCTAACTGAAAGGGTATTAAATCCACTGAAAAGAAATGCCCACAAATTTCTAGTTGACACTTAGGACCAAACTGGTTTACTGAAACTTTATCCTGATTAGCCACCTCTATAGACAAGGGCTCATTTAGATCCTCCAACATCAAATCCATATTACTTACACATTCTTTAGATATAAAAGACTTAGACGCTCTTGAGTCAAATAAAACTTTAATAGGCACGAAATTTAGAGAAAGCGTACCTGCAATTACATCTGAATCCTGAGCATTAGATCTCTTGGTCATCTTAAAGGTTCTGGCTCTTGCTGTGCTAGTTGCTGGTCCTTGAGATTCACTCCCTCCTACACTACCTTGAGTAACCATCTTGCAGTTTCTGGAGATGTGTCCAACCTTACCACACTTAAAGCAGGTGACTCCGAAATTTCCTGTGTTACACTCTGACGTATAATGACCCTTTTTATCGCATTTCTGGACATCCTTCTGGCACTGACCACTATGCTTTTTACCACATAACTTATAATCCACAACTGACCTGGTTGACTGAACTGGGGCAGAGGCAACTGAGGTGACATCGGAACTCGTCTGAGCCATGCCTTGCCTTTTAAATCTCTTATTCCTATTCTGGCCAAACTTCCTTGGGAACTTCTGACTAGACTCCTCCTGGTCTGCATTACCTATACCACATTCAAACTTTCTCTTCTTATCACTCCTTTCCTTGGAGGCCAACTTCTGATCACTCTTAATCACCAGGGCGACTTGAACTACAGAGGTATACGTCTTAAGCTGTAGGGCCACCACTCCACTACGAACTTCCTACTTCAGTCCTTGCTGAAATTTCCTAGCTTTCTGAATTTGAGTGTTCACATATCCAGGGGCTAGTCAGGCCAACTCCGTAAACTTGGCCTCATACTCAGCCACACTCTTTTCTCCTTGCTTCAATTCCAAAAACTCTACTTCCAACTGACTCTGCAAGCAATTCGGAAAATACTTCTCTAGAAACAACTTCGTAAATCTGGCCCAAGAGACAGGGCCTTCTCCTTCTAATGCACGCACAGATTCCCACCAAAAACTTGTTTCACCTTTGAGAAAGTAACTGGCATAATCTGACTTAGAATCATCATTGACCTAAATAAGGGTGAAGGCTTTCTCCATTTCCTTAAGCCAAATTCTAGCAGCAACCGGATCTACCTCGCCCTTAAATCCTGGGGGTTTAACTGATTGAAAAGACTTGAAGCTAACAGTCTGATTTGACTCTCTTGGCTGGGGTTGCTGTTGGAGCTGCAGCTGTTGTTGGATTTGTTGGTGTTGTTGTTGTATAAATTGCTTCTGTTGTTGCTGCTATTGCAGGAATTGCTGTTGTTGCTGCTGGAATTGTTCTTGCTGCTGAGCCATCTGATTAGACTGTTGGCGCAGCAAATCTAGTAATCCATCCATGATTGGCCCCTCTTCAGAGTTCCTGCTGGAGGAATTGGACGGGAAATTTTTCTTGGGAGGCATTCTCCTGAAACACGACAAAAAGGTTTTATATGAAAATTGTGCCCCCGGGTAGCAACAGTTTTATGCATCAAGAGAATGCGGTCACAATTAAATATTCCCTTCCTTGTTTATTTGGGGTCCACCCATGATGCATAACTAAATTTAACAAAACCAGCAACAAATACAACAATAACAGTAACAACAATAACAAAAGTGCAATAAGATAAAACCAACAACATTAATACCATAAAAGAACGATAGTACAACAATAGTACAAATCCATCTAACAACTACAGTACAACACTTAAAATATACTAGATACACAACAAAATTGGTTGTCATAGCAGCCCCGCCTAATACAAACTACAATACATAATAAACATACATAAGAAAAGCATCTACAGAACTCCTATAACCAACTCCGAGCTCTGTATCTCACTGCAGCAACTCTGATCTAGCCACTGCCACTACCACCAATGGATCCTAACTCAAATACCAACCAGTTCACGAGATCCTGGTACTGAACAGATCTAAACTCGAAGCTAATGAAATGGTCAATGGTCCGGGCTCTCTCTACAGCAGCCTGAGTCAAGGATCACACTCTCTCCTGCACATCTGGTGAAGGGGTAGGGATGCCCTAAAAAGGCCTGACCAGAATCTAGTCAAGCTGTGCTGCTAACCCTGGGCTCTGCTCTCTGATCAAAGACTGGTTCACCGCTCGGTGAACATGGTAAGGGATCGGGGAGGATGCACCTGAAAGAATGGATGGAGGAACAGGTGGTCTCAAGGTGGAGGAACTGGGACCACATCCTAGAGGGAAATCCCTAACAGCCGACACTGACCTTCATACCCAGCAAGGACGGGCACTAGATCCTGACAGACCTCCTGGTGCCACTGGAGGAACGGGTGGAGGAGGCATGGGAGTCTCCTCAGCTATGACATCCAAAGTCCGCTTAGAGTCTGAATCATCTAAATCTGATTGATTCCCCCGAGAAGGAGAACTAGAGATCACTATGGGCCATTGTCATCCATATCAATATACAAGGAAGATACAACAAGGTTAAGCCAAGCCTATTAAAGTATTAATAGATGCCAGGGTAACACCGTTGGAGCCCTCGACTGACTCTTAGGGTTGCTCCTCTAAATGAGTTGCTGACTCACACATTAAGACACACTTCCTACACCTTTTTGACTCAATCCTTTACCTAAATTAGGGACTTGAACCTATGGCTTTGATACCAACTGTGACGGCCTCAACCCCGGGGTCAGGGGCTGACGTCACCAAAATATAATAAACTACAGCATAAATTACTAAATAAACTTTATTATAACACACGACCCCAAACCAGGAGCCGATGCAGGTTCAAGTATTATTTAGGTTACAAAAAAACACTAACTTATTCAAGATCCGACATCCTAACTTATTACAACAACTCATCAGACATCAGGGTCTGATACAAACTACCTCAGAGGAGCCGGGACCGGAGGGGGCTGACACTCTACGCTGACCTGGTCTTCTAGACATCTGTAATACATAAGTACAAAATAAGCTGCAAGGGTGAGCAATCCATTGCTCAACAGTACCTCTATATGAATAACCAGTAAAATAGGATATATATAAAAAAACAGTATATGAACAGATATCAAAACTAGTTTACGAAAAATCCGTAAAACAGGTATAAACTGGATATCAAAACTAGCATGCTCTGCAAATAATATCATCTGTAGTGTGCTGTATCAAAATACCAGAGTCCAATTTTAGTATGCTATTTCCTTTCCAAAACCAATGTCCATTGCTGGACCCATAAATCATTTGTCCCGTTACGGGGACCATAAACCATTTGTTCCGTTACGGGAATCATTAAACCAAAGTCAGATATAAAAGAGGATGAATTCTAGGGACAGCTGACAGTCTATCCCACCATAATTTGTTCCAGAACTCAGAGACTAGCTAAGTCTCTGTTATGCTGGACTAAGCAGCCTACCAGTGCGCGTATCCGACTTAGCCTCTCACGCAACCATGTTGGGCCGTTACCTAATAACGGGCCTCTTACGCCACTGACCATCCAATATCTGATTCGTATTTATCCAGTTTTCAAAAGCAATTACACCAACCTTTTTTTAAATGATTACAGCACAGGTTCAAAAATCCTTTTTAATTTTAGTCACAATCTAGAGATAGGCATTTTCAGAAGTTACTTTTTCCCCAAAACATCAGTTAATAAAACATATTTAAATAAAGGGAATACGTAACTTAAAACGTTCTGTTCCAGTACATAATTTAAATCAACAACTATTCATATATACTGAACTGTAAAAGATTAGTTCAGGGGTACTTGCTTTGCGAAGCTTTGTACTAACACTGGCTTGACTCTACTTGACTTCAATTACGGGGTCCTTCGACTCGAACCTATGAAATCGAAACAACCTAGGTTAAACAACCGATTATGCTTGACTTTTCCTCACTAAACTAATTACCCAACGATACAGTTCCCGATTCGTATGCATTCAAATAATAATAATATACACGCAATAATAGTGCACATAGCAACCATGGTTCAATTTGTATGAAACGAGATATATACACTCGATTCGTAATTAAATGTAATTTTTAGAAAAATTTGGACAGCGACTCCTTTGTTTATAAACCTACCTGTCGAAATATCAATCGACGTCAATTCCCAACAAATCAATTCGAACTGCCACATAAATAAACTTATAGTCCCGAAAATAATTTATACAAGTTGTTTTATTTATTAAAATATATAGGACTCAGAACAAGGTCATCACCGTCCACCGTGCGCTCGTAAAAGAATTCATCGCACACGGCGGCAAAACTTATTGGTGCCCGGAAATATACGGGTGTCCGAATAAATTTCACCGATTAAAATTTATCGCTCGCTTAATTTATAATTTAATATCATGAATTTTAATCAAGAATTTCCGGCAGCAAAAAGGAAATTAAATTAAAAATTATAACAGTCAAGACCAACTGCACACACGGGCCCAACAAAAGCCCAACACAAAAATCCAACAGCCAGGCCCAATTACAGGCCCAACTGCAACCAGAACCAGCCCAAACTAACAACCGGCCAACCAGCAGCAAAACACGGTGCCACACGGCCACACGCGGCCATCGCCGCGGCACACACACATCACAACTCACACACACACACACACACTACACACACATGCACACACAGGCACACACACACACATATATATATACCAAACACAACCACCCCACCGCCACCACGCCGGAAACCGGAGGCAACAGCGGCGAAACAAGAAAGGAAAATTGCAGCAAAATAGGAGAAACAGGCGGCAAAGCAATTACCAGGAACAAAGCGAGAAGAAATCGAAAGGAAGAAGAGAACCGAGAGATTTGATTGAGAGAGAGATGAGAGAGATTTAATAGAGAGAGAGACAAAGAACAGGGCTCGTCTAGGGAGGGGAATAACAGAGGAGGAGGAGGAGGAGAAAAATAAGGCTTGGATACGTGTACTGCAGTTGCCACAATTAAACACGTGTCCCGTCTTATTTGTTAGCCTGCTTTTATATCATTTTCTGTTATAATAACGTACCGGCAACGCGCTAAAACACATCAAAAAATTACAAACTTCATACCAAAATTCTCAAAATGTTCGGAAGTTAATAAAATAAAGTTTTCACAATTTAATATAAAATTTTCAAACGCGCAAAATACCTGGATTTAACGAATTAACGAAACAACGCGCGGTTGAAACTAACACTAAATATTACCACAAAAATTTTAAAATTCTCATAATATTATAAACATAATAAAATATGAGTTTCATAATTTTTTAATGAATCCCGGAATTAAATATGAATTTTACAATTAAATGAAATCAGAAAATTATTTAAAAATAAATAATTAACAGAATATTGAGTGGTAACTTTTATAAAATCCCAAAAATAGTCATTAAAATTATAGAATCATAAAAACAATTTTAGAGACAACCCAAATAATTTTTAAAAATAGGATTGTCATAAAATCACTTTTTAAAAGTGAAATAAATATAAAATGGTGCTGCAGTTAATCATAAAAATACACCACGCAATCCAACAATCACATATAAACAATAATAAGTCAGACACTGGGACCATAATTAATACAAAATTCTTTATTTAATTATTTACGCAATAATTATATATTTAAATATTATAAAAATGTACGAGTCGTTATAGCGATTAAAGCTTATTAAGGCAAGTATTCCTTACTTTTCTCGCAAAATACTGCAAATATTTCTTCATTCGTATTCTAAGTTCAGAATGGTTAACTGTTTTATATTTCATTACAATTACTCTCAATTATACAAGGTCCTTTCATTATTGTTCCTATAATTCGACTACTCTCTGGAGCAAATACCCATTCTTTCAGGTTATTTGCGAACCCTGAATTGGGATATTTTGAAATCAAAATGATTTTACATCAAAATACTCTACGGGCTGGATGGTTATTGTGCGGGCCAGTGATGAGCTGGATCCTATAGGTCGGGGATGGACCGGACCCTTGGGTGATAGTGCCTAGGTACCTAAATGGATCTATACGGTTGGGTATAGATCTACACTATATCCTGACTGATCAGCAGGGTATACGTGTGAACTAGTGTCCAGTCTAATTTATTGTTGATCGCTGTTAACGGCATTCTCTCTCGAAAAGTTTTATGATTCCAAAACCGGACAAAACCCTGATTCTAGAGAAGAATCTGCGAATCGCTTGTCACTTTTGAATTTATAATTAAAGGCTGATAACAGCCAAGGTCTATTCGCTCAACTCCCTCAAATAAATAGAATCGTTTAAAATTGTTTAAAGCTTTTGTCCGGAAATTTTCCTTTGATATTAATACTTGAAACTCAAATTATATACTTGCTGGGCATTTCTGGCTCACTCTTGCTTTGTAAATTCTTATTTCTTTCAAAAACAGATAAGGATAAAAGTGAATAGCTTTTGATAGACAGCAGAAGTTAGAGAGATCTCCGCTGCGAGAGGATGAAGATGTTAGAAAAATAAGATAAGGGCATTAGTACAAATGTATTTAAACTTGTGTTCTAGTTGTTGTGATTTGTAGAAGGTTAGATTCTTGTTTCATACCATAACCTGCAAACGATCCAGATTTTTTAGGGGTTCTTTGTATATTATTTCAAATTATGTAAAAATTGTTTAGTGACACCAAATCTTGACCCCGGATTTGGGCTGTTACAAGTTGGCATCAGAGCCACAGGTCATTTGTCACTGAAATAAGAATAGGTGAAGGTAAGACAGGAGTGACATGCCATATAAGATAGGAAAGAGCTAGGCATGATCATGTGAAGTTGAGTTGAGTGCGAATTAGGGTTAGCAGATCCGATATGGAATTAGTAAGATAGGATTGTTGAGAAAAATGGAAGGCGAATATAGTAACACTATAGATATATTGAGTTCTCAGATCCTATAGTAATGAGGTGTCGACAGATCGACGGAGACTGGGTATGTTACCTTACCTTTCATGTGGTTTTAAAGAAAAAATGCGATTGAGTTTTGTGGAAACTTCGTGTAAGAGAGGCTAGGTGTAATAACCCCAAAATTTTGAACTTTTTGTAACCCTTATGAATAGTGTTTTTGCTGATTATGCTGAATAAGAAAACTTTTCATGCCACACTATGTAGGGGTTCTTCTATTGTTATTCTGAGATCTTATTAGTACTCTATATGGTATATAAGTGTATGTAAAGATCGTCAGAATCCAAATTCGAACACTTTGATTTTCCCCGAAAATCCACCAGATACCGAAAGAATTGAGTATAAGGTAACAGGATAAAAAGGATTTAAATTCAAGGATTATAAGAGAGGATCATAAAAGGAATATAATGTATTGAGAAAGGTTAAGGAAACCCAAGTAATAAGATCCCGGATATGATCCCTCAAATGATAAACGAGAACGAAAGTTAAGCGAACCGTATAACAGATCAGCGGTCATTAGCCAAGTAATTAGTAGCTAATCAAAGAGGTTAGTGATGATGATGTCACCACACCAACAAGAAGAGGACAAATATGGGAAGATGACATAGGAGGATGACATAAGCATGACCAAAGGGAAGGAAGTGTTGGTTGATTATAAACCACACAAAATTTACCATGGTTAAAAGGTAATTAAGCAAAACAAAAGGCAAAACAACCAACAAAACAATTCAAATCAAAAAAACACATTTTGACTTCACCTTTTCATGAAGAAGCTCTCGACCTTTTCCATTTCAAGGAAGAAGAAAATTCAAAAACCAGGTTCCAAGCCTTATTAATTAGTGAGGTAATTATCTAAGGTTCCTTGTACATAGATATAGATATCCTATGAATCTAAGCTTCCAATTCCTTCACAATCTCTTCCAATAATTCATGGAAGAAGAGAGTGAATAGTGTTTTTCAAGAACTTGAAATTTTGATCTTGTGTTTTTGCTTAGATAAAGCTTTAGTAAGGATTTTCCAAGGTTGTTCCAAGCTCATTACTTACTCCTACTCACAAGGAAGGTATAATCTCTTAACCTAGCATAGTTATTGAATGTTAAGAGCTTGTTATGAGTAGTATAGTTCATGAGAAGCATGGTTATTGAATATTTAGAGATTGGTTGGTTTTGTAATGTTTTTGGAATGGTAAATCTTGATTATTAGTTAATGAACTTAAGTAAGCTCTTAGTTCATGATTGAGAAGTAGTATAAATTGGAAATGTTGAGTTGTTGGGGCTGTTATAGTAAAGAATGGATGAAGTTTCGTTGTAGTGGTGATTGTGGGTTGAATTGTGAATTGATTGGAATGGTTTAAATTTGGTAATCGCGTAAATATAGCCGTCGTAATGCCCGATTTACCTTAGACTGCTTTTGTTCTTAACATCAGGACCCGTGAACTCACTATTAGGTTTTGACCATTGCAATGATTAGATAGTTCATGTTACGAGCTTCATTTTGATATGTGGTTCACTTGAATCCGATGTATGGTTTAGGAGAAACGACCGTTTTAAGTAACGGCGTTTCGCGAACGAACCATTACCCCTCGCCTTACTTTGAAACCTTGGTTAAGGCCCTTAAATGACTAATTGGAGTATGAAACAATTATGTAAAGTGGACTAGGCAGTTGGTAGGGTATTCGCGAAAGCGTCGCCATAAAATTCGTAATGGTTAATTTATTAAAAATGGTGGAGCCGAGGGTACTTGGACGACTTATGTGATTTGTTAAGCGTAGAAATGACCATAAGCAAACGTTAGGGTTCATTTGGTTAAAGTCTAGTTTCTTAAGCGACCGTGGTTTAATTCCGGCTTATGTTGTTGTTCATAGGTTACCGGACCCACTCTAAGCTTAAGTCTACCCCAGAGCACTCAGGCAAGTTTTCTACCCGTTATACTGTTGTTGTGATGTAAATATATGTATATGCATTATCTTGTGATAAGTGCATGATTGTTATTAGCAAATTTTGCGATATATTGGAGCATGCTGATATGGTATATATGCATGTCTATTTCGTAATCTTGATATCTAATTTTTGATTCAAATGCTTATAAGTTGCATAATACCTATGCTAGAGATAAGCAGTAGTTGCGTATACCCTTAGTATAGGGGACCCAAAGGTGAACATTTTCTAAACCGGGAGTCAATGTTCCCGAGTATAATATATATATATATATATATTTATATATATAGATATAGTTTTCAAAACTATTAATCAAATAAGGTTTATTCGATAACTTTATTTTATTTAATGAATATTATTTTGAATATTCATTCGAGGACTTATGACTCCGCTTATTTTATTAAATGAATATTATTTTGAATATTTATTCGAGGACTTATGACTCCGCTTCTTTTATTAAATAATATTCTTTATTTTATTAAAGAATAATGTTTCGATAATCAAACTTATTTTTGATTATTCAAATAAAGATCGTACTTTCGTATAAGTATATCTTTGGTTATTTATTATTCATTTCAAGTATAAGTTTTAAGACTTCTACTTCAATTATATTTATGAGGATTATCCTTGTGAATATATTATTTAAATAATAATATTCAGATATTTTCTAATATATCGGGACTGATTTATTTTATTAAATCAGCATTACTCCAAACATTCTTAAAAATGTTTTCGAGTCTTCAAAATGATTTTAAAAGTTAGAGCGGATCCCAAAACTCGTTTTCAAATTTAAGATCTTCCTTTCGAAGGGGATTTAAATACTCGCTCAAAAATCTGAGGGATCCGGCTCCGTGATGTATTCTTATATTCGCAACAAGGTTGCTGTTTTGATAAAAGAGTTTTTGATTACTTACCCAACACTCGGGAAGTAAAATTCTTGGAATAAGTTAATCCATTAACAGACATCGCCTGGGAAATATCGGTGAGTTTTTCTTTCCAACTAGATGCGACTTCTTGGTGGAGTCGTATCAACAAGTTCCTACTTGGGGAAAGGGGAGACGAGCTTTACGTTTCAGAGTCATGGATTTCATCTGAACTAGGAGTGGCGTAAGTGGTCAAGTGGCACCGGTCCAGCCTTATTTATTGGCCCAAATGGCCCGGAAGTTCTGCTAAGACGGTCCATTCCTTAAGAGTCCAGGGTTCGGTTGACAAGTAAATCCGACTGTTCTCCTCTACATGTAGAAAATGGTGGGGTTGCACTACTGCGACTGATCATCGTAAGTGCTCTTCCTGGCGCGGCAAACTCCCGTAATGAGTTCATCATCCAATTGGATATTTCTGCAACACTACCCAGAGCACTTCGATAGAAAGGCTATGGCTGGGCGATTGTTGAGTGTTGGCAGGGTCGAGTTTTCAAAATGATGTTTTCATCAAATGAAGTATCTCGTAACTTCATTTCATTTTGATGATATTTCAAAGATTGATTCTATACAAGTTTTGTCGTGTAGCTTCATCTATGGGATGAACTATTTATACCTTGAACGGTGGTAGTTCAAGTAGTATTCGGAAAAAGATATAAGTATATTGGAGTATCTTGTAACTTTATCTTTTCAACTTATATCTAGTTAATGATTATCTTATGAATGACAAAGGTTTTCAGAAAAACGTTGAGACAAGGTTAGATATATGAGATCACCTTGCAACGATATTTTTATACAGTTATAAACTGGAACTCTGTGTATATTATACATGTCATAGGATTTCAAAGATTGTGAAAAGTATATATGTATATATATACTGAATATTTTGCGACTTGGTCGCGTTAAGATATCAACTTGGTTCAATTCTTCTTGACCAAGACTTTCATGAGTGCTATGAGAATGCTCATATATTGTTATTCATTATACATATTATTTCGGTGGGCTTGTTGCTCACCCTTGCTTTCTTCTTTCATCACACAACAACAGATAGACAAGATGAACAGGATCAAGCTCCCAATTCGTGAGCGGTTAGGAAATGTTCCGCAGTTTCCTGTAGGCGTTGATGTCGTTGTAGCTGAGGTAGGAACTATCAGTAGGCTAGGCTTTCAACTTTTGTTGTACCGGACTTATGTATCTATATAAATTGTAATAATGGCAAAGAAATGTAAATTTATTCAGAAACCCTCTTGAGGTGTAATGGCTTATAATGTGGAATAAAATGACTTGTGTTATTTTTGGTATTCATCTCTGAGACTATAACTTGTGGCATGTGTGTATATTGTGGGGTCACAGTACGGAGTAGTTGATTGTTTATTAAGATTGAGTGTTATTAAGGAAAATGGAACTTGTGACAACCCGGATCCCCGACCCCGGATTTGGGGGTGTTACACTAGGTGAGTTTTGGTACGAGTTAACTTAGAATTAGGTAGTAGGACGAGCTTCATGTTGAAGGCAACGAGTTGATGGAAGCTGATGAAGAACCAACATTGCACATTTCAGAGGCACCACCATTGCGAGAAGATTCTTATCACATACCGAGCGTTACGCAATGAATGAGCTTTACCATATTAGGTATACTTAAGACTAGCAAGAAGGTGCGATCCTATCTATAGACAGAACGTCGAATTGTTTTAGTTGGTTGAAAGCCTAACATCAGGGACGACGACGAGAATGTCAAGGAAATATCAGACATCAACATTGGGTTGAAATTACGAATAAAATGGTATACAACGGTAGAGGAAATTTCGTCGATCAACACTTGAGAAAAGAATCCAAAGAGGAATAGAAGATATACCAAGGTGGGGAGACCCTTATATCATCATTATCTTTAATTATATATTTCCTTAGTGGATCATAAAAATAGCAAATAACTTGTATAGTAATGATGACCAAATACTTGACTTTCAAAATTTTAAAATGAGATTTCGAAAAAGATTTCCTTAATCAACTTTTAGAAAATCCTGCATAAAATGAGTTTCACAAGTTGATTGTCAAATTACTACTTAAGTTCTTGTTATTATAGACAGAAAATGACCTAAAAAAAGGATAATGGATCTCGACTCAGTGTTGTTAGTTCGAAGGACCAAGTAGAGCCACCAGTAGGGAGAAAGTTTAAAGTTTTTCGTGAAAGACGAAAGTAAACTCTGTTTAATAATATCAATAATTGAATCAACATGTTAAAATATTATTTAACTAATTCATGAAATTATTAAAATTTAACAAGATTCGTGATTCGAGTGGTTAGAGTACGATTGAAGGAAATAGAAGACTCTTTTAGAGGATTGGCGAAGAATAATATCCTGATCGACGAAGTTGAGGCGTTACGTGATCGATGGCTATTTTACGCGGCATAGACGAAGTTGGAAGTAATAATTATGAATTTCGTAAAGACGCAGTTATGATCAAATCATAAAGGTATTTATTGTGGAGGCATTTCCAAATGACATTCTGAAGTGATGATGTGACTTGAACTGTGAATCTGTTATTCGAATGATCTCTGAAGGTATATTTAAGTGAAGCGGGGACGGTGACCAACACTGACACTCTTTCCTCTAATACGATAGCATATGTTCTTCTGGATTCTTGAATATGTATGGGCTTCTTTTATTGATAAATCATATGAGGAGAAAATGAAAGAAAATTTATTGTGTTCCTTCTGAATTATTTCTCTTCTCAAAATATTACTTCCTGATTGAGATAAACAATGTTGTGATGTGACGCTTTGTCAAAATGACGAAGAGTCTGGTGGGACGCCAACTAATCATGCGATGTGTGCCATATAGTATGAAAGACTGGCCATCTTGAGTACGAATATGGTTGTCTCATTCTTCCCTCATTCTTCTTTCTTCAATTTACTAATTTACAGATTCTCCCAATCGCTTATTGCATTGTTATTCCTTATCCAGTTTTTCAATCAAAATCATATTCACAAACTCTCCTTTTGTGCAAAGTCTACTCCTCGATGACTGCAAAAGAAATGGAATACTTCCGTGTAGCAGGTAAAACTCACATGTCGAATGTAGGTATGATTGCAAGCCGATAAATGGTGGACATCTACGAACAAGGAAAAATGGATACATCGATAATATGGTCGTGACAAAGACATCAAGTCAGACAGTTGTTCTTGTTACGAAAATCTCATCAGTACGGTAGATTGCGTTAACGCGATGCACTGCAAATTAGAAGATTTTGACGAGAAATGAATCATTAGTGAACCGTAATAAATAAATTAATTACAAAATAAGGAAGTAAAGTTGTGTGCGTCAGACAAAGCAAGTGAGTGTAGAGACGGAAATTGAAGATCAAGGGAATTCTGAACAATGATTCAGACAGGAAATTAATACGTGAAGCATCCCTTCATCGCGGGAAGATATTTGTCGTGAAGATTCAAGATAGAAGAAATCTTAATTGCAACCAAATTTCGAACGTGTTCTTCAAGAAATTGTGAGGTTCTCTAACTTGAGTAAATAAGTTATAATGAATTTAATACCCATAATCGGACCAATGACGAAAGTTTGATAGGGGAACATAAGTGGAGATGAAGGAATGGTGACTCGACTTTGAAACCTTTTAAGAAATAATGATCTAACGATTGAGTTTCCACCAGATTATGACGATAATAATGGAAACCATGCGTGGTTATTAAAAGATGAACATATTAATTAATGAAATTGAGTGTGTATCGTCAAAGATAGAGGATTGGTGTGATTAGTTGAAGGATATGGCATCATTCTTAAAAGTAACTATATACACTTAGTAATGGAAATAAATAAGTTAAAGAGAATCGCAAAATAAAGTCTTTGAAAAACAACATGATAATTTTAAGTTCATTAATAATATTCTGTAATATTCTAAAAGAACTGAGAAATGTATGGTTATATTAATCATTGTTGGTTTAAGACCCTAATCCATTTAAAAAGACATATGTTATGTCAGTAGTATATATGATTATCATCATGATGTATTCTGATATGTTGAATTGATGAATTTGGTTGATGGAAGTGGATGGATATGATTGTGATTGATTGATTGATGGTGTCGGCTTGAGCCCGACCGGTAGTTGATGGTATAGGGGAAGTGCTGCCCAAATTTTCAGAAATTACCCTATTTTTAATAATCAAGAGGTATACTTTCATATGTTATTTAGATTCTCAATGATACTCCAAATGATTGCGATCTCGGTTTTTAGAAAAGGTTGTTATGACCAAACTGACTATATGTAATTGGCCTTTGATTTCATTTAACTAGCCCTCACTTGGTTTAATTGCTCAGTTAAAAGAGTTAATTGATTAAATTTACCAACTAATGGTTAGTTAAATAGAGATCGATTCCAATTAGATTGAGTCAAGCTCTGACATGATTTTCAGATCCGGAATCACAACAATTAGGAATTTGGAGGAAGTAATGGCATTAACAGAAATTGGAAGTTTAGTAGAATTAGCGAGATGTTACCGCAAGTTGGTGCGAGGTTGTATCTAGATAAATATGACATTTGCAATAAATAAGAAAAATAGGAAGTTATGGGTATATGCTAGTGGAAAGAATGTTTACAAGAACTGAAGATCCAAGATAGAGCAATGGAATGTCACCATCTGTAATAATATTCCATAAAGGACGTGAATATACATCCATATCGAATGACGATTAATGGAAGATACTGTGAAATACTGGGAAACTCGCAAATCCAAGTATCCGATGTAAGGCAGAGGTTAAGAAAATAGCTACCAATGAATTTTGATAATTCTTTTAATAAGAATTTCAGTATTATAAATAAAAGCCTTCATTCCAGTGCTAACTTCAGAGATGGCTTATCTAATAATGAACAGATTAGTATTATCAAGAAAAAGAAATTCCTTATTGTTGAAAGAGATATTGAATAATGAGAATAAAGAAACTAATTAAGAAAAGAAGTGGAATCAAAAGGATGATAAATTTTTTTATAAAATAGTTCAGGATATAAGCAAGTTATGAACGTATGTTGTGCCAGAACTAAAAGGAGAATGAAGTAAAATACCGATAATTGAAGATAGGAATTTCATTCAAAGAATGTGTGTAAACAGGGAAGATTAAACAAAGGTATTAGTGGCGAACTGTTAAAGAAGAAATGTTAGGTCACACAACACTGTAGAAGGGGGTTGAATACAGTGTTTATACAATCAAATCGATTTAAACACAAGTATGTAACAAAGATCAAGTATATTCAATAAACTCTATTATAATATGAACTGTTGTTCTCTCTCAGTGATGACCAATATCACTAAGAGCTGCTAGGTTACAATGTATAATCTTCTCGATAATGATAACACATATAGTGTAAACCCTAAGTTGTGTTTATATAGTACACAGTTACAAGATATATTCTAATTGATATGGAATATAATTCTATCTCCTAAAATATATCAATCAGATATCTTCTACAAGTCTTCTAGTCCTCTAACTCTTTCCATGCATATATTCTATTATTTTAGTCCAGATTTTCTCTTGTAAATCAGCCGCATTCCTTATCTGAAATCTTCCCGCACTTAAGTACTGATATGTATCTTAAGTTCTGATATTAAGCTCTGACTTCAGTAAGTCCTGATTTCAGTAAGGCATGATATGTCCTATTGTTAAGTTCTGAAAACTAAACACAAATCATATTAGACATGATATCTCAAATATATCTAACAATCTCCCCCAACTTGTAAATTATGCAAAATATACAAGTTAATATATTTGATGATGTCAAAAACATTTAAGTATATATGCAATAAGAGTTTAACTAGATAACTAACTACAACTTATAGTCCTTGTAGCTTTTACCAATCTCACTGAGTCAATTTGAATCCAAAGTGATTCTTGACAAAGTTTGATATCAGCTTTTCTTTTTTATTCCTCAGGACTTGAGATAGTGTAACTTTGACTTGCTTCAACTCTTCATTCTGACTTTCAATCTGGTAGATTGTAGTCCTTAAAGCAGAGATATGGTTTCTTTCTAAACCATCACCTAGTCTTATTACCCTTGGATGAGAAGAATCTTTATTGTAGCATAGACATTTCTCTTTCAAAATCACTTCAAGTTTAGCAGAATCCTTCTTCATTGGAATTTCACTTCCATCATCTTCAACTATGTTTGGAATAAATTCTGTAACCCTTGAACAAGAAATTCTTGCTTTATTTCTTATGGTCTTCATTATGAAATTTGACCATCTCCTGGTAATATCAGACTTTATCTCTAAAAGATAATGAAAGAATTGAAGTTCTTTCAGGGATTTGTTCAGCACATCTGATTCTGACATTTGATATGTCCTTCCATCTTTAAGAAATAGAATCAGATTTTCTTTGACATTATGCTTATCATGAGCATCCAATACCACTTGAACAGAGATAACCTTATCAAGGTGTTTCTTTGTAACATCTTCAAGAGGTCTGTCAGTCAATAAAAATGGATCTCTAGTAGCAACTTCAACTTCTGTCTTGATCTTAGCTTTATCAGAACCTAACCCTGATATGTCTCTTGGTTCTCTAGCATTTAACCCAATAGTCATGAAATCAGACATCAATTGGCTTTTATTTGGATTTGATGGTTTGACATTTTTCCATAGAAGTTTCTTTTCGTCAGCTACTTTTATCTTGTCTAAATCAACTTGAGCTATGTCAGAGGTTGATGTCTTGATGACTTTATCAGAACTTACTATTTCTTCTGTAGCTTGCTGTTCTTCACTCTGAACAACTTGAGCCTTGTCAGAGGTTGTCTTGGATTCTTCAGTTATCTTCCTTCTTTTCAGAGTTTGAACATCTTCATCTTCAACAAGAGTATCATCATGAACTTGAACCAGTTTGCACACAGGTTTTATCAGGATTTGAGGAATTTTCATCTCCTGTCGCTTTATTGGTTCATCAACTTTTCCCTTCCCTTTATCTTTGGGATCAATCTCAATCTATGATCTTGTTTTGGGCTTTGATGCCTCAGTATTTGATTTCTCCTTGATCACAATGCCTTTTTTCTTAGGCCTTGGAGGTTTCTTTACAACAGAAGCTTTAGACTTTAGATTTGTCTTCTCAGCTTTAAATCTAGCTTCTTCCTCCTTGAGATTTTCTAGATCCATTCCAGGATTATGCTTCAAAAATAATCTTCTAGCAATCTCTTCATCAAGTGTCTGAATCTTGGGATCCTTGTAGTAGACAGCAGTCTGCTTTCCCTTGAGCTTCAGAGTTTGCAAAAACTTCTGAGAGTCTTTACTTCCTCCTTGAATCAGAATATCAGAACTTGATATCAGATTTTGAGTATCAGTACTTGCTATCAGATTTTGAGTTTGAGCAACTTCAGAACTTGTCATCTTTTGAGTAGAAGATTTGCTTGCATCAGAGATTAGTTTCCTAGAAGAAACCTTGCTACTTTTCCCTTGACCTTGATCTTTTTCATGACCTCTACTCTTATCAGAGTTTTCCTGGTCATCACCTTTGTCATCCTTCTTCTTCAGTATTAGAGTAGGTGGGCATTTGGACTTAACTACCTTTTCCCCCTTTTTGGCATCATCAGGTAGTAGGAGAGAGAAAATAAGTTCTACTAAAGATTGAATTTCATCCAATTGAGCTTTTTGAGAGGCTTGATTTTGCAGGACCTCAGTAATTTGGTCATGTTGCTTCTCCTGAACTTTCTCAATTGCTTCAACTTTCTCATGTATAGGTATGATAATCCTTGACTTGTCTAACTTGAGAGTCATATCTAGCTTTTCAGCTGACTCAAGAAGTTTATCAACCTTAGCATGAGTTTGAGAGTGTAGACCTTGAAGATTTTTAGAAGATAGAGCTGTGACTTTGAGTTGTGTCTTGAAATCAGAATTTGTTAGCAACTCATCAGCTTTAGCATTATGCTCTGACAGAACTTTTGAGCTTGGAATGAACTCAGTTTTATTCCACTTTTGGTCCACTCCACTCCTCTGTGAGTGTCTTCCCAAGGAATAGGAGCATCCTGTTCAACAAACTTTTGGATTAATGCCTCCTTTCCAAGAATGGGAGCATTTACTGGAGCTGACTCTCCAGAACTTGCAGAAAATCCATCATCTTCTGACAACACCAGAGTGTGTGTAACAGAAGGAGAGTCTGTGCCAGCTTCATCTAAATTCTGAGCATCAGAATTTATCTCCAGAATAGGAGTTGTTGGTATATCAGCCTGTAAGATAGGAGAATTGACAGTAGATGGTTGAGCTACTGTTGGAGCTTCCAGATAAAGAATAATAGGAATATTCAGATTATGAATATCTATATCAGAACTTATGTTTTATGCTTCATTATTATCTGTAGCTTTGATTGGAGAGACATGATGTGTGAGCACTATGTCTGGAACAGTGTCTTGAGCTTGAGTTGGGGATGGAAAAGATTTAATTATAATTGGCTTTGAGATCAAAGATTCCTGATCCCTTTCCTCAGCTTCTTCAGTATCCTCTGATGGAGGCTTAGCCATATGCCTTCCTACCCTCATTTTCTTTAATCTCCTTGATATAGAAGGAGTTGGCTTTGCAGCATCAGAACTTACAGTTCTCTTTCTCTTCAAAGTATTAGAACCCTCAGCTTGAGCATTTATCTGATGGGTTGACCCTTCAACTTCTACTTCTTTCTGAAAAATCACATTTTCAGCTTTAACAGTCACAGATTCTGATGCATGAACCTGTGCTTCTTTATCATCCTCAGATTCATCCCTTAGAATCATCCTTCTTCTCCTTGGTGGAGATCTAGGAATAGACTTTGCTCTCTTAGGCCTGGAAGATGAAGGTCTGATGGTAGGTGCTGATGGTTATTGTTGTTGGGATTGAGCTGGTTGGAAGTATGTTCTGATGGTAGGTTGAGTTGGTTGAGGTTGAGAGGTGGTTGGTTGTGTAGTGGTTGGAGGTGCTGATGGAGGTTGGGATGGTTGGACATCAGGATATATGGTAGAATAGGTGATTGGGTCAGAGTTTACTAAAATCTGTTTGACTAATTGTGGAATTTGGAGGGGTCTCAAAACAGTTTTCTTATTATCAGTAGATAATAAGTCAGTAAAAGCTCTTTTAGCAAGTTTAAATGGTTCAATTAACTCACTTGCTAGTTGGGGTGCATCAGAGCAACATAAACTGTAAATAAGCTGATAGAATCTAGCAAAATAGATTGTATTTCTATCTTTTGTCATCCTATCACCTATGAATCCTAAAATAGCATTTGCATAATCAAAATATGTTTGATTCAAGAGAGCATACCCGATTTGCTGACTCGGTATGTGTATAGCATCAAAATTGGAGCACTTGTTGGCAAAGGCCTTTGTGATGCAGTCGAAGAAGAAACTCCATTCCCTCCTGATGTGAGGTTTCTTCAATTGACCTAGCTTTGCCAAAGACTTCTCATAACCCAGGTAGGCCATCATCTGTTGAAGAGCAGGCTCTGCAACTGTTGAACTGTAAACACAGTTTTCTGGCAAATGTAAAGCCTGTCTAACTGTAGCCAAAGTCACCACATGTTCATCCTCCCCTGTTGTGAAGATAATACTAGGGGACCCATGTGCACCACCATCATCATACACACCACTCCTCCAGAACTCCAGCACTTGAGTTCTTGAGATTACTTCTGGTTGGGTCAAAGCATACCCAATTTCACTTCGAGACAAAAAGTCTTAGATGAAGTGAAGTTCTGATGGAGCTTCATCCTTGCTCAGAATAGCCAAGTAGTTGTGAGGAACAAACTTAGCTCCATTGAAAACGATGTCTTTTGGTGCCATTTCTGTTAAGAATTAAGTGAGAAAAAGAGTGTACACAAAGTGTTTGATAAAATGCCTGTGAAAAAATAGAGCTTCGGAGAATATTAGCGGGTGAGAGAAAATAAGAGAGATGAGAGAATGAGAAAGGTAGGTAAAAGATTAGAAAATCTTTTAACTTTCTTATTTATACAGCCCACGTGATAACAGCTATATTTGTGAAGCATTGCAGACAATTTACACCTGGCAACATGTGAACAATCAGTAAATAGTTAAAGCAGTAGTTAGTGGGCACGAGAAATAAGCAGTAATTATTGTGCACTTGCAGTTTTTCAAGGCAAACACGTTTCCCACTAATCAAATGATTATGACTGTTTTTATCTCACTTAAATATATTCTGATAAAATATGACCGTTACAGTATTTACCACAAATAAGTCAAGTAAATAAATAATTCCACTTAAGCATCAGAGTTTCCATCAGGATTTAATATCAGAACTTGACTATTATCAGATTTTAACGGCCATCAGAACATGGCTTATATTCTCAGAAAGTGAATGTTTGTTTCTGTGATTCTTCATACAAAACTGACTTGTTTCTTCAGAGTTTAATCATCAGAGATTCCATCAGAACTTGTCCTCAGAATTTATGCAAATGACACTTAACTGTTTATCAAAAATAACTTAATCACCACAATAATTTTCATAATTCATATGGAGTGAGAGTGTGTGCATTAGCAAAATATCAGATAAAGATTAAAGTCTGATAAACTTCAGTACATCTTAGAAATAAGGCATAACTAAGAAAAGTGCTTAAAATCTGTCTTAATAATGAAGTCTACTATAGAATAAATTTATGCAAGAATCCACCTCAACTATTTGTGCTCATTTTATGCATCTTTTGTAATTCCTTTTTACAGTGGCTTCTCAGTATAAGTGAGTCACAACTGCTATCAGAATTTATGCTATTATCAGAGTATTTCTCCAATAATCATAGAATGTGAAAAGTCACCAAGAAAAATTTATTTGCTTTTCAAATGCATATTACTTAATACCAGAAATGCACTATTTACTCTTGATCTCAAAGGAGTACCTGACTTCAATTTTATTTTCTTTTCTTTTCTTCAGATAAGTGAGGCTTATCAAGCATGTGGTTCATTCTTAAGATTTACTGACATCAGAATTTGAAAGATAAGAAGCAGGAATCTAGTTTGTGACTTAGTAATAAGATACACAAAGTAAATTTGACTAAGCTCAAAATCAGAATTTGTCTGTGTTAATGAATTTCCACATAAACAACTAATTCAAACATGGGATTTCTAATATGTTAAAGACCACTAGGTCAGCATCTAGCACAGTAATCCTCATTGGATTGAATAGTCACAGAACATTCAAAACACTATCAAAGTATATAGAATCACATCAGATAATAATCAATATTTAATATATTACAATTTAAGCACAGATTAACAGAGATAAGACAATCTGTAAACACTGATCATAAAGTCTGATGTATGAGAACAAAAACTAAGCAGATTTTGAGAAAGAACCTGAAACCATTCCAAGTTCATTTACCAGTCTTGTAAAAGTAGCTTCACATAGTGATTTTGTGAAGATATCTGCCAGTTGTTTATCTGTTGGAATAAAATGCAATTCTGTTAGGTCACACACACTGTAGAGGGGGTGAATACAGTGTAAAATATAATCAAATCGAACTTTAATATCTTAAGTAACAGAAAACAAACTTTATTGAAACAATAAACTCTGTTACAGTATGGAACTGGTACCTCTCAGTGATGAACAAATATCACGAGAGCTGCTAGGGTTACAATGAATAATCTTCTCGAAATATGATAACACTTATAGTGTAAACCCTATGTCTGTGTTTATATACTACACAGTTACAAGATAATCGCTAATTGATATGAAATATAATTCTGCTTCCTAAAATATATCAATCAGATATCTTTTCTTCCAAGTATTCCATTCTTCACAGAATTCCTTCTTCATGCATATCTCTTCTTATGCTTATCTCGATCTTCTTTCTTTTAATCAGCTACTGTCCTTATCTGATCGTCCTTCAGCACTTAAGTTCTGATATCCAACTTCTGATGATTATCTCCTGATAATATAAGTACTGATATCCTTAAGTCCTGACTTCCAGTATAAGTATTGATTCCCAGTTAAGTACTGATTTGTCCTGATAAGTAAGATCTGAAAACTAAACATAAATCATATTAGCCATGACATTATCAAATATATCTAACAATCTCCCCCAACTTGTAAATTAGCATAATATACAAGTTTAACAGATATTTGATGATGTCAAAAACATTAAGTACAAATGCATGAGAATTAGACTAGATAACTACAACTTACAGTCCTTAAAGCTTTACCAATATTTAACTTCTGATAACAGCTTCAGTCTGTACAAATATCAGAATTTAATCAGTTGTAGATCTTGACTTGGCTTCATCTTCTGATCTCTCTGATGTCAGGTGTAACGCCCCCAAATCCGGGGTTAGAGGATTTGGTCTTCACTATAAAACTTCAATCCAAATTAGCCTGTTAAATCAATAAATAAATGCCAGCGGAAGATAATTATCATAAATGACCCCAAACTACTCCAAGATCTTTTAAGGTTACAGTTCTAGAAACAAGAAATCCAAATTCCACAAATAAATTTTTCACTTTCTTTTAAAACTCTTTTCAATAAATTCCAACTGAAAACTAAACCCACTAGTATAACTTCGAAATGAAGTATACTAGGGTCAAATAAAATATACAACTATATATAATATAATATAAATAACTTTATATAATAGAACTTACACTAGCCCGCAAACCCTGGACCAACCACCTTCCAAAAGCTTCTTCTTTGCTTCCTCGAATTACGCAGCTAAACAGCGCAAGCTAATCCTCACTGGAGGTTAAATTTAAAAACAGGCAAGTATGAGCGAAAGAAATGCTCAGCAAGTTCATTATAATATATATATGGTTGTTTTGACATAAAACCGACATCTGCATTAGAGCAGAACATTTAAAATCATAATTGCTGAATTATAAAATTTTAGTTGAGGAATCCCAGAATTGATTCCTTAATTGTATTTAAAACCATTTTGATATTTTTGAGCGAAATGCTTCAGCAATACTTTGAATCTTGACGAGGATCAAACTCGTAAAACAGTGTTTACGGAAATATCGTAAACCACAATAACATGAAACAATGATTATGGATTGAATCATAAACTTTATTCAAAACCGAACTCTTCAAATTAATACTTATTTTGTTATCATATCAAATTAGATATCACTACGAACTTTGATGCTCACAACATCCCATACTGAAGTCAACACCAATCATCTGTACTAATACCATCTTTGATATTTAACAACAAACTAAGTATCCTCAAAATAAGAAACTGAATCAAAACCACATTTCATCTTTTATCCGAAAATAAAATACTTAATAAATCATTCCTTGTAAGATGTCAAAATCAATATAATAATTTCGATTGGAACCAAATTATGCACTATGCTGTTCCTGATGATCAGTCATGAAACAGCACCGGTATCCCGTAGTATACCGTAAATATAGGTACTACCCGTATCCCGAAGACATACAGTACCTATAGGGCGCCAGAAAAAAGGCATAACTAGCCTTGTAAGATATTACACATCTGTATTGCACTTCCGTATAATAGCTCATGCTGGACCGGTGCCTCGGCCTCTTACGCTACCAGTAACCATCAAATCTCAAAACCTTTTATTGAAAAGGGGTCATAATACTCGACACCCGAAATAATTTTATTCCCCCATTAACTTGGGTAGGAATATTCACAACCAAATCACTTTTCTCAAAATCCAAAACATTTATAAATCTAGAATTTGGATAAGTAAAATCACTTGACTATTCTGAATATAGAATAGCATATGAGTATTTGCATAAACAGAATTATTTAATTTAGCGATATGTAAAACATTTATCTATTCCGAACAGAGAATAGGGAAAACAATACTTGCATAATAAGATTTAAAATAAATATCACTTGAACAATAAGTGATGATAGGGATACTTGCCTTTGGGTTTTAGTAGTTAGTCACACTCGCAAAGACGCATCTATTCTGACATTCTGTCTCAAGACATCTCCGTCCTGCTTTTCAACACCTTACTGATATGCTGCTCCTGCGATTGCTAGAAGCCAGATATCCACTTCCATTCCATCTCACTCTTTATCCAACATCTTGTCTTGATCAACTCGAATGATCCGCATCTATAATTAAAATATAGAACTTTAATCATCTAAATGATAATCACTCGACGAACTACGCGTCAAAATCCTATCGTCTACCCATACGATAACCCGCACATAAAAGAAACAGTCCAACACAAGATTCTTATGACCCACATATAAATATAACAGACAAACACAGGACCCTTGATCCACATACACACCTAATTCACATAACACATAAGCATATAACTCATATATCACATAATTCATATCACATAAGACTCGGTTCATCAGAAGGGTCGACTCCGTACGTTTAAAACTGAAATCGTGTTAAAAATATGATTTATCGATAAATAATTGACTCAGAATGATTTGTAAAACAAGCGACCTTTCGAAACACAAGAATTTGGGTCTCGAAAGTATTTTTATTGAAAGCGGAATATTTTTCTGAGTCTGGAGGCGTTCGTTTCGTATTAAACGGACGAACGGTTGATTTAATATGAATTTTTGAACATTTTTCGGAATTAAAAACGATCTCCGAATCATTTAGTAATAAAATAATAGGGCTCGAACACTCAAAAATAATTTTATAAAAATTATCGAGCCTGGAAAATAATTTAAAATAATATTTTAAAACTCGAAACTATTTTTTCGGAATTTTTAAATCAAAAATAAATAATTAAATCTAATTAAATAATCAATTAAAATTAATTAATAACTAATTAAATTAATTAATCAATTAATATTTAAATTAATTGACTAATTAAATAATTAATTATCAACTAAAATTAATTAACTAAATAATTTGGATTTGTTTTTGGAATTAAAAATAAATTTTCAGAATTAAAATAATGATTTTTAAAATAAAAATGAATTTTTCAGAAATTAAAATAGGATTTTTGAATTATTTTTAATAAGGAAAATCCAGAAACAGGTTTTTGATTTCAAAGTTGGGTAAAATAAGATCAAAACCAGGTTGCAATTTAACCCAAACGGGTCTTAACCGGGTCACCAAACCCGTCCGGGTCGGGATGAACTCCAGTGACACCTACCCAGATTCCGGTGACGGAGTTCACCACCGGCCGCCTCCGATACAGACCAAAACAGCTGGGTTTCTTAACTTTTTTGCATCAAAATCGATCATTACTGATCGAAAAACACAACGGAAACAACAACCGCGCAAATCATCACCCAAATCGTCGGAATCAACGATCCCCGACTTAACGTCGGCAACACATTCCGGTGAACAACGAAAACAACAGTTTCTTAACCAACCTCGACGTGCTATACATCAAAATGACGCTTACAATTCGTACAATCTATCCATAATATCAGAATATACAAACAATCATCGATAAACCCAGAAAATTGAATAAAAACAATTGATTGATATGTCTAACTCGACCTATACGAATCTGTACTATAATGTCAATGAAATTGATATAAATCGATTGCATATATCAAGATAAAGCCATATAGAACATCAAAATCATCCAAAGATTACTCAAGCAAAAATCCCCAATTCGGTTCAAGAACCCTAAAATTCGAGATTGAATTTTTACCAATCGTTGAAACGATTTGATGGCAGATTAACAAAGAGAAGATCGAGGGCTTCAAAACGGTTACTAGAGCATCAGAATCTGGGTTCGCTATCATTGTCAGATTGAGCTTTAATCCTTAGAGAACTCAAGAACAACCAAGAACAAATTAAAGGATTTTATGATTTTCTGAAAAATAAAGTAAACATCTGATTTTTTTAATAATAATTAATTAAAAAAAAACTATTTATACTTATAGAATATTGGTACGCATTGGGTCATATTGGATCGATAAATTTGTTGTTTAGCCGCTAAGTAACTGTAAAACGATCCAATTCAATACCAAAATTGGATAATTATCAAAACCGAGCTTTTTATAAAACACTATATATGAAAATAACGTAAAAATATCCCGTCTCTCGAGAATACGGGTTTTTGTCGATTACCGAAATGATTATCGTATCGAAAATATTGCGCCGGGTCACGCACGGGTCAAACCATAATCTGAATCGAAAAAGTTAAAACACGGAAAATGTCCGGAATTACCAGATTAGGTTAGGAAGGAGTTTTCAGAAGAGTTTCGGGTTATAAAAACGCAAAAACGGTTGAAGTCGGACGATTCCCGGCTTTATAAAATAATTTTGGTAATTATTCAGAAAATAATTAATAATTCATAAATCAATATAAAATCATCTAACAGTCCAAAAATTACCAGAAAAATATCACAATTATCTATATTCTATTCTGAACATATAAAAATTAGAACACTCAAGGAATATCACATATAAACACCCAAACATCAATTCCACTTATCATATAATTCACAAAAATTTACATAAAAATCACATAATAATTCCAAATAATTATAATAATAATATTTGAAAATATGGGATATTACATCAGGAGTTGTTCTGAGATAGTTCTTCAACAAACATCTCTCAGCATATCTAAGTTCATCAATCATCCTCCTTTTAGCATCTTTAAGCTCTGCAGTATCTTCACCAATTTGAAAGATTGCAGCCCTGAGATCATTAATCTTTGCTTTTCTTATATCCTGATCCAGTCTGATTAGATAAGCTTTATCAGACTCAAGATTGAATTCCACAGCCCTTTACCCTATAAAGGTAGTTATAATTTGAGCAGTTTTGGGCTTCATTTCAACTATATCACCCTTGTGATCTCTGTATATTGGAACATATGTGCTGTCAGACTTAACAGAATAAAGCCTTTTCTGTCTCTGAATCTGATCCTTCAAATAGTTTGCAGCAGTTCCTGTCAATCCGTCATCCACTTGAAGTAAGAATAGTACATGCTCCAATTCTTCAAAATACTTCAATGGAATGGCATTTTGCCTTATATGATAAACCCTACAATCTGTCATGAAGTACAACAAGATGTGTTCTTTCAAGTAGGTATGGTAAACCATTTGTACAGATTCCAGTTGATTCAATCTCTCAGGAGTTGCTCCAATACCTGGTTCACTCAAGGAAGTTGGATCATTGGTAGTGTTCTGTATTCTTCTTTCATCAGCACTTCCCAATCCAGTTTTATCTCTTGCTTCCTTTCCAGTAACTACTCTAGCTTCAAAACCACTTGCAGCAGTCTTCAAAGGTTGAGTCTGTTTTGCTTTAGTGAATCTTGGTAGGAGTGTCTTTGGTCTATCTTCTGATATCAAGTTAACTTGAGCTGTGTCAGAGGTTACTTGCTTCTTTGAAATATCAGAACTTACTTTATCTTGACTCTGAACAACTTGAGTCATGTCAGAGGTTGTTTTAAGAACTTTTGTTGAAGTCAGAGCAAGATCATCCTTTTCATCAGTAATTTCTTCATCCTCAGGAGGCACATAAACCTTGATAGGTTCACCAAACTTTTCTTTACCCTTGGATCTTGGATCTATCTGCGGTTGTGATTTAGCCAATGTTGCTTCAGCAATTGTCCTTTCTTTTATCATAATGCCTTTGAGTTTTGGAAGTGGCTTTTTACTAGAAGCTTCAGATTTAGATGTGACTTTCCCTGATTTAAGTCTGGCTTCTTCTTCCATTAAACTCTCCAAGTCCATTCCTGGATTTTCTTGAAGAAATAATTGTCTTGACATTTCTTCATCAAGATCTAAAAGTTCATCAGAACTTATTCTTTTACCAGTAGCAGAACTAATTCTCTTCCCAGTATCAGAACTTGTCCTGTGACTTGTGATTTCAGCTTTTCTTGATGTGAATCCTCTACCTTGACTATGACCTCTACCCGTTCCAGAGTTTCCTTGATCATCCTTTTCATCATCCTTCCCTTTCAGTGTCTCGTCAGTCTTGCATTTGGACTTAATTACTTTCTCCCCCTTTTTGGCATCAGCAGGTAGTAGAAGAGAGACAATCAATTCCACTGAGGCTTGGATTTCATGAAGTTGTGATTGCCGAGAAGCTTGATTTTTCAGAATATCATCAATCTGAGTTTGTTGATTATCTTGAGTCTTCTCAATATAAGCAATCCTGTCAAAGGTAGGTTGGAAGAACTTTTTCTTATCAATCTTGTGAACTTGTTCTTGCTTCATTAGTTCTTCCCTTAAGAGATGTAACTCTGCATGAGTATTTGAATGAAGACCTTGTAAATGTTTAGTACTCAATGCAGTGACTCTAAGCTGTGTTTTGAAATCATCAGTATTTAACATCTCATCAGCTTTTGTCAATTGCTCAGCCAGATTCAGTGCAGTTGGAACACAGGTGACTGAGTTCCATTCCTTAGTCCACTCCTGTTCTGCAGGAGTTTCATTCCAAGGCACTGGTGCTTCTCTGGTAACAAACTTCTTAACAAGTTCAGACTTAAGAATAGTTTGTTGAGGAGCATGTCCTGAAGGACCTGCTACATCAGCATCTGCATTTAGAGCAGCATCACTAGTATCTCCAGCATTTGCAGCATCAGAACTTACAGAATCAGTATCTTCGGATAAGACAACAGTGTGAGTAGCAATGGAGGCTTCAGCATCCTCTAATTGCTGATCTGGTTCTAAATTCTGATCAACAGCCATATCCTGATGCTCACCTAAATTTTGATCATCAGCATCTAGATGCAGAGAAGTTGTAGTAGATAACTCTGGAGTTTGAATAGCATCAGTAACAGGTGTTGTGGATGGATTATATGATGTTGGAGCTTCTAATAGAATTACTTCAGGCACAACCAAGTTGTGAACATCAATATCAGCACTTGTGCCTGGATCAACAGGAGATACAGATGGTGTGTTGGCCTTTTCAGAAACAGCTTCCTGAGATGGAGTTTATGGAGAAGAAGTGACTTTAGCAAATTCCTTTTCTTGTGAGATCAGAGATTCCTGATCCCCTTCCTTAGCTGCTTCCTCTTCATCATCTGAAACTGGCCTATTGGCCCTCTGTTTCTTGTATCTCTTTGTAGATTTGGATTCCTTGGGAGTTTCAGGAACTGTCATTCTTCTAAGCCTCTTGAGAAGCCTAGATCCCCCAATTCCAGAATCCTTCTGAGAAGTCTCTTTCTGAGCTTCATTAACAACAGGTTCTGAAGAAGGAACCTATTCCTCAGTATCAGATTCATCTCTCAAAGCAATCCTCCTTCTCTTTTGAGGTGTTTGAGGAACAGTCTTTGTCCTCTTAGGTTTGGAAGAGGAAGGCTTCACAGTAGGTGCTGAGAATGAGGGTTGAACAGTCTGTGAAGTGGAGAGATAGGATTTGATATATTGCCTGAGGGTTGGTTGAGTAGAATGAGTGGTAGGTGCTGATGGTTGTTGTGATGTTTGGGTGGTTGTTGTTGGTTGGACATCAGAATAAACAGAGCTATAAGTATCAGGATCAGCATTTACTAAGATCTGTTTTACAGACTGAGGAATCTGTAAAGGTCTAACCACTGATTTCTTAGTGTCAGCATTTATCAGGTCATTAAAGTAACGTTTTGCAACCTTGAAATGTGGAGTTGAGGAACTGACTAATTGAGGTTCATCAGTACAAAAGTATATATAAGTTGACAGAATCTAGCAAAGTAAACAACATTCCTATTGTTGGATTTTTAACGCAGCGGGGGCATGGCAAAACACTTTTACACATATAAAATCCAAATAAAAGCATACAGATCATGAATAAAAATTCGAGGGATCGGATCTAACCTTTAAAATAATTCAGAGACAACGGTCAGAGATCCTTAGCAGTTGCTCCTTAAGTGTGAAGCACTCCACCGGTATCCACCAAGAAAACGATGTTAAGGAGGAGGAATGAGGTGGAGAGAATTGGGTTTTCCAAACTTTTTGGGTTTTCGGGTTGGTTGTGGGTTCTAATAAAATAGGGCCTATAATAGTATATTTATAGGCAAAAATTTTAGCTGAAATTTTCCCATAAATATTATTATTATTATCCCATTTATTATTCTCATTAATAATTAAAACACCTTTTAATTACTAATCCTTTTTCTAAACACTTTAGAAATAATTCTCTCTCTTGATTTAATTTCCAAAAATTAAATTCTTAATTAATAATATTAAGAACTTTTCTTAATTAATTTATAATCAATTAAATCTCATTTAATCAATTATTAAATTTGCCAATTAATTATTTATTTCACAAATAAATAATTATTAGCCATTATTAATTAATTCCTCCACCATTAAATTATTCTCTTTTTATGGTGTGACCCCGTAGGTTCAATTTTTAAGCCGGTAGTAGAAATAAATAATAATAAAACTATTTTATCATTATTTATATAAATTCTCTAATTTATTAAATATGATTAATTAATTAATCACATTTATTCTACATCGTGAGGGATACTTCTCAGCATATCGCGACTATCTGGATAATATGAATTCACTGCTTAGAATACCAAGAACCTATTCAGTGAATAGTTACCATACAATAAACTCCTTCTACCCTACAATGTTCTGATTAAATACAAGGCATGGATCTTGTGTCAATCCTATCTAATTTAATCACTTGCTTACCATTTACTATGCGTAGTTCTATGCAAATTAGAAACTCCTTTCTAATTTCATTCACTCTGGCCAGAGATTCCTGAACTAGCATAAGTGGATCAGCCTTGAACATTCGCTTCCTTCACTGGAAGGGGTAGATCCTTTATTGATCATACACTATCTTCGTGTACAAATTCCTATACCCAGTAGAGCCCTAATAATTGTCCCTGGAGACTAAGAACTAAACCAAAGCATAGTTCAGTGTACACAAGATGACTATGATGACCTCAAGTCTAAGGATACTTGTACAACTATCACTATGTGAACAATTGCTGACACGTGAGTGAACTCCATCAGTTGTTCAGCTGTGCGAGAAATGTTCAGTGAACTTATTCTATAATAAGCACCTACATACTAGCTATAGTGTCACCACACAAATGTCTATGAGAACAGACATCCTTCATAATGAAGAAAGCATAGTATGTACCGATCTTTGCGGATTATTAATTACCAGTTAGTAATCCTATGACCAGGAGCTATTTAAGTTTAGAGTTATCATCTTTTTAGGTCTCACTATTATGATCTCATCATAATCCATAAAAAGCTTTACTCTAAACTATGGTATATCTTATTTAAACACTTAAATAGATAAAGCCCGTAATAAAACAAAACAAGTCTTTATTAATATCAATGAAATCAAAACAGATTACATAAAAGTTATTCCTAAATCCTAATACATGATTGGATTTAGGACATATTCCTTTCAATCTCCCACTTGTACTAAAGCCAATCACTCTGGTATCTAATACCCATCTTGTCTTTATGACGATCAAAGTGACTTTCATAAAGTAGCTTTGTGAGTGGGTCTGCTATGTTGTTATGTGTGTCAACTCTAATACAATACAATACAAGAAATGTTACCGCGCTCCCACTAACCCTTTTGTAGACGCATGGTTCATCTACGTTTTTGATAAAATCAAACTCTTTGATTGTCTCATCAAAATGAATGTTCCATCTTTCGAGAAGCTTGCTTTAAACCATATATGGTTCGCAGTAGCTTACACACTAGGTTTTTATTTCCCTTGGAAAGAAAACCATCTGGCTAATTGCCAGATCTCATAGTCATAGTAAGCAGCAATCACAAGCAAAATACGAACTGATTTTAACAGGGCTACAGGTAAAAGGTTTCATCAAAGTCAATCCATTGCCTTTGTTTGAATCCTTTTGCCACAAGCATGGCCTTATAGGTCTCCACCTGGCCATCTGCTATAATCTATCTTTTGTATATCGTATACATAGATTCCATTCTGGATTTCATGGCACTATGCCATTTCTCTGAGTCAACACTACTCATAGCCTCATTATAGGTCACAGGGTCGTCATCATCAATGATCGATAACTCATTGTCATTCTCAATGACAAGGCCATATTACCTCTCAGGTTGGCGAGACACTCTCCCTGATCTATGAATGGGCTGTTCCACAAAAGGTTGTTCAGTCAGAACAGGTGTTTTCACTTGATCCGTAGTAGTTTGTGCTTCTTGAACTTCATCAATTTCAATTTTGCTCCCACTGTTTCCTTCAAGGATAAACTCCTTTTCCAAGAAGGTAGCATGTCTGGAGACAAACACCCGATGATCGGTGTAAAAGTAATACCCTAAAGTCTCTTTAGGATATCCCACAAAACTACATTTTTCGGATCGATATTCCAGCTTATCTGGGTCAACTTTCTTGACATAAGCTGGACATCCCCAAATCTTAACGTGTTTAAGACTCGATTTCCTTACTTTCCATATCTCATACGGAGTTTGAGGAACAGATTTAGAAAGCACCTTATTCAGTAAATATGCTGAGGTTTCCAATGCATAACCCCATAGGAATACTGGAAGATTCGCATAGCTCATCATGGACCGAACTAAGTCTAACAAAGTTCGATTTCTCCTTTCAGATACCAATCTGGAGGAGTCCACTGGGAGACTATACCATTTACTTTGAGATAATCTAGAAACTCTCCATTCAAGTATTCACCACCTCGATCTAATTGAAGAATTATAATACTATGTTTGGTTTGTTTCTCCACTTCATACTTATATTCTTTGAACTTTTCAAAGGCCTCAGACTTGTGTTTCATCAAACACATATCCGAATCCAGATCTATCATCTATGAAAGTAATGAAGTATGAAAATCCACCCATGGCTTGCGTAGACATTGGTCCACATACATTTGTGTGTACCATTCCTAGCAAATTTGCAGCCCTCTCTCCATGTCTACTAAATGGAGACTGCAATGCCACTATAAAGTGAGATTTTCATCATCCCTTTTCTTTAATTAGTTTGTTCAATCTGAAATAAATTATGTCACATACATACAGACCATTATTTAAAGCACCACGTCCATAAAGAATATTATCTCTAAGAATAGAACATTCATTATTCTCAATAATAAATGAAAATCCAGCCAAGTCTAACATGGGAATAATATTCCTCACAATCGAGGGAACAAAATAACAATTAATTCAAACAATAGTCTTGCCCGTAGGATATGTAAATGAAATGATTCTACATCTTCAGCAGCAACTCTTGCTCCATTTCCCATCAGTAGAATCACCTCCTCTTCCTCAAGAGTCCTACTTCTCCTTGGTCCCTGCAACAAATTAAAGATTTGAGAACCACAGGCGGTATCTAATACCCAAGTAGAAATTTGATTTAATGACATATTCACTTCTATCATGAACATACCTGAATCAGAAGCGGTAGTCTCACTACCCTTCTTCTTCTTCAATTCTGCAAG
Organism: Apium graveolens; assembly: GCF_009905375.1. Taxonomy (NCBI): domain Eukaryota; kingdom Viridiplantae; phylum Streptophyta; class Magnoliopsida; order Apiales; family Apiaceae; genus Apium; species Apium graveolens. The sequence continues at coordinate 49,653,061 of NC_133653.1, forward strand.
GTAAACCTTGCAGTTACTCTTCTAGTGCCCCACCTTGTTACAGTGAAAGCAAACAACTTTGCTCTTGGGGTCTTCAGCTTTTGGTGGAACCGACGTTTTCTCACCTACTTTCTTCTTCTTGGAAGGGTTCCTCTTCCTTTTCTTAGGATTGGAACCTTCACCAATTAGAAGAAAAGAACTCTTCTTAGGGGGAAAATTCGATTCCGCAGTCTTCAACATGTTGTGGAGTTCAGGCAGGCTGACATCCAACTTATTCATGTGAAAGTTCACAACAAACTGCGAGAACGAACTCGGAAGCGATTACAAGACCAAGTCTTGGCTCAGCTCCCCATCCATGGCAAAACCAAGTTGTCCAAGATGTTCAATCAAATTGATCATCTTAAGTACATGGTCATTCACAGATGATCCCTCAGACATCCTACAACCGAACAACTCCTTCGATATCTCATATCGAGCTGTCCTCCCCGCCACATCATACAACTCTTGTAGATGCATGAGGATAGTGTGAACATCCATATGCTCATGTTGCTTCTGTAGCTCAATGTTCATGGAAGCTAGCATGATGCATTGAGCAATATTTGCATCATCTATCCACTTACGATATACAACATGTTCATCATTATATGCATCACTAACAGGTTCAGTAGGCTTAGGTGAGTCAATCACATATTCCAGCTTCTCAATCCTGAGAACAATTCTCAAGTTTCGAAGCCAGTCAGCATAATTAGGACCTATCAATTTGTGAGCATTCAGTATGCTCCTGAGTGATAGCGCAGAAGACATAACGTACAAAGTAAATCTATAAATGATAAACACATAACAACACTTAGCAAATATTCGATTTCATTTCAAAACACTATATGAATCGGGTCTTTATTCATAAGTGGCTCCCACTAGTTTTCCTAATTTATTCAACCCCCTACGTGAAAAAATTAAGCATTCATAATGCTAGTGGGAATAGGGATCCTACATTCCATTACACGACCCCGGCTGTAGCACGAACCGCCATGTAATGTTCAATAGGCAGAAGACTCTTGTCAATTACATCTCATGTTATTCCCTAATCAAACTTTAGCCTCTTGAATAATTGAGTCTCGGCTGTAGCACGACAAACTCAATATTCTAAGTCAAGTCTAACCCAACATTCCGTACAGTTGAATCAGTCCCCAAAGGCCCACGGCTGTAGCACGTACCGACCTTTAGATTCTTATTCAATGTACACATCTCTATGTAATAGACAAGTATTTCTTATTTCGAAATCAAAGCCCTCGGCTGTAGCACGAACCGACAATGATTCAAAAATAAGAACTACTTTTCTATCATGTTAGAAGGCTATGACCGACACAAGTCCGTTGTGTCATTGGCCAATTACTACTTGATATTATTTAATTTTAGAGGGATTATATTACGTTACAATCATAATCATATTATAAAGAAATTCTTCCTTTTAAATTAAATATTTCAAATCAATAATCAATAATCAGATGATTCCCAGATCGGGTGGAGCATTGTCAAGAGGCGTCACTTAATCACCCTTTCTTACAGATAGAAATCTGTTGTTGACAGAATCATCCTTTCTCTCATATCGAAAATTCATATTCAATTACGTATTTCACAAACACAAGAATCTCATGATTGTATTCATAATATTGTTATTAAGGTTATGAAACAATTTCACTATACTAGGTTGTCTAACAAACGCCTTATGTTCATTTAAGTTCACCTAAATCTATCATCGCATGATAAACTAAGCATATATCACATATATCAACATGAATAAACATCAGAGTAGGCATGTTATATCATCTAGCACATTAGTCTAAGCATTATACATCTCTATGTATCACATGAAGAATTTAAAAGCAATTAAAAACAGTCAAAAACAGCTTTAAAACACTTCATGGAAATATAAACAGTTCAAAACTTTTATATAAACTAAAATTAATCACTCCATTAGATCCGTCTCGGAAAAACGAATCCAACGGTATATTGCACGCCTAAAACGGAGTTACGAAACTCCCAGAAAATCAATTTTAAAATCAACAGACGGGCTGTAACGCATTACAGGAACGCGTTACAAGCCCTGTAACGCATTCCGGTGATGCGTTACACCCCTTTTAAGCCATTAAAGGGTGTAACGCATTCCGTGAATGCGCCACAGGTGTGTAACGCATTCCCGGAATGCGTGACACCCTTTTTTTTTTATTTTCTGCAGCAGCCGCCGCCTTTTCTCTCGGAAACCGTGCCGCCGCCTGATCTGACTTTCTCTGTCTCTTTCTCCCGTGCAATCACAGACAGCAAATACAAACCAGCACAGCAGATACAGATATATACATACATACAATTCATATATATATATATAAGATTTATTTAATTACGAATTTTAATTACAAGAACTTCAAAAATTCATAATAAAAAATCTATACATCCTAAAATTATGAAAAAAATACCCAGACGATCTACAACACTTGTAGAACCAAGATCAACATTCAAAATTATTCTGAAAAACGATTTCTTATCAGACAAAATTAATCAATGATATAACTTGTAAAAATCATAATTAATTCATACAAGCACATAAAATTCTGAAATTTTTACCACAGATCTATATGCATACAACCTATGCTCTGATACCAATGTTGGTTTTTAACGCAGCGGGGGCATGGCAAAACACTTTTACACATATAAAATCCAAATAAAAGCATACAGATCATGAATAAAAATTTGAGGGATCGGATCTAACCTTTAAAATAATTCGGAGACAACGATCAGAGATCCTTAGCAGTTGCTCCTCAAGTGTGAAGCACTCCACCGGTATCCACCAAGAAAACGATGTTAAGGAGGAGGAAGGAGGTGGAGAGAATTGGGTTTTCCAAACTTTTTGGGTTTTCGGGTTGGTTGTGGGTTCTAATAAAATAGGGTCTATAATAGTGTATTTATAGGCAAAATTTTCAGCTGAAATTTTCCCATAAATATTATTATTATTATCCCATTTATTATTCTCATTAATAATTAAAACACCTTTTAATTACTAATCCTTTTTCTAAACACTTTAGAAATAATTCTCTCTCTTGATTTAATTTCCAAAAATTAAATTCTTAATTAATAATATTAAGAACTTTTCTTAATTAATTTATAATCAATTAAATCTCATTTAATCAATTATTAAATTTGCTAATTAATTATTTATTTCACAAATAAATAATTATTAGCCATTATTAATTAATTCCTCCACCATTAAATCATTCTCTTTTTATGGTGTGACCCTGTAGGTTCAATATTAAGCCGGTAGTAGAAATAAATAATAATAAAACTATTTTATCATTATTTATATAAATTCTCTAATTTATTAAATATGATTAATTAATTAATCACATTTATTCTACATCGTGAGGGATACTTCTCAGCATATCGCGACTATCCGGATAATATGAATTCACTGCTTAGAATACCAAGAACCTATTCAGTGAATAGTTACCGTACAATAAACTCCTTCTACCCTACAATGTTGTGATTAAATACAAGGCATGGATCTCGTGTCAAGCCTATCTAATTTAATCACTTGCTTACCATTTACTATGCGTAGTTCTATGCAAATTAGAAACTCCTTTCTAATTTCATTCACTCTGGCCAGAGATTCCTGAACTAGCATAAGTGGATCAGCCTTGAACATTCGCTTCCTTCACTAGAAGGGGTAGATCCTTTATTGATCATACACTATCTTCGTGTACAAATTCCTATACCCAGTAGAGCCCTAATAATTGTCCCTGGAGACTAAGAACTAAACCAAAGCATAGTTCAGTGTACACAAGATGACTATGATGACCTCAAGTCTAAGGATACTTGTATAACTATCACTATATGAACAACTGCTGACACGTGAGTGAACTCCATCAGTTGTTCAGCTGTGCGAGTCATGTTCAGTGAACTTATTCTATAATAAGCACCTACATACTAGCTATAGTGTCACCACACAAATGTCTATGAGAACAGACATCCTTCATAATGAAGCAAGCATAGTATGTACCGATCTTTGCGGATTATTAATTACCAGTTAGTAATCCTATGACCAGGAACTATTTAAGTTTAGAGTTATCATCTTTTTAGGTCTCACTATTATGATCTCATCATAATCCATAAAAAGCTTTACTCTAAACTATGGTTTATCTTATTTAAACACTTAAATAGATAAAGCCCGTAATAAAACAAAACAAGTCTTTATTAATATCAATGAAATCAAAATAGATTACATAAAAGTTATTCCTAAATCCTAATACATGATTGGACTTAGGACATATTCCTTTCACCTATCCTCTATCATCCTATCCCCAATAAAACCAATTATAGCAGTTACAAAATCAAAATGAGTTTGGTTTATAATAGCATACCCGATGTGCTGACTCATTATAGGAAGAGCATCAAAAATTTGAACACTTGTTCCCAAAAGCTTTAGTGATGCAGTCGAAGAAGAAGCTCCATTCTCTTCTGATATGAGCCCGTTTCAACTGTCCAAGCTTTGCCAAACTCTGTTCATATCCCAAACTGGCCATTAACTCCTGAAGAGCTGATTCCTCTAGAATTGAAAAGGTACATCCTTCTGGGAGATGAAGAGCCCTGCGTATTGTACCAGGAGTGACTGCATATGAAGAATCACCCACTTCGAAAACAATACTGGGAGTGCCATGTGTACCACCATTATCAAAGTGCCCAGTCCGCCAAAACGTCAGAACTTGTAGGCTCGAAAAGACTGAAGGCTGGGTCAATGCATACCCAATCTCACTGTGTGCAAGAAGATCTTGCACAAAATGCAATTCAGATGGAGCTTCAGCATGATCAAGAATTACAGCATAGTTGTTTGGAACAAATTTAGCTCCATCAATGATTAAATCCTTAGGTGCCATGTGAAAATTTTAGATTTAAGAGTGCCTGTTAGGTGTTTGATAAAATGTCTGTATGAAAAACCAACGTTAGAAGAAGAAGGAGAGTAAAAACAAGTAGAGAGAAAAAGTATGAAGGGAAATAAAAGATTAAAAAAAAAACCTCTCTCTTTCTTACTTATACTCTGAACAAAAATGTTACCGTTGGACACCTGTCAGACATGCAGTAATAACGGATAGTTACTGGGCTCGAGAAAACAGTAATCATTACTTACCCACTTGCCGTTTTTCAAGGAAAAACCGTTCCACTTACCCAGATATTCCATTAATCAAGGTGAAACAGTTTTAATTTAAAATTAAAACCGTTCCCACTTATTTAATTATTTTTCACTGCAACATTAATATTCTGAAAATAAATCAAGTGAAAATGACCAAGATAAATAAGATGAGTAAGTACTGATAAGGTAAAATCAGAACTTAAATTAAAACAGAATTTATATGGTCATCAGAATATGAATATTTATCAGGATTTATCAATGCATTACAAAATAACTTAGAGACAAAATCTTGAAATAAAAACAAATTTCATTAATATATCAAGTGAATACATTCATGAAATTGAAATTACATCAGTACTTGTACAAGATTTCCCTAAGCTGCTAAACCTAATGTCAACAGCCTTTGTCCTAGCTCAAGAAGCAGGGCAAGGCTGATGATGAAGAAAAACAGGAAGAAGAAAATAAATCATTTCTTCTTCCTACTCTCGACAAACAGAATGGCGAGTCAAATGATTCGCTCTTGCTGGAGGAGAGCTTCCAGCCTTTCCTCCTCCAATCGCTCCAGATGATGATGGTAATCCATATAGAAGAACAGGAGGTGGGTGAGTACCTCCTGTGGGACAGAGTCCCATATCTCATCAGGAATGGCAGTGACGTGCCATTCCTGCTGCCACTCAGCACAACTTAGCTCCATATTGAAGGTTTCGTAGTTCAAAAACATGTTGTATCTGACCATGGTGTTTTTGAAAGAAAAAGTATGAAGGTAAGGTGAGGTTGTGAGAAAAGATTTGATGGGAAGGCTGATGTGAAGTGGTTGCTTATATAGGCAAGAGAATGTCAGGAGACACAAAGAAATTTAATGCTGACAGGTAGAATTAATTCTACCTCGTCTCCCCAGACTTGGAAAAAGAAAAACATTCATTGGAAAGAGAAAACATGGTTTAATGCGCACAAGAAGCATGTAAAAGTTGACTGTTCAAGTACGAGTACCATTAACCCTAACCATGGTGACTATTAATCTTCCACTTCAACATATTCTAGTTTGAACCGAGACTGTTATCAAATTTTATCCACAGATAAGTCAAGTAAAGAATTAGACTGTAATATCAGAACTTAGACTTATATCAGAACTTAACAGTCGTTAGAACATAATTTCCTAACTCGAAAAAGGAATGCCTATCTTAGTAAGTTCTCATACAAGTTCTGAGTTATATTCTTCAGAACTTAATCATTAGAACATGCAACCAGAACTTGTCCTCAGAATTTGTGCAATGTGACACAATGACTGTTTATCTAAAACAACATAGATCACCACAGTAATTTTTATCATTCATATGGAGTGATTAGTGTGTGCATTAAGCTAAATGTCAGACAAAAAGTAAAGTCTGATTCACTTCAGTACATCTTAGAAATAAGGCATAACTAAAACTTTACTAAAGAGCTGTCATTATCCTGAAACCTACTGATGAATGAGTTCATGCTTGAGTCCACCTCAAATATTTTGTGCTAATTTTATGCATCTTTTTAAATTCCATTTCATAGTGGCTTCTCAGTGTAAGTGAGTCACGACTGCTTATCAGAATTTATGCTATTATCAGAGTATTTCTCCAGTAATCATAGAGTGTGAAAAGTCACCAAGAAAATATTTTAGTTGCTTTTCTGATGCATATTACTTAATACCAGCAATGCACTTGGGTCGTCCCTTTCACATTTTTACTCTAGATCTCAAAAGAGTACCTGATTTTATTCTTTGATCCTTTTGCTTTTTCTTTTGATAAGTGAGGTTTATCAGCACTTAGTGCATTCAGCAGATTTACTAGTATCAGAACTTAACAGATGAGTAGCATTATTTTAATTTGTGACTTAGTAATAAGATAGACAAAGTAAACTCAACTAAGCTCAATTATCAGAATTTGCTTGTGTCAATAGATTTCCACAGAAATAATTACTTCTTACATGGGATCCTTTATTTATTGAAGACGACTAGATCAGCATCTAGCACAGTTATCCTCATAGGATTGAATAGTTACTTAAACAGACATATCACTTATCAGAGTTTAGAAACATATATCAGACAACAGTCAGTACTTAAACACATTTGACAATTAAGCACAGAATACACAAAGAGATTAAATTCTGTAAATACTGATCATAAAGTCTGATATAACAGAACAAAACTAAGCAGATTTAGAGAAAGAACCTGAAACCATTCCAAGTTCATTTACCAATCTTGTAAAAGTAGCTTCACACAATGGTTTTGTGAAGATATCTGCTAGTTGTTGATCTGTTGGAACAAAGTGCAATTCCACTGTACCTTCATCCACATGTTCCCTTATGAAGTGGTACCTGATGCTGATGTGCTTTGTCATAGAGTGTTGAACTGGATTACCTGTCATAGCAATAGCACTTCGATTATCACAGTAAATAGGGATTTTGAAATATGTTAACCCATAATCCAGTACCTGATTCTTCATCCAAAGAATCTGTGCACAACAGCTTCCTGCAGCAATATACTCTACTTCTACAGTTGATGCGGAAATTGACTTTTGTTTCTTGTTGAACCAAGAAACCAATCTGCCTCCAAGAAATTGGCAGCTTCCACTTGTGCTTTTCCTGTCAATTTTGCAACCTGCAAAATCTGCATCTGAGTAACCTATTAGTTTAAAATCTGATTCTCTAGGATACCATAATCCCTGATCAGCTGTTCCTTTAAGATACTTGAAAATTCTTTTCACGGCTGTTAAGTGAGGTTCTCTTGGATCTGCTTGAAATCTTGCACAAAGACAGGTAGCATACATGATATCAGGTCTATTATCAGTTAGATAGAGTAGAGAGCCAATCATACCTCTGTAATCAGTAATATCTACTGATTTACCAGTATCCTTATCCAGTTTTGTTGCAGTGGCCATGGGAGTGGATGCACTTGAACAATCTTGCATTTCAAATTTCTTCAGCAAGTTTCTGATGTACTTAGTTTGACAAATAAAAGTGCCTTCTTCATTCTGCTTGACTTGAAGGCCCAGAAAATAGCTAAGTTCCCCCATCATACTCATCTGATACCTTGACTGCATCAGTTTGGCAAACTTCTTGCAAAGTCTGTCATTTGTAGACCCAAAAATGATATCATCAACATAAATCTGGACCAGAAGTAAATCCTTTCCATGGTTGAGGTAGAACAGTGTTTTGTCTATTGTTCCTCTGTTGAATCCACTTTCCAGAAGAAACTGAGCTAAAGTCTCATACCATGCTCTAGGAGCTTGCTTAAGTCCATAAAGTGCTTTATCAAGCCTGTAGACATAATCTGGATGTTTGGAATCTACAAAGCCTGGAGGTTGTTCAACATATACTTCCTCCTCTAATTCTCCATTGAGAAAAGCACTTTTCACATCCATTTGAAAGACAGTAAACTTTTTGTGAGCAGCATAAGCCAAAAATATCCTTATGGCTTCTAACCTAGCAACTGGTGCAAATGTTTCATCATAATCAATTCCCTCATGTTGAGAATATCCTTTTGCAACCAGCCTTGCCTCATTCCTTGTAATTATGCCATCACTGTCAGTTTTGTTTCTGAATACCCACTTTATACCAATAACAGATCTATTCTTTGTTCTTGGCACTAGGGTCCAGACTTTGTTTCTTTCAAATTCATTTAACTCTTCCTGCATTGCTTGCACCCAATCAGCATCTTGACGAGCTTCTTCCACTTTCTTTGGCTCAGTCTGAGAGAGAAAAAAATTGTAAAGACATTCGTTTGAAGTACCTGTTCTAGTTCTGACACCTGCATCAGGATTTCCAATTATCAAATCAGGTGTATGTGATTTAGTCCACTTCCTTGCAGATGGAAGGTTTTCTCTAGAACTGGATGCTCCCCCATGATTCATGCTGTCTTCATTTTCATTTTCTGATGCTCCCCCTGAAACTATGCTCTCTGAGTTGGATTCTTCAGAATTTAGATTTTCAGCACTATCAGAACTTGGCTTATCAGAACTTGACGAATCAGAACTTGAAGAGCCAGATGAATGTTCTGATGTTTCTTGGGATGTGGTAAGATCTTGAGTATGCTCCCCCTGCATAGGTGCATCTTTCTTTGGCGTAGTCACCACAGTTTCAATAACATCAGAGTTTAAACCATCAGAGTTTACAGTATCAGGACTTAGACTGTCAGGATTTTCAGTATCAGAATTTGAGTCTTCATTTTCGAATCTCAGCTGATCATGATCAATAAAATCTTCAAGACCAGTAATCTTCTTGTCATCAAAGTAGACATTGATAGATTCCATGACCACTTTTGTTCTCAAATTATAGACTCTGATGGCTTTTGTGGAAAGTGGATATCCAACAAAGATTTCTTCATCAGCTTTTAGATCAAACTTGATTAGCTATTCAGGATGAGTCTTGAGAACAAAACACTTGCATCCAAATACATGAAAGTACTTCAGATTTGGCTTCTTTTTCTTCACCATCTCATATGGTGTTTTTCCTTGCTTGTTAATGAGTGTTGCATTTTGAGTAAAACAAGCAGTCTGCACAACTTCAGCCCAGAAATAGGTTGGAAGCTTTGCTTCTTCAAGCATTGTACGTGCAGCTTCAATGAGAGTTCTATTCTTCCTTTCAACAACTCCATTTTGCTGTGGAGTTCCAGGAGCAGAAAATTCCTGCTTTATTCCATGGTTTTTGCAGAACTCTTTCATTATCAAATTCTTGAACTCAGTGCCATTATCACTCCTTAAGGTTTTCACAGAATCTTTGACCAATTTATCCAGATTTTTGACATGATCAATCAAGATAGATGCAGTTTCACTTTTTGTGTAAAAGAAATACACCCATGTGTATCTAGTGAACTCATCCACTATGACCAATGCATATTTCTTCTTTACAATAGACATGACATTTACTGGACCAAATAGATCAACATGTAGCAGATGATAAGGCTCAAGAATTGATGATTCAGTCTTGCTCTTGAATGAAGATTTTCTTTGTTTGACCTTCTGACAAGAATCACAAAGGCCATCAGGAGCAAATACTGACTTTGGCAGTCCTCTCACAAGATCTTTCTTGACCAGCTCATTTATATTGTTGAAATTTAAATGAGAGAGTTTCTTGTTCCAATTCCAGCTTTCTTTAATTGATGCTCTACTCATCAGACAGATTGCAGAACCATCAGTACTTGTTGAAAGCTTAGCTTCATAAATGTTACCACGCCTGTATCCTTTCAGAACAACTTTACCTTTAGATTTACTCACAACTTCACAGTGTTCTTCAAAGAAATCAACATGATAACCTCTGTCACAGATTTGACTTATACTCAGCAGATTGTGTTTAAGTCCTGAGACCAGAGCTACTTCTTTAATGATGACATTCCTAAGATTGATATTGCCATATCCCAATGTTTTTCCAATGTTGCCATCTCCATAAGAAACACTTGGGCCAGCTTTCTCCACAAAGTCTGATAGCAGGGCTTTATTTCCAGTCATATGTCCTGAACATCCACTGTCCAGAACTAGAATATTTTTCCTGTTGCCCTGCAATCACAAAGACCACTAATGATTAGTTTTAAGGACCCAGACTTGCTTGGATCCTTTGGCCTTATCAAGTTTGTTAACATTTGCAGCGGATTTAGCATCAGAGTTTATGTTAACATATTTCTTATCAAAACTTACACTATCAGACTTTGAATCAGAATTTACACTAGAAGGAACAATGGAAACTTTCTTCAAAGAAGGTTTTAATTGATAATAATCATAGTACAAACTATGATATTCCTTACAAGTATAAATGGAATGCCATAAACTACCACAATGAAAACAAGGATTTTGTGGTTTATATCTAACAGACTGACTCTTAACTCCTGATTTTGAAGGTAAGGAGTTAATGTTCTTATTCTTCCTGCAAAAAGAAGCCAGATGGTTAGAACTTCCACAGTTATGACATGTTTTCCTAGGAGCATCAGGAACAGGTTTATAATCATTGCTTTATTCACACCTTCCTTTCCATTCCTATTTTTCCTAGGTGATTTTACCTTGTTTACATTCTTAACATCTTTCAGCTTATGCTTAAGCTGCTTCTTAGTCATTAAGCCTATGTTTACTTCAGCTGTCTTTTCCTGTTTTAGTTTGTCAGAAGTTAATCCCTCTCTAACTTCTGATTTATCATTATCAGACTTTATAGTTACAAACTTAACAGGTTTTAACTTTGGATTTTGCTTAACAACAGGCTTAATTTCTACAGTTCCTTTATCATTCTTATCCTCTCCATAACCTAAGCCCTCTTTCCAATTTTCACTACTTAGCAAATTTTGAGTTGTTTTTCCAGAGTTAGTCCAAGTCCTGATTATCTCTCTTTCCTTTTCTAACTCAGTTTTTAGAGATTCATTCATTTTTAGCACTTCATCTCTAACATAAAAAGCACCATCTCTATCCTTCTGAGTTTGATGGAACATAACTAACTCTTTTTCTAAGAAATCATTTCTTTTCTTAAAAGCAAGATTTTCAGAAGTTAATCTTTCACATGTTAAAGTTTGATCTCTATAACTAACAAACATGGTTTTAAGATATCTTCTCAACTCATTAATATCATCAGTATGAAAAGCATAAGTAGTCTGAGGTACCTTTGTTTCAGCAGCTTCAGAACTGCTCTCAGCACTTTCTTTATCAGCATTTTCCATCAACACATAGTTCTCCTCACTTTCAGAGTCTGAGGTGTCTGTCCAGCTTTTCTGCTTTGTGACAAGAGCCTTGCCTTTGTCACCCTTTACCTTCTTGCAATCAGAAGATATGTGGCCTTTCTCACCACAGTTATAGCATTTGACATTGGTATAATCTTCTCTATCAGACTTTCCTCCTCTGCCTTCAGATCTTCTGAAATTCTTCTTATCAGAACTTATGCCTTTCCTGGAAAACTTCTTTCCCTTCCTGAACTTTCTGTATGCAATCTTTGTGATTCCTTTCACCATAAGAGCACACAGCTTCATCATCTCCTCATCAGCATCAGTCTCAGGCAAGCTTTCAGAATCTGAGTCATCATCACTTTCAGAACTTGACTCAGTATCAGACTTTATGAAAAGAGCTTTACCCTTGTCTTTCCTTGAGGTAGCTGCCTTGGGGGATTCTTCTTCAGCCTTAAGAGCAACTGTCCATGACTTTCCTCCTTTCCTCTTGCTTCTTTGTTCCATCTCAAGTTCATGAGTCTTGAGCATTCCATAAATTTCATCAAGAGTTGTTTCATCAAGATTGTAATTGTCTCTTATTGCTGTTGCCTTCAAATCCCAACATTCAGGAAGAGCTAACAGGAATTTAAGGTTTGAATCTTCAAGATCATACTCCTTATTAACCAGTGACAGATCATTCAAGAGTTTGACAAATCTATCATATAAATCAGTCAATGATTCATTAGCCTTTGAGTCAAAGTGTTCATACTCTTGAGTGAGTATTGTCTTCCTGTTCTTTTTAATCGTATCAGTTCCCTGACACCTTGTTTCCAGAGCATCCCATATCTCTTTAGCAGTCTTGCAGTTAATTACCCTGTTTGACATTACATTATCAATGGCACTATGCAGTAAGTGTCGTACCTTAGCATCCTTAGCAATTGATTCTATCAAGATATTCTGGATCTGTAGCTTTCAGAAACATGGTCATCCTCACCTTCCATATGGCATATTCAGATGGTCTCAGTATGGGAACTCTGATGGTTTCATACCGACTTTGGATTTGTGTCTTTGGAGGTTCTTCAGTTTTGGTAGGCTTAGTTGGAGTTTCTGTGTCAGACATGATTGTGTTTGGATCTTTAACTGTATGTGTGTTAATAGATAAGCTCTGATATCACTTATTAGGTCACACACACTGTAGAGGGGGTGAATACAGTGTAAAATACAATCAAATCGAACTTTAATATCTTAAGTAACAGAAAACAAACTTTATTGAAACAATAAACTCTGTTACAGTATGGAACTGTTACCTCTCAGTGATGAACAAATATCACGAGAGCTGCTAGGATTACAATGAATAATCTTCTCGAAATATGATAACACTTATAGTGTAAACCCTATGTCTGTGTTTATATACTACATAGTTACAAGATAATCGCTAATTGATATGGAATATAATTCTGCTTCCTAAAATATATCAATCAGATATCTTTTCTTCCAAGTATTCCATTCTTCACAGAATTCCTTCATCATGCATATCTCTTCTTATGCTTATCTCGATCTTCTTTCTTTTAATCAGCTACTGTCCTTATCTGATCGTCCTTCAGCACTTAAGTTCTGATATCCAACTTCTGATGATTATCTCCTGATAATATAAGTACTAATATCCTTAAGTCCTGACTTCCAGTATAAGTACTGATTCCCAGTTAAGTACTGATTTGTCCTGATAAGTAAGATCTGAAAACTAAACATAAATCATATTAGCCATGATATTATCAAATATATCCAACAAATTCCACTGTACCTTCCATCACATGTTCCCTTATGAAATGGTACCTAATGTTGATGTGCTTTGTCATTGAGTGTTGAACTGGATTACCTGTCATAGCAATAGCACTTTGATTATCACAGTAAATAGGTATTTTAGAAAATTCTAACCCATAGTCCAGTAACTGATTCTTCATCCAAAGAATCTGTGTACAACAGCTTCCTGCAGTAATATATTCTGCTTCTGTAGTTGATATGGAAATTGATTTCTGTTTCTTGCTAAACCAAGAAACCAATCTGCCTCCAAGAAATTGGCATCTTCCAATAGTGCTTTTCCTGTCTATTTTGCATCCTGCAAAATCTGCATCTGAGTAACCTATTAGCTTAAAATCTGATTCTCTATGATACCACAATCGTAGATCAGTTGTACCCTTGAGGTACTTGAATTTCACAGCTATTAGATGAGGTTCTCTTGGATCAGCCTGAAATCTTGCACAAAGACAGGTAGCATACATGATATCAGGTCTACTTGCAGTTAAATAGAGTAAAGAGCCATTTAGCAAAAAAAATAGAGTAAAGAGCCAATCATACCTCTGTAGTTAGTAATATCTACTGATGAACCAATATTTTTATCTAACTTGGTTGCAGTGGCCATGGGAGTGGATGCAGTTCAACAATCTTGCATTCCAAATTTCTTGAGTAAATTTATGGTGTACTTAAATTGACAGATAAAAGTACCTTCTTCATTTTCCTTGACTTGAAGTCCCAGAAAATAGCTAAGTTCTCCCATCATACTTATTTGATATCTTGACTCCATTATCTTTGCAAACCTTTTACAGAGTTTGACATTTATATAACCAAATATGATATCATCAACATATATCTGTTCCAAAAGTAAGTCCTTTTCATGGTTGAGGTAGAATAGTGTTTTATCAATTGTACCTCTGTGAAATCCACTTTCTAGAAGGAATTGAGTTAAAGTCTCATACCATGCTCTTGGAGCTTGCTTAAGGCCATAAAGTGCTTTGTCAAGTCTGTAGACATGACTTGGAAATTTTGGATCTACAAATCCTGGAGGTTGTTCAACATATACCTCTTCTTCCAATTCTCCATTGAGAAAAGCACTTTTCACATCCATTTGAAAGACTTTAAACTTTTTGTGAGCAGCATAAGACATAAAATATTATTATGGCTTCCAATCTAGCAACTGGTGCAAAAGTTTCATCATAGTCAATACCCTCCTATTGAGAGTAACCTTTAGCAACCAGCCTTGCTTTGTTTCTTGTAATTATGTCATCACCGTTAGTTTTATTTCTGAACACCCAATTTGTGCCAACAATTGATCTGTTCTTTGGTCTTGGCACTAGAGTCCAGACTTTATTTCTTTCAAATTCATTTAACTCTTCCTGCATTGCTTGCACCCAATCAGCATCTTAAAGAGCTTCTTCCACTTTCTTTGGTTCAGTTTGAGATAGAAAAGAATGATAGAGACATTCATTTGATGTTGCAGTTCTAGTTCTGACCCCTATTTCAGGGTCTCCAATCATTAAGTCAGGTGTATGTGATTTGGTCCACTTCCTTACAGATGGAAGTTGATTTCTAGTACTGGATCATCCCCCATGATCCATGCTGTCTCCATCGGCATTTTCTGATGCTCCTCATGTAGTTATGCTCTCTGAGACTTCAGAATTTGAGTTGGATCCTTCAGGATTTGAAGAATCAGAGTTTCCAGAATTATCAGAATTTGGCTTATCATAACTTGATAAATAAGAACTTGAAGAGCCAGTGACAGGTTCTGATGCTTCTTGAGAGTCTTGAGTTGTGGTAGGATCTTCAGCTTGCTCCCCCTGAACATGTGCAGTTTCCCTTGGAGTAGTTACCACAATTTCAGTGACATCAGAATTTATAAGATCAGGATTTAAGCCATCAGAATTTAAATCTTCATTTTCAAATCTCAGCTGATCATGATCATTGAAATCTTCAAGTCCAGTAATCTTTTTATCATCAAAAGATACATTGATAGATTCCATGACAACCCTAGTTCTTAAATTGTAGACTCTGAAGGCTTTTGTGGAAAGTGGATATCCAACAAAAATTCCTTCATCAGCTTTTAGATCAAATTTTGACAGCTGTTCAGGATGAGTCTTAAGAACAAAACACTTGCAACCAAATACATGAAAGTATTTTAGATTTGGCTTCTTTTTCTTCACCATCTCATATGGTGTTTTTCCATGCTTGTTTATGAGTGTAGCATTCTGTGTAAAACAAGCAGTCTGCACAGCTTCATCCCAAAAGTAGGTTGGTAGCTTTGCTTCATCAAGCATAGTTCGTGCAGCTTTAATGAGAGTCCCGTTCTTTCTTTCTACAACTCCATTTTGCTGTGGAGTTTCAGGTGTAGAAAATTCCTGCTTAATTCCATGCTCTTTGCAGAACTCTTCCATTATTGAATTCTTGAACTCAATGCCATTATCACTTCTTATTATTTTAACAGAATCTTTGACCAACTTATCCAGCCGTCTGACATGATCAGTTAGAGTAGATGCAGTTTCATTCTTCTTGTGCAAGAAATACACCCAAGTGTATCTTGTGAACTCATCCACTATAACCATAACATATTTCTTCTTTGCAATAGACATGACATTGACTGGACCAAATAGATCAACATGCAGTAAGTGATAAGGCTCAAGAATTGAGGATTCAGTTTTGCTCTTGAATGAAGATTTTCTTTATTTTGCCTTTTGACATGAATCACAACGGCCATCAGGAGCAAATACTGATTTTGGCAGTCCTCTCACAAGATCTTTCTTTACTAGCTCATTTATGTTGTTAAAATTTAAATGAGAGAGTCTCTTATGCCAATTCCAGCTTTCTTTAATTGATGCTCTACTTAATAGACATATTATAGAACCATCAAAATTTTTTGAAAGTCTTGCTTCATAAATATTACCATGCCTGTAACCTTTCAGAACTACTTTGCATGTAGAATTACTTACAACTTCACAATGTTCTTCAAAGAGATCCACATGATAACCTCTGTCACATATTTGACTCACACTTAGCAAATTGTGTTTAAGTCTTGAGACAAGAGCTACTGTTTCAATGATGACATTCCCAAGATTGATATTGCCATATCCCAGAGTTTTTCCCATGTTTTCATCTCCATAAGAAGCTCCTGGACCAGCTTTCTTCACAAAGTCTGATAACAGGGCTTTATTTCCAGTCATATATCCTGAACATCCATTGTCCAGAACTAAGATGTTTTTTCTGTTGCCCTGCAATCATAAAGACCACTATTGGTTAGTTTTAAGGACCCAGACTTGCTTGGATCCTTTGGCCTTTTTAAGTTTGTTAGCATTTACAGCGGATTTAATTTCAGAGTTTATGCTAACATGCTATTTATCAGAATTTATATCAGACTTTGCATCAGACTTTACACTAGAAGGAATAATACTAACTTTCTTCAAAGAAGGTTTTATGTGATAATAATTATAGTGTAAACTATGATATTCCTTACAAGTATAAATGGAATGCCATAAACTACTACAATGAAAACAAGGATTTTGTGGTTTAAAAGACTGACTCTTAACTCCTGATTTGGGAGGTAAAGAGTTTATTTCTTTATTTTTCCTGCAAAGAGAAGCAAGATGGTTAGAGTTTCCATAGTTATAACATTTCTTTCTAGGAGCATTAGGAACATGCATATAATTATTGCTTTTATTCACACCTTCCTTTCCATTCCTATTTTTCCTAGCTTCTTTTACCTTGTTCACATTTCTAATCTCTTTCAGCTTATGCTTAAGCTGCTTCCTTCATTAAGCCTATGTTAACTTCAGCTGGTTTTTCCTGTTTTAATTTGTCAGAAGTTGACTTTTCTTTGACTTCTGTCCTGGACTCTTTCATCTTTTCAGAATCAGACTTTACAGTTTTTACTACAAACTTAACAGGATTTACCTTTGGCTTAGCAGTCTGTTTAACAACAATTTGCTCAATTTGCACAGTTCCTTTCTCAATTTTATCATCTCCATAACCTAAGCCCTCTTTCCAGTTTCCACTACTTAGTAAATTCTGGGTTGTTCTGCCAGAGTTAGTCCAAGTTCTGATAATCTCTCTTTCCTTTTCTAAGTCAGCTTTTAGAGATTCATTCAACTTTAACACTTCATCTCTAACATACAAAGCATCATCTCTTTCTTTCTTAGTTTGAGGAAGAAAAACTAACTCCTTTTCTAAATAGTCATTTCTGTTTTTAAAAGCAAGATTTTCAGATGTTAATCTTTCACATGTTAAAGTCTGATCTCTATAACTAATGAACATGGTTTTAAGATATAATCTCAACTCAGTAATATCATCAGTATGAAAAGCATAAGTTGTTTGAGGTACCTTCAATTCAGCGGTTTCAGTACTGCTATCAGCATTTGCCATCAAGGCATAGTTTACCTCATGTTTAGAATCTAAAGTGTCTGTCCAACTTTTCTTCTTTGTGACAAGTGCCTTGCCTTTATCACTTTTTCCTTTCTTGCAGTCAGGAGATATGTGGCCTCTTTCACCACAATTGTAGCATTTGACATTTGAGTTGTCTCCTCTGTCAGACTTTCCTCCTTTGCCTTCAGACTTTCTGAACCCTTTCTTATCAGAACTTCCACTTTTCCTGGAAAACTTCTTGCCTTTCTGAATTTCCTGTAGGCTATCTTTGTGATACCCTTCACCATAAGAGCACACAGTTGCATCATCTCTGCATCAACATCCATTTCAGGTAAACTTCCAGTTTCTGAATCATCATCATCAGAATATGATGACTCTGAATCAGACTTTATGATGAGAGCCTTTCCTTTGCCCCTCTTTGAGGCAACCACTTTAGGAGATTCCTCCTCAGCTTTAAGAGCAACTGTCCTTGACTTTCTTCCATGCCTCTTGCTCCTTTGATCCATCTCAAGTTCATAAGTCTTGAGCATACCATAAATTTCATCAAGAGTGGTTTCAGTAAGGTCATAGTTGTCTCTTATGGCAGTAGTCTTCAAATCCAAATTTTCAGGAAGAGCTAAAAGGAATTTTAGATTTGAATCTTCAAGATCATATTCCTTGTCCACCAGTGACAGATCATTCAAGAGTTTTATAAACCTGTCATATAAGTCAGCTAATGACTCATCAGTTTTTGAGTCAAAATGCTCATACTCTTGAGTGAATATAGTCCTCCTGTTCTTTTTGATTGCATCAGTTCCCTGGAATCTTGTCTCCAAAGCATCCCATATGTCCTTTGTAGTCTTGCATCCAATTACCCTGTTTGACATTACATTATCAATGGCACTATGCATCAAATGCCTTACTCTTGCATCCTTGGCAATAGATGAGATATCTTCAGCTGTGTAATCACCTTTCTCCTTTGGTATGGACTTTGCTGGTTGATCAGCAACTGCAACAGAGAGCTTGGTAGGCTTATATGGTCCTTCATTAATTATGTCAAGGTATTCTGGATCTGTAGTTTCCAGAAACATAGCCATCTTCACTTTCCATATGGGATACTCAGAAGGTCTCGGTATGGGAACCCTAATAGTCTCATATCGACTGTGAGTTTGAGTGTTTTGAGTTTCTTAAGTTTTGGTGGGCTTAGTTGGGGTTTGTGTTTCTTCAGACATGATTGTTTGGATCTTTACTGTATGTGTGTTAACAGAAAAGCTCTGATACCACTTGTTAGGTCACACAACACTGTAGAAGGGGCTTGAATACACTGTTTATACAATCAAATCAATTTGAACACAAGTATGTAACAAAGATCAAGTATATTCAATAAACTCTGTTATAATATGAACTGTTGTTCTCTCTCAGTGATGAACAATATCACTAAGAGCTGCTAGGTTACAATGTATAATCTTCTCGATAATGATAACACATATAGTGTAAACCCTAAGCTGTGTTTATATAGTACACAATTACAAGATATATTCTAATTGATATGGAATATAATTCTGTCTCCTAAAATATATCAATCAGATATCTTCTACAAGTCTTCTAGTCCTCTAATTCTTTCCATGCATATCTTCTATTATTTTAGTCCAGATCTTCTCCTGTAAATTAGCCACATTCCTTATCTGAAATCTTCCCGCACTTAAGTACTAATATGTATCTTAAATTCTGATATTAAGCTCTGACTTCAGTAAGTCCTGATATATCCTGTTGTTAAGTTCTGAAAACTAAATACAAATCATATTAGACATGACATCTCAAATATATCTAACAAGAACATTACAATGAATCTCATATCGAAATTCTCCATAATAAAAATGAAGCCCGAAGGTTTTCACGGATGATTTACCAAGGTTAACTCGAAATATACGGTGAAATTTCTCATTGGTTTCCGCACAGAGTCGAGCTGGTGTCAATAGCCCAGTATCCTATGGTCCAGTAGAGATGAAGTAATGAGTTAAGTAAATTTCAAGAATCTAGAATGAAGGAATAATGGGATAAGGAGTGTTTCGCGTTATGCACAAATGTGGTCATAGAAAAGAAGAATGGAGGATTAAATGAACATAATGTATACGGAGTATTTAGATAGTGTAATTGCATTTATTGATAACATCCTCGCCCATTCAAGGACTAAGGAAGACCAAGTTAAACGCCTGAAGATATGCCTACGAAGGGTTGAAAAGTAGCCACTGCATTCTTAGCTTCAAAGGTATGAATTCTGGTTATAATTGATTATGAGCTATGATTGTTTGGTTAACTACCAAACAGGAAAGGTCCATTTAAGGACATATGTCTTAAGTAGAAAAGAAAGAGTGAATATCATTAGAATTACTGGGGAATGAGTAAAGGAATTTGAAAAGTCAGAAATTAAAGATCAGGTTTGACTCAGTTGCTGGTTTATACTTACTTTGTTGTTAGATATCAAAGGTGGTATTAATATAGATGATTGATGTTGACTTTAGTATGGAATGTTGTGAGCATCAAAGTTCATATTAATATCTAATTTGATATGACAACAAAATGAGTATTATTATCAAGAGTTCGGTTTTGAATAAAGTTATGATTCATCCCATTCCAACTTAATATATTTTCTTTCATATAGTAAAAGATTCTCGCGGTGAATATATCTGATAGTTTTTGAAAAGAAATTGGGATATACCGTTAAGTGGTAAGTTAAATGCAATTGTTGAAATTTTTCCTTTAAGTTTAAACTTTTGAATAGATGTAGGACATTTCGAAGCATAAGACGCCATGAACTCAGTATATCGGGCGCATATGAGTGAAAAGTACAAGAGATCGATTAAAGATTCTCGAATACGATTGGAAAACGATCATAGGTCAGGCTAATCGAACAGAAAGAGACATGGAAAGTAGAATTGAACAACCAGTGAAAATAGGAGGCATTCATGACCACGAATTATTAGAATTGGAAAGAAAAGAAGGTTAGTATAAATTAAGTTAGTCCTTTGAGACAATTAGATAGATCGTACGCTTGTGAATGAGTTGGTCTTCTTGTCCCAGGTATAACGAGTTCATAAGACGTTCATGTGTGTATGACCATGAAGAGTAATTTAGCTCCATATGTACGGAATGGAGATTTGAATTAGGTTGCATGAGCAACTGATAGATTTTGATATTGGCAAAAGACTGTTGAGTAGTGGTGAAAATGATGAGTTCTGAGAAATTTTAAGTAAGATATCGAAAATATCATGGTCTGTTCCTTAGCATGATTCTGAGGACAGAATCCTTTTAAGGGGGGAATGATGTAACGTCCGGGAAATATTATGTAATTATTTTTATCAATAAATAATTATTATGTGATTTTTATGTGAATTTTGGTGAATTATTTGATGATTGATATTAATACTTGGGTGTTGATATCTGAAAAAATTAGGATATTTTAATTTTTAATTGTCCAGAATAAGACATAGATAATTTTGGTATTTTCTGGGAATTTTTGGAGTGTTATGTGATTTTATAAAAATTTAAAGAATTAATAATGATTATTTTTAAGAAATTATAAAATTACTTTTTAGAAGCAGAAATCGTTCCACTTCAACCGTTCTTGCGTTTTTACAACCCGAAACTCTTCCGAAATCTCCTTCCTAACCTGATCTAATAATTCAGAACTCTTTTCATGTTTTGACTTTTTCGATCCGGGGTACGGTTTGACCTGTACGAGTCCCGGCGTGAAATTTTCGATACGCTAATCATTTTTATAGACCGATAAAATCCGTATTCTCGAAAGACGGGATAATATTACTTTATTTTTGTATAAAGTGTTTTATAAGAGGCCCTGTTTTGATAATTATTCAAATCTGGTATTAGAATTATATCGTTATATAGTTACTTAGCGGCTAAATAACCTATTTTCGGATCCGATATGTAAATGTAATTATCGAATTATTAAATTACTAAAATAAGTGATGAGTATGTTAGCTGTGTGTTATCTTACTGTTAATTTTGGGTAATTGTTGGATACGAGCCTTATTTATGTACTTAATTAGTGAACTGTATGGCATTATTTTATTTTTAAAATGATTTTATTGAATATTCATTCTTATAAATGCTAAAATAATCTCTAAAATTATTTTGGTTGCTTTATAATTTTATTTATTATTTTTAGGAGTTTATAAAATTTAGAAAGCAACATTTTATTGATTATTTATCTTTAAATGATTTTCTGATTTCATTTAATTGTAAAATCAGTATTTAATTCTAGAATGCTTCATAAATCATGAAATTTTATTTTATTAACTTTTAAATATTTTGAGAATTTCAAAATTATTCTGGCAATTTTTTGGATTTTATTCACCTGCACGTTTATTCGTTAAATTGTAAAAATGCGGGTATGATACCCGATTCAAAAATAATTTAGAAATTATGAAAAAATTATTTTATTAGATTTTAATTATTCTAAAATTTTAAAGAGCTGTTTGGAAATTTATTCGACTTATATTTAAACGCAAGTTTTGAACTTTCGAGTAGGATCGAGCCTTTGAAAATCCTAAAACACGGGTAAAACCCTCGTTAATTTTCAGAATAAGCTTAACAGATAAATAAACCTCATCCTTATCTCTCCAACTCGTCTCTCTCACGCTCCTCCCCCTCTCTCCTGCTCGATCTCCCCTTTCTCTCTTCTCCCGTTCTTTCTCTCTTTTTACTTCTTCCTCCTCCCTTCGCCACCCCCGTTTTCTTTTTCTTTCTTTCCCGACTTCCGTTTCGGTGTTCTGCCGTCGCTGTTCTCTAGTTTCCGGCCGCCGCCTTACTTTTCCGGTGAGTTGCCGTGTGACGACTGAGAATTTTGCGACGTAATTAAGTCAATAAAGTATGTGTTATGTGATGTGATTATAATTATGTGACTAAGTGATGATTAATTGTCTTTTCTGTATATTAGAGTATAGGAGCGTGGATAAAAACGTTCCAATTTAAAGAGTCAGCTTAGAAGTTAAGCTGTGGTGTCGGGCCGTCAGGTAGAACGGAACCCGTCCTAATAGGGAGATAAAGAATATAAAATGTAAAGTATGTGTGATTGAATGAACTGAATGTTTGAATAAAGTATTTCGTCCTAAGTCACGTGTCAATTGATAATGATAATGAGAAGCGTAATCGAAACGCTGAGCGTCGGGCCGTCAGGCTGAACGTGACCCGGTACGCGTAGAAAAGGATAAAGATTAAAGAGGGATAAATTCTATGATCAGACCTGAGTCGTTATGTGACTATATATGTGTGATTGCTTGACTGTGTGCATGGCTATGTGTTCTGTGACAGTTTTTGTGAATTTTAAAGGAATTATGTGATTTAAATAAAGGTTTAATTAACCTTCGCGCATTTTTATAAAATCATCCGAGTAAGATAAAAACATGGGATTTGTTCTGATATCTTCTTAGTAGTCCCAGAGACTTTTAAAAATGATGAGTGAATTTAATTGTTGGTCTTTGCATTTTTAAATTGATTTTATGTGGAAAATATTATTATTAAAGCAAGCTTGCGAAATTCATATAAAATCAACCGTCTGCTCAAAAATCTATTATGAGTAATGGTTAAAAAGCTAATTTTGAGGCCTACGTATTAAAATTGTCATTTGCAATAATTTCCGACTTCCCGAGAGATATATATTTTATATTTAGATTTTGTTGCATTTGAGTAAAAAGAAAAGGGACTATGAGCATAAAATGGAATTAGTAGATTACAAATTTGCCCTTGTTTTTATTAGTATATAAACCCACTTCCCTCCCCCTTTTTCTTTTTCCTCCCGTGCACTCACTCTCCCCTTCCCTTCTCTTTTCTTTTCTTTCTCTCGAATACTCTCACTCTCTCTCTCTCGGCTCTCTCCATCTCTCATCTCCTTCACTTGCATGCAACCCTCAAATCTCATCCAAACTCAAAGATATTGCTACCTTTAGACTTTATTTTCGGTATACTCTTCGATTCCTATTTGTATGTAAGTGTTTATAGAAGTTTTGTTGGTTAATCGCTATGGTGGTGTTCAAGGATAACAATTTCTTGATGCGAAACCATGAGAGTGAATTCAAGCACTTTTGGGGTCATAAACTCGAGAGGAGACCCGTTATGGGCTATCTCAAGTTCGACCACCACCAGCCATGATCCAAAGGAGAGCCGGTGGAGTTTCTATGATATGATAATTTGATTTTAGCTTTGCATGTTATGGTTTCTTGAAAGCTTGAAAAAGGGTTTTTGTTTCTTTGTTGAAACTCGAGTGTGTGCTTGATAAAATGATTCCATTGATTGTGTTAGGAAGTAAATGGATGTGTGTAAATGATTGTTGCTTAGAAAATCAAAAATTAAGGTTTGAATGTGGGTTTTTACTTCGGCTTTTTGCTAATTAAAAGAGGAATTTGATTTTTGTAAGTTGATCTTGGTGAACACTAAGCTTATATAGCCTAAAGAGTGATTGCATGTTAGTTTTAAAGAAGATCAAGTGGTGCATGTCAATGTTTAGTCCTTGAGTTGTGAATTTGAGTCTTGCCGAATGGAAAATGAGTTTAAAAGGGGTTAATTGTTAATTAAGTGAATGCATGTTGGTTGAATGAGTTAATTAAAGTTAGAATCGCTAGGTGATGCATGATTTAGTGTTTAAGTGAATGGAATGATCTAGTTAAGGACTAAAACAAGTGGGAAATATGATATATAACCTTGCATTTCAAAATCCATTCTTGCATGTTTGATTTATGGAAAACCCGAATGGGTTCTAAGGAATAAAAAGAGGAATTAAGTTGGTTTTTGTCAATTATATTAACGGCTAGTGAGATCTTGATTGCATGATAAAGATGGGGTAGTGTTTATGTTCGAATTTTGATGATTAAAAGAAGTTGTTGATTTTGACTCTTAATGTGTTTGTGATTCGGATTTTTGATTAAAAAGGTTAAGGTTAAAGTGAGTAAATGAATCTTGTAAATTGCATTAGTTGTGCATGATTGTGTGAGATTAAAATTGAATATATTGGATGTGTTTTGTATGTTTGGTTCGAATTAAGGAGTAAAAGAAAAAGGGAATTAAATCGATTGATATTAAAAAGAGCTATAAGTGATAGCTATGGTCGTAAATGTTTGGTTGTGAATAAATCATATACTCGTAAAGTTATATTATTGTGATTTGAGAAATAGCTAAGATTAAGCAAGTGCGCTTCGATTATTAAGTATATAAAAATATAAAGGTTACGAGAAGGAATGTGTTATGTGTTATGTGCTTATGTGTATAAGCTATATTCATGTACTCGAGTCAAGGATATAATCGAGTTATCGTATAGAGTGATCGTTCCGGGAACGAGAGTTGAGAATCTGATTAAGGTTTGGTTTTATTGTAGATTCGGAGCGTGAGGGCGTTCAGGCTAGGAAAGGAAAGGGTATACTAGGTGGCAGTAGTTCAACCTTCACGAAAGCAAATCCAAGCAAGTAACTCTGATTACTTGTGTGAATGGTTATAAAGAGAATTTTGTTCATACCATGTAGAGTATTGAACTATTTAATTATGAAACCCTGATATTGATTTGAAGTACCCTTGTTCTTGATAATATGTTATTGATAAGCTTATTGATTCCACCCTTTGATAATCTGTCCTTCCTTTTCAAATTATGTATTGAGCCATGAAATATATTGAACCCACTTATTATCCTTGTTAACCCTGTATAATGATACCCTGTTCTCCCTGATCACCCTATTGATCCCTAAACAAATGTTGATCCTTCTAACTTAAGTGCTTTGTTATCCCTGATACAGAATTCTTATGAATTGTTCCTTGCATATTTTTGAATCACTCCCTGAATTTTGTTTCCTTAAAATATGATTTAAGAATGAGTTTCAACTTGAAAGAGTCCGAATGATTTCAAATTCTTGGTAATGATAAAATGAGTTTTAGAAAACCTAATAGTTTTTCCAACTCGAGGTTTTCTAAATGAATTCCTGATGGATTGGATTAGGACGTAAGAGGCTAGTGGGACTAGTCAGTCATGGTAAGAGGCTAGCGGGGCTAGTCCAATTTAAGGCTGAAATTATGCCGATTGGTACCTTAAAGACCGGATGGAGGTCGGTACGGGTTGATCACCCGTATTATAATGAAATGGAAAGAGGAAATGATCCAATCAAGGGTTCTAAATGATTATTTAAAAAGGGAATTGAAACTTTTTGTTCAGTAAATTGATTCTTGAAAATGAAAATGGTTTATATTGCTTTGAAAAGAGTTAATTATGTTATTGTGAAGCTTAAAGCTCGAGAACCCTGATACTTGAATTTGTTGATCATATGATTGATTCCGTATATTGAAATATTGTTGCTTTCCTCTTTTGAAAGATCTATTCTGATCCTTTAATGATTTGTGATGAATGTCGGCTTTTGTCCTGCTTTGAGCCTTGTTCCTTGAAAGCCCCACATTATTCTTCAAAAACCTTTCCTTAACCCAAAAGATGGAAATTTGCCACCTAGATCAAATAAAGTAGAATGCCCTGAGTTTAGTAAAACATATTGTGATTTGATATTGTAGAACTGCTATATAGTTACTTGCTGAGTTTTATACTCATTTGTTTTGTTTTAATCTAACCATGGCAGTTAAGCAAGAAGATGGCCAGGCTTAGGCGCACTGCTCGTAAGAGCGTACCTGGTGGTCCCTTATTAGGAATATGTGCATTAGTTTGATGATAAGTTCAACAAAACACTTAAGTAGAAATCTGGTGTTTGTAGCCTCAACGGATAAGACCAGTCCGGCTATCCGTTGAAGGAGTAGCTTTACTTAGAAATAAGTTTAGTATTGTAGCACATTTCATTCTCTGTATTTAAGTTGTAATTCTTGGATGTTATGGGAAATTATAAGTCATGTTGACTTCTAGTGGATATGCAAATAGGAGGGCCAATTATAAATATTTCATGCCTTGTAATTTTGTATAAGTGAAGTAGTATCAACTGATATTAAAGGCCTTCAACGGATGAGAAACAAAGCTTCAACGGATGTCTATAAAGCTTCAACGGATAACATCCATCAACGGATGAGTGCTTCAATGGATAAAGCTTCAACTGCTAATGCATCAACGGATAAAGCTTCAACGGATAAAGCTTCAACGGATAAAGTCATCAACGGATGAAAGCTTCAACGGATGCTAAGTTCAGTAGCAGTTGACAGTGACAATTCATAAGCTGACAGAGGCACATGGGTTGACAGAGACAAACTGGATTGTGGTAGCCTCTTGGAGGAATCAAGAAAAAGCAGCATTTCCGTTCTGGTGCAAACAAGGAAGTATTCAAAGATTCACAGCTCAACCTAAGAGCGTACCTGGTGGTCCCTACCCTGTTGAGGGCTTTCGGTTGCCAGAGTAGGTAGTGGTAATTAAGAGTGAGCTCGCGCCTAGAAGGAAATGTTTAAAGATACAATGGGTTATCTGTCGGTTCCCAGTCGGAATCGATATTGTTTATTTAATAATATTTTGGGTTTGTAAGTTATATTTTGTGATTGGTAGTTGTAATCTTATCTCAAACTTTATCCTGTTGATCCTGTTAGTAGTTAATCGGGGTTTATGCATATTTAATTATTAGATTAGAGGTGTGTGAGTCCTCATTTCCTAACCCCGAGATTGAGGGCGTCACAAGTTGGTATCAGAGCTACAAGATCTAGTCCCTGAGACAAGTTAGGATTTTTAAAAGGGGTATTTTGGGAATATATCTATATCATGAGAGAGTTCGACTCATATAGAGTTGAGTTAGACTATTAGGTATAGTCTAAGGAAAGTGTTTATTGGTGAAGTGGAAACTAGAGTTAGGGTGTAAGTTAGCTGGAAGCTTTATTTAACCCTAACATTGTTTCTTGGTTGCTGTTTTGTGTTTTCTCTCAGGATTCTAGTAGTGGTAGTGACTCAGACTCAGAGATTAGTTTGACTGGTACCCCTGTGGACCCCATTCCACCCTCTCCAGAGGAGCCTGTGTATGTTAGTTCAGACCCAGAGGAGGACCCTTCTGAGAGTAGTGAGATCCCTATGCAGATTTCACCCTTGAGGCCAGATTTAGAGAGCCCTGCCCCTGAGCCAGAGTCCGAGATGCCTAAGCCTGTTCCTGTCAGTGTTGGTGGCAAGTTAGCCCAGGATCGAGACTTTGTGTACTCCCGCATTCCTGAGTTGGGAGCTTTAGTGGATAGACTAGCCAGAGAGTCTAGGCAGAGTGCTTCTGTTATGGATGATGAGTGGCGAGTTCGGGTGAAGATGGTGGAGCAGGTTGTCAGGAGGAGATTGGATGAGGGACCATCTACTAGTGATGCTGATGCTGAGGCCCGGAGGCTGCATAAGATCATTCGCTGGATGTTGGTTGTGTTGAGAGAGATTCTAGATGATTAGACGGGACTGTTGGTTGAGCCCGTAGATTGTTGTTTTCAGCGCCGGTAGGCTTTGGGATACTTGGTCAGATGCCGGGATCCCTTTTTCATTTATTTTGTTGTATTTCAGATCAGTGTTGTAGTAGTAGTAGTTGGAAGTTAGGGGTATATAGGGGGATGTTTTCCAGTTTTTCCTCTGTTTAACCCTGCTATTTATTGTACCTTATTTCAGAACCTGTGATATCCATAACTATCTTTATGTACCCTTCGTTTAAATAAATCTATTGTCTTGCTTTCCATTGTGCACCTTAAATATCCCATAAACTGTTCTCAATACCATGTTTTAATACAACCATGTTTTCGTATAACCATGTTTAAAGCTCATAAAACCCTATTCTGTGCCATGATAAAACAACACTGATATGAGAATTATGTAGTAATAGGATTGCATGTGCAAATTGGGTAAAACTTACAACCCGTAAAAGAGATTTTATGGAAACTGTTATTATATATATGCCATGCCAACGTATTGCTAAATAATTGCTCAATCAAGTTTGTAAGAAATGGCCAACTCACCAGATCACCAAGAAGAAGAAATTCCCACCCAAGACCCAGAAATAAACCCAGAAACCACTATGATGAGCAGACTTGCTCAGCTTTTGCAACAACCTGTGGCCCCTAAAGTTGGAAATTTCAAGCACTTTCAATTTGTTCATCCCCCAGAGTTCTTAGGTTTGCCAGACCCGATTAAAGCGCAGTCGTGGTTGAGAGAAATGGAAAAAGCTTTGGAGTTAGCAGAAGTTACGGACGATAAGAAAGCTCAGTATGCAAGTTATTACCTGAAAGATGAAGCAAGTTTTTGGTGGGAGTCTTCTAAGGCGTTGTTGGAAGGTAAAGACTTATCTTGGGAGAAGTTCACTGAGATATTTCTGGAGAAGTATTTGCCAAGCTATATGCAAGATCAGTTGGAAATGAAATTTCTGGATCTTAGATAAGAGGATATGTCAGTAGCGGAATATGAAGTAAATTTTTCGGAATTGTCTAGATTCGTACCTGAGTACGTGAATACAGAAGCGAAGAAGGCTAAGAGGTTCCAACAGGGACTTAAGCCGTGGATTAGGAGTCAAATAGCAATGTTGGAGATCAAGAATTATGTTGCTTTGGTTCAGAAAGCAATGATAGTGGAAGGTGAGCGGGAAGCTACCAGAAGAGAAAATGAAGGAAGAAAGAGGAAGTTTGAAAGCTCTGAGCAAGAGCAAGGAAGCTCAAAGTTCAGAGGGAAGTTTGGGAAGAATGGTGGAGGTCAGAACTAAAAGTTCCAGAAGTTTAGACCCGATAATGGAGCTCAGAAGAACCGTTTCCAGAAGGCTGGACAACCGGGGAAGGATAGCAGACCTCAGATTCAAGAATGCAGGAATTGTGGAAAGAGACACCCGGGGAGGTGTAATAAGCTGGATATAACGTGTTTTAAGTGCAACCAGAAGGGGCATTATTCTTCAGAATGCCCAAGTGGAGCAAGGAAGCCTGATTCGGCATGTTTCAAGTGTGGCAAAGTGGGCCATATGGCCAGGAATTGCAAGGAGCCTGTTCAAAAGGCTAATGTTCTTAGAATTGCTGGATTGCCGTCTCTCCCAGCACCATCAGCTCAACCCAGAGCTAGAACCTTTAACATGACAATGAAAGATGCGGTGTAAGATGTGGACGTGGTGGCAGGTATGCTTGTTATAAACTCAGTAGAAGTAAAAGTTTTGATGGATTCTGGAGCAACTAGATCTTTTATCTCTAAAAGTATTCTTGATAAGTTAAATTTTGTTGCGTACCCTCTAGAGCCTAATTTTATTATAGAGGTAGCAAATCAAGAAAAAGTTATTGCTAGGAAGATTTGTCCTGATTGTGATGTGTCTATAGAAGGTCGACACTTTTTTTGCTGACTTAATTCCTTTTAAGTTAGGAGAATTTGAGGTCATACTAGGAATGGATTGGTTGTCAAACCATGAAGCGCAAATAGAATGTAAAAGTAAAAAGGTGAAGTTAAGAACCAAGGATGGTGAAGAAGTGATATTTAAAGGAAAGAGGCAAGAGAAGAAATTTTTAACGGCTATTGAGGCAAGAAGATTAGTACGACAAGGATGCGAAGTTTATTTGGCTCATGTCATGGACATGGAGAAAGAATCTGTGAAGATCGAGGATATTCCGGTAGTAAGAGATTTCCCGGATGTGTTTCCTGATGAATTGCCTGGACTACCTCCAGACAGAGAGATCGAGTTTACGATTGATTTAGCTCCTGGTACGGAACCAGTGTCAAAAGCTCCCTATCGCATGGCGCCGGTCGAGATGAAGGAATTGGCAGCTCAATTACAAGAATTGTTGGACAAAAGTAGTGATCCGACCGAGTGTATCCCTGTGGGGCGCACCGGTGTTATTTGTAAAGAAAAAGGATGGAAGTATGAGGTTGTGCATTGATTACCGCAAACTGAATAAGTTGACGATCAAGAATAAGTACCCTTTATCGCGGATCGATGACTTGTTTGACCAGTTAAAAGGAGCTTCGTGTTTCTCTAAGATTGATTTAAGATCTGGGTATCATCAGTTAAAGATCAAAGCGGAAGATATACCCAAGACAACGTTCCGAACGAGATACGGACATTATGAGTTTTTGGTAATGGCATTTGGCTTGACGAATGCGCCAGCTGCATTTATGGATCTTATGAACAGAGTGTTCAAGCAGTATTTGGATAAGTTCGTTATTGTGTTTATCGACGATATACTAATTTACTCCAAGACGGAAGAAGATCATAAGGAGCATTTGAGGATTTCCTTGGAAATTCTGCGAAAAGAGAAGTTGTATGCTAAGTTTTCAAAGTGTGAATTTTGGTTAAAGGAAGTGCAATTTCTTGGTCATGTAGTTAATAAAGAAGGAATTAAAGTGGACCCAGCCAAGATAGAAGCTGTAATGAATTGGGAAAGACCCAAGACTCCGACGGAAGTTAGAAGTTTTCTGGGATTAGCCGGATATTATAGAAGATTTGTGCAAGATTTCTCTAAGATTGCCGTTCTGTTGACAAAATTGACAAGAAAGAACGAGAAGTTCATTTGGACAGAAAAGTGTGAGGAAAGTTTTCAAGAGTTAAAGAAGATATTGGTAATCGCCCCAGTGTTGGTATTACCAGATGACAAAGGGGAATTTGTGATATTCAGTGATGCTTAATATAAAGGACTTGGATGTGTGTTAATGCAACACGGGAAGGTAATAACATATGCGTCAAGGCAACTTAAGCCGCACGAGCAAAAGTATCCAACGCATGATTTGGAATTGGCAGCAATTGTGTTTGCCCTTAAGATTTGGAGGCATTATTTGTACGGGGAAAAGTGTGAGATTTACACGGATCATAAAAGTTTAAAGTATATTTTTACCCATAAAGAATTGAATATGCGACAAAGAAGGTGGTTGGAACTGATCAAAGATTATGATTGTGCGATAAACTATCATCCTGGAAAGGCAAATGTGGTAGCTGATGCTTTAAGTCAAAAAGAAAGATTGAATCTGTTAACATCATCAGAAGAAATAATCAAGGATTTCGAAAAGATGGAAATAGAGGTGTAGACTCCAGAATTTGGAAGTGAAGCTATATATGCAATACTGTTTCAACCCGAGATTTTGCTGTCAAGAGCAAGTGATGAATCGTGAAAAGGATAAGTTGACGGGAGAAGAAATTAAAGCTCAAAAGGATGGAAAAGGGATATACCGTGTTAACTCACGTATTTGGATACCTAATATTGTGGAACTAAAGCACGAGATTTTGCAAGAAGCGCATAACTCGAGATTTTCAATTCACCCTGGGAGTACGAAGATGTACCAGGATTTAAAAGAAAGTTATTGATGGCCAAACATGAAAAAGGAAATTGCGGAATGGATAAGTAAATGTTATATATGCCAAAGATTCAAAGCGGAACATCAAATGCCAAGTGGATTGCTTCAGC
Source organism: Apium graveolens (assembly GCF_009905375.1). Taxonomy (NCBI): domain Eukaryota; kingdom Viridiplantae; phylum Streptophyta; class Magnoliopsida; order Apiales; family Apiaceae; genus Apium; species Apium graveolens. The sequence continues at coordinate 49,685,376 of NC_133653.1, forward strand.
CACTAGACATACCCGAATGGAAATGGGAGCATATAGCGATGGATTTCGTGGTGGGATTACCTAAAACCAAGTCAAATCTTGATGCGATTTGGGTGTTAATCGACCAGTTGACGAATTCAGCGCATTTCTTGCCAATGAATGAAAGGTTTTCGTTGGAAAAGTTGGTCAAATTGTATCTAGATGAGATCGTGATGTATCATGGAGTTACTGTATCTATCGTGTCTGATAGAGATCCAAGGTTTAACTCGAGATTTTGGCAACAATTCCATGAACATTTGGGAACTAAATTGAAAATGAGTACGGCATATCATCCGCAGACAGACGGACAAAGTGAAAGGACAATTCAGACGATTAAAGATATGTTGCGAACCTGTGCAATAGATTTCAAAGGAAATTGGGACGATCATTTGCCCTTAATTGAGTTTTCCTACAACAACAGTTATCATACGAGTATTGGCATGCCGCCTTATGACGCGTTGTATGGAAGAAAGTGTAGATCCCCTACTTATTGGGACGAAGTTGGTGAGCGCAAATTAATTGGCCCAGAGCTAGTTTAAAAAATGAAGGAAAAGGTAGAAATGATTCGAAAAAGGTTAATTGCAGCTCAAGATCGACAAGTAAAGTACAGAACGGAAAGATGTGCAATTCGAATCTGGAGACAAAGTCTTGTTAAAGATATCTCCTTGGAAAGGTTTAACCCAATTCAGAAAGAAAGGAAAGTTGAGTCCTGGGTACATTGGACCATTTGAAGTATTGCGACGAGTTGGGAAAGTGGCGTATGAATTGGCGCTACCTCCGCAAATGCAACATCTGCACAATGTGTTTCATGTCTCTCTTCTAAAGAAGTATAATGCTGATGCGAGCCATGTGATCGAGTTGGAACCAGTGGAAATCCAACCAGATTTGTCCTATGTGGAACAGCCAGTGCGAATTTTGGATTGAAAAGAAAGGACGCTTAGAAATAAAGTTGTACCTCTAGTTAGAGTGTTATGGAGAAATCCATTAGTCGAAGAATCGACTTGGGAATTAGAAAGTGAAATGAACGAAAAGTATCCCCATCTATTTGCTTAGATTAGATTCTGGGGACAGAATCCTTGACGACTGAGAATTTTATGACGTAATTAAGTCAATAAAGTATGTGTTATGTGATGTGATTATAATTATGTGACTAAGTGATAATTAATTGTCTTTTCTGTATATTAGAGTATAGGGGCGTGGATAAAAACGTTCCAATTTAAAGAGTCATCTTAGAAGTTAAGCTGTGGTGTCGGGCCGTCAGGTAGAACGGAACCCGTCCTAATAGGGAGATAAAGAATATAAAATATAAAGTATGTGTGATTGAATGAACTGAATGTTTGAATAAAGTATTTCGTCCTAAGTGATATGTCAATTGATAATGATAATGAGAAGCGTAATCGAAACGCTGAGCGTCGGACCGTCAGGCTGAACGTGACCCGGTACGCGTAGAAAATGATAAAGATTAAAGAGGGATAAATTCTATGATCAGACCTGAGTCATTATGTGACTGTATATGTGTGATTGCTTGACTGTGTGCATGGCTATGTGTTCTGTGACAGTTTTTGTGAATTTTAAAAAAATTATGTGATTTAAATAAAGGTTTAATTAACCTTCGCGCATTTTTATAAAATCATCCGTGTAAGATAAAAACATGGGATTTGTTCTGATATCTTCTTAGTAGTCCCAGAGACTTTTAAAAATGATGAGTGAATTTAATTGTTGGTCTTTGCATTTTTAAATTGATTTTATGTGGAAAATGTTATTATTAAAGCAAGCTTGCGAAATTCATATAAAATCAACCGTCTGCTCAAAAATCTATTATGAGTAATGGTTAAAAAGCTAATTTCGAGGCCTACGTATTAAAATTGTCATTTGCAATAATTTCCGACTTCCCGAGAGATATATATTTTATATTTAGATTTTGTTGCATTTGAGTAAAAAGAAAAGGGAATATGAGCATAAAATGGAATTAGTAGATTACAAATTTGCCCTTGTTTTTAGTAGTATATAAACCCACTTCCCTCCCCCTTTTTATTTTTCCTCCCGTGCACTCACTCTCCCCTTCCCTTCTCTTTTCTTTTCTTTCTCTCGAACACTCTCACTCTCTCTCTCGGCTCTCTCCATCTCTCATCTCCTTCACTTGCATGCAACCCTCAAATCTCATCCAAACTCAAAGATATTGCTACCTTTAGACTTTATTTTCGGTATACTCTTCGATTCCTATTTGCATGTAAGTGTTTATAGAAGTTTTGTTGGTTAATCGCTATGGTGGTGTTCAAGGAAAACAATTTCTTGATGTGAAACCATGAGAGTGAATTCAAGCACTTTTGGGGTCATAAACTCGAGAGGAGACCCGTTATGGGCTCTCTCAAGTTCGACCACCACCGGCCATGATCCAAAGGAGAGCCGGTGGAGTTTCTATGATATGATAATTTGATTTTAGCTTTGCATGTTATGGTTTCTTGAAAGCTTGAAAAAGGGTTTTAGTTTCTTTGTTGAAACTCGAGTGTGTGCTTGATAAAATGATTCCATTGATTGTGTTAGGAAGTAAATGGATGTGTGTAAATGATTGTTGCTTTGAAAATCAAAAATTAAGGTTTGCATGTGGGTTTTTACTTCGGCTTTTTGCTAATTAAAAGAGGAATTTGATTTTTGTAAGTTGATCTTGGTGAACACTAAGCTTATATAGCCTAAAGAGTGATTGCATGTTAGTTTTAAAGAAGATCAAGTGGTGCATGTCAATGTTTAGTCCTTGAGTTGTGAATTTGAGTCTTGCCGAATGGAAAATGAGTTTAAAAGGGGTTAAATGTCGATTAAGTGAATGCATGTTGGTTGCATGAGTTAATTAAAGTTAGAATCGCTAGGTGATGCATGATTTGGTGTTTAAGTGAATGGAATGATCTAATTAAGGACTAAAACAAGTGGGAAATGTGATATATAACCTTGCATGTCAAAATCCATTATTGCATGTTTGATTTATGGAAAACTTGAATGGGTTCTAAGGAATAAAAAGAGGAATTAAGTTGGTTTTTGTCAATTATATTAACGGCTAGTGAGAACTTGATTGCATGATAAAGATGGGGTTTCGAATTTTGATGATTAAAAGAAGATATTGATTTTGACTTTTAATGTGTTTGTGATTCGGATTTTTGATTAAAAAGATAAGGTTAAAGTGAGTAAATGAATCTTGTAAATTGCATTAGTTGTGCATGATTGTGTGAGATTGAAATTGAATATATTGGATGTGTTTTGTATGTTTGGTTCGAATTAAGGAGTAAAAGAAAAAGGGAATTAAATCGATTGATGTTAAAAAGAGCTATAAGTGATAGTTATGGTCGTAAATGTTTGGTTGTGAATAAATCATGTACTCGTAAAGTTCTATTAGTGTGATTTGAGAAATAGCTAAGATTAAGCAAGTGCGCTTCGATTATTAAGTATATAAAAATATAAAGGTTACGAGAAGGAATGTGTTATGTGTTATGTGCTTATGTGTATAAGCTATATTCCTGTACTCGAGTCAAGGATATAATCGAGTTATCGTATAGAGTGATCGTTCCGGGAACGAGAGTTGAGAATCTGATTAAGGTTTGGTTTTATTGTAGATTTGGAGCGTGAGGGCATTCAGGCTAGGAAAGGAAAGGGTATACTAGGTGGCAGTAGTTCAACCTTCAGGAAAGCAAATCCAAGCAAGTAACTCTGATTACTTGTGTGAATGGTTATGAATAGAAATTTGTTCATACCTTGTAGAGTATTGAACTGTTTAATTATGAAACCCTGATATTGATTTGAAGTACCCTTGTTCTTGATAATCTGTTATTGATAAGCTTATTGATTCCACCCTTTGATAATCTGTCCTTCCTGTTCAAATTATGTATTGAGCCATGAAATATATTGAACCCACTTATTATCCTTGTTAACCCTGTCTAATGATACCCTGTTCTCCCTGATCACCCTATTGATCCCTAAACAAATGTTGATCCTTCTAACTTAAGTGCTTTGTTATCCCTGATACAGAATTCTTATGAATTGTTCCTTGCATATCTTTGAATCACTCCCTGAATTTTGTTTCCTTAAAATATGATTTAAGAATGAGTTTCGACTTGAAAGAGTCCAAATGATTTCAAATTCTTGGTAATGATAAAATGAGTTTTAGAAAACCTAATTGTTTTTCCAACTCAAGCTTTTCCAAATGAATTCCTGATGGATTGGATTAGGACGTAAGAGGCTAGTGGGACTAGTCCAGTCATGGTAAGAGGCTAGCGGGGCTAGTCCAATTTAAGGCTGAAATTATGCCGATTGGTACCTTAAAGACCGGATGGAGGTCGGTACGGGCTGATCACCCGTATTATAATGAAATGGAAAGAGGAAATGATCCAATCAAGGGTTCTAAATGATTATTTAAAAAGGGAACTGAAACTTTCTGTTCAATAAATTGATTCTTGAAAATGAAAATGGTTTATATTGCTTTGAAAAGAGTTGATTATGTTATTGTGAAGCTTAAAGCTCGAGAACCCTTATACTTGAATTTGTTGATCATATAATTGATTCCATATATTGAAATATTGTTGCTTTCCTCTTTTGAAAGATCTATTATGATCCTTTAATGATTTGTGATGAATGTCGGCTTTTGTCCTGCTTTGAGCCTTGTTCCTTGAAAGCCCCACATTATTCTTTAAAAACCTTTCCTTAACCCAAAAGATGGAAATCTGCCACCTAGATCAAATAAAGTAGAATGCCCTGAGTTTGGTAAAACATATTGTGATTTGATATTGTAGAACTGCTATATACTCACTTGCTGAGTTTTATACTCATTTGTTTTGTTTTAATCTAACCATGGCAGTTAAGCAAGAAGATGGCCAGGCTTAGGCGCACTACTCGTAAGAGCGTACCTAGTGGTCCCTTGTTAGGAATATGTGCATTAGTTTGATGATAAGTTCAACAAAACACTTACGTAGAAATCTGGTGTTTGTAGCCTCAACGGATAAGACCAGTCCGGCTATCCGTTGAAGGAGTAGCTTTACTAAGAAATAAGTTTAGTATTGTAGCACATTTTATTCTCTGTATTTAAGTTGTAATTCTTGGATGTTATGGGAAATTATAAGTCATGTTGACTTCTAGTGGATATGCAAATAGGAGGGCTAATTGTAAATATTTCATGCCTTGTAATTTTGTATAAGTGAAGTAGTATCAACTGATATTAAAGGCCTTCAACGGATGAGAAACAAAGCTTCAACGGATATCTCTAAAGCTTCAACGGATGAGTGCTTCAACGGATAAAGCTTCAACTGCTAATGCATGAATGGATAAAGCTTCAACGGATAAAGCTTCAACGGATAAAGTCATCAACGGATGAAAGCTTCAATGGATGCTAAGTTCAATAGCAGTTGACAGTGACAATTCATAAGCTAACAGAGGCACATGGGTTAACAGAGACAAACTGGATTGTGGTAGCCTCTTGGAGGAATCAAGAAAAAGCAGCATTTCCATTCTGGTGCAAACAAGGAAGTATTCAAAGATTCACAGCTCAACCTAAATTGCATTGGATAGAGAAATGAAGAAGAAACATGTGAAGAATCTTTTAATTGTATTTTACAGTTTTGTCTTCACTTGTAAACTTGGTGATATATATACCAAGTAGCAGCTAGTAATTAGATGGTGAATTTTCCAGAGTTGTTTAGAAAAATCCAGAGAGAAAATCATCTAGTTTGTACTAGGACGCAGCTGTGATTTAATTCTTTGAATCACAGATTTTCTGAAATAACACATCTCTGGTGGAACAACAAATCCACCAGAAAAGTTTTTAAGTTTTTTGTGTTCTTTACATTTGTGTTTGAATATATATCTGTCTGTATTAGCTTAAAGCAATTCACACACATTTGTTCATTAAAACACTTAGCCTTAGAAACTACTCAAAACTTGAAAAAGTTTTGGGATTTACAGTCAACCCCCCTTCTGTAAATCTCATTGTTTGTTCACTGGGAATAACAATTGGTATCAGAGCAAGCTCTTAACATACAAAGAGTTTAAAGATCTATTCTGCTAACATCATGAGTAAGAAGGATATTGGTGTAAAGATTCCAATCCTGGAAAGAGATAACTATCATCACTGGAAAGTCAAGATGCATTTACATCTTCTCTCTCAAGATGAAAGCTACATCAACTGCATTGAAAATGGTCCTCACATCCCTCACAAGGTGGCCACAGCTGCTACTGCAACAGTTGCTGTTGGACAGTCTATTCCCAAGCCAAAAGTAGAATGGACTGTTGAAGATATTGAAGAGGTTCACAAAGACAAGAAAGCCATGAACATTCTGTTTAATGGCCTAGATCAAGATATGTTTGATAATGTCATTAACAGCCAAACTGCTAAGGAGATTTGGGATACTGTGCAACTTATCTGTGAAGGTACTGAGCAAGTTAGAGAAAACAAAATACAGCTTCTCATTCAACAGTATGAATATTTTCATTTTGAAGAAGGAGAATCATTAAATGATACCTTCAACAGATTTCAGAAACTGTTGAATGGATTGAAGCTGTATGGCAGAGTGTACCAAGTCAAGGACTCCAATTTAAAATTTCTGAGGTCTCTACCAAAGGAATGGAAGCCTATGACAGTTTCTCTAAGAAATTCTCAAGATTATAAGGACTTCACACTTGAAAGATTATATGGAATTTTGAAGACCTATGAACTTGAGATGGAGCAAGATGAGCTGTTGGAAAAGGGAAAAAGAAAAGGTGGATCAGTTGCACTTGTAGCTGACAATGAGAAGATTGAAGCCAGGAATGAAGAAAAGACAATGCCAGGTCTTAAAATTGGCACAAACAAATCAGAATCAAGCAAGGGAAAGGAGCAAGTAGCTGAGGTTGAAGACAATTCCAGTCAAGATGACTCTGATGATGTTGATGAACATCTGGCTTTTCAGTCCTGGAGGTTTGCTAAATTCACTAAGTCAAACAAGAACATAGTGGACAAATCTGAGTTCAAATGTTATAACTGTGGCATAAGTGGACACTTTGCAAATGAGTGCAGAAAGCCATCCTCTGATAAGAAGAACTTTGAGCAAGTTGATTACAAAAAGAAATATTTCGATTTGCTCAAACAAAAGGAAAGAGCTTTTCTGACTTAAGATGATTGGGCAGCAGATGGAGCCAATGAAGATGATGATATGGAATATGTCAACCTAGCCATGATGGCTAATTTTGATGAAAATGAAACTAGTTCATCAAGCAAACAGGTAATTACTACTGACCTCTCTCAGCTTTCTAATATTTAGTGCAATGAAGCCATAAATGATATGTCCAATGAATTATATCATTTGCGTGTTTCCCTTAAATCACTAGCTAAAGAAAACACCAGAATCAAAGAGAATAATGTGTTTTTAAGTGATAGGAATGCTGTGTTAGAGGGTAAGGTAATTGAGCTTGAAAAGATTAAAATCAAATGCTTGACTGTTGAGAGTGAACTAGAAGAATCTATTAAGAAAGTAGAAATTATTTCAAAACAATTAGAACATGAGCAAGAGGTAATTAAGGCCTGGAAAACATCTAGGGATGTTAGTGCTCAAATTGTCAAGGTTCAGGGAATTGAATCACTCTGTGAGAATGCCTGGAAGAAAACCAAAAAGGAAGTTGAATTAAATGATGGATTGTCAACGGATGTGGAATCAACGGATGATGAAAGTTATCCGTTGAAGGAAGAAAAAGAGCATCCGTTGAAGGCTCATCAATTAAAACAGGCAAGTGATTCTAAAAAGAAAAATCTCAATAAAATGTTTGGTTCAACTTCCAAGAACTTTGTAAAAGAAGGAGCTAGCACATCCAAAGATGCCAGTAAGGTGAATATAGGACACATGACTTTAGATCAGTTGAAAAATAGGCTTAAGTTGGTTGAGGATAAAAAGGAAACTAAAATAAAATCTAATAGAAATGGGAAGGTAGGGATTAACAAACACAACAATTACACACCTGATAAGTATGCTCCTAGAAAAAGCTGTGTGCATTGTAAAAGTGTTAATCATCTATCTGATAACTGCAAATCTGTTAAGAATGCTCCCATGCCTTTAACTCCTTCCATGCCTAACATGTCTATGTCACCTCTGCATGCTATGCCTGTTATGTCTCATCAGAATCCTTATGCACATTTTGCAAACATGCCATATGCTAATAATACCTATTTTACTGCATTCAGTATGCCTCAAATGCCATACAATATGCCTATGTGGAATAATATGTTTGCACAATCTATGCCTTATCAAATTCAACCAAATGTGCTAAATGATTCTGTGACTAACCCAACACTTTAACCAACTGCATTTGAGATCAAGGTTGACCCAAAGTTGCCTAAGTCAAAAGATGCAGGAGGAATGAAGTCTAGGAAAAAGACTAACAAGGCTAGACCCAAGGAAACTTGGGTACCAAAATCAACTTGATTGATTTTGTTGTGTGTAGGGAAAAAGAACGAATCTATGGTACTTGGACAGTGGTTGTTCAAGGCACATGACAGGAGATTTCACCCTGCTCACAGAGTTCAAGGAGAGAGCTGGCCCTAGCATAACCTTTGGAGATGACAGCAAATGGTTCACTATGGGATATGGCTTGATTTCAAAAGAAAATGTCGTCATTGATGAAGTTGCATTAGTTGATGGTCTCAAACACAATCTATTGAGCATCAGTCAACTATGTGACAGAGGGAATACTGTTTCCTTCAATTCTGAAGCCTGTGTTGTCACAAGTAAGAAGGACAACAAAGTGGTTCTAACTGGAGTTAGAAAAGGGAATGTGTACTTGGCTGACTTCAACTCTACAGATGCAGAATCAGTTACTTGTCTTTTCAGCAAAGCAAGTCAAGTTGAAAGGTGGCTATGGCACAAGAAGCTGTCCTATTTGAATTTCAAGACAATGAATGATCTAGACAAAAAGGACTTAGTTAGAGGAATGCCTCTAGTGGAATTCACAAGGGATGGACTGTGTGATTCCTGTCAGAAAGAAAAGCAAAAGAAAGCATCATTCAGTAAGAAGCTTGAATCAGCAATTGATGAACCATTACAACTGCTACACATGGATCTTTTTGGACCAGTCAATGTATTGTCAATTTTAAGGAAAAGATATTGCCTAGTGATTGTAGATGATTTCTCAAAGTTTTCATGGGTTTATTTTCTTGGATCAAAGGATGAAGCTAGTGAAATCATTATCAATCATATCAAGCAAGTCAACAATCATCCAGATTTCAAAGTAAGGAATATCAGGAGTGACAATGGAATTGAGTTCAAGAATTCAACCATGAATTTGTTCTGTGAAGAAAATGGGATCATGCATGAGTTCTCAGCTCCAAGGACTCCACAACAGAATGGTGTGGTGGAAAGGAAGAACAGGTCACTAATTGAAGCTGCAAGAACAATGCTTGAAGAGTCAAAACTCCCAACATACTTTTGGGCTGAGGCTGTTAACTATGCATGTTACACTCAGAATATTTCTCTAATCAATCAAGCAAAAGGCATGACTCCCTATCAATTGTTCAAGAGAAGAGAACCAACATTAAACTTTCTTCATGTCTTTGGTTGTAAATGCTACATTCTAAGGAATCAACCAGATCACAAAGGAAAGTTTGATGCAAAAGCTGATGAAGGAATATTTGTTGGTTATTCTGCTGGAAAATCATATAGGGTCTACAATCTAAGAACCAACATTGTCATTGAATCTGTGTATATTGTGTTTGATGATAAAAAGATTGATGGACTAACAGATGAGGGACATCATGAAGGACTCAAATTTGACAACATTGAGATATATTGTGATGATAATGAAGATGAGAATGATGGAGAAGGCACCTCGAAAAGAATTCAAAATCTGCCTTTGGATAATGCACAGAATGCTGCATCCGTTGATAGTCATAATTCAGCTTCCGTTGATAGAAGCAATGCAGCATCCGTTGAAAGACAAAGTGCATCATCCATTGAAGTTCATAATGAAGTATCCGTTGATCACAGTCTGTCAACGGATAATCATTTCACTTCATCAAGTAATAGAACTCCCAATTCCTTTCAAAGGTTCAGCAACTCAGGGGGAGTTTCAACCAATCAACATTCTATCTCACATCATGAAAATACTGAGGCAACCTCATCTAGAGATAATCAACCACCTCAAAGGAAATGGACCAAGAATCACCCTTTTTAACTGATCATTAGTGATGCTACATCTAAAGTGCAAACTAGAAGGGCTACTCAAGATGAATGTCTGTACAATAGCTTTCTATCACAGGAGGAACCTAAGAGAGTGGAAGAAGCTCTATTGGATCCATATTGGATTTTAGCAATGCAAGAGGAGCTAAACCAATTTGAAAGGAACAAAGTATGGAAGCTGGTACCCAAGCCAAAGAACAAGAGTTCTATTGACACAAAATTGGTGTTCAGAAACAAGATGGATGAAAATGGCATTGTCATAAGGAATAAAGTCAGATTGGTTGCTAAAGGCTATTCTCAACAAGAGGGAATAGATTTTGATGAAACATTTGCTCCAGTTGCCAGATTTGAAGCCATCAGAATCTTTCTAGCCTATGCAGCCAATGCCAATTTCAAAGTCTATCAAATGGATGTCAAGAGTGCATTTCTGAATGGAGAATTGGAGGAAGAAGTTTATGTAAGTCAACCTCCAGGATTTGAAGATCCAAATTTTCCAGACTATGTGTATTATCTGTTGAAAGCACTCTATGGACTAAAGCAAGCACCTAGAGCCTGGTATGAGACTTTGTCAAAATTTCTTCTAGATAATCACTTCACAAGAGGTACTGTTGACAAAACTCTTTTCTTTAGAAATGTTAATGGCTCTACAATTCTTGTTCAAATTTATGTAGATGATATTATATTTGGTTCTACAGATGATAAGCTTTGTAAAAAGTTTGCTAAATTAATGCAAAGTAAATATGAAATGAGCATGATGGGAGAGCTAACTTATTTTCTTGGTTTACAAGTTAAACAAGTTAGTGGTAGAATTTTCATTAGTCAAACTAAATATATTTATGATCTTTTAAAGAAGTTTGACTTAATGGATTGTTCATCTGCAAAAACTCCCATGACCACTGCCACCAAACTTGAATTGAACAAGGCTGAAAAGTCTATGGATATTACAAGTTATAGAGGCATGGTTGGATCACTTTTATATTTAACTGCTTGTAGACCTGATATAATGTTTTCTACATGTCTCTGTGCTAGATTTCAAGCTGACCCTAAAGAATCTCACTTAGTGGCTATTAAAAGAATTTTCAGATATCTCAAAGGGACTCCAAATCTAGGAATTTAGTACCCTAGAGAGTTTGGTTTTGATCTAATTGGCTACTCAGATGCAGATTATACAGGTTGCAAAATAGACAGGAAAAGTACAACTGGCACCTGTCAATTTCTAGGGAATAAGCTTGTGTCATGGTTCAGCAAGAAGCAAAACTCTATTTCTACATCAACAGCTGAAGCTGAGTACATTGCTGCTGGTAGTTGCTGTGCACAGATACTGTGGATGAGGAATCAACTATTTGACTATGGACTAACTGTTGATAAAATTCCTATATTCTGTGACAACACAAGTGCCATTGCCATTACTGAAAATCCAGTGCGGCACTCAAGAACCAAGCACATTGACATCAAGTACCACTTCATAAGGGAACATGTGATGAAAGGTACAGTGGAACTTCATTTTGTTCCAAGTGAAAAGCAGATTGCAGACATATTTACCAAGCCACTTGATGAATCAACATTCACAAGATTAGTAAGTGAGCTAGGTATGCTTAATTATTCATAAATTCATGTCCTCATTATAATCTGTATTGAAGCCTGAAATAAATTTGTCGCAAGATCAAAGTTGGCTTTAAGTAAAGATTATTCTATCAATGGATATTCCCTATCCGTTGAAAGACAAATACATTTCTGGTAATTTTATCCTTCAACGGATAAAATTATGTTAATCTTCAACGGATAACTATTTACCTTATCCGTTGAAGTGTCACATCAGTTGCTTTAAGTGAGTCACAGCCGTTGATTCTTCTACTTAACCATTGATACATATATATATATCCACAGTTGTAGGTATTTGTATTAAAGGCAGTTTTCAGAATTTCTACAGTTTCCTTTATTCTCAAACGGCTGTAATTTACTTAATAGAACTATTTAATCATTATATTTACATTTTAATTCAAGAAAGTATAAAAGCCCCCTTGAATTCTTATTTTCACTTTACGCTTTCTTGCAATTTTTATTCTCTTTCTCTCCCAAAACTCTCAATCTTTCTCTGCAACCTCTACTCACAACTATGGCACCAGTAGTCAAGATTATGTCTCAATCTGGATTTGTTTATGAAAAGAACAATTCCGTAGCCTGGGTTGAAAAGGATGAAGCCCACTCTGATTATCACAAGATGATGGACTTCATCAAAAACTGCAAACTAAGCTATGCAATGCTGGAAGCCCCAACTATCTATTGTGAGGTAATTGAGGAAATTTGGACAACAGCAGAGTTCAATTCCACAGATATGACCATTGCTTTCTCTCTCAAAGGTAAGGATTATTGTATTAATTGTGATGATATACAGTCTTGCTTTAAGCTACCTGAGAATAATGCCATGACACCACACACTGATAATGATGTATCTACTATGTTAGATTCCATAGGCTATTCTTTTGATTCTGCCAGTTTAGGAAGCATTAGAAGAAAGGGCCTTAGGAAAGAATGGAGTTTTCTTGGAGATGCCTTTACCAAGATTTTCTCTGGGAAAATTAGCAATTTTGATGCCATAACTTCATCTGTTGTTAATATGCTCTATATGCTAGTTTCTGATAGGTACTTTAATTTTAGCAACTATGTCATGCTAGAATTAGGTTCCAGGTTAGGTAACAAAGCTAATAGACCTCATAACATCTACTATGCTAGATTCTTTATGTTATTGGCTAACCATGTTGCTGAAGGTTTGGTCATAACTAATGAGAGCAATAAACTCAAATGCTGGGCACAAGAGAAAAGGGTCCTTGCAGACCTTTTGAGAATTAACCTCAACAGCCAGGTGCCATTGGTATATTTACCAATAATGAATGCACCTCAAGTAAGTGAGGTAAATACTTCTGCAACTCCTACTTCTTCCAACCCCATTGTTCCTTTACCTTCTAGTGTGGCAATGGAATCTGTGTCTTTGTCCCAACAGATTCCTACCAAAGCCACCAAAACTAAAATTCTAAAACACAAGTTAAAGAAAACCACCTCTGTTGTTTCTCAAAAGACAACAGTTGTAACAACTACCATAAACCCTGAAGGGAGTGAACAGGGTGTGAGTGGTGAGGGGAGGGGTGAGCATCAAGAAACCCCCCCAGGATAAGGTGGGATAGGTGAGTGGTACCTTAGCCAGCCAAGCCACGGTTTCTCAAAAGACTGTGGTGGTTCAAAAGGATTCAAACACATCCCTAGTTGCATCCTCCCAAAAGGATGCAGCTATTGAAAATAGTCCCCAACCAGGGACATAGAATAAAAGAGGGAGGGACACTGAAGCCACACATTCACCTATCAAAGCCTTTTCAAGAAGAAAGAAGGCTAAAACCCTAGTTTCAACACAGGGGGCAAACACTGCACAGATACATCCACCTGTATCTTTGCCTTCTCAAATTCAGCTTGACGTGGCTCCAGCAAATGTGGAGTCACAGCTCCATTCTCTCATAATAGACACACATCAATCACCAAATTCTCCATCACCATCTCTGGATGTGGATATGATATTCATATCAATTCCTGATTCTCCCTCTTTAAAACTCATGGAGGAGCCCTACTCAAATCCTGGTGATCATCATCTTTTAGATGATTTGTTGGATCATCAGCCAATTCTTTCAGACCTAGTTGAAGAATCTGTGTCACCTCACTTAAAATCAATCCACACAGATTCAACAATTTTGTCACTTTCAATATCTACATCTTTTCTTTCTTCAACGGATATCGCTCATCCGTTGACAAGTGGTTGTTCTTCGACGGATAAGCTTAACAGCAGTTATCCGTTGATATCATCAGTTTCTACTTCAACGGATACTCCCTATCCGTTGATGGTCTCTACACATAAAACTGAATCAATTCCAAGTGTAAAAGACATGGTTACTGTACAATCACTTCTAGGATTGAGGGAAGGGAGTAATAATTTGAGTGAGAGGCTGGGTTGCTCCCAGGCAAAAGGAGAGGTTGAGAGTCAAAATATGCATGCTATTTCTTCCAGCATGGTAAAAGTGAGTGAGAGGAGTGCCACCTTAGTAGGTGAGGGTGGGGGTGTGAGGGTGTGTGTGAGCCAGGGGGATCCCCTGATGCAAGAATATAGAAAAAATGAGAGAAAAGCAGGTACATAAGCTATAAGGGTGGACCCAGCCATTGCTAGTGAGTCAATGATTGTGGATGATGCTGAAAAGGAAAGACAATTTCAGCAACATTACAAAGCTGTAATTGATAACATTTCCTTGGATGCTGACACTTTTACTCATCCTGTTTCAGCATATCAACTGTTGGCTGCTCAGGGCAATGTGGAGGCAGAGCAGACTTTGAACATAGTGCACACTTCAAAATCTCTTCAAAGAGATAAAGCTGCTGTTAATAGGATGCCCTCTCAAGCTGGTGAGCCATATGAAGAATTTGAAGTAAATTCTAATGATGATGACTCTATTTCTTTGGATGGAAGCATGAACTTAGGGGGAGATGAAGGCCCAAGTTTTGTTCCAAATTTACCTGAATGGGCATGGACAAAGAAATCTACACTAGGACAGTTTGGTGTAGCTTTGGTCAAGCAGGTTATGGCTATTCAAAAGGCCCTTCAGGATACTTCAGATGCTGGTACCAAGGCTATTCTTCAAGCTCATCTAGACTCTTTGCATCTCCTGCAGTTGCAGCACATCAGACATAATTTGAGTGTGGATGAACTCAAAAAGGATATTGCTGACTTGAAATCCTACAATTCTGAGAAGTTGGATTCAGTCATGCCTTATGGTACAATGCACGATTTGTTGCTGAGATTGAGGAGAGAATCTGATGCTGACAAGAGTCTGGCCAAGTTGGAAGACAGAGTTCAAGTCATTGAAAACTCTGAGGTCACCATTCTTCAAAATCAACAATCTCAGACAAGTCTACTATTGCAGTTGGCCAAAGCACAAGGATTGACCCCTATCCTTGATGATAACAAAAAGGGGGAGAATAAAGGGGAAGGGGAAGGAGAGCCATCAACAAAAGTTCAAATATCTAAAGTGCTAGTTCCTGCCATCACCACTTCTTCAACACTTCAAATCAAAGGAAAGCTTGATGAAATTGATCTAATCCAGATAGGAGCAGCTGAGATGAAAGTCAAAGAGCAAAGGAGGAGAATTGATGAAAGATTGCAACAAATTTTTGGTTCTACAACTTCAAAATCACAATCTGTGAAGCATAGCACAAAGGTGGAGCCAATCATTATGGAGCTCAAGCCAGTAAGGAGGAATAAGGTTGGAGAGACTTCTTTCAAGAATCTGAAACCTATGGTTCTCAAGCCCAACAACAGATCCAACAAGGACTCTACAAAGAACCCTTTAAGTCTTGCTCAGTTGAAAGGAGTGGATTTTCCTCTTCCAAAGCCTGATGAAGACAAGGTTTTGGGTGGTAATATCATGAAGCACAAGGAGACCAAGGATGTGGTTGAAAGAATGAACATGGCTATTATCTTTAGAGAGGGAAGAAGTATCTGTGTGATACAAGGACATCCCAAATTCTCAATAGCCAAGAGGGAAGAAGCCAGAAGGTTGACAAAAGAGCACAAACAAAGCTTGAAAAATAGCTAAAGTCAAGTCAAGCTGAAGAAAAGAAAGAAATTGAAGACAAGGGTGAAGATGTAGGTATGGGGGACATGTTTAGTGATGATGTGGAAGAAAGAAGTGAGGAAAGAAAGAAATGGCAGAAAGGGAATAGAAAGAAGGCCAATGCAAAAAGGAAGATTGTAGATGAAACTGAAGAAACCCAATCAAAATCCAAACCACTACCTTCTATTCCTGAACCCATTGTGCCTGACCCCTTCATAAACATCCATGGTGAAACAATCACTCCTAAGGAGGAACCAATTGATTGGGACACAATCAAATTGCCCACCTTCTTAACCACTTCTCCACCATCAAAGAAATAGAAAAGAAAAATCAAATCAACACCTCCTCTAACCTCAATCAAATTCACTCAAAACCTAAGCCTAAGCCACAAGCCTCAAAGGATGATTATGTTCACATTTGTGACATAAAGGAGTTTACAGATATTAAACTCTATCTGGATGAGCTGGAGGAAGTAAGGGGAATAAATGCCTACAGACAGCTACCAGAAAGACTAGTGTTCAAATACAAAGGAAGTGGGGAAAGGACTTGGCCCCTTTACAGAATTCTGGATGAAGGCTATTCTACCTTGGTTAGAGTCTACTCAGCTATAAAAAGGGATTATGGCTTTACCAGGACTGCCAAAACTGAGATTCTCAACAAGATTGCCAGCATAAGGAAAACTTGGTGGGAGCCTAATGCCTTGCCTAGAACATTACTCATCCCAGAGCGTGGAATTACAGTTCATAAATCACCTCATTGGTTGATGGAGTTCAGAGACAATAAAGGAGTCAAAAGATTTTTCAGACTTGAAGATCAGCTCAAGATTGCCAGTAATGAAACTCTCAAGGATATGCAATCTAAGTTGGACATCAATGAAGAAGATGAAGCTGAATTCTACAGACAACTCCAACTCCAAATAGAGGAAAATGACAGGAGGCTAGGGAAGAAAATAAGGGATCAAAGGAAAAGGAATTAATCTGCTCAGGCTAAAGGAGCACCCTTGGAAACAATGTAATTCTTCAATTCTATCTCAGTACATACACTTTTACAACACTTTTGAATTTCTACTTTATTTCAGTTCATATAGTTCTCAAGTGTTTTGTTATCATCAAGTTAAACCTAAATTTATGCCTACAGTTCTAGTAGACATAAATAGGGGGAGATTGTTAGGAATATGTGCATTAGTTTGATGATAAGTTCAATAAAACACTTAAGTAGAAATCTGGTGTTTGTAGCCTCAACGGATAAGACCAGTCCGGCTATCCGTTGAAGGAGTAGCTTTACTTAGAAATAAGTTTAGTATTGTAGAACATTTCATTCTCTGTATTTAAGTTATAATTCTTGGATGTTGTGGGAAATTATAAGTCATGTTGACTTCTAGTGGATATGCAAATAGGAGGGCTAATTGTAAATATTTCATGCCTTGTAATTTTGTATAAGTGAAGTAGTATCAACTGATATTAAAGGCCTTTAATGGATGAGAAACAAAGCTTCAACGGATGTCTCTAAAGCTTCAACGGATAACATCCATCAACGGATGAGTGCTTCAACAGATAAAGCTTCAACTGCTAATGCATCAATGGATAAAGCTTTAACGGATAAAGCTTCAACGGATAAAGTCATCAACAGATGAAAGCTTCAACAGATGCTAAGTTCAATAGCAGTTGCCAGTGACAATTCAGAAGCTGACAGAGGCACATGGGTTGACAGAGATAAACTGGATTGTGGTAGCCTCTTGGAGGAATCAAGAAAAAGCAGCATTTCCATTCTGGTGCAAACAAGGAAGTATTCAAAGATTCACAGCTCAACCTAAATTGCACTGGATAGAGAAATGAAGAAGAAACATTTGAAGAATCTTTTATTTGTATTTTACAGTTTTGTCTTCACTTGTAAACTTGGTGATATATATACCAAGTAGCAGCTAGTAATTAGATGGTGAATTTTCCAGAGCTGTTTAGGAAAATCCAGAGAGAAAATCATCTAGTTTGTACTAGGACGCAGCTGTGATTTAATTCTTTGAATCACAGATTTTCTGAAATAACACATCTCTGGTGGAACAACAAATCCACCAGAAAAGTTTTTAAGTTCTTTGTGTTCTTTACATTTGTGTTTGAATATATATATCTGTCTGTATTAGCTTAAAGCAATTCACACACATTTGTTCATTAAAACACTTAGCCTTAGAAACTGCTCAAAACTTGAAAAAGTTTTGGGATTTACATTCAACCCCCCTTCTGTAAATCGTATTGTTAGTTCACTGGGAATAACACCTACCGTGTTGAGGGCTTCCGGTTGCCAGAGCAGGTAGTGGTAATTAAGAGTGAGCTCGCGCCTAGAAGGAAATGTTTAAAGATACAATGGGTTATCTGTCGGTTCCCAGCCGGAATCGATATTGTTTATTTAATAATATTTTGGGTTTGTAAGTTATATTTTGTGATTGGTAGTTGTAATCTTGTCTCAAACTTTATCCTGTTGATCCTGTTAGTAGTTAATCGGGGTTTATGCATATTTAATTATTAGATTAGAGGTGTGTGAGTCCTCATTTCCTAACCACGAGATTGAGGGCGTCACATGCCGCCTCTTTGGGCTGGTAGCTCCGGTCCTTATATATATACACATATATCTATATGTGTGTATGTGTTTACAGTGTTCATATGTGTGCGTTTTGTGTGTGAGTGTCCGTGTGTGTGTGATTCATGTGTGTGCGTGTGCTGCGCATGATGGTGTGTGTTGTGCGGACTGATGTTCTGTGGTTTGTGTGCTTCCGTGCTCCTGCGGTTTCAATTGCTGTCTGTTGGTGTTATAATTCGAAATTCTTGAATTGTTCAGGGAATATTTGATTGATTTCATGAAATAAATATTATGCAAAATAAAAAAAATATATATATTAAAGATAATCGGTGGAGTTCGTGTCGGAAACCCGAATTAATCGGGTACCCGCGAATTTTACCGCCATCGGCGTTGAGCCTCGGCGAGCCGACGGTGGGATCTGATGACACGGTTTCGAGTCCTAATATTTTTAAAATAAATAATTTAGTTGTAAAGTTATTTCCAAAATGAAAATATTTAATTAAAATGTAAAAGTTATATCGAGAATCGAGATGCATAATTGAATTGGTGTTGGGAAGTGTGAAATTGCGATTGTTGTTGTTGTTATTGGATGATTGTTATAATTTGACGCTGAATTGTTTCGACGGGTAGGCCGTTAAACAAAGGAAACGCTGCCCGATTTTCGGGAAAATAATTCCGAAAATACGGGAACGTAACCCACAATTATCGGAGACGTCGAACGATAATATATATATAATTATATTATATGAAACCTAATTACAGGACGTGTCAAGATATATTTTATAAATACTCGATCACCCTATTTTCCAAAATGACAAATGTACATATTTTCCCAAAAAAATAAATATATACCGAACCGAGTTTCGAAGATGTGAACCATAATTGCTATGTGTATTTCAATAATACATATATATATATATATATACAAGTTGAGTTATGAAATCGCATGGGTAGAAGTGATAATAATATTAGGTCAAGCTAGGCGAATATCTGAACTGAGGTATTTCAACCCTGTAGGTCCTAGTCAAAAGACCCGAGGATTGACATCGGACTAAGAATGATCTAGTGGTTAGTCGTCGAGCTCAGCGAAGTTCCAATCGAAGGGCCTGAGCGTTGGGATCGTATCCAAAATGGGATAGTAGTTTGACGATAAAGCCGAATGTTCAAGTTGAACCAAAGTCAACCAGTAATAGCGATTAAAGCTTATTAAGGCAAGTATTCCTTACTTTTCTCGCAAAATACTGCAAATATTTCTTCATTCCTATTCTAAGTTCAGAATAGTTAACTGTTTTATATTTTGCTGCAATTACTCTCAATTTTGCAAGGTCCTTTCATTATTGTTCCTATAATTCGACTACTCTCTGGAGCAAATACCCATTCTTTCGGGTTATTTGTGAACCCTGAATTGGGATGTTTTGAAATCAAAATGATTTGACATCAAAATACTCTACGGGCTGGATGGTTATTGTGAGGGCCAGTGATGAGCTGGATCCTATGGGTCGGGGATGGACCGGACCCTTGGACGATAGTGCCTAGGTACCTGAATGGATCTATACGGGTGGGTATAGATCTACACTATATCATGACTGATCAGCAGGGTATACGTGTGAACTAGTGTCCAGTCTAATTTATTGTTGATCGCCATTAACGACATACTCTCTCGAAAAGAATTATGATTCCAAAACCGGACAAAACCCTGATTCTGGAGAAGAATCTGGGAATCGCTTGTCACTTTTGGATTTATAATTAAAGGCTGGTAACAGCCAAGGTCTATTCGCTCAACTCCCTCAAATAAATAGAATCGTTTAAAATTGTTTAAAGCTTTTGTCCGGAAATTTTCCTTTGATATTAATGCTTGAAACTCAAATTATATACTTGCTGGGCATTTTTGGCTCACTCTTTCTTTGTAAATTCTTATTTCTTTCAGAAACAGATAAGGATAAAAGTGAATAGCTTTTGATAGACAGCAGAAGTTAGAGAGATCTCCGCTGTGAGAGGACGAAGATGTTAGAAAAATAAGACAAGGGCATTAGTGCAAAGGTATTTAAACTTTTATTCTAGTTGTTGTGATTTGTAGAATGTTAGATTCTTGTTTCATACCATAACCTGCAAACGATCCGGATTTTTTTAGGGGTTATTTGTATATTATTTCAAATTATGTAAAAATTGTTTAGTGACACCAAATCTTGACCCCGGATTTGGGTTGTTACAGACATGCCAAATCTGGAGTTTGCTCAAAATGAAGTTTGTGAGGCTTGTCAAAAAGGCAAAATGAAAAGGTCAATCACAAGAGTAAAACTGTGAATTTTATAAGTGCACCTTTGCAACTTATTTACATGGACTTATTTGGACCAGTTAATGTCTTGTCAATTTTAAGGAAGAAACATGCACTTATGATGGTGGATGACTACTCAAGGTACACATGGGTAGAATTTATGCATTCTAAGGATGAGGCTCCACACATCATAATTGAGCACATCAAGAAGATTGACAAGTAGGTTGACGATCAGAATTGTGTGAAAAGATTGAGGAGTGACAATGGCACATTATTTAGAATTGCAACCGTAACTGAATTCTGCAAAGACAAGGGCATTGTTCAAGAGTTCTTAGCTGCTAGAACACCTCAGCAAAATGGGGTAGTTGAGAGAAAGAATAGAACACTAGTAGAGGCTGCTAGAACGATGCTGCAGGATGCCGAATTGCCAACAAGTTTTTGGGAAGAAGCTGTCAATACTGCATGCTATACTCAAAACAGATATCTCATTAACAAGAATATTCAAAAATCACCCTACTCAATCTTATCTAAAACAAAGTCTACTGTGAAGCATCTTCATGTGTTTGGAAGCAAGTGTTATGTTTTGAAAGACAACTCTGAATATATGGAAAAATTTGATTAAAAGGTTTTTGAAGAAATTTTTATGGGATATTCGACGGGGAGAACTGCATATAAAGTCTATGTGCTTGAACAAAAGAAAATTATGGAAAGCACATATGTGACTTTGGAGGATAATAAGTGTCCAGACTTGGAATGCCTTGATGAAAATGAACATGAGGCCCTTAAATTTAAAAATTTCAATATTGATTGTGATTTTGAAGATGAAGCTAAGTCAACACAAGCAACAGAATGAATGAAGAGTCAGCTGAACAAGTGAATCATGAAAATAGAAGCTCATCTCAAACACCTGAATTTGATAGCACAAACTCAGAGGAAGAAAAAGGAGAAAGTTCATCAAGTCATGCCAATAATGAAGAAGATATAGAGAACTCAAGTCAACAAACTCACACAAGGAAATAGGATAGAAGTCACACAAGAGAAGCAATTATTGGTGATCCAAATGTTGGAGTGAGGACTAGGAGTGCAACTATAAATGAATGTCTACATGCATGCTTTCTGTCACAAAGAGAGCCTAAGAAAACTGAGGAAGCTCTACTTGATCCAGATTGGATATCTGCTATGTAAGAGGAGCTAAAACAGTTTGAAAGGAACAAAGTTTGGGAGTTGGTTCCTGCACCAAAGAACCGAAGTGTGATTGGAACAAAGTGGGTGTTCAGGAACAAAATAGATGAAAATAGGATTGTCACTAGGAACAAAGCAAGGTTGGTTGCAAAAGGCTACTCACGGGAGGAAGAAATTGATTATGATGAAACCTTTCCTCCAGTTGCAAGACTTGAAGCAATAAGGATTTTTATTGCATTTGTTGCACACTCAAATTTTAAGGTGTATCAAATGGATGTAAAGAGTATATTCCTTAATGGTGAGTTGGAAGAAGAAGTTTATGTGCAACAACTACCTGGCTTTGAAGATCCAGAATTTCTAAACTTTGTGTACAAACTACTCAAGGCTCTATATGGATTAAAGCAAGCACCTAGAGCATGGTATGACACGCTGTCAGAATTTTTGCTTAAACATGGATTCACTAGAGGAACTATTGATAAGACTCTTTTCTACAAGGAACATGGTGGTGATATGATCCTAGTTCAGATCAATATGGATGATATCATTTTTTGCTCTACTAATCAAAAGTTAAGTCAAAGATTCTCAAAACTCATGCAGAGTGAATATGAAATGAGTATGATAGGAGAATAAGTTACTTTCTTGGACTTCAACTCAGTCAAAAAAGTGATGGAATCTTCATCAGCCAAACTAAGTATGTTAAAGATCTATTGCAGAAGTTTGGTATGGTTGATTGTTCACCTGCATCAACACCTATGTCTACAGCTACAAAGTTGGATGAAGATAAGAAAGAAAAAAGTGTAGACATTTCAGGTTATAGAGGAATGATTGGATCTTTGCTATATTTGACTACTAGTAGACCAGACATTATGTTTGCAACATGTCTGTGTGCAAGGTTTCAAACCAGTCCAAAAAATCACATTTGATGGCTGTGAAGAGAATTTTCAGATACTTAAAGGGGACTCCAAACTTGGGATTATGGTATCATAGGGGAACGGGATTTGAAGCTGTTGGATACACAGATGCAGATTTTGCTGGATGGAGGGTTGACAGAAAAAGCACTAGTGGAAGCTGTCAGTTTCTTGGACAAATACTTGTATCCTGGTATAGCAAGAAATAACAACGTGTGTCAACTTTCACAGCTGAGGCTGAATACATAGTTGATGGAAGTTGTTGTGCTTAAGTTCTTTGGATTAGAAATCAGCTAATGGATTATGGCCTAGTGTTACATAAAATTCCAATTATGTGTGACAATACTTGTGCTATATCTATTGTGGCTAATCCAGTTAATCATTCTAGAACAAAGCACATTGATGTAAGGTACTATTTTATTAGAGAACATGTTGCAAATGGTACCATTGAACTCATTTTTGTTCCAACAGGAAAAATAGTTAGCTGACATTTTTACTAAACCTTTGGATGAAACAACTTTCACTAGACTTGTAATTAAAATTGGTATGCTAAATTCTTCATCCTAAAGAAAAGAACTCAACTAATATTTTGCAGCGGATTGATTTCTAATTAATCAAAATTAATTTGATTTAATTGGAAATTAACTGGAATACGAGTTATAAATATTTCATAAATCTCTATATATTTATCTTCCAAAATTCAAAATTTAGCTTGGAATTTTTAATTCTGAGAAAACAGTCTAAATGTAAATTTATACTTTTGATATGTGAAATTAGCACAAGACAGAATCAAAAAGAACATAAGTATATAGAGAACTGAGTTGTTTATAAGTCTAATTGACTTCTCGGCAAGCCATTTTGAGACTTCTCGAGTGAGTTCTCGATAAGTCATTTTTTTGACTTCTCGAAGGACTTCTCCACAAGATTTATTATGATTTACCGATAAGACATTGTAGAGATCTCTATTAGTGTTAATTCAAAGAGTTTTCTACAAGTATAAATTTTAGACTTATCAACAACTTAGAACTGAGATAATTTGTTTTAATAAATTATTTTAATAAAATACTTTTGATAAATTCTTTCTGATTTTATTTTCATTTATTCAAATCAAAATTGGAAACAATTCAGTCCATTCAGGACAAACTGGGTATTTATTTGACATCTCGATAAGTCATTTCTTAGTTCTCGATAAAAGTCAGGAAAATGACATATCGATATGTATCTATTCTCTCAATGTGACTTCTCGATAAACAAATTCCAAACTTTTATATTGAGTTCTCGATAAGTCATTTACCTTTTACTATAAATACCCAGACATCTCGACATATACCTCCTTACGCCTTCGAGATCTCTAAGTGGCCTAATTTTTCCAATTCTTAACCGCTTTCTCTCATTTTAAACTCTTTCTCTCTAATTTTTCTTACCCACTCAAATCTACTCCTCTAAAATGGCACTAAACAATTTTAGAGCTGCAATCCCCAAGGAAGGAACCAACTATCTCTCTTTTACAGATGTTAATCAAGCTCCTAACAGTTACAAAGGGTTTGTAAAATTTTGGTCTGAGACTTATCTTGCAGGAGCTCTGTAACACCCCCAGATCCGGGGTCGGGGATCCGGGTCGTCACGGTCTTTCTTTCCACAATATCACTTCACTTAATTAATAATAAACAACCTTATGCTGTGACCCCAAACTAACACACACCACAACCCGTTATAGTCTCAGAGATGAAATTCAAATAAGTACAAGTCTTTGAATCCACAATTTAAAAGTTATTACAACCCAAAACGATTACTTGATAAATTTACAGTTAATTGCCATTATCTGCCACATGTTATAATTATACATAATTGATTCTCAAAAGTAGAATGCCTGATCTACCAATGGATCTACCTCTGCAGCTATAGCAGCCACAACATCATCGGGAAGACGCGGGACGCTTCCCACGCGCTTGCGCTGGGTCTGCTGGAGTCTGGCCATCTCTCCTAACTGTTGTTGTGTGATGAAGAAATAAAGCAAGAGTGAGCCTTACAGCTCGCAAGATAATACATAGTGATAACAATAATATAAGTATCTAAATGGATACTTACTAGAATCTTTATCATGTGTAAGATAATTACTTACTAGATATAAGTAAAAACAAGGAATGAAGTTACCAATACTTCACTACACTTATATCATTTATAAAGCTACTTGAACTACCACCGTTCAAAGTATTATAAGTTTTTTTAAAAAAAACATCCCATAGATGAGACCACAAGTTAAGACTTGAATAGATTCAATCTTTGAAATATTATTGAATGAAATAAAGTTACGAGATACTTTATTTAGTCCCGATATATATATATATATATATCCACATATATATCTCTTAAACATTTCCTGGAACCTCTGTTATGTAAAGTATGAACAGAGTTTGAAACATCCAATGAATTTTGGAAAGGAAAAGAATTTTGGCATAAACCAGATATCTTGCTGATCAGGCAAAGATACCAATAAGTAACCTTTTCTATTAGTAGATGGATGAATCCCCCACCGGTCATCACCCTGGCCACATAAGGACCTTGTGTTGGACTGCCACCCGGCCTCTTACGCGTTGATGGACTGCCACCCAGCCACTTACACTTTCATAGACCGTACCCCGGCCTGTCGCTTATGCCGACTCAATTAGATGGGTTTACTTCCCGAACATTGGGCAAGTAATCAATTCATTTACCAAAACTGCAACCTCGTTGCGAATATAAAATACACCACAGAGCCGGATTCCCCAGGTTTTGAGCGAGTATTTAAATCCCCTTAAAAAGGAAGATCTTAAATATAAAAATGAGTTTTGGGATCCGCTCTGACTTTAAAAATCATTTTGAAGACTCGAAAACACTTTATAGAGTGTTTGGAGTAAAGCTGATTTAATGAAGTAAATCAGTCCCCAGAATATTTAGAAAATGACTGAATATTATTATTTAAATAATATTCCCATAAAGAATAATCTTTATAAAAATAATTGAAGTAGAAGTATTAAAACTTATACTTGAAACGAGTATTAAATAACCAAAGATATACTTATATGAAAGTATTATCTTTATTTGAATAATCGAAAATAAGTTTGATTATTGACACCTTATTCTTTAATAAAATAAAGAATATACCTCAGCAAATAATCGGAGTCATAGATCCTCAAATGAATATTCAAATAATATTCATTAAATAATATAAACTGAGTCATAAGCCCTCGAATGAATATTCAAATAATATTCAATAAATAATATAAAAGAGTCATAAGCCCTCGAATGAGTATTCAAATAATATTCAATAAATAATATAAAAGAGTCATAAGCCCTCGAATGAATATTCAAATAATATTCAATAAATAATATAAAAGAGTCATAAGCCCTCGAATGAATATTCAAATAATATTCAGATAAATAAATAAAAGGGTCATAAGCCCTCGAATGAATATTCAAAATAATATTCATTAATAAAATAAAAGGAGTCATAAGTCCTCGAATGAATATTCAAATAATATTCAAATAAATAAATAAAAGGAGTCATACGCCTTCGAATAATATTCGAAATAATATTCAATAATAAAATAAAGTTAAAGTTATCGAATAAACCTTATTCGATTAATAGTTTGGAAAACTATAACCATATATATATATATAATTATATATATATATAACCATATCCATATATACAAAATCTACTCGGGATCCTCGACTCCCGGTTTTAGAAAATATTTTCACCTTTGGGTCCCTATACTAAGGGTATATGTAAGTTACCGCTATTCTCTAGCATAGGTATTATCAACTGAACCAACAGATATATATTTCAAGAATATGAAACAGGCATGCATATATACCATATCACATGCTACAATATATCACAAGAATTTGCTAAATAACCAATATGCATTTATCGCAAGATCATGCATATACAAATGTATACATCACAACAACAGTATAACGGATAGAATACTTGCCTGAGCGACTTGGGGTGATAAAAGGCTCGGGACGAGTCTGGTAACCTATAAACAACAAGTAAGTTGGAATTAAACCAAAATCACTTGTAAATCTATACTTTAACTAACTTAGACTCTAACGCTTGTTTTGCGCTCACTGATTCGCTTAAGTCACTCGGGTACCCTCGGCTCCACCATTTTTAATAATTTAACCTTTACGAGTTTTAAAGCGATTTCTTCGCGAGTGTCTTACCAACTGCCTAACACACTTACCATAAATGTTTCATACATTAATTAACCCTTTTTGGTCTTTAACCTATGTTTCAAAGTAAGGCGAGAGGAAAAGTTTCGTTCACGAAACGCCGTTACTTGAAACGGTCGTTTCTCCTAAACCGTGCATCGGAATCGAACGAACTACATATCAAAACGAAGCTCGTAACATGAGCTATCTAAACATGGCAGTGGTCATAATCTAGCAGGGGGTTCTCGGGTCCTAATGTTATGCACAAAAACAGTCCAAAGAAAATCGGACGTTACGACGGCTATGTTTACGCGATTACCAATGTTTAAACTACTCCAATTAACCACCAACCAACTCATAACCATCAATACAACAAAACTTCACCTAATCCATACCACATCAGTCCATAATCTCCAAGGTTTTCAACTCAAACAACCACAATCAAGACCTATGAACTATAATCAAGCTTCAATTACCAAAACACTTCCAAATCAAACCAAACTACTAATAATCACAATCCATGCTTCTCATTTCACAACACCAACCATTAAACTTACTAACAAATAAAGTAAAGGCTAGGGTTTGAATTTTATACCTTCCTTGGGAGGTGTTAAGTTGCTAGGAAGCCTTAGGGAGCCTCCTACAAGCTTGATCTTTCCAAAGAAATCAAGAACACAAAGTTAGGCTTTGAAGTTTCTAAAAGTCCGATTTAAAGAACTGTAAAAATGAGGGACTTACCATAATTATTTGGACGAGACTTGTGAACAAGAGTTGTAGGCCATCTCAATACCTTTCCAATGAGCTATAGAACACAATATTTGAGTGAAAAAATGAAGGAGATACAGCAGTTTTAGTGTTCTAGTTCTGTTTTGGCCGAGAGCATGAAGAACAATGCCTTGGTTTCTTTTTGATTTTGATGAAAAATGATTTTGCTTGGCTTGGTTGACTTGTTTTTGTGTTTGATTTAGTTAATTACCTTGTTGCCCTTGAATTTATGTGGTTACAAAGCCACCACACCTCCTTCCTTTTTTGTCATGCCTATGTCACCTTGCACATGTCATAATGCTCCCACTTGTCCACACCTTGTGGTTTGATGATGTCACAATCCCTGGCTTCTTGTACAAGCTTGTCTCTTGGTCACTTATTTATTTTACGGTTCGCTTATCTTTCGTTCTCGTTTATCGTTTGAGGGATCATACTCGGGATCTTATTACTTAGGTTCCCTTAACCTTTCTCAATATATTATATTCCTTTTATGATCCTCTCCTATAATCCTTTAATTTAAATCCTTTTTATCCTGTTACCTTTTTCTCAAATCTTTCCGTATCTAGTGGATTTCCGGGAAAAATCAAAGTGTTCGGAATTGGATTCTGACGATCTTTACATACACTTATATACCATATAGAGTACTAATAATATCCCAGAAGATCAATAACAGAACCCCTACATAGTGTGGCATGAAAAGTTTTCTCATTCATCAAAAACACTATTCATAAGGGTTTCAAAATCTCCAAAAATTGGGGTTATTACAGTCTCCCCTCCTTAAAAGGATTCCGTCCCGGAATCAGATAGAAAACAGTAGGGGATGCTTTTCTAGCATTGTGCCTTCTAACTCTCTAGTCAATTTTCCACATTGTGGTCCTACCACCAACTCTGCCTAGTTTGATAATCCTTCCCCTAAGCACTTGTTCCTTTTCACTCTATAACCCTTCCTGGTTGCTCCATATAGGTTACGTCGGGTTGCATGTCTATGCGCTCATATGCCCCTATTTATCTGGCATCTGAATTACAATTCCTTAACATTGATACGTGAAACACGTTATGACTTGCTACATGTTCTGGGGTAAGGCTACCTCATATGCTAACTTCCCAACACTTCTTAATATATCCAAGGGTCCGACAAATTGTGGACTTAACTTTCCTTTCTTTCCGAATCTCATCAATCCTTTCCAAGGGTTTCCAAGGGGATACCTATAACATTACTAGGCCCTCTATTTTATACTCTTTGCCCTTTTTGAGTCAAATCAGCATACCTCTTATGTCCATCTTGGGTTACTACCAGCCGTCCTCTGATTAGATCCATTATATCCCTGGTCCTTTGGACTACTGCGGGTCCGAGCATCTTGCGCTCTACAACTTCATCCTAACATAAGGGAGATCGACATTATCTTCCCTCAAGGATCTCATAAGGTGACACCTCGATAATGACATATGATCTATTGTCGTGATATAACTAAATCCGCGTTAAGTGATCATTCCAAATTCTTTCAAGTCTATTGCACAGACTCTCATTATAGCGTTTAGCATTAGAGCTTTTGCTTCTCAATACCCATTCTTTTCTAGTTCGTAATCGCTACAACCTTCCGTTCCTAATATTATACTAGTTATACTTTTGCTCGTTAGCGTTCTATAACCTTTTAATGACCACGACAACCTTAGTATCACGAATGTGTTTCCATTCCGCATACTACCACTACTTTATTACTCCTTTTTCAGTTGTTTCTATTTCCCAAAGTTTGATCAATTATATAGAAGTAAAGGAATTTATTGAGAGATCACTATGATCATGAACACTTGTTATCTCGCATAGTTAGTATAGAAGGTGGCCAGCCTTTAGTACTTGACAAGCAATTAAACAATAGTTGGTATCCTACTAGGCTTCTATCACACAGATAGATAGTCATTCGGCAATACCTCCCCTTTCTGGAAGGGTTGTTCTTCTCAGCTTACATGAAATGAAAAGAAGAGAAAAGAACGAATTGAAGAGAATTGTATATATGAAAAAAAAAATATACTGCCACAAAATATCTGGCTTGGAACCTACCTCTGAACTATAGAGGTTTGTCATATGAGAACAAAACATATGTATTTATATCAACATCAAGTATTATCGCATCGCATTTTGCATGCTTAAATAATTTTTGCTAACCCGTACATCATTCTATGGACCCATGCTCTTCCTCGAGCTTATACACAATCACCTTTGAAACTCCCTCGACATCGAAAATCGAATCTGGGATCTCATTCTAGACATCATCGTTACTTGAATTCTATGCTTGCACCGCAACCTTCCTCGTATAATAATACGACTCTCTATTGATAAGAAAGAATAATAATTCACTAGGTAGATACTCTACTTAATTAGTCTATCAATGATAACTCATACACTACCACGACCCGATTAGTGGTACTCAATCTCAACACCCATTCCAATACAACTCTCACGATTGTAATCAGCTCATTACTCGCAGAATCATTGCTGCCTTACTATGGTCCACCACTGACCTACTGTAGTCATTCATTTTCCATGAAGTCTTAATAGCTACCCATACGGAGTCCATACATCTCGTATCTAATTCTCCTAAGGAGTTAACATAACCACCAATCACAATTCATGAAGAACACTCCAAACTCTGACGTACTTTCATGACATGAAGCAGATAAAATTTGCAGAAGAGTTTCGCTCAAAGCAACGATAGCAGGTTAATACCATTCTTAATCATATGCCTTCAATAGAAGACTTAACTCAAAGGTTTGTTTAGTCCTTTTTGAAATATAGTCCTGGCTTATCTCAAGATAGTATCTTCTGAGATAGATAGCCCGCTCATGGCGATTACACGAATTAAACCTTTACTAACTACTATTACGGTTGGGTATTGCACAGTCATCAGAAGGAATGACAATCTTCCAACCCAAAATACAACTATCACAGCTTTAACCATCATCACTGTATTCCTTTGGCACAAGCGCCTACAATTATCCTTTTACCTTTAAAGTGTCGGCCACCTCTTTGGCCTTTCCCGATAGTCATAGTTCCTTATAATCAATGTCTTTTAACCACCTTCAACTAAATTTTCTATCTCATTTCCATCACAGCTTATGTGAAGATGTTTTCATTAAAATCTGATGAGAAAAAAAAAATCACCTTTTTTCCATAAGTTATTGCCTCAGTCTTTAGAGGTTAATCACTGTCGCGACTGACTCTCGATCGTACTTAGAACATCTTTTATCTTAAGTCTTAATTGCCCTGAATAATTTCGACCTTTACTGGTTCGATCCATACTTTCTCGTGGTTTAACACGTGCCCCACTTGGCATCATTATAATTATGTCATATTTCCTTTATCAACATTTTTATTCTTGAGAATTTCGAATATTTCCTTTCTCCTTGTAAAACCTCTAAGGTTATCCTTCAATCGTTCCTCCTGTATTCCCTATATACAGGGCATATCAAAATACCATTTACTGATACTAGAACCATTGTCTATATACTTCTGAAAAATTTCTCCACTGATCCTTAAAGGTTATTATTACCTTAATCCTTTCCAATTCATACTGTCAAAACTCATACTATCCCTATTAAGGGTGAAATGCCAACCTTTATGCATTCCCCTAGGATTCTTTTTAAGTTACCGATGTTCTATCCTTAATTCCACCTTTAAAAAGGTACAAGCATCCTTCCATGGATAAATAAAGTCATATATCCCTGATAAGGGTATCTTATTCAATCATTTCCACCTCGATAGTCTATACCGAATTTCACAATAGCATCCTTATTCAAGTTAAGGTCAATCCACATGGCCTCCAAAAGATAAAAATGGTTATCCGCTTTTCTTGCCTAATTTGGTAACGATAACAAGGATGTTCTGGAAGATATTGGTCGTGTTCAACGTGAACTTCTTCTTAATAATTCCGAGTTTACTTTTGTTGTTTATCTCAACAGTCACCTCAATGTTGGGATATCTTTCATACCTGGCGTCTCCCTTTCTGGGTATCAAGCCACCGGTCTTACACTTCATATTCTTGAAGGTCACTTCCTTCATCCAATTTTCCTACCTTCTTACTTTCTTGTCTCCTTAGTCTATCCGCGTCTTATTATTTATCCTTCGAACTATCTCAAGGTTTCCTTGAATCCTCCCAACTTACTAGGGATAAAATATATGTATCTCTTATGCCTTCACCCAGCAATTTTAACTCATGGTGAATCACCCTCATCCTGACGATTACATACTTTTCTATTTCTGTTGCTACGAGTCTTTAGGGTTTCCTCATACCCACTTCCTTATCATACCTTAAACTCTATTGCCTTTATATTCCTTTCCACTTCAGTTTCTTTTTATTTTCCTTTCTCTTATCATTATTTCATGAACTAACACAACATAAGTATTGATTCCAAACATCCCGTCATTCTGGATTCGTGTCCTCAGAATGAATCTTGATAACTTTTACAACTTAGATTCATAATTCATCATACTCATCCACTTTTGTTCTAGCTCCAAAGCTTTTACACTATCTCCTTATCTTTGGGAATTACTTTCCCGAAAACAATTGACTGAACTTAAATCAGTTTATTATAACCTCTTGCTCCGTGCCTTCCTTGGCCTTTCACCAGCAGGTGGTCTCTCTATTAGGAGGGTGAGTGATAAAAACAGTCTTTTGTGATTCGTCAATCATTTAGAATCTCAAATGATTCCTATATTTCCTTTAGCCAGGCTCTTGCCTCGACTAGGTCAACCTGTTCCTTGGAACTCTGAGAGCTTAACAATTTAAAGGTCATGAAAGAATTTCCTGCCGCATTATCCCCTCAGGGTGGTGGTTGGGGATAATAGTCTAAGTTCTGTCTAGACAGGTCCATAAATTGCCATATAGGAGTACCGTCTCGGGTCTCCTTTCCTTACTCGACTTTCTGTTTCCTTAGTATGAAATATTTCAACCTTCTCCCATAATCGGGGTTATCTTATACATTAAAAACCTTGTTTTCCACTCTATTATGTTATGGGTTCTTTCTTTCTTGATGGCAACCTCCCTGACTATCACACTCTGGGTTTGTCCTAAATCCTATTCCTCAAACTATGGCTCTCATCTAAGTTCTCATCCTTAAGCTCTTGAACTTTCGGAACCCAAATTCTATAGGAATACCTCATTATTCCCTTATCATCTTTCTCGATATTAATCTTTTATCTAATTGTTGGCTCTCTGCCTTCATTCATAACTTTTTCTGGCACAATATGATCTTTTCCAATAATTCGGGCTGTATTGCAATCTCAAACAGCTTTTCGGTACCGGCTCCGGTTACCTTCACTTCTATTTCCATTTTCTCAAAATCTCTTATAAACTCTCCAAAAGACATTATCATCTTGAGTCTCTCCTTTTTACTAAGGGCATCAGCCACCATATTGGCTTTCCCCGAATGATAAAGAATCTCCCAATCATAATTCTTGATTAGCTCTAACCGCCTCCTCTGGCGTATGTTGAGCTCTTTCTACGTAAGAATGTACTAGAGCACTTATGGCTTAGGTAATTCTCGCACTTCTCTCCATACAAGTAGTGCCTCCAATCTTTAGGGTAAAACTATTGCCACGAGCCTAAGCTCATGGGCGGGGATATCGAATTTCATATTACCTTAATTGTCTTGACGTAGACGCGATTATCTTGCTGTGCTAAGAAGCACCCTAATTCCTTATGCGAAGCGTCACTTACAAATCACAAAATCTCCTTTTTCCATCCGGCAACGCCAACATAGGGGCCGTCACCAACCTTTGCTTCAGTTCTTAAAAGCTGTTCTCGCATTTCTCTGTCTATTCGAACTTCTCAGTCTTATGAGTAAGCCACGTTAAAGGGGCTACTATCTTTACAAACTTGAACGAACCTCTGGTAGTGACCGGCCAATCCTACCTCTGGTAGTCGACCCAACCAGGGTCATCAATTCATCAGTGGTCCTTTATCCAATCTCGTCAGGATCCTCCATGGGATCCTCCTCAGCAACTATCCCTTCTAGGACAACATCCTTAACCGCTACATCCTCAATATCAACATCATCCGGTCCTGCGTTAGGACGCTCTATTGGATCCACAATCTGATCTCCAATTAGTAATAAAACATCATCGCGTTGATGTTCCTCAACTTCAGGGTTCGGAGTCCCGCTACCATATACGATAACGAACTACGCTTCTATCGCTACATTAATAAAGGTTCCCATAAGGGTTTTAACTATCAGTACTACGTTAGGTAGTCCGACTATGAACTTGGCAAGAGTTCTTATTATCTTAGTGAACTTATTATCTTAACGTCCCATCATCTCTGAGGTTTATAACGCTTAGCTCTGATACCATTTCTGTAACACCCCCAGATCCGGGGTCGGGGATCCGGGTCGTCACGGTCTTTCTTTCCACAATATCACTTCACTTAATTAATAATAAACAACCTTATGCTGTGACCCCACACTAACACACACCACAACCCGTTATAGTCTCAGAGATGAAATTCAAATAAGTACAAGTCTTTGAATCCACAATTTAAAAGTTATTACAACCCAAAACGATTACTTGATAAATTTACAGTTAATTGCCATTATCTGCCACAAGTTATAATTATACATAATTGATTCTCAAAAGTAGAATGCCTGATCTACCAATGGATCTACCTCTGCAGCTATAGCAGCCACAACATCATCGGGAAGACGCGGGACGCTTCCCACGCGCTTGCGCTGGGTCTGCTGGAGTCTGGCCATCTCTCCTAACTGTTGTTGTGTGATGAAGAAATAAAGCAAGAGTGAGCCTTATAGCTCGCAAGATAATACATAGTGATAACAATAATATAAGTATCTAAATGGATACTTACTAGAATCTTTATCATGTGTAAGATAATTACTTACTAGATATAAGTAAAAACAAGGAATGAAGTTACCAATACTTCACTACACTTATATCATTTATAAAGCTACTTG
This sequence comes from Apium graveolens, assembly GCF_009905375.1. Taxonomy (NCBI): domain Eukaryota; kingdom Viridiplantae; phylum Streptophyta; class Magnoliopsida; order Apiales; family Apiaceae; genus Apium; species Apium graveolens. The sequence goes on from NC_133653.1 coordinate 49,720,078, forward strand.
AACTACCACCGTTCAAAGTATTATAAGTTTTTTTAAAAAAAACATCCCATAGATGAGACCACAAGTTAAGACTTGAATAGATTCAATCTTTGAAATATTATTGAATGAAATAAAGTTACGAGATACTTTATTTAGTCCCGATATATATATATATATATATATCCATATATATATATATATCTCTTAAACATTTCCTGGAACCTCTGTTATGTAAAGTATGAACAGAGTTTGAAACATCCAATGAATTTTGGAAAGGAAAAATTTTTTTGGCATAAACCAGATATCTTGCTGATCAGGAAAAGATACCAATAAGTAACCTTTTCTACTAGTAGATGGATGAATCCCCCACCGGTCATCACCCTGGCCACATAAGGACCTTGTGCTGGACTGCCACCCGGCCTCTTACGCGTTGATGGACTGCCACCCAGCCACTTACACTTTCATAGACCGTACCCCGGTCTGTCGCTTATGCCGACTCAATTAGATGGGCTTACTTCCCGAACATTGGGCAAGTAATCAATTCATTTACCAAAACTGCAACCTCGTTGCGAATATAAAATACACCACAGAGCCGGATTCCCCAGGTTTTGAGCGAGTATTTAAATCCCCTTAAAAAGGAAGATCTTAAATATAAAAATGAGTTTTGGGATCCGCTCTGAATTTAAAAATCATTTTGAAGACTCGAAAACACTTTATAGAGTGTTTGGAGTAAAGCTGATTTAATGAAGTAAATCAGTCCCCAGAATATTTAGAAAATGACTGAATATTATTATTTAAATAATATTCCCATAAAGAATAATCTTTATAAAAATAATTGAAGTAGAAGTATTAAAACTTATACTTGAAACGAGTATTAAATAACCAAAGATATACTTATATGAAAGTATTATCTTTATTTGAATAATAGAAAATAAGTTTGATTATTGACACCTTATTCTTTAATAAAATAAAGAATATACCTCAGCAAATAATCGGAGTCATAGATCCTCAAATGAATATTCAAATAATATTCATTAAATAATATAAACTGAGTCATAAGCCCTCGAATGAATATTCAAATAATATTCAATAAATAATATAAAAGAGTCATAAGCCCTCGAATGAATATTCAAATAATATTCAATAAATAATATAAAAGAGTCATAAGCCCTCGAATGAATATTCAAATAATATTCAATAAATAATATAAAAGAGTCATAAGCCCTCGAATGAATATTCAAATAATATTCAGATAAATAAATAAAAGGGTCATAAGCCCTCGAATGAATATTCAAAATAATATTCATTAATAAAATAAAAGGAGTCATAAGTCCTCGAATGAATATTCAAATAATATTCAAATAAATAAATAAAAGGAGTCATACGCCTTCGAATAATATTCGAAATAATATTCAATAATAAAATAAAGTTAAAGTTATCGAATAAACCTTATTCGATTAATAGTTTGGAAAACTATAACCATATATATATATATAATTATATATATATATAACCATATCCATATATACAAAATCTACTCGGGATCCTCGACTCCCGGTTTTAGAAAATATTTTCACCTTTGGGTCCCTATACTAAGGGTATATGTAAGTTACCGCTAATCTCTAGCATAGGTATTATCAACTGAACCAACAGATATATATTTCAAGAATATGAAACAGGCATGCATATATACCATATCACATGCTACAATATATCGCAAGAATTTTCTAAATAACCAATATGCATTTATCGCAAGATCATGCATATACAAATGTATACATCACAACAACAGTATAACGGATAGAATACTTGTCTGAGCGACTTGGGGTGATAAAAGGCTCGGGACGAGTCTGGTAACCTATAAACAACAAGTAAGTTGGAATTAAACCAAAATCACTTGTAAATATATACTTTAACTAACTTAGACTCTAACACTTATTTTGCGCTCACTGATTCGCTTAAGTCACTCGGGTACCCTCGGCTCCACCATTTTTAATAATTTAACCTTTACGAGTTTTAAAGCGATTTCTTCGCGAGTGTCTTACCAACTGCCTAACACACAAGTTTCGTTCACGAAACGCCGTTACTTGAAACGGTCGTTTCTCCTAAACCGTGCATCGGAATCGAACGAACTACATATCAAAACGAAGCTCGTAACATGAGCTATCTAAACATGGCAGTGGTCATAATCTAGCAGGGGGTTCTCGGGTCCTAATGTTATGCACAAAAACAGTCCAAAGAAAATCGGACGTTACGACGGCTATGTTTACGCGATTACCAATGTTTAAACTACTCCAATTAACCACCAACCAACTCATAACCATCAATACAACAAAACTTCACCTAATCCATACCACATCAGTCCATAATCTCCAAGTTTTTCAACTCAAACAACCACAATCAAGACCTATGAACTATAATCAAGCTTCAATTACCAAAACACTTCCAAATCAAACCAAACTACTAATAATCACAATCCATGCTTCTCATTTCACAACACCAACCATTAAACTTACTAACAAATAAAGTAAAGGCTAGGGTTTGAATTTTATACCTTCCTTGGGAGGTGTTAAGTTGCTAGGAAGCCTTAGGGAGCCTCCTACAAGCTTGATCTTTCCAAAGAAATCAAGAACACAAAGTTAGGCTTTGAAGTTTCTAAAAGTCCGATTTAAAGAACTGTAAAAATGAGGGTCTTACCATGATTATTTGGACGAGACTTGTGAACAAGAGTTGTAGGCCATCTCAATACCTTTCCAATGAGCTATAGAACACAATATTTGAGTGAGAAATGAAGGAGATACAACAGTTTTAGTGTTCTAGTTCTGTTTTGGCCGAGAGCATGAAGAACAATGCCTTGGTTTCTTTTTGATTTTGATGAAAAATAATTTTGCTTGGCTTGCTTGGCTTATTTTTGTGTTTGATTTAGTTAATTACCTTGTTGCCCTTGAATTTGTGTGGTTACAAAGCCACCACACCTCCTTCCTTTTTTGTCATGCCTATGTCACCTTGCACATGTCATAATGCTCCCACTTGTCCACACCTTGTGGTTTGATGATGTCACAATCCCTGGCTTCTTGTACAAGCTTGTCTCTTGGTCACTTATTTGTTTTACGGTTCGCTTATCTTTCGTTCTCGTTTATCGTTTGAGGGATCATACCCGGGATCTTATTACTTAGGTTCCCTTAACCTTTCTCAATATATTATATTCCTTTTATGATCCTCTCCTATAATCCTTTAATTTAAATCCTTTTTATCCTGTTACCTTTTTCTCAAATCTTTCCGTATCTAGTGGATTTCCGGGAAAAATCAAAGTGTTCGGAATTGGATTCTGACGATCTTTACATACACTTATATACCATATAGAGTACTAATAATATCCCAGAAGATCAATAACAGAACCCCTACATAGTGTGGCATGAAAAGTTTTCTCATTCAGCAAAAACACTATTCATAAGGGTTTCAAAATCTCCAAAAATTGGGGTTATTACAAGCTCTAACTGCTAATCCAATCCTTTACTTGGATGTTCTGCATGAGTTCTGGACAACAGCTGTGGTGATGACAGTTGTGCATGAAAATTCAGTCTCTTTGGTGGTGAACTGCTCCATTCAAGACCAATATGTGGAGTTTAATAAGAAAGATGTGAACCAGTCTTTGGGCATTCCAACTGAGCAAATGGTGGAGTATCACACTCAACAGGAGCTGGCTGAGTTCATGGACTTCATAAATTACAGCGAGAAGATCAACCTGGCTATCCTGAACAAGAAGAATCTGAGAAGGGAATGGTCATTCTTATTTGACTCCATCATAAGGGCCTTCACTGCCAGAAAGACAGGGTATGACAACATATCAAGTATGGTCCAGAAGCTAGTGTTTTCCATGGCTCACAAAAGGCATATAAATATGGGCTTATTGATCCTGGAAGAACTTAGCACCGAGCTCACAATGCCCCTAGCTACAAGAGGTAGAGAAATCTTCTTTCCTAGGTTTATAATGTCCACTTTAAATCATAAAGTTAAGGATATTCATTTACTTAATGGTATAAATAGAACACTAATAGGTAATTGTAAACAAGTGTCCAAAGTTCTATTTGGCTCACTTATTACAAAGAACAAGGTGAAGGTAGGTCTCGAAATGACCCCATTCATGATTGAAAAATTTAGGACCTATCCTTATCTTATGCCTGACATGAGGTCTAGTGCTATAACATCTAGTTCAGTTATGGCTCCTGTCCTTGTGGAAGAACAAACACAGGACAACCAACAAGGGCCTTCCCAAACCGAGACCCTTCCTTCTGTACCACTAGAAGCTAGGAAACCAACCACTTCATCCTCTCAAAAGGATGAAGTGAGTAAAAAGAAGAGGAAACATGCATCTTTAAAAGTAGTTATTGATAGTGGTGAGGATAACACAGAACCTGAGTCTCACCTGGTCATAAAACTAAAGAAGGTTAAGAAAGCTGAGTTGACCACTCAATTGACCACCCCTGCACCCTTCCAACAGGATGCAGTTGTAAAACATGGAATTAAATTGACTCTAGAGGCATCCTCTCAACAAGATGTCTCTATTGAACAAATCATCCACCCTAATGCACCTTGTAAAGAGTCTGCACCAACACTTGAGCAAACTCAAGTGTATGAAAGAAGAGATAAGGATGGCACACACACATAGAGCACATCTTTTGAGGCCCACTCATCTATTCAGGGGGGCTGCCAACACTTAACTCTAAAATTCAATATCTAATCTCTCAAATTTCTTTTTTCATTCAATCAAACACTTGAATATGATTTTCAAGTGTTACCAACAACATGTGACATGGTTCAAGAGACTGTGTTCACCACCCAGGACCCAAATTTAGTTGGTGAGAGGCTACACTTAGGGTTGACCTTGATGACACCAACACAACCATAAGGGTTTCATCAGTTTTTGCTAAGACCCTGTGGTGGTTTCAAATGCACCTTCATGTGCAAATCAACCTTTAAAGGTTGTAAGGTTTGGGGGTAGTACTCCTTAGGGGGAGCTATCTAAATCCTCTCTAATTCAATTGGAGGTTCCTTTTGCAGGAACAACTCCCTTCAAAACCCTAGCTGAAATTGCACTCAAAATTGAAGCTAGAAGTTCAATTTCCAATGATCCTGCTATTGGACAGGCAAGTTTAGCACATTCAAGTGCAAGCTCACTGCAAAATGAGCAAAGGTTTGAGGCCATGGTACATGAAGGTAACCTGATCAAATTCCCTCCAATTCAATTGAAGGTTCTCATAGTTGGTGAACAACACACTGCCACAATCATAGTTTCTACTATGAGTCCAACTGTGGCTTCTGTCACAGGTGAGGTTCAAGAACCCAAACCCTCCACCTCAAACCCTAAAAACATTCCTTCAACATCGAAACCCACACAACAACCCTATCACCTAATTCAATAGTGGCTACAAAATGCTCAATCCCAACCAAACATCATGGATGACCTTCTGGTTGAACAACTTTCTAGCCTTGGAAACATCACACAACACCTGCTCACTACAGATATGTCCGGTCAGGACTTCCAAGCCATTATGCTCTCCTATAATAAAGATGTTGAGAAGCACAAGCAGAAGATAGTGAATGTAGCTGAGAAAGATGGTAATGTGGATGCTTCGCTCTCCTAGGACTTTACTTTGGAAATGGATGAGGTCTTGGCAAGGTTCAGGAAGGAATATGTCACCATTCTAGGGAGTAATGTCAATACCCTCACTCCACAGGAAGTATATGATGTGGTCAATGAAGTCTACAAAGCTCAAATCAAAGCTTTTCACCTCTTTGGTAAAGCACTACAAGTGACTTTGACTGTCATTAAGACAAAATTAGAAAACTGGTGAGGGATAAGATGTATGAGATTATCCCTTCACAAGTAGAGATCAAATCAAGGTTTAGCACCTTTGCAGAACAGATGGAAAGATTTGATCTAACTGAAGTGGATACAGTTATCAAAAATCTAAGGCAATCATTTGTGGCTCTGCATGAGGTGGTTCAACAACATATTACAAATTCAAATGACACCAGACTCAAGTTGAATCAACTTTATTAAAGCATATATGAGCCCTTAGCTCTGTTAATGGAGGGTATTAAGGAGTCTGACCAAGCCACATTTGGTGCTCCTATGCCTTCTATCTCACAACAACCAATCTCCACTTCTACAAATCTACAAATCCAATCTCTTCAACAGCAAGTCTCTACTCTTCAAGACTCCAATGACTCACTCACAAAACAAGTCTCTCAACTCACAGATTTGGTACAGAGTCAACAGGATGACATTAAAATATTGGTAGACTCCCATAAATATCTACAAATGCATAATTCAGTTTTTTTGGGAGCTATCATGGGTGCACTCAACATTCCATTACCAGACCTGCATGAAGCTGTGAGGCCTGAAATACTTTCACCTCTCATCTTTCCTGCTACCAAGACTAAGGGAGAGATACAGGAAAGGTTGCTAAAATCATCACTTCAAATCAACAAAGCTAAGGAAATGGAACTTGCCAAAGTTAAGGTAAAGGATCATGAACAACAACTTGATGTTGGGATGGAGAAGCTAATCCATGCAGTTGAGGGGCGAAGTATAAGCAATGAACTTGAACAACTGTAAAAGGCTCTCAAGGAATCTCTATCCAACAATCACTTCACATATAAGAAAGCTTTGGACATGACTATTAACTTCTTAAGGGTGATTATGGTAGTAACCAAAGATGGTGTCATGAAAATGAGAGTTGTGGTCAACATATATGACTCTGGTGGGGATAGATGTTTATAGGTGTCCATAAATTTTCTCAAATCAAGGAGGGCATCTGAACTGAACATTCTAATTAATAAAGTAAACAAAGTGATTTCTGAAGACACTCTCTTGCTGACTGAATTGAAGAATGCTCAAATAGCTATTTTTCCAGAAGCATATCTACAGCCAAGCAAGGGAGTGACATACATCCGTCCAACCACCAAATATTGTAAACATTTCTAGATTCTAAAATAATGTGTCATGGAAAATAAAAAGCCGATGATGATCATTGAGACTGGTTTGAAGACTAAGAAGAACAAGACAGTTAAGGACATTGAGATGATAAAGATTCTGGGGAGATACTTAAAAAATGCTGAAACTGTGTTGTCTCAAACAAAAATCAACACTAAGGATTATTTGGATGATGATGAGCAGAAGAAAGATGATCAAAAACATTCTGGCTCAAATCCAAGTTAATCCTCTAAGGCAGCTGGAAGCAAGGTGTATGAAAAGAGGAAAGGCAAGATGAAAAGAAGGGAGATAAGAAAAGAAACAGGAAGGAGGGGGTAGGGGATTCTAAGAAGAAAGTGTCCAAGTTCATCAAATCCAAACCCAAACCAATCAGACCCCTAAACCTAAACACTCAAACATGCAACCACCTTTAACCTCTAAGCTTAAACTTCTGTATAAATAAACTGTAAAAACTCTACTTAAAATACCAATCACCTCCAGCCAAACCACTCTAAAAAAAATCTCAAACCTGCCTTCATTTAAGCCATCTATCAAAACTCATTTCAAATCTGTTGGGAGAAAACTAAAGAAGCTGCAAGTTAAAGAAAGGGCTATCTGGATCTGATTTGATCAAATTGATTTTCTTCAACTAAATTGGTGCATCACAGATGATGACTACTTTCAACAAATAGCTGAAAAAATGGTCAAAGTTTGGGTTGTATCATTGAGGAAAGTCAGAATCTATTATCAAGATGGCTCCTACACTTTACTTGGAAGAGATTTAATGGACACATTTTCAACCATAGAAATCAAGAGGGTGATTAGCTTGATGAATGATAAGGACACTAGTACAAGAGTATGGAGGGTTGTGTTGTGTGTATGGCTGAAAGTAAGAGATGAAAGAAGAGCAAAAGTAAAGGCTGAAAAGGAAGAAAGGGATAGGAAGTATGCAGCAGAAATTGCCATTTTTGAACAAAGATCAAATGAGCTCAAGGCAAAGGAAATGAGCATAATCTCTAAAGATGGACACTTTCTGAACATAAAGGTTGGCAGAATTTCTAGATTCAGAGTTGGTTACTTGAATGGATATTCATTGGATGATTGGCTCAAGCTTGTGGAAGCTCTAAGAGGGAATGAAATCATAGAGGAACTTCAAGTGCTAGTAAATCTTAAGGACCTTATTAGAAAGGAGCCACACTATGAGAATTTCATGTAATGAATGTACTTATCAAACTCATGTAATCACTCAATGTATAATAGTTGTACTTGTATTTCTGTCAATTTTATATAACCTTTATTGTTTCATTATAACTTGGGGTTAGTCTTGTTACTAGGCATGAATTTGTGATAATCAATCTTCTCACAAATTGGGGGAGATTATTGTGCAAGTCATGCATGTACTATAACAAGACTAAATCATATTGACAACCCTAAGATTTAGTTGTATAATAGTCTAAATCTGTATTTTGTATTGTTTTACTTGAGTCTGTAAAAATATCAAAAAGATCAGACTGAAGTATTTTTCTGTAACCAGTCTCAAGACTAAGAATAAATTCTGGAAGAAAATCAGCAAGATCATGCCTCAGAAAAAAGGTGAAGAAGCTTGAAGTTGAATAAATCTGTTTTAGGAAAAATGTTCTACGTCAAGATATCTACAAGTCACAGATCAAGTCATATAAAGAAGTCATTCGAGAACTCCAGAATGACTTATCGAGAAGTCCAAATTGGCTTATAGAGAAGTCCCAGAGATATCGACAAATCAAATGAAGATAAGAAGATTGGAGATAGCGATAAGTCATTTTGCATATAGAGAATTTAGAGATATCGACGAGTCAAAATGAAGATATGAAGATTGGAGATATCGACAAGTCAGTTTTCTCATTAGAGATCTCAGAGATATCGACAAGTCAAAATATTTATAGAGATGTCAGATATATCGACAAGTCATTTCTACATGCAGAGTTTAGGAGACCTCGACAAGCCAAGTTCACTTATAGAGAACTCAGAGACCTCGACAAGTTAAAGACACTTATAGAGAACTAAGAGATCTCGATAAGCCATTATACTTATCGATATGTCAGTTCTCTATACAACAAACTGGAGATCTCGATATGAACCTTAAGTACAGAATGCAGACAAGTTAAATATTCAAGATTATCAATCAACAAACGATCTAATCACTTATATTGAAAAGTCTACAAAAACATTTTGAAGAATGTAAGATCACAGGTCAAGATTAATTGATAATGGAAAGTCACAAAATTACACGATTTGCAAAGATACACTAACCCAAAAATGGAAAGCTTTAGAGATAATTTAAAGTAGTGTTTAGTACATCTTATTGCATACTGTGTAGACCTATGTTTACTAATCTATAAAGTAAACATTGATCCTTTGTTTTAGATGTAACAAACATATCTAGATTTTCTTGTAACTCTCTCAAAAAAGAAGCTGAGTTCTTTACTTATAAAGAACCCGGGATTGTAGCAAGACATACTTAATTTTAATACAAAGTTAAGTGACTTTTGAAAATATTGTATTTATTGTGCATGCTTTGTTTATTATGTTAAACACAATATCACTACAGATCAGACAACTTTGTTCACCATTCCAAATAGTTGTAATTAAGAGTTAAAAATATCCAAAACACGTTCACCCCCTCTATGTTGTATTTATTATCTAACAATATATTTGTCAAAACTCTAACAAATTGTAGGTAAATTAGACATAATCTGTTACCATTTTCAAATAACACATTCTATTTGCAAAAAAACTGAAATAATAATAAAATACTATTTTTAAAATATAGTCACTCATTGTAAACAACTCCACCGACGTTAATAAGTCTAATAAATTTTTAGATAATCTCTATTTTAAATTATTTTAAGCAACAGATTTAACAATACCGTTGGAGATGTTTTTATATATTAATTTTAAAACAGAACATTATTAAAATAATATGTTAATTCTCTTTTTTGTACATTTTGAATTATGTTGAAAATTATTTGTATTGAAAGGAGTATTGTGAATGGCTAGAAAATAACCCGCTACGAGAATTAATATATTGAAAAATTAGTTAGAATGATTTACACAATTAATGTATGTTAGCCTGCTTAACCATATAACTTTGGATGCTAATGTAAGAAATGCAGTGGTTCCTTTCTTATTCGAAGAATCACACCAGAACATATAAAAGAAAAAATTGTGTTAACTTCAGAAAAAGGCACAAAAAAAAGAATTGTTTTTATATACGTGGGACCCTTTTGTGCCTGTATTGCCTCTAAGATTGGAACTTTTGGGTTTTGGAAGGGGGGTAAAATAGATACCCCTATCCCTGTGTCCCATTAAATTTTATATATTTTTGTGTTTAAAATTTGAATTTTCATGTTTTTTAATGTTCTTTTAAAATATAATTTCATAATATTTTTTTAAAATTTATTTTTCTGAATAAAAGTTTCTTGTTTAAATTTTTATTCAAAAAAAAATTTAAATAAAATATTATGAAACTATACTTTATAAAAGCCACGAAACATATATACAAATCAACCTAAAGGAGGGAGCAGTGAGAGGTGGGAATTTGCGAGTTGGGGTGGGGCCTTTAGCTGTTAACAAAAGTGCAGAGCGATCGGCAGTTTAGCTGCTTATTTAATATTTTTTCGAGAGGGTGTCTGGAACGAATAATGGTTATATCTTATTTTTTGTGAATTTTTTATTTAGTATAGAATAAGTGCAAACACGGGAGAAGATTGAAAAATACATGTTTGGTAAATGGTAATTTATGTAGTGATGATCCGCATCACTTTTCTCCTTTCGCTTTTTCTTTCGGTGAAAAGGTTTAAAATGCAAAGTTTAGTGTGCTTGTCAAATAAAGGTAAGAATTAGAAGTGTAATTTGAAATCCCCAAGCGGCGGAGGGAATTTATGCAGTAACTTTTTTTCTAGTAAAAAATAAGAGAGGAGGATGTAAGAGTCGATTTGTTTTAATTTTAGCTTAGAATTGAAATCTTCCGATTGTAAAAAATAAGAAAAGAAATAGAACTTGCAAGTGCTCTTATGACTAGGTTTGGGTGTGACGGGATCGATTCTGCACGACCTTGGTATAAATGGTTACCAAAACTGTATACCTAGACGAGGGCATAGGGGTGTAAACCAACAAAACTGTTTGTGAGCTACTCGGGCTCGACTCGTAAAAAAATCGAATTCGGCTCGAAAAGAATCGAGCCAAGCTCGAGCTCGAGTTTTTCTAATTTTTAACCGAGCCGAGCTCGAGTTTCAAATTATTCGGCTCGTAAGGTTCACGAGCCTTATCGAAACTCTATTATTTTTTAATTTTTTTATTATAAAATATATTTTTATGTAAATATTTAATATTTTTTGTATATTATTTATTTTTATCGAGCTGAACTTGAGTCGAACTCGAGCCAAACTCGAGCCGAACCAATCATATTTCGAATTTTTGTTAATATTTAGTGAATTAATTCGAGATTTTGAGCCGAACTCGAGCCTACCGAACCTTTTACGATCTGAGTTTCGATCTTGAAATTAAAGATTCGGTCGAGTTCGAGCTCGAGCTCGAATCCGAACTATGTTAATCGAGCTCGGGCCGAGCATGACAGTATTCGGCTCGGTTCGGCCCGATTACACCCCTGCTAGAGCCTATAATCTTTGGAAATGGTATTATGGAGACTAAATGTTAATGAACGGAAAACAAAGGAAAACATGTAGGTCACGAGGCATCAATTCATGACTGTGCTCTGTCTTTGTTACTCCCATTTCTCGGCTCTGCAGAGATGTTGAACCTTTTGGGTAGGTGGGTCTTTGATTCAAAGTTTGAAACCTTCATGTGCACTGTTACTGTTTGGTCCTCATCAATTTCGCAAACACGGGTGCCAGTGCCTGGGGTCCTTGTATTTTCATTCATCTAATAAACAGTAGACTACTAATGAATCCATTTTATCAAGTACTATCGGTATATCATTGGCTATCCAGAATCCAAGTTCTAAAATATCTCCATCCAATATGATCCAAAATCTATTGAGATATCCCTGAGTTTTAAAATTCGTCCAAAATCATTGAGATATCCAAGAATTTTAAAATTCTTTTCTAATCCTTTTATCATACAATAAAATGGACCTTAATTTTTCCGGTTTTTAGACAAAATTTTGACTACAAATAATAAGTATTTTTCGTATCACTTTAAAATTTAAAAAATAAATTACAAAGTACGTTAGATATTCTTTCTAACGATATATATTTTATGAAAACTCTTAATTATATTATATATATAATTTGTAATTAAAATTCGGTCAATATTACGGATAAAAATCAAACAAACGAAAAATTACGAGAAAGAAAATAGTGAAAATGCGTCACTTATCTGATAACATTTTTTAAATTTGTAACATTATACATATATGTAGTTTACACCACAATTATTATTTCATTCCTATATTTGCTCTCAGTATGTTGTAAGAAAATACAGTACTTTATTGAAAATATTTTTAAAATTTTATTGTTTAATATTTAACTTTTAATCTTCATTTAAAACCGAAATTACAAAAATAATATATAACCTCTAATTTTACACCGTTTCAGAAATATTTTTTAGCTTGAAAAGAAAAAATATAAATAATTAATTTATTTAACTTCTTTTGAAATATTTTAAGGAAAGAAAACCCAAAATTCGGGAAGAAACTTTATTTATTTTGTCTTCAGTTTTTTTTCAAACTACTGAAAAATAAGATAAAAACTAAAATGAAGCATTTTTTCCTATTCCAGATTTCACACGTGTCAAATATGTATACATATTAATATTAAAGAAAGTAAATAACTATATATTTACCTGGAGTGCTTAGTTTTTTGTGAAATTATGAGATTCATGTATCTTCTGCAATCAAAATATTATGCAAAAGCATTGCAGAATATATTATATTATGAATTATCTTGCACAAAACATCATTACATTAATAAAATTTTGCAAAACACATACAATTTACGAGTGAAAATTTATAAAATAAATTATTTAATAAAACAAATTTAGTTTGTAGAACATATCATATTACATAAGATAAATTTCCTACTTGTCAAATAATACGAGATTCCCAAGGTTTTCATTAAAGTATTAATATTTAAATAATATAATTCAGAAAAAAATATGTTCAATAATATTTTAATATTTGAATTACATATGTACTCCAAAATTTCACAAAACATATAAAGTAAAGACTACATAGAACTTTTTTATTTATGTATATTCGTATATATAAAGCAAATTGACTGATATATTTTTAGAAATACTTAACACTTTGTTAGTCTGTTAAAAATGTGTTTTGACCATCTATCCTCGCGACTGTTAACATTCTGTTAAAGTTTTTAATGGCAAATGTCCGGAGCCCCAAAATGAATAAAAATGTTAGACAAGTTTTTCGAAGATAATTTCAGTAACAACATTCTTGATATTATAAAATAATAATGGATAAATTTATCGTACTTATTTTGTTGAAGATAAAAAATACATTAATTAAAATCATACGACATTTATAAAGATAATCAAAATTTAACAAAAATGCGCTAAAATAATTGAAATCCGACTTTGCTACATCCAAACTACGATCATTTATTAAATCTTCAATTGGTGCATATCTCTCGCTTACATCGCTAAATTTTACAACCTTTTTTTAGAGACAATCTAACAATTTGTTCTAGTAGAGTGAAATATATGTACCTGACTTGTCAACACGTACCTGAACAACCGACCATAACTCAGATCCCATATAGTCCAAATTAATGAACCAATACATTCTGAAGATCCAAGATTTTGAAAACTGAACGAAACACAAAATAACTCTCACATGGAGAGAAAAACAAACCCAATATATGTTTAGAAAAAATCACGAACGTGGTACTAAACTCTCAATAACGAGATAGATTTATTTGAAAATAAAATAAAATCAGAATAGAATAATAAGGGGTTTATCATCAATCAAAAGGCTGATGACACAATCCGTAAACTCAAAATTAGATTTTAGAGTTTTCGGCAGGGGAACGAGAGAAGCGGCTCGATATACAAATGAAGTAGTTAGTTATCATACTTATTTTATTTATGCTATTTAGAGTTTGGGCTAGGCCTTCTTCGTACAATAAACAGTGTGCATGAATATGTGATACATGAACTTTTACTAAATGCTAAATTATGTATATAAACCATTTCTCTTTTATTAAGTTGTGTATAAGCTTAAATTATGCTATAGTTAAAATGATTATAACTATTGTCATAATTTGATACTAAAAAGTACAGTTTGGTGCTAAAATAGAACTTAAACTTAAATATTAGTTTTATTTTACAATCAAATATTTTCAAATTTAGTGAAGTTATGTCTTCTCCCCTAAATTTTATTTAAAGCAAATTAATATAAATTTGAGGCTTTTACATTTCGAGTCACATGAAGTATTTAGATCTGTTGTTCATTAAACAACGCGCTTTAAATGTTTGATGAATTTTCTAATTGAGAAGAGCATGTAGTTTTAGTTATTTTTAGTTGCAAAAGATATTGCAGACCTTAAACTTGTAACCTAGTGCAATTTTTGTAGTTGAGATCACCTCGGTGTGTCCCCTTATTTTAGTTGCGCTTAGTTGCTAATGAGATTTTAAAGCATGAACCGGTTCAAATTGGTATGTTATATTAGTTTTCGAACTTTTTTTAACGTTCTTGGTACTAGTTTTGCGATGAGCACATGTTTGCATTGTCTTGTTTTTGGTCGACGTGTGTTGCGTATGAGGTTTCGAAGTATGAGTTGGATCAAATTGCAATGCAATTACATTTTTAAATATTTTTGAATGTTATGCGCACTATTTTTGCAAGTGAGAATACTTAGTTGTATTGTGTTGTTTTTAGTCGCTGTTAGTTGTGAATGACTCTGTGACATAAATTTGGCTCCAACTGATAATGGCATCACAATTATGAACTATTTTATGGTTTTCTGCACTAGTTTTGCAATTGTGAACATCTAATTACATTTTATTATTTTTAGTCGCCCTGAGTTGAGTATGAGGTTTCAAAAAATAGACTAACTCCAATTGGTGTTCCATTACATTTTTGAACTTTTACTGAATGTTTTGTGCACTAGTTTGTAATTTAGAATCCATTTTGGCATTATGTTATTTTTAGTTGTTGTTATTTTCCATTAAGGTTTCCAAGATTAAACTATGTCAAATTGTTATGCCATCGGAGTTATTGAACTTTATTTGAAGCGATTTGATACCCTTTTTTTCTGAAAAATATTAAGGTTTTCATGATTGTAAATTTCTTTCGGAAAAATGAATAATATTCTACTTATTCTACAATATAGTGGTTATTGGGAAGAAAATGTAAATTACATAAAGTTTAAAGTTTGTGATTTGCTTATTTCAACGAATTACGACTACAGTTATTTGTTGGAGATGATATGTGTTAGGTATGAAATGCACGCAGGGGGTGAATGTGTGTTTCTTGATTTTTACTTAAAAACTTTGTGATGTGTTTTTAGAAAAATCAAGTTAAATATTTTGGCTTACTGGAACTCAACAGGCTAAGTAAGTTGTAGTGATAATCAACTAATTCTAAAAACACAGAGAATTAAATTATCAAAACTTACTTGATCTTTTATTAAAAATCAAATATGTTGTGGTACAAATCTAAGTTCTTAACGTTGAAGAACTTAGCCACTTCTTGATAGAATACAAGAAAAACTAGTCTGTTTGTTATAACTGAATAAAAGACCCGTGTCATGCTTTATATACTAACATGCACAGTTTACATAGATTGCACTAAAATAGACTAACATAATTTCTAAAGCTCTTTTGTCTATTTCTATTTCAAGTGCTGCAAATCTGCAAACAATCTTCCAAGTCTGCTACACTCCTTTGTCCAGTGCATCTTGACCCTTGATCTTTCACTCTTCAAGCCGCATTTATAAACTTTCCATTTTAATGATAACGGTTTGTTGAATGATAACTTTGAATCTTCATGAAAGCTGTATTATGTAATTGAAGCTGTTATCGAGATCTCCAAAGTGTATAGAGATGTCTGTATTGTGATGTAGAATGACTTATCGATATTTCCACTCCTCTACATGTGTAAATGACTTGTCGACATCTCCACTTCTCTACATGTGTAAATGACTTTTCGACATCTCTACTGTTAGGTCACACACACTGTAGAAGGGGGTTGAATACAATATTTAGCACAATCAAATCGGATATAAGAACTCAAGTAACAGAAAACAGATTTTATTCAACACAATAAACTCTGTTACAATATGGAACTGTCCTCTCTCAGTGATGAACAAATTTTCACGAGAGCTGCTAGGGTTACAAAGAATAATAACTTCGATAATGATAACACTTATTGTGTAAACCCTATGCCTGTGTTTATATACTACAAAATTACAAGATAAATTCTAATTGATATGGAATATAATTCTGCTTCCTAAAATATATTAACTAGTTATCTTTTCTTCCAAGTATTCTATTGTTCATAGAATTCTTTCTTCATGCATAATTCTTTCGGTCTTAGTCTCGATCTTCTTTCATTTCAATCAGCCACCTACCTTACCTGAAAGTTATCTTAAGTCCTGATATTATCTCCTAATAAATATCTTCTGATAACTTAAGTTCTAATAATTTAAGTTCTGATATCTTAAGTTTTGTCTTCAGTATTAGTGCTGATTTCCAGTTAAATACTGATTTGTCCTGTTAAGTAAGATCTGAAAACTAAACACAAATCATATTACACATGACATTATCAAATATATCTAACAATCTCCCCAACTTGTAAATTAGCATAATATACAAGTTCAACAGATATTTGATGATGTCAAAAATATTAAGTACAAATGCATGAGAATTTAACTAGATAATTATAACTTACAGTCCTTTCAGCTTTACCAGCTTTAACTTCTGATAACAGCTTCAGTCTATATACACTTCAAAATTTAAGAAGTTGTAGATCTTTGACTTGGCTTCAATTTCTGATCTCTTTGATATCAGGAGTTATTCTGAGATAGTTCTTCAACAAACATCTCTCAGCATATTAAAGTTCATTAACTATCCTCCTTTTAGCATTTATCAATTCAGCTGTATCTTCACCATTTTGAAAAATAGCTGCTCTAAGATCATTTATCTTAGCTTTTCTTATCTCCTGATCTAGTCTAATCAGATATGCCTTGTCAGACTCTAGATTGAATTCCACAACTTTATAAACCAGAAAAGTAGTTATAATCTTAGCAGAGTTAGGCTTCATTTCGACAATATCACCTTTGTGATCTCTGTACTCGGGACAGTATGTGCTGTCAGACTTTACAAAATAAAATTTCTTCTGTCTTTGAATTTGAGACTTTAAATACCCTGCAGCACTATCTGTTAATCTGTCTTTCACTTGAAGTAGTGTTGTGCAAGACATGCCTGTATCATAACAAGACTAAGTCATATTGACAACCCTAAGATTAGTTGTATTGTAACCTTAATATGTAATTTATACTTGTAACACTTAATGTCTGTAAAATGTAAATGGAGCAGACTGGAGTATTTTTCCCTAAACAGTGTCAAGCCTAAGAATTCTATCTGGAAGAAGATCAAGAAGGTCATGCCTCAGAAGAATTATGAAGAAGCTTGGAGTTGAATAATTCTGTTTGGTGAAAAACATTCTAAGTCAAGATCTCTACAAGTCACAGAATTAGTGTTATAGAGAAGTCATTCGAGAACTCAAAAAGACCTATCGAGAACTCAAGAATTGTCTATCGAGAACTCAGGAAATGCTATTGGAGATATCGATAAGTCAGATACCCATTCGAGAACTCAGAGATATCGACAAGTATACATTCATTAGAGAACTCTGAGTTATCGATAAGCCAAAGTCCATTAGAGAACTCTGAGTTATTGATAAACCAAAATTCACTAGAGAACTCAGAGTTGTCGATAAGTCAAGTCAACAATGAAGTTTCAGAGATATCGACAAGCCAACATGCCTATCGAGATGTCGAGTTCTCTACAGCTTAATTGGAGATCTCGAAGTGAAGAAATTTCTCTAAGTACAGAATTGCAGAACAGTTCAATATCCAAGGTTACAAATCAACAAACAATTCACACAGCTGGATTGACAAGTCTACAAAAAACAGCTTGAGAGATGTGCAAGATTAATGGTGAAGATTAACTGACAAAGGAGGATCAACCAATACACAGTGGATGAAGATATGCTAATCTAGATATGGAAATTTCACTTTTCCCTTAAATAGAAGTGAATAGTGACAGGTTAGAAAAGTGATTAGCACTTCTTATTGTTCACTGTGTAAACCAAAGTTAACTATCATATAAAGTTAACTGAGGCCCCTTGTTTAAGAGGGGACTGAATAGATTTTAAATTGATTCTCTCTCAAGAAAGAAGCTAAGTTCTAAACCAAGAACTTAGAGATTTTGTAACAAAACACTGCTTGATTTTTAATATAAAATTAAGTGACTTTTGAAGATCTTTGTTTTACATATTTACATTGTTATTTATGTTTAACATCTATTCTACAAAATTAATGATAACAACCAACTGCTAAACCCAAGTTGATCAAAAAGTAAACATTTAAGCCAAAACACATTGACCCCCCCCCTCTGTGTTGTATTCATATCTAACAAGTGGTATCAGAGCAAAATCTGAAAGTAAACAGATTAGATCTTGGAAAAATGAATACACAAAAAATCAGTAGTATCAAGATTCCTCTCTGTTAGGTCCCAATGTGTTTGTAGAAGGGGGGTTGAATACAAACTATACTGAATAATCGAATTTAGTGCGGAATAAAAAATTGAAACAAAATTCAAGTTAAATAAGAATATTATTAAACTTGAAAGGTGTTACAACAACTGTATCGATTACAAGGAATTACTCTCAAATTAATTATCACAAATCTAGAATAAATTCGACATGAACTTTTTCTATTTTTGTAATAAAAAGATTCAAATGCTAAACGCAATTTGAGATTAAGTTCTAGGGATTTTGATCCGCTAGATAGTTACCCAAGAACAAGATAAAGATTTCTAGTGGTTTGGATTTAACTTTATAAACTAGAAATTATGTCTTGAAATTAGCAGAGAAGATGAAATATTTGTTCTGCTTCTTTTTCTTCTTGTTCTCGGGTTCTGTTGTGTTTTTTCTTTTTTGTTGAATGGCTGCTTCTGTCCTTTTAATCAATCAACAGAATGGAATGAACTGGAATGACAATCCTGAGCTCAGCAAGACAATCCGAACAGCTAGCAAGACTTTCGGTAGGACTATCAAATGAACTAGCAAGACTATCAGAATGAACTAGCAAGACTATCCTCCTCCCAGTGTAACTTTCGGCAAGACAATTATTTGTACTAGCATGACTTTCGGTATGACTATCAATTGTCATACCGATTGTCATATTAGTACAATCAGATTGTCTTGTTGAATTTAAATAGATTTTAATCCAATTTAAATTCTGAAAATCCTTAATATTAATTCTGCATTAATTAATCAATTAATTCAATTAATCAATAAATTAATCTTTGCAGATATAATTTATTTTCTTAATTAAATTATATGACTTAATTAATTAATAGAGAATTAATACTAATCTTGAGCAGCAACCATTCTTCTGAAAATCTTCTGAAAATCACTGTCAATTATGAATCAATTCCACCACTTCAATGTTGACACTCGATGTACTGTCTGGTTCACGAGTGACTAACTTCCGTGACGTTTCTTCAAGCCTTGACCTTGATACTCTTGATTTTCTTCAGACTAAATCCTTGTAATTAATTGATACCCTGACGAGATCTCTGTCACTTGATTAAATCCACAATCTTGATTTATATCACTGAGGCATGATCAATTTCTTGAACTTCTTCCAGTGAATTAATTCCTCAAGTCTGTAGATGAACCTTGTCTCTGAATCCTTTGACAGATATTACTTTGCGAGATCTCTTTGACGGTAGATCCACTATTTACTTATTACATTCTTATTTGAGTTGAGTTAAATCCTCGAATGTACAAATAGGTTATGACATGTGCCTTACAATCTCCCCCTATTTGTGTTGTGAATATGTTGTGCACTTGATGATTACCTAAACAAAACATCTAAGTAGATTTTACTTAGTGAAATAATGTAGCACTCGACGGATAAGAATTATAGTCCCGACGGATAACTCAGTTTGAGTACCGACGGATGAGTAATTTATTATCCATCGAGTGAGTAGCTTATATAATGATAAGTTTGTAGCACAGTGTTGTATGCACCTTTGCATATAATCTGTAGTATTATATAAGTCATGTTGACTTTAACTAGATATGCAGAATAGGTTGATTAACTGTACATAAGCAATGTCTTGTAATTCTGTATAAGTAAAATGAAGTCAAGTGCCAAAATAGCTATCAACGGATGCTTAACAAAGCTTCGACGGATGATCAAATGACTTTCAACGGATGTTCAAAATAGCAGTCGACGGATGATCAAGTAAGTCATCGACGGATGATCTGAAAGTCGACGAATGATAATATCAAGATTCAAACATCAGTTGAACAGTGAAAGCTGACACACAGCCGTCGAGATTGGATACAAACACTGTGGAAGCCCATTAACTGGGTAATAAAGGACGAAAAGCAGCAAAGATCAAGACTGTTAGATTTTATATTTATTCAGTTCTTTTGACTTTGTAATCTTGGTAATATATATAAACCAAGAGAGTAGCAAATATAAGATAACTAAGAAAACTAAGTGAGCTTAGAAACAAACACAGAGAAATCTTTGTAAGCACTATCTTTAGCATTTCCTGTGTTCTTAGTTGTTCTATCTTGTAAAAGCAGCTGTGAGCATTTCTGCACACAGAGTTCTCTCGATATATTAATATATATCTCTGGTGGAATTGTTTAAATCCACCAGAAAGTTTTTAAAGACTCTTGTTTTTAGCTCCTGATTCAGCAATATGAGCATTTTCACAATGAAGAAAGTGAGTCACTCACTGACATTTTTAGTAGATTCCAAAAGCTACTAAATGCTCTTAAATTGCATGGAAGAGTCTATCAGACTAAAGACTCCAATCTGAAATTTCTCAGATCTCTTCCAAAGGAATGGAAACCAATGACAGTCTCATTGAGAAACTCACAAGATTATAAGGAGTTTATCTTGGAGAGACTGTATGGCATTCTGAAGACCTATGAGCTTGAAATAGAGCAGGATGAAAGAATGGAGAGAGGAAAGAAGAAAGGAGGATCCATTGCACTAGTTGCTGAACTGGAAAAGGAGAAGGAAGTGAAGATGGAAGCTGTGGAATCAACTTCAAAGGCCTGTGAAAGCAAGGGTAAAGGGTTAGCTGCAGAAAGTGAAGATTCTTTGAGTCAAGATGACATGGAGGACATTGATGAGCACCTAACATTCCTTTCAAGAAGATTTTCCAAGCTCAAGTTCAAGAAGAACTTTGGAGCTGCCAAGCCAAATAGAAACATGGTGGATAAGTCAAAATTCAAGTGTTTCAAATGTGGCTTGGCAGGGCATTTTGCAAATGAGTGTAGAAAGTCAGATTCTAGTAAGAAGAGATTTGAGTCTGTGGATTATAAGCAAAAATACTTTGATCTACTCAAACAGAAGGAAAGGGCTTTTATTACAAAAGAGAATGACTGGGCAGCTGATAGTTTGGATGAAGATGAGGAGATCAGCTATGTCAATCTAGCCCTTATGGCCAAGTCTGATGAAACAGAGACAAGTTCCTCAAGCAATCAGGTAATTACTACAAACCTTGCACATTTATCTAAAGCTGAGTGTAATGATGCAATAAATGACATGTCTACAGAATTGTATCATTTACGTGTTACACTTAAGTCCCTCACTAAAGAAAATGCTAAAATCAAAGAAAACAACTTGTTTTTGAGTGAGAGGAATAATGTGCTTGAGTCTCAGTTTGTTGAGTTTGAGAAACTAAAAATTGAGTGTAGAATATCTAAGGAGGAATTAACTGAGTCCTTGAAAAAGGAAGAAATTTTAAAGAAGCAGCTCGATCGTGAACATGAGGTGATTAAAGCATGGAAAACATCCAGAGATGTTCATGCTCAAATCACCAAGGTTCAAGGATGTAACACCCCCAGATCCGGGGTCGGGGATCCGGGTCGTCACGAGTTCCATTTCCCTTAATAACACCCAATCTTAATAATTACTCAACTACTCTGTACTGTGACCCCACAATAAACACACACACCACACGTTATAGTCTCAGAGATGAACATCCAAAAATAACCACAAGTCATTTTATTCCACAATTATCTGCCAATACACCTTAAAAGGTTTTCTGAATAAATTTACATATTCCTTGCCATTATTACAATTCATATTATACATAAGTCTGGTTTATCAATAGTTGAAAACCTAGCCTATTGGTAGCTCCTACCTCAGCTACGGCGGCATCAACGCTTCCAGAAGACTGCAGAACGTTTTCTAACCGCTTGCGAATCGGGAGCTTGGTCCTGTTCATCTTTTCTATCTGTTGTTGTGTGATGAAAGAAGAAAGCAAGGGTGAGCAGCAAGCCCACCAAAATAATATGTATAATGATTAACAATATATGAGCCTTCTCATAGTACTCATGAAAGTCTTGGTCAAAAGAAATGAACCAAGTTTGATATCTTAATGCGATGAAGTCGCAAAATATTCAGTATATATACATATATACTTTTCAAAATATTGGAAGTCCTCTTCCATGCATAATACACACAGAGTTCCAGTGTATAACTGTATAAAAATACCGTTGCAAGGTGATCTCATATATCTAACCTTGTCTCAACGTTTTTCTGAAAATCTTTGTCATGCATAAGATAATCATTTACTAGATATAAGTTTAAAAAAAATGAAGTTACAAGATACTCCAATATACTTTATAACCACATACTACTTGAACTACCACCGTTCAAGTTATAATCAGTTTCAAAGTTCATCACCCAGATGAGACTACAAGATAAGACTTGAATAGATTCAATCTTTGAAATATCATTATAAATAATGAAGTTACGAGATACTTCATTAAGTCCTGATATATATATCCATATATATATATATATATATATATCTCATACATTTCCTGAAAATCTCTGTCATGTAAAGTATGAACAGAGTTATAATATCCAATGAATTTTGGAAAGGAAAAGAATTTTGGCATAAACCAGATATCTTGTTGATCAGGAAAAGATACCAATAAGTAACCTTTTCTACTAGTAGATGGATGAATCCCCCGCCGGTCATCACCCTGGCCACAAAAGGACCTTGTGCTGGACCGCCACCGGCCTCTTACGCGTTGATGGACGGCCACCCTGCCACTTACACTTTGATAGACCGTACCCCGGCCTGTCGCTTATGCCGACTCAATTAGATGGGCTTACTTCCCGAACATTGGGCAAGTAATCAATTCATTTATCAAAACAGCAACCTTGTTGCGAATATAAAATACACCATAGAGCCGGATCCCTCAGGTTTTGAGCGAGTATTTAAATCCCCTTAAAAGGAAGATCTTAAATATAAAAATGAGTTTTGGGATCCGCTCTAACTTTTAAAAATCATTTTGAAGACTCGAAAACACTTTAAAGAGTGTTTGGAGTAAAGCTGATTTAATGAAGTAAATCAGTCCCCAGAATATTTAGAAAATGACTGAATATTATTATTTAAATAATATTCCCATAAAGAATAATCTTTATAAAAATAATTGAAGTAGAAGTATTAAAACTTATACTTGAAACGAGTATTAAATAACCAAAGATATACTTATATGAAAGTATTATCTTTATTTGAATAATCGAAAATAAGTTTGATTATTGACACCTTATTCTTTAATAAAATAAAGAATATACCTCAGCAAATAATCGGAGTCATAGATCCTCAAATGAATATTCAAATAATATTCATTAAATAATATAACTGAGTCATAAGCCTTCGAATGAATATTCAAATAATATTCAATAAATAATATAAAAGAGTCATAAGCCTTCGAATGAATATTCAAATAATATTCAGATAAATAAATAAAAGGAGTCATACGCCTTCGAATAATATTCGAAATAATATTCAATAATAAAATAAAGTTAAAGTTATCGAATAAATCTTATTCGATTAATAGTTTGGAAAACTATAACCATATATATATATAAATATATATATATATCCATATCCATATATACAAAATCTACTCGGGATCCTCGACTCCCGTTTTAGAAAATATTTTCACCTTTGGGTCCCTATACTAAGGGTATATGCAAGTTACCGCTATCCTCTAGCATAAGTATTATCAACTGAACCAACATATATATATATATATGGAAAGAATGCGAAACAGGCATGCATATATATATACCATAGCAGCATGCTTCAATATATTGCATCATTTGCTAATTAACCAACATGCATCTATCGCAAGATAATGCAAATACATATATTCATCACAACAACAGTTATAACGGGTAGAAAACTTGCCTGAGCGACTGGGGGTTACAAATGGCTCGGGACGAGTCTGGTAACCTATAAACAACATATAAGTTGGAATTAAACCGAAGTCACTTATAAATCTATACTTTAACCAAATTAGACTCTAACGCTCACTTTGCGCTTACTGATTCTCTTAAGTCGCTCGAGTACCCTCGGCTCCACAATTTTTAATAAATTAACCATTATGAGTTTTAAGGCTATTCCTTCACGAGTGTCTTACCAACTACCTATTACACTTTACATAAATGTTTTATACTCCAATTAGCCCTTTTAGGTCATTAACATATGTTTCAAAGTAAGGCGAGGGGTAATGGTTCGTTTGCGAAATGTCGTTACTTAAAATGGCCGTTTCTCCTAAACCGTACATCGGAATCAAACGAACCACATATCAAAATGAAGCTCGTAACATGAAATATCTAAACATGGCAATGGTCAAAACCTAGCAGGGAGTTCTCGGGTCCTAATGTTATGAACAAAAGCAGTATAAAGTAAATCGGACATTACGACGGCTATGTTTACGCGATTTCCCAATTTTTTACCATTCCAAATCATATCAATCCAACTACCAATCAACAACAACTCAAGATACATATCAATGCTACTGATTTCAGTTATAAAAAGCTCAAGGATCTCAATCCAATCATATATTATAACATCTCCAAATTCAACTAAACTACTTAACAATTAAGCTCGAATCATGCTTATCATTCAAATTACTACTCATCCATCCAAACCATCTCCAAACTTCAACATTCAAACTTATTACTAAAGGGTGTGAAGATTTATACCTTCCTTGGGAGGTGTTAAGTTGCTAGGAAGCCTTAGGGAGCCTCCTACAAGCTTGATCTTTCCAAAGAAATCAAGAACACAAAGTTAGGCTTTGAAGTTTCTAAAAGTCCGATTTAAAGAACTGTAAAAATGAGGGTCTTACCATGATTATTTGGAAGAGACTTGTGAACAAGAGTTGTAGGAAATCTCAATACCTTTCCAACGAGCTATAGAACACAACATTTGAGTGAGTATTGAAGGAGATATTGCAGTTTGAAGTTGCTGGGTTTGTTTTAGCCGAGAGCTTTCTTCTTGAAATGGGAAAGTCAACTTCTAATTTTTGTGTTTTATGATATTTGCTTGGTTGCTTCTCCTTTTTGCCTTGGAAAATGTTTTAGATTTTTACCATGGTAAATTTTACATGGCCCAAAATCAACCAACAAAACAAAACCCCTTGTCATGCTTATGTCATCTTGCACATGTCATAATTCTTCCACTTGTCCACACCTTGTTGGTTTTATGACATCATCATCCCTAACCTCCTTGATTAACTCCTAATTGCTTGCCTAATGACCGCTGATCTGTTATACGGTTCGCTTAACTTTCGTTTTTGTTTATCATTTGAGGGATCATACCCGGGATCTTATTACTTAGGTTTCTTTAACCTTTCTCAATACATTATATTCCTTTCATGATCCTCTCTTATAATCCTTGAATTTAAATCCTTTTTATTCTGTTACCTTATACTCAATTCTTTCTGTATGTGGTAGATTTTCGGGAAAAATCAAAGTGTTCGGAATTGGATTCTGACGATCTTTACATACACTTATATACCATATAGAGTACTAATAAAATCTCAGAATATCAATAACAGAACCCCTACATAGTGTGGCATGAAAAGTTTTCTTATTCAGCATAATCAGCAAAATCACTATTCATAAGGGTTTCAAAAATTCCAAAAATTGGGGTTATTACAGTCTCCCCTCCTTAAAAGGATTCCGTCCCGGAATCAGATAGAAAATGAATAGGGATACTTTCTTAGCATTACACTTTCTAACTCTCAAGTAAATTTTCCCACATTGTGGTTCTTCCATCAAACTCTGAATAGTTTGATAACCCTTCTCCTAAGCACTTGTTCCTTTTTCAATCTATAACCCTTCCTGGTTGCTCCATATAGGTTACGTCTGGTTGCATGTCTATGCGCTCATATGCCCCTATTTATCTGGCATCCGAATTACACTTCCTTAACATTGATACGTGAAACATGTTATGACTTGCTACATGTTCTGGGGTAAGGCTAGCTCATATGCTAACTTCCCAATACTTCTTAATATATCCAAGGGTCCGACAAATTGTGGACTTAGCTTTCCTTTCTTTCCGAATCTCATCAATCCTTTCCAAGGGGATACCTTTAACAACACTAGGTCCCCTACTTCCTATTCTTTGTCCTTTCGTGTCAAATCAACATACTTCTTATGTCCATCTTGGGTTACTACCAGCCGTCCTCTGATTAGATCTATTATATCCTTGGTCCTTTGGACTACTGCGGGTCCGAGCATCTTGCGCTCTACAATTTCATCCTAACATAAGGGAGATCGACATTGTCTTCCCTCAAGGATCTCATAAGGCGACAACTCGATAATGACATAAGATCTATTGTCGTGATATAACTAAATCCGCGTTAAGTGATCATTCCAAATTCTTTCAAGTCTATTGCACAGACTCTCATTATAGCGTTTAGCATTAGAGCTTTTGCTTCTCAATACCCATTCTTTTCTAGTTCGTAATCGCTACAACCTTCCGTTCCTAATATTATACTAGTTATACTTTTGCTCGTTAGCGTTCTATAACCTTTTAATAACCACTTCAACCTTAGTATCACGAATGTGTTTCCATTCCGCATACTACCACTACTTTATTACTCCTTTTTCAGTTGTTTCTATTTTCCAAAATTTGATCAATCAAATAGAAGTAAAGGAATTTGTTGAGAGATCACTATGATCATGAACACTTGTTATATTGCATAGTTAGTACAGAAGGTGGCCAACCTTTAGTACTTGACAAGCAATTAAACAATAGATGGTATCCTACTAGGCTTCTATCACACAGATAGATAGTCATTCGACAATACCTCCCCTTCCGGAAGGGTTGTTCTTCTCAGATTACATGAAATGAAAAGAAGAGAAAAGAACGAACTGAAGAGAATTGTATATATAAAAAAAATATATATACTGCCACAAAATATCTGGCTTGGAACCTACCTCTGAATTATAGAGGTTTGTCATAGGAGAACAAAACATAAATGTATTTATATCAGCATCAAGTATTATAGCATCGTATTTCCCATGCCTAAATATTTCTATTCCGTTCATCATTCTATGGACCCATGCTCTTCCTCGAGCTTATACACAATCACCTTTGAAACTCCCTCGACATCGAAAATCGAATCTGGGATCTCATTCGAGACCTCATCATTACTAGAACCCATTTCTATACCGCAACCTTCTTCGTATAATAATACGACTCTCTATTGATAAGAAAGAATAAATATTCACTAGGTAGATACTCTACTTAATTAGTCTATCAATAAAAACTTATACACTACCACGACCCGATTAGTGGTACTCAATCTCAACATCCATTCCAATACAAATCTCACGGTTGTAATCAGCTCGTTACTCGCAGAATCATTGCTGCCTTACTATGGTCCACCACTGACCCACTGTCATCATTCACTTTCCATGAAATCTTAATAGCTAACCATACGGAGTCCATACATGTCGTATCAAATCCTTCTAAGGAGGTAACATAATCACCATTTCTGATTCATGAAGAACACTCCTGATCCTGACATACATACATGACATGAAGCAGATAAAATTTTAGAAGAGTTTCAATCAAAGCAACGATAGCAGGTTAATACCATTCTAAATCATATACCTTAAATAGAAGACTTACTCAAAGGTTCGTTTAGTCCTTTTGAAACATGGTCCAGGCTCATTCTCAAGATAGTACCTTCTAAGATAGATAGCCCTCTCATGGCGATTACACGAATTAAACCTTTACCAACTACTATTACGGCTGGGTATTGCACAGTCATCAGAAGGAATGTCAATCTTCCAAACCATAATACAACCTTCAGCTTTTAACCATCATCACTGTATCCTTTGGCACAAGCACCTACAATTATCCTTTTACCGTTAAAGTGTCGGCCACCTCTTTGGCCTTTCCTGATAGTAATAGTTCCTTACAGTCAATGTCATTTTAACCACCTCCAAATAAATTTTCTACCTTATTTCAATCACAGCTTGAGTGAAGATGTTTTCCTTAAAATCAGATGGGAAAGAAAAGAAAAAAAAATATCACCATTTTTCCATAAGTTATTGCCTCAATCTTTAGAGGTTAATCACTGTCACGACTGACTCTCAATCATACTTAGAACATCTTTTATCCTAGGCCCTAATTGCCCTGAACAATTTCGACCTTTACTGGTTCGATCCATACTTTCTCGTGGTTTAACACGTGCCCCACTTGGTATCATTATAATTACGTCATATTTCCTTTATCAACATTTTTATTCTTGAGAATTTTGAATATTACCTTTCTCCTTGTAAAACCTCTAGGGTTATCCTCGAATCGTTCCTCCTGTATTCCCTAGATACAGGGCATATCAAGATACCATTTATTAATACTAGAATCATTTTCTATATACTTCTGAAAAATTTCTCCACTGATTCTTAAAGGTTGTTATTACCTTAATCCTTTCCAATTCATACTGTCAAAACTCACACTATCCCTATTAAGGGTGAAATTCCAACCTTTATGTATTCCCCGAGGATTCATTTTAAGTTACCGATGTTCTATCCTTAATTCCACCTTTAAAAGGTACCTGCATCCTTCCATGGATAAATCAAGTCATATATCCCTGATAAGGGTGTCTTATTCAATCATTCCCACCTCGATAGTATATGCCTAATTTCACAATGACATATGTATTCAAAATGGGGTCAATCAATATGGCCTCCAAAAGATAACAACAGTTGTCCGCTTGACTCGCCTAATTTGGTAACGATAACAAGGATGTTCTGGAGAATATTGGTCGTGTTCAACGTGAACTTCTTCTTAATAATTCCTTATTTAATTTTGTTGTTTATCTCAACAGTCACCTCAATGTTGGGATATCTTTCATACCTGGCGTCTCCCTTTCTGGGTATCAAGCCACCGGTCTTAC
Source organism: Apium graveolens (assembly GCF_009905375.1). Lineage (NCBI taxonomy): Eukaryota > Viridiplantae > Streptophyta > Magnoliopsida > Apiales > Apiaceae > Apium > Apium graveolens. The sequence goes on from NC_133653.1 coordinate 49,749,534, forward strand.
ACTTCACATTCTTGAAGGTCACTTCCTTCATCCAATTTTCCTAATTTCTTACTTTCTTGTCTTCTCAGTCTATCCGCGTCTCATTATTTATCCTTCGAACTATTTAAGGTTTTCCTCGAATCCTCCCAACTTAAAGGGGATAAAATATACATAACTCTTATGCCTTCAACCATCAATTTTAACTCATGGTGAATCACCCTCATCCTGACGATTACATACTCTTCTATTTCTATTTCTACGAGTCTTTAGGGTTTCCTCATACCCAACTCCCTTATCATTCCTCAAACTCTCTTGCCTTTATATTCCTTTCTCTTATCGTTATTTTATTTTCGTTTCCATTACAACCATTACATGAACCAACACAACATAAGCATTGATTTCAAACATCCCGTCATTCTGGATTCGTGTCCTCAGAATGCATCTTGACAACTTTTACAACTTAGATTCATAATTCATCATACTCGTCCGCTTTTGTTCTGGCTCTAAAGCTTTTACACTACCTCCATAACCTTGGGAAGTACTTTCCCGAAAACAATTGTCTGAACTTTAATCAGTTTATTATAATCTCTTGCTCCGTGCCTTCCTTGGCCTTTCATCAGCGGGTGACCTCTCTCTTAGGAGGGTAAGTGACAAAAACAGTCTTTTGTGATTCGTCAATCATTTAGAATTTCAAATGATTCCTATATTTCCTTTATCCAGGCTCTTACCTCGACTGGGTCAACCTGTTCCTTGGAACTCTGAGAGCTTAGCGATTTAAAGGTCATGAAAGAATTTCCTACCGCATTGTTTCCTCAAGGTGGTGGTTGGGGATAATAGTCTAAGTTCTTTTTAGACAGGTCCATGAATTTCCGTATAGGAGTACCGTCTCGGGTCTCCTTTCCTTACTCGACTTTCTGTTTCCTTAGTATGAAATGTTTCATCCTTCTCCCATACTTGGGGTTATCTTATACGTTAAAATTCTTGTTTTCCACTTCATTATGTTATGGGCTCCTTCTTTCTTAATGGCAATCTCCCTGATTATCACATTCGGGGTTTGCCCTAAATCTTATTCCTCGAGCTATGGATTTCATCTAAGATCCAGTCCTTAAGCTCTTAAACATTTGGAACCCAAATTCTTTAGGAATACCTCATTATTCCCTTATCATCTTTCTCGGTATTAATCTCTTATCTATTTATTGGCTCTCTGCCTACATTCATCACTTTTTCTTGGCACAATATGATCTTTTCCAATAATTCGGGCTGTATTGCAATCTCAAACAGCTTTTCGGTACCGGCTCCGGTTACCTTCACTTCTATTTCCATTTCCTCAAAATCTCTTATCAACTCTCCCAAAGACATTTTCATCTTGAGTCTCTCCTTTTTTCTAAGGGTATCAGCCACCACATTGGCTTTCCCCGAATGATAAAGAATCTCCCACTCATCATTCTTGATTAGCTCTAACCGCCTACTCTGGCGTATGTTGAGCTCTTTCTGCGTGAAAATGTACTAGAGCACTTATGGCTTAGGTAAATCTCGCACTTCTCTCCATACAAGTAGTGCTTCAAACCTTTTAGGGCAAAACTATTGCCATGAGCTCAAGCTCATGGGTGGGGATATCGAATTTTATATTCCCTTAATTGTCTTGATGCGTACGCGATTACCTTGTTGTGCTGTATAAGAAGCACCCTAATTCCTTATGCGAAGCGTCACTACACATCACAAAATCTCCTTTTACCATCCGGCAATGCCAACATAGGGGCCATCACCAATCTTTGCTTCAGTTCTTAAAGGCTGTTCTCGCATTTCTCTGTCCATTCGAACTTCTCAGTCTTATGAGTAAGCCGCGTTAAAGGGGCTACTATCTTTACAAACTTGAACGAACCTCCGGTAGTGACCGGCCAATCCTACCTCTGGTAGTTTCCCTAACCATGGTCATCAATTCCTCAATGGTCCTTTATTTATTCTTGTCAAGATCCTCCACGGGATCCTCCTCAGCAACAATCCCTTCTAGGATAACATCCTCAACCGTTACATCCTCAATATGAACATCATTTGGTCCTGCGTTAGGAAGCTCTATCGGATCCACAATTCGATCTCCAATTAGTAATAAAACATCATCGCGTTGTTGCTCCTCAACCTCAGGGTTCAGAGTCCCGCTACCATAGACGATAACGAACTACGCTTCTATCACGATATTTATAAGGGTTCCCATAAGGGTTTTAACTGTCAGTACTACGTTAGGTAGTCCGACTATGAACTTGGCAAGAGTTCTTATTATCTTAGTTATTATCTTAACGTCACATCATCTCTGAGGTTTATAACGCTTTGCTCTGATACCACTTCTGTAACACCCCCAGATCCGGGGTCGGGGATCCGGGTCGTCACGAGTTCCATTTCCCTTAATAACACCCAATCTTAATAATTACTCAACTACTCTGTACTGTGACCCCACAATAAACACACACACCACACGTTATAGTCTCAGAGATGAACATCCAAAAATAACCACAAGTCATTTTATTCCACAATTATCTGCCAATACACCTTAAAAGGTTTTCTGAATAAATTTACATATTCCTTGCCATTATTACAATTCATATTATACATAAGTCTGGTTCATCAATAGTTGAAAACCTAGCCTATTGGTAGCTCCTACCTCAGCTACGGCGGCATCAACGCTTCCAGAAGATTGCGGAACGTTTTCTAACCGCTTGCGAATCGGGAGCTTGGTCTTGTTCATCTTTTCTATCTGTTGTTGTGTGATGAAAGAAGAAAGCAAGGGTGAGCAGCAAGCCCACCAAAATAATATGTATAATGATTAACAATATATGAGCCTTCTCATAGTACTCATGAAAGTCTTGGTCAAAAGAAATGAACCAAGTTTGATATCTTAATGCGATGAAGTCGCAAAATATTCAGTATATATACATATATACTTTTCAAAATATTGGAAGTCCTCTTCCATGCATAATACACACAGAGTTCCAGTGTATAACTGTATAAAAATACCGTTGCAAGGTGATCTCATATATCTAACCTTGTCTCAACGTTTTTCTGAAAATCTTTGTCATGCATAAGATAATCATTTACTAGATATAAGTTTTAAAAAAAATGAAGTTACAAGATACTCCAATATACTTTATATCCACATACTACTTGAACTACCACCGTTCAAGTTATAATCAGTTTCAAAGTTCATCACCCAGATGAGACTACAAGATAAGACTTGAATAGAATCAATCTTTAAAATATCATTATAAATAATGAAGTTACGAGATACTTCATTAAGTCCTGATATATATATCCATATATATATATATATATCTCATACATTTCCTGAAAATCTCTGTCATGTAAAGTATGAACAGAGTTATAATATCCAATGAATTTTGGAAAGGAAAAGAATTTTTGCATAAACCAGATATCTTGTTGATCAGGCAAAGATACCAATAAGTAACCTTTTCTACTAGTAGATGGATGAATCCCCCGCCGGTCATCACCCTGGCCACAAAAGGACCTTGTGCCGGACCGCCACCCGGCCTCTTACGCGTTGATGGACTGCCACCCAGCCACTTACACTTTGATAGACCGTACCCCGGCCTGTCGCTTATGCCGACTCAATTAGATGGGCTTACTTCCCGAACATTGGGCAAGTAATCAATTCATTTATCAAAACAGCAACCTTGTTGCGAATATAAAATACACCATAGAGCCGGATCCCTCAGGTTTTGAGCGAGTATTTAAATCCCCTTAAAAGGAAGATCTTAAATATAAAAATGAGTTTTGGGATCCGCTCTAACTTTTAAAAATCATTTTGAAGACTCGAAAACACTTTAAAGAGTGTTTGGAGTAAAGCTGATTTAATGAAGTAAATCAGTCCCCAGAATATTTAGAAAATGACTGAATATTATTATTTAAATAATATTCCCATAAAGAATAATCTTTATAAAAATAATTGAAGTAGAAGTATTAAAACTTATACTTGAAACGGGTATTAAATAACCAAAGATATACTTATATGAAAGTATTATCTTTATTTGAATAATCGAAAATAAGTTTGATTATTGACACCTTATTCTTTAATAAAATAAAGAATATACGTCAGCAAATAATCGGAGTCATAGATCCTCAAATGAATATTCAAATAATATTCATTAAATAATATAACTGAGTCATAAGCCTTCGAATGAATATTCAAATAATATTCAATAAATAATATAAAAGAGTGATAAGCCTTCGAATGAATATTCAAATAATATTCAGATAAATAAATAAAAGGAGTCATACGCCTTCGAATAATATTCGAAATAATATTCAATAATAAAATAAAGTTAAAGTTATCGAATAAATCTTATTCGATTAATAGTTTGGAAAACTATAACCATATATATATATATATAAATATATATATATATATCCATATCCATATATACAAAATCTACTCGGGATCCTCGACTCCCGGTTTTAGAAAATATTTTCACCTTTGGGTCCCTATACTAAGGGTATATGCAAGTTACCGCTATCCTCTAGCATAAGTATTATCAACTGAACCAACATATATATATATATGGAAAGAATGCGAAACAGGCATGCATATATATATACCATAGCAGCATGCTTCAATATATTGCATCATTTGCTAATTAACCAACATGCATCTATCGCAAGATAATGCAAATACATATATTCATCACAACAACAGTTATAACGGGTAGAAAACTTGCCTGAGCGACTGGGGGTTACAAATGGCTCGGGACGAGTCTGGTAACCTATAAACAACATATAAGTTGGAATTAAACTGAAGTCACTTGTAAATCTATACTTTAACCAAATTAGACTCTAACGCTCGCTTTGCGCTTACTGATTCTCTTAAGTCGCTCGAGTACCCTCGGCTCCACAATTTTTAATAAATTAACCATTATGAGTTTTAAGGCGATTCCTTCACGAGTGTCTTACCAACTGCCTATTACACTTTACATAAATGTTTTATACTCCAATTAGCCCTTTTAGGTCATTAACATATGTTTCAAAGTAAGGCGAGGGGTAATGGTTCGTTTGCGAAATGTCGTTACTTAAAATGGCCGTTTCTCCTAAACCGTACATCGGAATCAAACGAACCACATATCAAAACGAAGCTCGTAACATGAAATATCTAAACATGGCAATGGTCAAAACCTAGCAGGGAGTTCTCGGGTCCTAATGTTATGAACAAAAGCAGTATAAAGTAAATCGGACATTACGACGGCTATGTTTACGCGATTTCCCAATTTTTTACCATTCCAAATCATATCAATCCAACTACCAATCAACAACAACTCAAGATACATATCAATGCTACTGATTTCAGTCATAAAAAGCTCAAGGATCTCAATCCAATCATATATTATAACATCTCCAAATTCAACTAAACTACTTAACAATTAAGCTCGAATCATGCTTATCATTCAAATTACTACTCATCCATCCAAACCATCTCCAAACTTCAACATTCAAACTTATTACTAAAGGGTGTGAAGATTTATACCTTCCTTGGGAGGTTTTAAGTTGCTAGGAAGCCTTAGGGAGCCTCCTACAAGCTTGATCTTTCCAAAGAAATCAAGAACACAAAGTTAGGCTTTGAAGTTTCTAAAAGTCCGATTTAAAGAACTGTAAAAATGAGGGTCTTACCATGATTATTTTGAAGAGACTTGTGAACACGAGTTGTAGGACATCTCAATACCTTTCCAAAGAGCTATAGAACACAACATTTGAGTGAGTATTGAAGGAGATATTGCAGTTTGAAGTTGCTGGGTTTGTTTTAGCCGAGAGCTTTCTTCTTGAAATGGGAAAGTCAACTTCTAATTTTTGTGTTTTATGATATTTGCTTGGTTGCTTCTCCTTTTTGCCTTGAAAAATGTTTTAGATTTTTACCATGGTAAATTTTACATGGCCCAAAATCAACCAACAAAACAAAACCCCTTGTCATGCTTATGTCATCTTGCACATGTCATAATGCTTCCACTTGTCCACACCTTGTTGGTTTGATGACATCATCATCCCTAACCTCCTTGATTAACTCCTAATTGCTTGCCTAATGACCGCTGATCTGTTATACGGTTCGCTTAACTTTCGTTTTTGTTTATCATTTGAGGGATCATACCCGGGATCTTATTACTTAGGTTTCTTTAACCTTTCTCAATACATTATATTCCTTTCATGATCCTCTCTTATAATCCTTGAATTTAAATCCTTTTTATTCTGTTACCTTATACTCAATTCTTTCTGTATCTGGTAGATTTTCGGGAAAAATCAAAGTGTTCGGAATTGGATTCTGACGATCTTTACATACACTTATATACCATATAGAGTACTAATAAAATCTCAGAGTATCAATAACAGAACCCCTACATAGTGTGGCATGAAAAGTTTTCTTATTCAGCATAATCAACAAAATCACTATTCATAAGGGTTTCAAAAATTCCAAAAATTGGGGTTATTACAAAGGAATTGAGTCCTTTTGTGATGAAGCCTGGAAAAAGAATAAGGAGAAACTAGAACCTATTTTGGTAGATGGATTGCTAACAGATGTAAACTCGACGGATGATGAGGACTATCCGTCGGATAACAAAATGTGTTATCCGTCGAATGATAAAAATCCTCATCCGTCGGCTGTGAACAAACCCATTAGTAAAGCCAAATTAACCAAGCTAAATGAAAAGTATGGGTCTGTTTCCAAGAACTTTGTTTCAGGGGAGTCAAGTTAAGCCAAGAAAGGGAAAAAGGCTAATGTTGGTCACATGACTGTCAAACAGTTGAGTGACAGACTTGAGAAGATAGAGGTAAAAAAAGAAACTAAAAGGAAAAACAATAGGAATGGTAAAGTAGGGATTAACAAACATAACAACTACACACCTGACAAATATGCTCCTAGAAAAATCTGTGTCAAATGTGGTAGTGTAAATCATTTGTCTGTTAATTGCAAATCTGCCATGCCTGCTCCCATGTCTGTTCAGCCTCAATTCTCTAACATGAATGCCATGCCTCCTATGCCTGTTAATGCTATGCCTACACAGAACATGAATGCCCAGTTTGCTAATATGCCATTTGCACCTAATCCATATTATGCTGCATACAATATGCCTCAAATTCCATTTAGCATGCCTTACTGGAATAACATGTTTGCACCAAGCATGCCATTTCCTGTTAGCCATAACATGCATAATAATTCTGTAGCATCTAGTGGTTTCAAAGGCCCAACCCAAATGACTAAGGAAGAATCTGAAATTCCTAAGTCAAATGAGTTAAAACCTAAGAAACAAAAGAAGAAAGCTAACAAGGCAGGACCCAAGGAAACTTGGGTACCAAAATCAACTTGATTTGATTTTGATGTGTGCAGGGAAACAGAAGGAATCTTTGGTACTTGGATAGTGGTTGTTCAAGACACATGACTGGTGATTCTACCCTGCTCACAGAGTTTGAAGAGAGAGCTGGCCCAAGTATCACTTTTGGAGATGACAGCAAAGGTTATACTGTGGGATATGGCTTGATTTCAAAGGACAATGTCATCATTGAAGAGGTTGCCTTAGTGGATGGTCTCAAACACAATCTGTTGAGTATCAGCCAGCTTTGTGATAAAGGCAACTCAGTAACCTTCAACAAAGAAACCTGTGTTGTGATTAATAATCAAAATAACAAAGTGGTTCTCACTGGTGTGAGAAGAGGAAATGTGTATCTAGCTGACTTCAACTCAAATAAAGCAGAATCTGTAACTTGTCTTCTCAGTAAAGCAAGTCAAGATGAAAGTTGGCTATGGAACAAGAAGCTATCCCATAAGAACTTCAAGACCATGAATGAGCTGGTAAAGAAAGAGCTAGTTAGAGGCATTCCTCTGGTGGAGTTTACAAAGGATGGACTGTGTGATGCCTGCCAAAAAGGGAAGCAAATTAAAGCATCATTCAGGAAGAAACTTGATTCAGCAATTGAAGAACCTCTGCAACTGCTTCACATGGATTTGTTTGGACCAGTCAATGTTTTGTCAATCTCAAAGAAAAGATTTTGCCTAGTAATTGTAGATGATTTCTCAAAGTTCTCTTGGACATATTTCCTAAAGTCCAAAGATGAAGCTAGTGAAATCATCATCAATCACATAAGGCAAGTTAATAATCATCCTGATTTCAAAGTTAGAAGAATTAGGAGTGACAATGGAACTGAGTTCAAGAACTATGTCATGAGAGCATTCTGTGAGGAAAATGGGATCCTACATGAGTTTTCAGCAGCAAGGACTCCACAACAGAATGGAGTAGTGGAAAGAAAGAATAGATCTCTTATTGAAGCTGCAAGGACAATGCTTGAAGAATCAAAATTACCAACATATTTCTGGGCTGAAGCTGTCAACACTGCATGCTACACTCAGAACATCTCTCTGATTAATCAAGAAAAATGCAAGACACCTTATCAATTGTTCAAGAACAAGAAGCCAACTCTGAACTTTCTTCATGTCTTTGGCTGTAAATGCTATATTCTGAGAAGTCAAACTGATCAAAATGGGAAGTTTGATGCTAAAGCAGATGAAGGAATTTTTGTTGGATATGCTGTTGGTAAAGCATATAGAGTCTACAATCTAAGAACCAACATTGTTGTTGAATCTATACATGTTGTGTTTGATGATAAAAAGATTGAAGGACTAAAAGATGGAGATTACCATGAGAGCCTCAAATTCGACAATGTTGAGATGGTCAGTGAAGAAAGTGATGATGAAAGTGATCAAGAAACAGTGTCTAAGGATAATGCAGACAAATTTACTACAAATGAAGCACAAAACTCAACATCCGTCGAGTTACATAATGCTTCATCCGTCGGAAGGCAATCTGTATTATCCGTCGGAAGACAACCTGCCTCATCCGTCGGTACTCAAAATTCACCATCCGTCGGGTTATCAAAAGGAGCAGGAAGTCAAGGCAGATCACCCATGGAAAGCACCCCAATTTCAAAGCAAAGATCCACAAACTCAGGGGGAGTTTCTAGCAATCAAAACTCAATCACACATCAAGACAACATTGAGGTCTCTTCATCTAGGGCTAATCTACCTCAACCAAGAAAATGGATAAAAGATCACTCCTTTGAACTGATTATTGGTGATGTTTCTTCCAGAGTTCAAACCAGGAGAGCAACTCAAGAAGAATGTCTATACATCAGCTTCATGTCTAAGGAAGAACCAAAGAAGGTAGAAGAAGCCTTATTAGATCCTGATTGGATTTTAGCTATGCAGGAGGAGCTAAACCAATTTGAAAGGAATAAAGTATGGAAGCTGGTACCCAAGCCTAAAGGAAAGAATCCAATAGACACCAAATGGGTATTCAGAAACAAGATGGATGAAAATGGCATAGTAGTAAGGAACAAAGCAAGATTGGTTGCTAAAGGCTATTGTCAGCAAGAAGGGATAGATTTTGATGAAACATTTGCTCCTGTTGCAAGAATTGAAGCCATCAGAATCTTCTTAGCCTATGCAGCCCATGCCAATTTCAAGGTCTATCAAATGGATGTCAAAAGTGCCTTTCTGAATGGAGATTTGGAGGAAGAAGTGTATGTAAGTCAACCTCCTGGCTTTGAAGATCCAAATTTCCCAGAGTATGTCTACTATCTATTGAAAACACTTTATAGACTGAAGCAAGCACCTAGAGCCTGGTATGACACTTTATCAAAGTTCCTTTTGGAAAATCACTTCACAAGAGGTACTATAGATAAAACTTTATTTTTCAGAAATGTGAATGGCTCTAGCATACTTGTTCAAATTTATGTAGATGATATTATTTTTGGCTCTACAGATGAAAAACTTTGTAAAAAGTTTGCCAAACTGATGCAAAGCAAGTATGAAATGAGTATGATGGGAGAACTAACTTACTTTCTTGGTTTACAAGTTAAGCAAGTTAGTGATGGAATATTCATTAGTCAAACTAAATATATTTTTGATCTTTTAAAGAAGTTTGATCTGATGGATTGCACATTTGCAAAAACTCCCATGGCCACTGCAACTAAGCTTGAACTAAACACTACTGAAAAGTCTGTGGATATTTCAAGTTATAGAGGCATGGTTGGCTCACTTCTGTACTTAACAGCCAGTAGGCCAGATATAATGTTTGCTACATATTTGTGTGCTAGATTTCAGGCTGATCCTAGAGAGTCTCATTTGATAGCTATTAAAAGAATTTTCAGATATCTCAAAGGAACACCAAACCTTGGCATTTGGTATCCTAGAGATTCTGGTTTTGATCTAACTGGTTATTCAGATGAAGATTATGCAGGTTGCAGAATTGATAGAAAAACATAACAGGAACCTGTCAATTTTTAGGAAACAAGCTTGTGTCCTGGTTCAGTAAAAAGCAAAATTCAGTTTCTACTTCTACAGCTGAAGCTGAATATATTGCTGCTGGCAGTGGCTGTGCACAGATTTTATGGATGAAAAATCAATTGCTAGACTATGGTTTACAAGTTGAAAGGATTCCTATTTTCTGTGACAACACAAGTGCAATTGCCATCACTGAAAATCCAGTGCAACATTCAAGGACAAAGCATATAGACATCAAGTACCATTTCATAAGGGAACATGTAATGAATGGTACTGTAGAGTTACATTTTGTTCCAAGTAAGAAGCAACTTGCAGATATTTTTACCAAGCCACTGGATGAATCCACCTTTTCTAGGTTGGTAAGTGAGTTAGGTATGCTTAATTACTATTGAATTTATCTGAATTATTCTTGCAAGTTGAAAAGAAGCCAGAAATTTAGTTGATTTTTAGTCTTGGATGAAATTTTGGCTGAGTCAAAATTTGTCTCTCGACGGATGACCATTATCCATCAGGTTGAGTCATCCGTCGATATACAAATTGTAAATAAAAATCAATTACTTTTCTGGAATATTTTAAAGCTCGACGGATAACATTTTATCCTCATCCGTCGAAGTGTCTAAATTTTAACCGTTAATTCCCTGAACATTATCCATCGAGTATACTTATAGTTTATAAGCATTACACGACGGATAATGGGTGGAATTTTTAAAGTTTATTTTAAAACGGTAATTTTAGGCAGTTTCTATTGGGTAATTTATTTCTCTTTATTGTTTTTATCCATTGAGTTGGAGCAAAGTATAAAAGCCTATTTCATTCTAATCATTTTCTTTTATCATTCTCAAATTCAACTATCTTATTTCATTCTCTCTCAAGCAAAAATCCTCTTTCTCTTCAAGCTTTTCTTCCCTAACAATGGCACCCGTAGTAAAGATCATGTCACAGACTGGGTTCATCTATGAGAAGAACAACTTCACTGCCTTGGTCAATAAGGGGATTCAGCAATCTGAAGACTATCATAAGATGATGGACTTCGTGAAGAACTGCAAGTTAAGTTTTGCTATGCTGGAATCACCCACAATTTATTGTGAAGTTGTTGAGGAGATGTGGACAACAGCAATCTACAACTCTACTGACAAAACCATCACTCTGACCATCAAAGGTAATGTTTTCTGTATCAATAGTGATGTCATAAAAGCATGTTTCAAGATTCCTGATAACAATGTTACTGCACCACACACTGACACTGATATTTTCAATATGCTAAATTCCATTCATTATGCACTTCCTACTGCAAAACTAAGTGAAATTAGAAGACTAGGTCTTAGGAAGGAATGGAGTTACTTGTGTGATGTAGTAACTAAGGTCTTTTCTGGAAAAATCAGTAATTTTGATTCTGTGAACATTTCCATGCTTAACATGCTATACATGCTAGTTACAGACAAATATTACAACTTAAGTGATCTGGTTGTGTATGAGTTAGGTTATAAACTAGGTGACTCAGCCAAAAGAGGAAAGAATATTTACTATGCTAGATTTTTTATGCTTTTGGCTAACCATCTTTGTGAAGAGATTGTACTTGAGAACCCAACCAACAAATTAGCGTGTTGGGTTCAAGAGAGAAGAATCATTGCAGATCTGAACAGAGCCAACCATCGCCAGGATGTGCCAATGTTCTATTTTCCTGTAATGCTGGCACCTCAGGTAAGTGAGGTAAGTTCATCTACACTCTCAACTATTCCAAACCCTTCTATTTCTTTGACTTCAGGCATAGCTATGACAACTGTGATAATGACCAAACAGTTGCCTACCAAAGCTGCCAAAACAACTGCAATTCTTAAATCCAAATCAAAGAAAACCCCCTCTGGTATCTCTCAAAAGGTACCAGTTGAAAATTCTACCAAACACAAAGAGGGGAGTGTGAAGGAGGGTAAGATAGGTGAGAGAATGGGTGAACATCAAAGAAACCCAAAGGATAAGGTTGGAGAGATAAGTGAATCCCAGCCTAGCCACACTGCAGTTTCCCAACAAACTGCAGTGCTTAAAAAGGACAGAAGCTCACTTCTAGCTGCATCCTCCCAAAAGGATGTGGCTATTGAACAAAGCTCTCATCCAAGAGCACAGGCCAAGAGGGTTAGGGACACAAGCCTACACCAAACTTACACTAGAAAGAAGAAATCCAAAACAACTGGGGATGCACAGGACACACACTTAGTGCAAACTGGTGCTAAAGACACAGTCCCTGCACCTTCTCAAATTCAGATTGATGTGGCTCCAATAAATGTGGAGTCACAGCCAAAATCTCTCTTGATAGAAGCCACTGAAACACAATACTCACCAACCAACTCACTGGAAGTGGACATGATAAACACTTTAATTCCTGATTCCCCTTCTTTAACTCTGTTGGGGAAGCCAAAATCTAGTGCAAGTGAGCATCATCTTTTAGATGATTTGTTGGCTCACTTGCCAATTCTTTCTGATTCTATTGTGACATCTGTGCCTCAAATAACTTCAATCAACACAGAGTCAACAATAGTTTCTCTTCCCACCTCATTCATTTCTACTCTCTCGATGGATATTGCTCATCCGTCGAGTAATGATTGTATCCTGACGGATAAGCTTAACAGCAGTTATCCGTCAGATAGCTTTACCACTCACCCAACGGATATCATTTATTTGTCGAGTGTCTCTGCACAACTTCAAACTTCAATAATTTCAAGTGCAGAAGATTTGGTGGTAATACAATCACTCTTAGGACTGAGAGATGAGAGTGTATTGAGTGAGAGGCTGGGTTGCTCCCAGGCAAAAGGAGAGGAAAAGAGTGAATCTCAGCAATCCATTCATTCAGGATTGGCAAAAGTGAGTGAGAGGAGTCCCACCTTAGTAGGTGAAGGTGAGGATGTGAGGGTGGGGAGCCAGGGTGAGACCCTGATGCAACAAAAGAGAGAACATGAGAGAAAAGCAGGTACTGGAGCAATAAGGATGGAGCCAGCCATTGCTAGTGAGTCAATGATTGTGGATGATGCTGAAAAGGAAAGACAATTTCAGCAACATTACAAAGCTGTAATTGATAACATTTCCTTGGATGCTGACACTTTTACTCACCCTGTTTCAGCCTATCAACTATTGGCTGCTCAGGGCAATGTGGAGGCAGATCAGACTTTATACTTAGTGTACACCACAGAATCTCTTCAAAGAGATAAAGCTGCTGTCAACAGGATGCCTCCTCAAGCTGGAGAGCCATCTGAAGAATTTGGAGTAAATTCTGATGATGATGACTCTAGTTCTTTGAATGGAAGCATGAACTTAGGGGGAGCTGAAGGCCAAAGTTCTGCTTTAAGATTGCCTGAATGGGCATGGGCAAAGGACTTTACACCAGGACAATTTGAGGTGTCTTTGGTAAGACAAGTAACAGCTATTCAGCAAGCCCTTCAGGAAGTTTCAGATGTTGGTACCAAGGCTGTTCTTAAAGCTCATCTAGACTCCTTGCACTTAATGAAGATCCAACACTCCAGACAGAATATCAGTGTGGATGAATTGAAAAAGGAGATAGCTGACTTAAAAATATACAACTCTGAGAAACTGGATTCACTAATGCCATATGGTACCATGCATGATTTATTACAAAGGTTGAGAAGAGAATCAGATTCTGAAAAGAAGATAGCCAAGCTGGAGACCAGAGTTCAAGTTATTGAGAATTCAGTGGCCCTACTTCTTCAAAATCAACAGACTCAGACAAATCTTCTCATGCAACTGGCTAAAGCACAAGGCCTAACTCCTTCACTTGATGATAACAAAAAGGGGGAGAGAGAATCAAGTAAGGGGGAGAAAGGACCAACTAAGGGGGAGAACATTGTAGTTCAAATCAGCAAAGTAATTGTACCTTCAATTACTATCTCCAAGCCACCAGTTGCAGATGGTATAGATCTTATAAATGCAGCAGCAACAAGTTTGAAAGATGCTGATAAAGAAGAGTTGACTCTGATCAACTGGAAAAAGATTGATGAGGAAATACAGAGAAAGTTTCAATTAGTCAAGGAACCAGATCAGTCAGCAATCCATCACTCTCATGTCAAGCCAATCAATGTGAATGAGATGAGCATGAACTATCTGGAGAAAGGAAAATCTTCCTGCATCAAGACTACAAAGGCTGAGATGATTCTTAAACCAAGGGCAAACTATCCAAAGTCATCTTTGAAGAACCCTATGGATACTGTGTATGAGACACCCAAGCCTGATGAAAAGAAGCTTCTGTCAAGATCTATTCTTCTCTACAAAGATCCAGCTGATTCAGCCTCAAGAGAGAGAATTGCAAAGATATTCAGAAATGGGAAGGAAATTTGTGTGGTAGCTGGACATCCACAATTTGCTCAAGCAAAGGAAGAAGAAAAAGCCAGATTGAAGCAGGAAAAGAGGCAAGCTGCTCTAGATGCAAAGAAGTCTAAACAAAAGAAAGAACAGTTTGCTATCTTGACCAAGCTACAGGCTGTGAACTCTTCTCAACAAATTCCCTCTCAACCAACTCAAGCTACTGGATCAAAGAAGAAGATTGAAGAACAGAAGAAATCTCCAAGAAAGAAAGAATTGGCTAAAAGAACAAAAAGAAAGTTGGATATTGTTAACAAGGAAATGGAAGATCAATTTCCAATAGAATCCACTAAAGCTGAAACTTAAGCATCAAAGCCCTCTGTGGTATTTGAAGACATAAGGGTGGTAGACCCCTACAGGAACATACATGGAGAGCCTATTGTGCCAAAGGATGAGCCAATAGAGTGAGATAAATTACCAATTCCTGACTTCAACTTGCCAATTCTCACCAAGCCAAGAAGGACAAAATCAAGGGCAGTCAAGAAAGTGAAGCTGTCACCTCTCAAATCCAAGGCAGTAGTCAAAGCTCAACCCAAGATCAACAAGGAAGACTACTTGTACTTGTGTGGCGTCAAGGAATTTTTAGACCTAAACCTTTATCTGGAGGAGCTGGATGAGGTAAGGGCAATTGATGCATACAGAAACCTACCTGAAAGGTTGGTATTCAAATACAAAGGAGGAGGGGAGATTCAGTGGCCTCTTCACAAGATACTTCAAGAAAGCCAAGCTGTGTTGATCAAAGTCTATTCATCCTTCAAGAAAAACTTTGGATTTAATATAACTGCAAGAAGATTAGTATTGAAGAAGATTGAAGAGCTAAGGAGTGTTAGAGCCAAAGATGCATTACCCAAAACTCTTATCATCCCATTCACAGGGAGAAGAGTGCATCTAAGGCCCTACTGGCTGATGGAATTCATGGATGACAAGGGTGTGAGAAGATTCTTCAGACTAGAAGACCAATTGAGTATCTCTAGCAATGAGACTCTTTTGGAAATGCAAGAAATGTTAGATCTCTCAGAATCTGATTAATTAGAATTCCACAGACAGCTCCAGAATCAAATTGAAGAAAACAACAGAAAGCTTGGAAGAAGATCCAGACCTTCAAGAAACTAGAAAAATCGGCTCAGGCTAGAGGAGCATCTTGAATTGACTGTGAGCCAAACCTTGTATACCTTGTTTAAATTGAAGCACTTTTAGTTTTATCTACTTATCTTTAAAGATATATGTTTAGGATGTTTTGTTATCATCAAGTGTCTCTTAATTTATGGCTACAATTCCAGTAGACATAAATTGGGGGAGATTGTTGTGAATATGTTGTGCACTTGATGATTACCTAAACAAAACATCTAAGTAGATTTTACTTAGTGAAATAATGTAGCACTCGACGGATAAGAATTATAGTCCCGACGGATAACTCAGTTTGAGTACCGACGGATGAGTAATTTATTATCCATCGAGTGAGTAGCTTATATAATGATAAGTTTGTAGCACAGTGTTGTATGCACCTTTGTATAGAATCTGTAGTAGCATATAAGTCATGCTGACTTTAACTAGATATGCAGAATAGGTTGATTAACTGTACATAAGCAATGTCTTGTAATTCTGTATAAGTGAAATGAAGTCAAGTGCCAAAATAGCTATCAACGGATGCTTAAAAAAGCTTCGACGGATGATCAAATGACTTTCAACGGATGTTCAAAATAGCAGTCGACGGATGATCAAGTAAGTCATCGACGGATGATCTGAAAGTCGACGGATGATAATATCAAGATTCAAACATCAGTTGAACAGTGAAAACTGACACACAGCCGTCGAGATTGGATACAAACACTGTGGAAGCCCATTAACTGGGTAATAAAGGACGAAAAGCAGCAAAGATCAAGACTGTTAGATTTTATATTTATTCAGTTCTTTTGACTTTGTAATCTTGGTAATATATATAAACCAAGAGAGTAGCAAATATAAGATAACTAAGAAAACTAAGTGAGCTTAGAAACAAACACAGAGAAATCTTTGTAAGCACTATCTTTAGCATTTCCTGTGTTCTTAGTTGTTCTATCTTGTAAAAGCAGCTGTGAGCATTTCTGCACACAGAGTTCTCTCGATATATTAATATATATCTCTGGTGGAATTGTTTAAATCCACCAGAAAGTTTTTAAAGACTCTTGTTTTTAATTACTCTTATTTTGATTCATTAAAGTTTATATTCCGCATTGTGCTAATCAAAACAGATATATCTATAATCGAGTTGAACATTTTTATTTCAAGAAAAAGATAAAAAATTCCATTCAACCCCCCCTTCTGTAATTCTTGCTATATTGTTAAGGGACTAACAATTTGTTTGTTAGACAATAACACACAAATACCTAGAGGATAACTCAACTAACAAATAAGAAAAAGATATAAACAGAAATGCAATGTAAATAGCATAAAAGTTCTGGATAACATTTAACCTTTTCCAGATTCCAAATAGATGTTCCTCTAGACTGAACATATCTTCAAGTAGTTTCATCTTCTTTTGTACAACCATATTTCCTGTTGAGAAGCACATATCTCTCTTGCTTCTCCCCCTATGAGAATCAACTGATTAAAGAAGATCACCTTCGTTTACCACCTCTCCCGTACAATAGGATCCGCAGATAAAAACGAATGGTACTCTCCTTTTGAAAACAGCTTCTTCCCTCACTAGAAAATCACCTTGTGTTTACCGCCTCTCCCGTATAATAGGATCCGTAGTTACAAACAATAATGATGTGGTGTAGTGTACATATGTAGGATCTTTTTCTTCCTCCCTGTTATTTCTCCCCCTTAGTTGAGGAATCTTCCTAACTATTACTTAAGCTTTTATCTCCCCCTTAGAGAAAGAATGTATGCCGTCGTCTGAAGGAGTTCTCATATTTCACTTGGTTGGAAAAGAAATAACAAGTAGTTTCTCTTTCTTCCTCACTGTGAGTGTGTGATTCTGTTTAGTGTACCTCACATGTGTTTCACTCTTCTCTCCACTCGTGTTTACACTCATTCTCACAAGTGTATCACTCCTCTCATAGCTCCAAAAATCAGCTGTACCTACAAGGAAAATCACCTTAGCCATCCTTAAGGAGGTCACAGGTGGTACAATGGGAGTTCACAAGTCCCCATCCTTGTTAAACTCGTCAGATGAATCTGAGTCATAATTTACAAGTTGCTAGTTTCCCTTTTAGGGTTCCAGATTTGAATTCTGGGAAGGTAAACAATGATCCAAAGAATTTAGCATAAAGATCAAGGTTCCCTTCTAATGTCTGTGAAGACATTTCCTTGTGACTTATCAGGTAATATCTGAATCATTGTCAACAAGTTGCCAATCTGTGCCTATGTCAGATCCACTATCCGCAGATGCATCTAGGGGATTTAAGCCTGGGGAGGTAGACACTGACCACTGACATATGGCTTTTGGATCAGTATCCTCTCCTAACACCTGTAAAGGCAATTAGTCCATTAACGAACCTTAAACAATCGAATCTGACCTTAAAATGGTCGAAACTCTTGTTTCCATCAACTCATCCTTTGTGTGTGTAACCTTTCCTTGTGCATCAAGAATTGTTTATGTTTGAAGTGGTGACACTACAACGGATACCCTGACCGACAAGCAAATTTCAATAGACACACCCTGTTGAGAGAATGAATCTAGTAACTATTTTTGTGCCTTTTCAGCCATTACATCTTTTTGAGAAGATGTATGGGGGCTAGCAGTTGTCTCGGTTTAAATACTACTCATCTATGTAGGAGACAAAGCTACTGGGTTGACTTCAGAACCTTCCTTATGTGGTGCACTAAGGCACTATCTCCCTCACGCTCATCCATACTATATTTAGTGGTAAGAGAGTGTTGGTTGGTTCTATTTCTGTGTTTGTCTTTACAATCTGGGATAGATGTTGTGGGTTTTCAACCTCATGACTGTCAATGAAAGAAAGTCATTGGAGACTGAACTTGTATCACAGAACATATGGTAATAGAGAGAAAAAATGTACTTAAGATCTATAATGAATGAAAATTATACATTTAATCTTTTGAGAAAAATGATGTACAATAGTGATTTCAAAGGATTTTACATGAAATAAAAAATCACTAATGTAGAAAGAAGTTTGATTTTCTCCTAAAACTGTTTGCACATATAAAACAATATGTTTGTGCCTAGTGATAAGAGAGTTATTAATATGACGACTCTACAAGTTCATATTAAACTGTAACTTCAGGTAGAGTGTCATACCATGTTCTTGACGATTGCTTGAGTAGTACACTAGTTCATACAAACCTGAAGTGTGATTGTGAAGAAGAGATTGCATAGTCCAATAGATCTGCAGCTGCAAAGTCCATGAATTGTGGTGCATTGACTTCCTCTTTTGACTCACCAACCAGGAGTACACTTGTACACATCTTACTAGAGTCCAATTCCAAGTGTAATGTGCATCAGGTGCCTGATATGTCGTAATATTCTCAAGTCTCGTCACTGGTGCTATATGTTAGATACTGCTTCCTGATAATAACCTAGCACAATATACAAATTTACAATGATAACATTCCCAGCTTGCAAACAGCCATATCCCTCAGATAAACCTTTGCTGTTATCTCCAAAGGTAACCAGGGGGCCAGCTTCCTCAACCACATTTGATAGCAGGGCTCTATCTCCGGTCATATGTCTTGATGATCCACTGTCAAGAATCCACACTACCGGTTACACCTGTTTAATGCCCTGCACTACAAATGGATTAGACCTTCTTCGGAACCCAAACTTGGTTGGGCCCGGCATACTTGTAGAATTGTCCTTTGTCAGGCAAAACAATATTTTTAACTTTAATGGTCTCAACTTTCTCAATGACGGAACATTTGACCTTGTAAACAGCCTTAACAAATTTCTGTTTAAGCATAGGCACAAATGTCTCCTTTCTAGCCTTAGAAGGACTAGCAATCTTAGATCTATCATGCTTCTTGTTATTCACATGCTGACGAGGAGTAGTCTTATCATTAGAAACATGCTTACCATTAAAATAAGCATACATCATATTAAAAGCACAAGACATACAATTAAAAACACCACATGCTTTATGAGAGATATTAACAGCAGGCAATTTATGCATGGTAGACATGGCATTTTTGTTATCCAACTCATGTGTGTCTGAGTTAGTCTCAGTTGCTTTCACAACTTTGACTGGAACTTTCGACACACTTGGCTTGGAAACAACCTTCTCATTAGCATGATCTTCAGCACGTATTTCTTCTTGAATAACAGAAGAGGTCGCATCAAATGGTTCAGCAATTGATGCTTTATAGAGGGGTTCATCAACACCCTTAAGCACATGTGGTACTTCCCTCCCTTTAGCACAGACATGAGGATGGGAGTTTATGCCTAATTCTCCAATAACAATATTGTAATCATAACCTATTCCAGATGTTTGATTAACAGCTTGCTTACTGTAGAACTCTTTAGCCTTCGAACAAGAATTGAAGTAGGCTCTAATCTTAGTCTCAAGATCGGTGATCTTGTCTTTGAGAATAGTTTCGAGTTTTCTATAATAGTCAACTCTATTCTCTAGAAAAGATACTTGTTCTTTTCACTTGTCTTGATTAATGTGCACAAGTCTTAATTCATTGACCTCTTTCTCAAGGTCTTTGATCTGTAAACTTAACAGTTCATTATCACGACGAGCACAATCTAAGTTACCTCCTAGATGATAAACTAATTCAGCATCAGTATATTTTACCTCTTTTCTTGACGATGAAGCTTTTCCATCAATAGCCATAAGAGCAAGATTCTCATCTTCTTCATCTTTACCATCAGTATCATCCCAGCTTCTTCCCTTTGCCAGGTAAGCCCTTTCAGAGTTACTCTTCTGATTTGAATCATAAGAGTTCTTCCTTACTTGCTTTGGCTTCCTGCATTCTGTGGCAAAGTGTCCCAACTCATTGCAGTTATAGCATCTAATGGTGCTCCGATCAACCATCCCTGTTTTATATCCACCACTACTGGTGTTAGAGGATGAAGATCCACCTGTCTGGAATCTGTTGTAGTTGGACTTGTACTTGAACTTGGGATTTCTCTTGAATCTGACATTGGAGAATCTCTTGACAATTTGGGCCATTGACTCATCTTCCAATTGCTCCAGCTCTTCCAAGGAATAAAAATCATCACTGGATTGATTTGTAGTAGGAGGATCATATTCTGCTACTATCACATTTTCCTCAGCCTTGGAAAATTGTACCATTCTCTCCGACTGTTGAGATTGTTGTTGTTGTTGACCTTCAGCTACAAGAGCAGTAGATGTGCTGACCATTCTATCTTTCCCATAGACTTCCTTCTGCTGAATCTGCTCCAACTCATAGGTTTTCAACACACCATAGAGTCTATCCAAAGAAATCTCACTCAGATCTCTAGCTTCTCTAATGGCAGTGATTCTATGTTCAAGATGAGTTGGCAGTGTTAAAAGGAACTTTTTGTTGACCTCCCTGATTGAATAATATTTTCCATTTATGTTCAGGTTATTGATCAATGCATTGTACCTCTCAAACACTTCAGAAATTCCTTCTCCTGGATTTGATTTAAAATGTTCATACTCAGTGGTTAGGATCTCCAACTTGTTCTCCCTAACTTCCTCTATGCCTTCATTAATCACCTCAATAGTTTCCCACATGTGTTTGGAATTTTTACAGTTCATCACATGTCTGTTCATCAATGGATCAAGGGAATCAATTAATATTAATTGAAGGCTGGCATCCAAGGAGGCTTCTTCCTTTTCAGCAGGAGTAAAATCTTTAGGCTCTTTTGGATAGGTTCTAGCTTTGGTAATAACAACATCATCTTCTATCACCTCTGGTTCAATAACCATCAGAGTTTTTGGACCCTTCTTTAACAAGTTCAGATATTTGGGATTTTCAACTAGTAAAAATAATAGCATCTTCTTCTTCCACATGATGTAATTTTCTTTATCAAATAGTGGAATTTTAACGGTTCCAACTTTTTGTGAAGTCATTATGAATTTTTGAATAAATAAAAATTCAAGGAGTTGAAAAATCACAAAAGTCTAGGATCTTGATTTGTTCGTTAATCAGAAGGCTCTGATACCAATTGTTAGGTCCCAATGTGTTTGTAGAAGGGGGGGGGGTTGAATACAAACTATATCAAATAATCGAATTTAGTGCGGAATAAAAAATTGAAACAAAATTCAAGTTAAATAAGAATATTATTAAACTTGAAAGGTGTTACAACAACTGTATCGATTACAAGGAATTAATCTCAAATTAATTATCACAAATCTAGAATAAATTTGACATGAACTTTTTCTATTTTTGTAATAAAAAGATTCAAATGCTAAACGCAATTTGAGATTAAGTTCTAGGGATTTTGATCCGTTAGATAGTTACCCAAGAACAAGATAAAGATTTCTAGTTGTTTGGATTTAACTTTACAAACTAGAAATTATGTCTTGAAATTAGCAGAGAAGATGAAATATTTGTTCCGCTTCTTTTTCTTCTTGTTCTCAGGTTCTGTTGTGTTTTTTCTTTTTTGTTGAATGGCTGCTTCTGTCTTTTTAATCAATCAACAGAATGGAATGAACTGGAATGACAATCCTGAGCTCAACAAGACAATCCCAACAGCTAGCAAGACTTTCGGTAGGACTATCAAATGAACTAGCAAGACTATCAGGATGAACTAGCAAGACTATCCTCCTCCCAGTGTAACTTTCGGCAAGACAATTATTTGTACTAGCATGACTTTCGGTATGACTATCAATTGTCATACCGATTGTCATATTAGTACAATCAGATTGTCTTGTTGAATTTAAATAGATTTTAATCCAATTTAAATTCTGAAAATCCTTAATATTAATTCTGAATTAATTAATCAATTAATTCAATTAATCAATAAATTAATCTTTGCAGATATAATTTATTTTCTTAATTAAATTATATGACTTAATTAATTAATAGAGAATTAATACTAATCTTGAGCAACAACCATTCTTCTGAAAATCTTCTGAAAATCACTGTCAATTATGAATCAATTCCACCACTTCAATGTTGACACTCGATGTACTGTCTGGTTCATGAGTGACTAACTTCCGTGACGTTTCTTCAAGCCTTGACCTTGATACTCTTGATTTTCTTCAGACTAAATCCTTGTAATTAATTGATACCCTGACGATATCTCTGTCACTTGATTAAATCCACAATCTTGATTTATATCACTGAGGCATGATCAATTTCTTGAACTTCTTCCAGTGAATTAATTCCTCAAGTCTGTAGATGAACCTTGTCTCTGAATCCTTTGACAGATATTACTTTGCGAGATCTCTTTGACGGTAGATCCACTATTTACTTATTACATTCTAATTTGAGTTGAGTTAAATCCTCGAATGTACAAATAGGCTATGACATGTGCCTTACACTCCCTTTGATAAGGCCAACTATACTTTATGGAAAAAGAAAATGTTGCTGTTTATAAGAATGGCCAATCACCTTTACATTCAGATCCTCAAGAATGGGCCCTTCACTCCTAAGGTTAGAGTTGAGGAAACCACAGATGGAGACATGGTTATTCCAGCTCTTTATGCTCCCAAGGAGGCCTCTGAGTATACTGATACTGAAATAGAGAAAGTTTCCCTAGACAGTGCTTTTGCAACTGATACTAATTGAGTCATTTGACAATGTAATGTATAATAACATTGTCAACTGTGACACTGCTAAACAGATCTGAGAAAAGATTGAGATACTCTGTGAAGGAACTGAGGAGGTTAGGTCAAATCAAAGAAGGATATTGATTTCTCAGTATGAGAGTTTTATGGCTAAACCAAAGGAAGGTATTACTGATGTATTTGAAAGGTTTAATAAGCTGATAAATGACTTGCAGCTTCATGATAAATTTTATGATGTTGAAGAAGTGAATTCGAAGTTCTTGCTTACTCTCCCTGATCATTTGGAACAAAAGATCTCTACAATTAGAGAAGGAAGGGATTTGAGCAGAATCACACTGGAAATGCTCTATGGGGTTCTGAAAACTTATGAACTTGAAATGATTCAAAAGAAATCATTAAGGGCTGGTCAAGGATATGTAATGGATGGCTCAAGTGCACTGATTGTGAATGATGGCCAGACCTCTAATGATGAGCAAAGATCCCAAACTCCAGTAATTTCTACAAGTGAGAAAAGAGTCAATGACACTAAAAAGCAAGTCATACTAGAATTGGATGAAGAAGATGAGTTCTACACTCTTGATGAGCTTGATGAGCTAGACAAATCAATGGCTTACTTGCCTAGAAAATTCTCTAACATTAGAGTGAAGAAACCAAGATTTTTCAAGAGCAAATGACAGTCCTTCAACAAAGACAGCAGCTGGAAAGGAAAAGGGAAGTACACTCCTGATAGCAAAACTGGCTATAAAACTGGATCTGTTGATAGATCAAACATAAGGTGCTTTAATTGTGATGAGTTGGGCCATTTTGCTACAGAATATAGGAAACCCAAGAAGGCAAAGAAAGACAAAACCTATCTTGAATTGGAAGCAAAGTATGATGCTCTTCTAAAGAAGCAACAAGGGAAAGCTTATATTGCTGAGGGCAAAAGCTGGGATGATTTAGATAATGATGAAGATGAAGAAGTTGGAAACTATGCACTCATGGCCTTGGAGCAAGGAGATTCTTCATCATCTAAATCACAGGTACCAACTCTTACCAAAATTGATTTAAATGTGAATCAATATAATGAAACTATTTAAAAGATTAGCACAAAAATGTTCCACATTCATTCAAGCATGGTTGCTGCAAATGAGGAAGTTAGCAGATTGAAAAAGATCAATGAAAAACTTGAGAGTGAAAAACAAGAGACTGATTTGTTGCTGGTTGAGCTTGATGCTGCTAAACAAGAAAATGCATACTTAAAGAACAAATTAAAGTGTGCAAGTGAAATTGAAGTAGTATTGAGATAAAGGCTAGAGAAGAATGAAGTGAAGCTGAAATCCTTCAAGAATGCTTCTGAGTTGATTGGCCAATATCATGAAAAGAACAAGCCATGTGCAAACATTGCCATTGGTCTTGATTATGAGGGTTTGAACAACAAAAAGAAGTCTATCAGTGACAAAGGAAAATCAATTGAAACTGAGATTGTTCCAATTATTTTGAAGAAAGTTGAATCACCTTTATTCAAGGCATGTGAGGTGAACTTCAGTGAAGAAGAGTTGATCATCAAATAGGAGATAGCTGATGAGGACAAGGAAAAGAAAAATGATGAGACAACTCAGTCTTCCATCTCTGTTGAAACACTAAAAGCCAATAAAGAAACTAAGAAGCATGTGAAGGAGATTAAAGCTGAAGAGGTCAAAAAGAAAAAGAAGAATAGAAATGGAAAGATTGGGATAAATAAAAGCAATAATTTTGCTTATGTTGCAGATGCTCCTAGAAAGAGGTGTGAGAATTGTGGATCAATGAATCACCTAACTCACCTTTGTAAAAAGAGTGTTAGCAATCCACCTGAAGGAGTCTGCAAGTATAATGAAGCTAAGGCTAATGATCCCTATTCATTCTGTGATAAGTTTGACTGCATTCCCTGCAACATGAAAGTGATGAAGAGTTGCCACAAATTGAGAATTGATCACATAGAATCAAAAGTTGGTTCTATATCTGAAAGGGAAAATGCTCAACAGTCTATGAATTCCATTTTATCTGAAATTTCTCATTCTACTTCTGCAAAATCAGTTAACAAGAAGAAAGTGCCCAACACAGCTTGGGTAGCTAAACACACTTAATCCTCATTGTGTGCAGGGCAAAGGAAAGAAGGTCATATGGATCATTGATAGTGGATGTTCCAGGCATATGACAGGTGATAAGGCCCTGCTATCACAATTTGAGGAGATGGCTGGCCCTTTGGTGACCTTTGGAGACAAAAACAAAGGATTCACAATGGGATATGGCAAGATTGTTTCAGGAAATGTTGTCATTGAAGATGTATCACTAGTTGCTGGATTAGAAGTAAATCTTCTAAGTGTTAGTCAATTTGCAGACAGAGGTTTTCAAGTTATTTTCAACAAAGAAGATTGTGCTTTTATTAGCAAAAAGACTGGTGAAATTGCTCTTAAAGGAGTAAGAAATGGAAGCTTGTTTGTTGCAGACTTAGACTCAACAAATAAGGATGGAGTGTGTTGTTTCTACACCAAAGCATCAGAAGAGCAAAGCAAATTGTGGCATAAGAAGCTATCTCACTTGAATTTCAAAGCAATCAAAACCTTAGTCAAGAAGGAGCTTGTGAGAGACATGCCCAGTCTGGAATTTTCTCAACTGGAAGTTTGTGAAGCTTGTCAGAATGGAAAAATGAAAAGATCAAGTCACAAGTCAAAATCTGTGAATTCTATAAGTGCACCTCTGCAACTTATTCACATGGACTTGTTTGGGCCAGTAAATGTCTTGTCCATTTCAAGGAACAAATATGCCCTTGTCATGGTTGATGATTTTTCAAGATACACTTGGGTTGAGTTCATGTACTCTAAAGATGAAACTCCAAACATTATAATTGAGCACATCAAGAAAATTGGGAAGCAAGCTGAAGGAAAAGTTAGTGTGAAAAGATTGAGGAGTGATAATGGAACAGAATTCAGAAACTCAGCATTAAGTGAATTCTGCAAAAGCAAAGGCATTGTTCAAGAATTTTTAGCAGCTAGAACACCTCAACAGAATGGAGTAGTTGAGAGGAAAAATAGAACATTGGTTGAAGCTTCTAGAACCTTGCTACAAGATGCTCAGTTGCCAACTAGTTTTTGGGAAGAGGCTGTTAATAATGCATGCTACACTCAAAACAGATATCTCATCAACAAAGCTCATGGCAAATCACCTTACTCAATCATGTCTAACAGGAAGCCTAGAGTGAAGCATCTACATGTGTTTGGAAGCAAGTGTTATATTCTAAAAGACAACTCTGAATATGTGGGAAAATTTGACTCTAAAGTTTTTGAAGTAATTTTTCTGGGATATTCATTGGAAAGAACAACCTACAAAGTTTATGTGATTGATCAAAAGAAAATTATGGAAAGCACAGATGTGACTTTTAATGATGACAAGTGTCCAGGCTTGGAATGTCTTGATGTAAATGATGTTGAAGCCCTTGCATGTGAGAATTTAACCATTGATAGTGATTCTGATGAGGAAGATGAAGCTGTGGCACAACAAATGACAAATATAGAGACCTCTGAACAAAATCATGGGAATGAAAGCTCTCTTCAGACACCTGAATTTGATGGCACAAACTCAGGGGGAGAAGGAGAGAATGGAAATGACAGTCATGGTAATACTGAAGAAAATGATGAAGGCACTAGTCAACAGACACACACTAGAAAGTGGGATATGAGTCATACAGTAGAAGCTATTATTGGTGATCCCTCAGCTGGTGTGAGAACTAGAAGTGCAACTGCTAATGAATGCCTACATGCATGTTTTCTATCTCAAGCAGAGCCCAAGAAAACTGAAGAAGTCCTAGTGGATCCTGATTGGATATGTGCTATGCAGGAGGAGCTGAATTAGTTTGAGAGGAACAAAGTTTAGAAATTAGTCCCTGCACCAAAGAACAGAAGCATAATTGGAACTAAGTGGGTGTACAGGAACAAAATGGATGAAAATGGAATTGTTACTAGAAACAAAGCAAGGCTGGTTGCTAAAGGCTACTCACAAGAAGAGGGAATTGACTATGATGAGACTTTTGCTCCTGTTGCAAGACTAGAAGCAATAAGAATTTTTTTGGCATTTGCAGCACACTCAAATTTCAAGGTGTATCAAATGGATGTCAAGAGTGCTTTTCTTAATGGTGAACTAGAAGAAGAAGTTTATGTGCAACAACCACCTGGCTTTGAAGATCCAGAATTTCCTAACTTTGTTTACAAATTACTCAAGGCTCTATATGGATTGAAACAGGCACCTAGAGCCTGGTATGACACACTGTCAGAATTTCTACTCAAACATGGTTTTACCAGAGGTACTATTGATAAGACTCTCTTCTACAAGAAGCATGGTGAAGATATGATCCTAGTTCAAATCTATGTGGATGATATCATCTTTGGATCTACAAATGAAAAGCTTTGTCAAAGATTCTCTAGGCTAATGCAGAGTGAGTATGAAATGAGCATGATGGGAGAATTGAGTTACTTCCTTGGCCTTCAAGTTAGTCAAAGAAGTGATGGTATTTTCATCAGCCAAACCAAATATGTAAATGACTTATTGAAGAAATTTGGTGTGGTGGATAGCTCACCTGCATCTACACCAATGTCTACTGCAACCAAGTTGGATGAAGACAAGAAAGGCAAGAGTGTGGATATTTCAAGCTACAGAGGGATGATTGGATCATTGCTTTATTTGACTGCTAGTAGACCAGACATCATGTTTGCTACTTGTCTATATGCTAGATTTCAAGCCAATCCAAAGGAATCACATTTGATGGCTGTGAAAAGGATTTTCAGATACTTAAAGGGAACTCCAAACTTGGGATTATGGTATCCTAAGGGAACTGGTTTTGAAGCTGTTGGATACACAGATGCAGATTTTGCTGGATGCAGGGTTGATAGGAAAGGTACTAGTGGAAGCTGTCAATTTCTTGGTCAAAGACTTGTATCCTGGTATAGTAAGAAATAATAATCTGTGTCAACTTCCACAGCTGAGGCTGAATATATAGCTGCTGGAAGTTGTTGTGCTCAGGTGCTTTGAATTAGAAATCAGCTAATGGACTATGGTCTAGCGTTACACAAAATTCCTATTATGTGTGACAATACTAGTGCCATATCTGTAATAACCCCCAAAATTTTTAACTTTTTGTAACCCTTATGAATAGTGTTTTAGCTGAATGAGAAAACTTTTCATGCCACACTATGTAGGGGTTCTGTTATGGATATTCTGAGATTTTATCAGTACTCTATATGATATAAGAGTGTATGTAAAGATCGTCAGAATCCAATTCCGAACACTTTGATTTTTCCCGGAAATCCACTAGATACGGAAAGAATTGAGTATAAGGTAACAGGATAAAAAGGATTTAAATTAAAGGATTATAAGAAAGGATCATAAAAGGATTATAATGTATTGAGAAAGGTTAAGGGAACCTAAGTAATAAGATCCCGGGTATGATCCTTCAAACGATAAACGAAAACGAAAGTTAAGCGAACCGTATAACAGATCAGCGGTCATTAGGCAAACAATTAGGAAGTTAATCAAAGGGATTAGAGAGGATGATGTCACCCAACCAATGAGAAGAGGACAAGGAGGGGAGGATGACATCATGAGGATGACACAAGCATGACATGGGAAGGAAGGAGATGTGGTGGCTTTTTAACCACACAAAATCAAGGGCAACAAGGTAATTAACTAAATCAAACACAAAACCAATCAACCAAGCCAAGCAAATCACTTTCATCAAAAAAAAAAGAAACCAAGGCATTGTTCTTCATGCTCTCGGCTTTTACTATTTCAAAAGGGGAAGAAATTCAAAACTCAAGATCCAAGCCTCCTAAATTGGTAAAATAATTCCCTAATCATCTTTATGCTTAGTTAGGGCTATATCATGAGTTTAAGCCATCAATTCCTTCTCAATATTCTTCATTTAATCAATGAAGAAGACAATGAATAGTGTTTTCAAGTTTTTAACTTGAAATTTTTCTTGATTTCCTTGAAGATAAAAGCATTGCTAAGACTTCTCAAGGCTTCTTAAGGCTTCCTAGCTCCTCCCACCACTTCAAGGAAGGTATACCATCTCCAAACCCTAGATTCCTATGTATTATAAGATGATTTTGATTATTAGGGTGATATTGTAGCTTGATGTTTGTGATTTAGAGTTTGGGATTGAAATGGTATTGAAATGGAATGGTAAATGTTGTTGTTTTGGTTAAAAGATTGTAGTATAGTTAAATTCAAGCTTAGGCATAAGTATGAATGTTAAAATTGAATTGGTTGGGGTTGTTATGATGTGATAAGGATGGATGTTGGTTGTATGTTGGATTTGAGGTTGAATTGGGTTGGTTTTGGATGGTTTTAAATTGGGAAATCGCGTAAGCATAGCCGTCGTAACGTCCGATTTTCTGTTCACTGTTTTTGTGCATAACATTAGGACCCGATAACCACCTGCTAGATTTTGACCATTGCCATGTTTAGATAGCTCATGTTACGAGCTTCGTTTTGATATGTAGTTCGTTCGATTCCGATGCACGGTTTAGGAGAAACGACTGTTTCAAGTAACGGCGTTTCGCGAATGAAACTTTTCCCCTCGCCTTACTTTGAAACATAGGTTAAAGAACAAAAAGGGTTAATTAATGTATGAAACATTTATGGTAAGTGTGTTAGGCAGTTGGTAAGACACTCGCGAAGGAATCGCCTTAACACTCGTAAAGGTTAAATTATTAAAAATGGTGGAGCCGAGGGTACTCGAGTGACTTAAGAGAACCAGCGAGCGCAAAATGAGCGTTAGAGTCTGAGTTGGTTAGAGTATAGATTTACAAGTGACTTTGGTTTAATTCCAACTTACTTGTTGCTTATAGGTTACCAGACTCGTCCCGAGCCATTCGTAACCCCCAGTCGCTCAGGCAAGTTTTCTACCCGTTATAACTGTTGTTGTGATGTATTTGTGTATATGCATGATCTTGCGTTAAATGCATATGTGTTATAGCAGATCCTTGCGATATATTGTAGCATGTTATATGGTACATATGCATGCCTGTTTCGTATTCTTTCCATATATAATTGTTGACTCAGTTGATAATACCTATGCTAGAGGATAGCGGTAATTTGCATATACCCTTAGTATAGGGACCCAAAGGTGAAAACATTTTCTAAAACCGGGAGTCGAGGATCCTGAGTAGATTTCGTATATATATATATATATATATATATATATATATTTATATATATATGGTCATAGTTTTCAAAACTATTAATCGAATAAGGTTTATTCGATAACTTTATTTTATTTTATGAATATTATTTGAATATTCATTTGAGGGCTTATGACTCTTTATATTATTTATTGAATATTATTTCGAATATTATTCGAGGGCTTATGACTCTTTTATATTATTATTGGATATTACTTGGATATTCATTTGAGGATGTATGACTCCTTTATTTTATGAATTTTATTTATAATATTCATTCGAGGTATTATGACTCCGCTTATTACTTATTAATATTCTTTATTGTATTAAAGAATAAGGTGTCGATAATCAAACTTATTTTTGATTATTCAAATAAAGATAGTACTTTCGTATAAGTATATCTTTGGTTATTTAATACTCGTTTCAAGTATAAGTTTTAATACTTCTACTTCAATTATTTTTATAAAGATTATTCTTTATGGGAATATTATTTAAATAATAATATTCAGACATTTTCTAAATATACTGGGGACTGATTTACTTCATTAAATCAGCTTTACTCCAAACACTCTTTAAAGTGTTTTCGAGTCTTCAAAATGATTTTTAAAAGTTAGAGCGGATCCCAAAACTCATTTTTATATTTAAGATCTTCCTTTTTAAGGGGATTTAAATACTCGCTCAAAACCTGAGGGATCCGGCTCTTTGGTGTATTTTATATTCGCAACAAGGTTGCAGTTTTGGTAAATGAATTGATTACTTACCCAACGTTCGGGAAGTAAGTCCATCTATTGAGTCGGCATAAGCAACATGGGCTCAGTGGGCGTCCATGATAGTGTAAGTGGCTCAGTGGGAGTCCATCAAATGCATAAGTGGCTGAGTGGCAGTCCAGCATAAGGTCCTATTACGACCAGGGTGATGACCAGTGGGGAATTCGTCCATATACTAGTAGAAAAGGTTACTTATGGGTATCTTTGCCTGATCAGCAAGATATCTGGTTTATGCCAAAATTCTTTTCCTTTCCAAATTTATTGGATATTACAATTCTGTTCATACTTTACATGGCAGAGGTTTTCAGGAAATGTATAAAGGAAGATGTATATGTGGATATATATATATATATATCAGAACTTAATGAAGTATGTCATAACTTCATTTTAAAGATTTAATCTATTCAAATCTTGTCTTGTAGTCTCATCTATGTGATGAACTGTTGAAAGCTCATTATACTTTGAACAATGGTAGTTCAAGTAGCTTTATAAATGATATAAGTGTAGTGAAGTATTTGGTAACTTCATTTTTTAAACTTATATCTAGTTAATAATTGTCTTATGAATGACAAAGATTTTCAGAAAAACATTGAGACAAGGTTAGATATATGAGATCACCTTGCAACGATATTTTTATACAGTTATACACCGGAACTCTGTGTGTATTATGCATGGAAGAGGACTTCCAATATTTTGAAAAGTATATATGTATATATACTGAATATTTTGCGACTTCATCGCATTAAGATATCAAACTTGGTTCATTTCTTTTGACCAAGACTTTCATGAGTACTATGAGAAGGCTCATATTGTTAATCATTATACATATTATTTTGGTGGGCTTGCTGCTCACCCTTGCTTTCTTCTTTCATCACACAACAACAGATAGAAAAGATGAACATGACCAAGCTCCCGATTCGCAAGCGATTAGGAGACGTTCCGCAGTTTTCTAGAAGCCTTGATGCCGCCGTAGCTGAGGTAGGAGCTACCAATAGGCTAGGCTTTCAACTTTTGATGTACCAGATTTATGTATATTTATGAATTGTAATAATGGCAAAGAAATGTAAATTTATTCAGAAAACCTTTTAAGGTGTATGGGCAGATGATTGTGGAATAAAATGACTTGTGGTTATTTTTGAATGTTCATCTCTGAGACTATAACGTGTGGTGTGTGTGTTTATTGTGGGGTCACAGTACAGAGTAGTTGAGTAATTATTAAGATTGGGTGTTATTAAGGGAAATGGAACTCGTGACAATCCGGATCCCCGACCCCGGATTTGGGGGTGTTACAGAAATAGTATCAGAGCGAAGCGTTATAAACCTCAGAGATGATGTGACGTTAAGATAATAAGTTCACTAAGATAATAAGAACTCTTGCCAAGTTCATAGTCGGTCTACCTAACGTAGCACTGACAGTTAAAACCCTTACGGGAACCCTTATAAGTATCGTGATAGTAACATAGTTCGTTCTCGTATTGGGCAGCGGGGCACTGAACCTTGAGGTTCAGGAGCATCAGCATGAGGATGTTTTATTACAAGTTGGAGATCAAATTGTGAATCCGATGGAGTACCCTAATGAGGGACCGGATGAGGTTCAGATAGAGAATGTTGCGGTTGAGGATGTTATTCCGGAAAGGATTGTGGCTGAGGAGGATCTCATGGAGGATCCTGATGAGAATGAAGAGAGGACCGCTGAGGAACAGATGACCGTAGTCAGGGCGACTACCAGAGCAAGAATGGCCGCGAGGGTGGCACTAGAGGATGAAGAGTTACCAAGGGCACAAAGGTTAATGAGGGCAGAAGGAGTGGGGCCTTCCACGACCCCAATTATACCAGTATCAGACCCTCTTCCAGAGGCTCCTGTAGACACCCATGAGGTTCCACCAATTCCTGTTCCCTCCCCTGTACAGAGCCCAGCACATACTGAGGAAATGCCACCTTTATCCCCTGCACCATTGTCACCTGATACCGTGCTTGGTTATCCATTTGGATCTCCTGGGTCTGCACCACCTGCACCCCATGGACTGCTAGATGCTACCACTCAGGCTTCTCTTATCGCTGATTATCATATGACTTTGGGTGGCCTGTCAGAGGCCCGGAATGTTAGGAGTGATCTGTTGGATCGACTTACTGCACCACGGATTGAGGGTGGGATACTTCCGGCAGGATTAGCGTATAGCATGGAAAGGATTGAGGCTACCACCCGTGTTACAGCTAGAGGCCATCTTGAGGGTCAGGTTGATCCAGCTCTACTTGCGACTATCTTAGACCTCATCACCTCTGTGATGGAGCAGGTTAGGGATGTCGTGTGTGCTCGCATCTCTTAATCCATGGTAGTGTGCAGAGCCAGAGCAATCAAACAAGGGTTTCATGTAGCACCGCTTTTGGAGGATTAGCCTAAGTTATGAATGATTAGTTTTAATGACGAGATGACTATCTATGGTAGTACTTTTGGGATAGGAGCGATAAGTTCATATGATGTAATCCTCTTTAATATGTTCAGTTGTTGTACCCTCGAACAAATGGTCATGTATATATTCGTTAATTTCAGTTCAGATCAGTTTGTTTGTGATAAAATCACATTATTAATTGCTCTATTAACACTTAAGAGAGTGTCATGAAGTTTATCGAACTTGAGAATTCATAATTTGCAATCGTGCAAGGACTAAATGAGGGGAAGACTTAAGCAAAGTAAGTAAGACAAATATCCGGAGATTCTCAAAATTTTCCAAGTAATATGCCCCCACAAGGAATAAGATTAGGGGCAAACCTTGAATCTGATAATCAAGGAGGTCGGAATTAAGATATAAAGAACCCGGAATATAATAAAGTGGAAAATGAAGATTTTAAATTAAAAGATGACCCCAATTATGGGGAGTAGGAAGAAATATTTAGACTAAAACAGCAGAAGTCGAGCGAGATAAGGAGACCCGAGATGGTACTCCTATACGGAAATTCATGAACCTGTCTAAACAGAATTTATATTTTATTCCCAACCACCACCTTGAGGAAACAATGTGGTGTGAAATTCTTTCAGGACCTCTAAGTCGCTAAACTCTCAGAGTTCCAAGGAACAAGCTGACCCAGTCGAGGCAAGAGCCTGGCTAAAGGAAATATAGGAATTATTTGAGATTCTAAATGATTGACGAATCATAAAAGACTGTTTTTATCACTTACCCTCCTAAGAGAGAGACCACCCGCTGGTGAAAGACCAAGGAAGGCACGGAGCAAGAGATTATAATAAACTGATTTAAGTTCAGTCAATTGTTTTCAGGAAAGTACTTCCCAAGGTTATAGAGATAGAGTAAAAGCTTTAGAGCCAGAACAAAGGCAGACGAGTATGATGAATTATGAATCTAAGTTGTAAAAGTTGTCAAGATTCATTCTAAGGACACGAATCCAGAATGACGGGATGTTTGAAATCAATGCTTATGTTGTGTTGGTTCATGAAATAATGATAAGAGAAAGGGAAATAAAAAGGAACTGAAGTGGAAAGGGATATAAAGGCAATAGAGTTTGAGGTATGATAAGGGAGTCGGATATGAGGAAACCCTAAAGACTCGTAGCAATAGAAATAGGAAAGTATATAATCATTGGTATGAGGGTGATTCACCATGAGTTAAAGTTGATGGTTGAAGGCATACGAGTTATGTACATTTTATTCCCTTTAAGTTGGGAGGATTCAAGGAAACCTTTAGATAGTTCGAAGGATAAATAATAAGACGCGGATAGACTAAGGAGACAAGAAAGTAAGAAAGTAGGAAAATTGGATGAAGGAAGTGACCTTCAATAATGTGAAATGTAAGACCGGTGGCTCGATACTCAGAAAGGGAGACGCCAGGTATGAGAGGTATCCCAACATTGAGATGACTGTTGAGATAAACAACAAAAGTAAATAAGGAATTATTAAGAAGAAGTTCACGTTGAACATGACCAATATCTTCCAGAACATCCATGTTATCTTTACCAAATCAGGAAAGAAAAGCGGATGACCATTGTTATCTTTTGGAGGCCATATGGATTGACCTCAATTTGAATAAGGATGCTATTATGAAGTTAAGTATAGACTATCGAGGTGGGAATGATGAATAAGATAATCTATCAAGGATATATGACTTGATTTATCCATGGAAGGATGCAGGTACCTTTTAAAGGTGGAATTAAGGATAGAACATTGGTAACTTAAAATGAATCCTAGAGGACTGCATAAAGGTTGGCATGTCACCCTTAATAGGGACAGTATGAGTTTTGACAGTATGATTGGGAAAGGGTTAAGGTAACAACAACCTTTAAGAATCAGTGGAGAAATTTTTCAGAAGAATATAGACAATGGTTCTAGTATTAGTAAATGGTATTGTGATATGCCCTGTATCTAGGGAATACAGGAGGAACGATTGAAGGATAACCTTAGAGGTTTTACAAGGAAAAAAGGTAATATTCGAAATTCTCAAGAATAGAAATGTGGATAAAGGAAATATGACGTAATTATAATGATACCAAGTGGGGCACGTGTTAAACCACGAGAAAGTATGGATCGAACCAGTAAAGGTCGAAATTGTTCAGGGCAATTAGGACTTAAGATAAAAGATGTTCTAATTATGATTGAGAGTCAGTCATGACAGTGATTAACCTCTAAAGACTGAGGGGATAACTTATGGAAAAATGGTAATTTTTTTTTACTCATCAGATTTTAAGGAAAGCATTTTCACATAAGCTATGATTGAAATAAGGTAGAAAATTTATTTGGGGGTGGTTAAAATGAAATTGACTGTAAGGAAATTTTACTATCAAGAAAGGCCAAAGAGGTGGCCGACACTTTAAAGGTAAGAGGATAATTATAGGCGCTTGTGCCAAAAGAATACAGTGATGATGGTTAAAGCTGTGAAGGTTGTATTATGGTTTGGAAGATTGACATTCCTTCTGATGACTGTGCAATACCCAGCCGTAATAGTAGTTGGTAAAGGGTAATTCGTGTAATCGCCATGAGCGGGCTATCTATCTCAGAAGATACTATCTTGAGATAAGCCAGGACCATGTTTCAAAAAGGACTAGACGAACCCTTGAGTTAAGTCTTCTATTTAAGGCATACGAGTAAGAATAGTATTAACCTGCTATCGTTGTTTTGATTGAAACTCTTCTGCAATTTTATCTGCTTCATGTCATGAAAGTACGTCAGGATCTGGAGTGTTCTTCATGAATTATGATTGGTGGTTATGTTAACTCTTTAGAAGTATTCTATACGACATGTATGGACTCCGTATGGTTAGATATTAAGATTTCATGGAAAGTGAATGACGACAGTAGGTCAGGGGTGGACCATAGTAATGCAGCAATGATTCTGCAAGTAATGAGCTAATTACAACCGTGAGAGTTGTATTGGAGTGGGTGTTGAGATTGAGTACCACTAATCGGGTCGTGGTAGTGTATAAGTTATCATTGATAGACTAATTAAGTAGAGTATCTACCTATTGTATATTTATTCTTTCTTATCAATAGAGAGTCGTATTATTATACGAGGAGGGTTGCGGTGCAAGCATAGAACTCTAGTAACGATGATGTCTAGAGTGAGATCCCAGGTTCGATTTTTGAAATCGAGGGAGTTTCAAAGGTGATTGTGTATAAGCTCGAGGAAGAGCATGGGTCCATAGAATGATGGACGGAATAGCAAATATTTAGGCATGTGAAATACGATGCTATAATACTTGATGTTGATATAAATACTCATATGTTTCGTTCTCCTATGACAAACCTCTATAGTTCAGAGGTAGGTTCCAAGCCAAATATTTTGTGGCAGTATTTTTTTTTTCTTTCATATATACAATTCTCTTCAATTCGTTCTTTTCTCTTCTTTTCATTTCATGTAAGCTGAGAAGAACAACCCTTCCAGAAAGGGGAGGTATTGCCGAATGACTATCTATCTGTGTGATAGAAGCCTAGTAGGATACCATCTATTATTTAATTGCTTGTCAAGTACTAAAGGCTGGCCACCTGCTATACTAACTATGCAATATAACAAGTGTTCATGATCATAGTGATCTCTCAATAAATTCCTTTACTTCTATCTGATTGATCAAACTTTGGGAAATAGAAACAGCTGAAAAAAAAAGGATAATAAAATTGTGGTAGTATTCGGAATGGAAACACATTCGTGATACTAAGGTTGGCATGGTTATTAAAAGGTTATAGAACGCTAGCGAGCAAAAGTATAACCCGTATAATATTAGGAACGGAAGGTAGTAGCGATTACGAACTGGAAAAGAATGGGTATTGAGAAGCAAAAGTTCTAATGCTAAAAGCTATAATGAGAGTCCGTGCAATAGACTTGAAATAATTTGGAATGATCACCTAACGTGGATTGAGTTTTCTTACGACAATAGATCATATGTCAGTATTGAGATATCGCCTTATGAGATCCTTGAGGGAAGACAATGTCGATTTCCCTTATGTTAGGATGAAGTTGTAGAGCGCAAGATGCTCGGACCCGCAGTAGTCCAAAGGGCCAGGGATATAATAGATCTAATCAGAGGACGGCTGGTAGTAACCCAAGATGGACATAAGAAGTATGTTGATTTGACACGAAAGGACAAAGAATAGGAAGTAGGGGACCTAGTGTTGTTAAAGGTATCCCCTTGGAAACCCTTGGAAAGGATTGATGAGATTCGGAAAGAAAGGAAAGCTAAGTCCACAATTTGTCGGACCCTTGGATATATTAAGAAGTATTGGGAAGTTAGCGTATGAGCTAGCCTTACCCCAGAACATGTAGCAAGTCATAACGTGTTTCACGTGTCAATGTTAAGGAAGTGTAATTCGGATGCCAGATAAATAGGGGCATATGAGCGCATAGACATGCAACCAGACGTAACCTATATGGAGCAACTAGGAAGGGTTATAGAGTGAAAAAGAACAAGTACTTAGGAGAAGGGTTATCAAACTAGGCGGAGTTTGGTGGTAGGACCACAATGTGGGAAAATTTACTCGAGAGTTAGAAAATGCAATGCTAAGAGAGTATCCCTATTTATTTTCAATTTGATTCCGGGACGGAATCCTTTTAAGGAGGGGATACTGTAATAACCCCCAAAATTTTCAACTTTTTGTAACCCTTGTGAATAGTATTTTAGCTGAATGAGAAAACTTTTCATGCCACACTATGTAGGGGTTCTGTTATGGATATTCTGAGATTTTATCAGTACTCTATATGATATATGAGTGTATGTAAAGATCGTCAGAATCCAATTCCGAACACTTTGATTTTTCCCGGAAATCCACTAGATACGGAAAGAATTGAGTATAAGGTAACATGATAAAAAGGATTTAAATTAAAGGATTATAAGAAAGGATCATAAAAGGATTATAATGTATTGAGAAAGGTTAAGGGAACCTAAGTAATAAGATCCCGGGTATGATCCGTCAAACGATAAACGAAAACGAAAGTTAAGCGAACTGTATAACAGATCAGCGGTCATTAGGCAAACAATTAGGAAGTTAATCAAAGGGATTAGAGAGGATGATGTCACCCAACCAATGAGAAGAGGACAAGGAGGGGAGGATGACATCATGAGGATGACACAAGCATGACATGGGAAGGAAGGAGATGTGGTGGCTTTTTAACCACACAAAATCAAGGGCAACAAGGTAATTAACTAAATCAAACACAAAACCAATCAACCAAGCCAAGCAAATCACTTTCATCAAAAATCAAAAAAAAGAAACCAAGGCATTGTTCTTCATGCTCTCGGCTTTTACTATTTCAAAAGGGGAAGAAATTCAAAACTCAAGATCCAAGCCTCCTAAATTGGTAAGATAATTCCCTAATCATCTTTATGCTTAGTTAGGGCTATATCATAAGTTTAAGCCATCAATTCCTTCTCAATATTCTTCATTTAATCAATGAAGAAGACAATGAATAGTGTTTTCAAGTTTTTAACTTGAAATTTTTCTTGATTTCCTTGAAGATCCAAGCATTCCTAAGACTTCTCAAGGCTTCTTAAGGCTTCCTAGCTCCTCCCACCACTTCAAGGAAGGTATACCATCTCCAAACCCTAGATTCCTATGTATTTTAAGATGATTTTGATTATTAGGGTGATATTGTAGCTTGATGTTTGTGATTTAGAGTTTGGGATTGAAATGGTATTGAAATGGAATGGTAAATGTTGTTGTTTTGGTTAAAAGATTGTAGTATAGTTAAATTCAAGCTTAGGCATAAGTATGAATGTTAAAATTGAATTGGTTGGGGTTGTTATGATGTGATAAGGATGGATGTTGGTTGTATGTTGGCTTTGAGGTTGAATTGGGTTGGTTTTGGATGGTTTTAAATTGGGAAATCGCGTAAGCATAGTCGTCATAACGTCCGATTTTCTGTAGACTATTTTTGTGCATAACATTAGGACCCGAGAACCACCTTCTAGATTTTGACCATTGCCATGTTTAGATAGCTCATGTTACGAGCTTCGTTTTGATATGTAGTTCGTTCGATTCCGATGCACGGTTTAGGAGAAACGACTGTTTCAAGTAACGGCATTTCGCGAACGAAACTTTTCCCCTCGCCTTACTTTGAAACATAGGTTAAAGACCAAAAAGGGTTAATTAATGTATGAAACATTTATGGTAAGTGTGTTAGGCAGTTGGTAAGACACTCGCGAAGGAATCGCCTTAAAACTCGTAAAGGTTAAATTATTAAAAATGGTGGAGCCGAGGGTACTCGAGTGACTTAAGAGAACCAGCGAGCGCAAAACGAGCGTTAGAGTCTGAGTTGGTTAGAGTATAGATTTACAAGTGACTTTGGTTTAATTCCAACTTACTTGTTGCTTATAGGTTACCAGACTCGTCCCGAGCCATTCGTAACCCCCAGTCGCTCAGGCAAGTTTTCTACCCGTTATAACTATTGTTGTGATGTATTTGTGTATATGCATGATCTTGCGTTAAATGCATATGTGTTATAGCAGATCCTTGCGATATATTGTAGCATGTTATATGGTACATATGCATGCCTGTTTCGTATTCTTGACATATATAATTGTTGACTCAGTTGATAATACCTATGCTAGAGGATAGCGGTAATTTGCATATACCCTTAGTATAGGGACCCAAAGGTGAAAACATTTTCTAAAACCGGGAGTCGAGGATCCCGAGTAGATTCCGTATATATATATATATATATATATTTATATATATATATATATGGTCATAGTTTTCCAAACTATTAATCGAATAAGGTTTATTCGATAACTTTATTTTATTTTATGAATATTATTTGAATATTCATTCGAGGGCTTATGACTCTTTATATTATTTATTGAATATTATTTCCAATATTATTCGAGGGCTTATGACTCTTTTATATTATTATTGGATATTACTTGGATATTCATTTGAGGATGTATGACTCCTTTATTTTATGAATATTATTTATAATATTCATTCGAGGTATTATGACTCCGCTTATTACTTATTAATATTCTTTATTGTATTAAAGAATAAGGTGTCGATAATCAAACTTATTTTTGATCATTCAATTAAAGATAGTACTTTCGTATAAGTATATCTTTGGTTATTTAATACTCGTTTCAAGTATAAGTTTTAATACTTCTACTTCAATTATTTTTATAAAGATTATTCTTTATGGGAATATTATTTAAATAATAATATTCAGACATTTTCTAAATATACCGGGGACTGATTTACTTCATTAAATCAGCTTTACTCCAAACACTCTTTAAAGTATTTTCGAGTCTTCAAAATGATTTTTAAAAGTTAGAGCGGATCCCAAAACTCATTTTTATATTTAAGATCTTTCTTTTTAAGAGGATTTAAATACTCGCTCAAAACCTGAGGGATCTGGCTCTGTGGTGTATTTTATATTCGCAACAAGGTTGCAGTTTTGATAAATGAATTGATTACTTACCCAACGTTCGGGAAGTAAGTCCATCTATTGAGTCGGCATAAGCAACATGGGCTCAGTGGGCGTCCATGATAGTGTAAATGGCTCAGTGGGAGTCCATCAAATGCATAAGTGGCTGAGTGGCAGTCCAGCATAAGGTCCTATTACGACCAGGATGATGACCAGTGGGGAATTCGTCCATCTACTAGTAGAAAAGGTTACTTATGGGTATCTTTGCCTGATCAGCAAGATATCTGGTTTATGCCAAAATTCTTTTCCTTTCCAAATTTATTGGATATTGCAATTCTGTTTATACTTTACATGGCAGATGTTTTCAGGAAATGTATAAAGGAAGATGTATATGTGGATATATATATATATCATAACTTAATTAAGTATGTCATAACTTCATTTTAAAGATTTAATCTATTCAAATCTTGTCTTGTAGTCTCATCTATGTGATGAACTGTTGAAAGCTCATTATACTTTGAACAATGGTAGTTCAAGTAGCGTAATAAATGATATAAGTGTAGTGAAGTATTTCGTAACTTCATTTTTTAAACTTATATCTAGTTAATAATTGTCTTATGAATGACAAAGATTTTCAGAAAAACGTTGAGACAAGGTTAGATATATGAGATCACCTTGCAACGATATTTTTATACAGTTATACACTGGAACTCTGTGTGTATTATGCATGGAAGAGGACTTCCAATATTTTGAAAAGTATATATGTATATATACTGAATATTTTGCGACTTCATCGCATTAAGATATCAAACTTGGTTCATTTTTTTTGACCAAGACTTTCATGAGTACTATGAGAAGGCTCATATTGTTAATCATTATACATATTATTTTGGTGGGCTTGCTGCTCACCCTTGTTTTCTTCTTTCATCACACAACAAGAGATAGAAAAGATGAACAGGACCAAGCTCCCGATTCGCAAGCGATTAGGAGACGTTCCGCAGTTTTCTAGAAGCCTTGATGCCGCCGTAGCTGAGGTAGGAGCTACCAATAGGCTAGGCTTTCAACTTTTGATGTACCAGATTTATGTATATTTATGAATTGTAATAATGGCAAAGAAATGTAAATTTATTCAGAAAACCTTTTAAGGTGTATGGGCAGATAATTGTGGAATAAAATGACTTGTGGTTATTTTTGGATGTTCATCTCTGAGACTATAACATGTGGTGTGTGTGTTTATTGTGGGGTCACAGTACAGAGTAGTTGAGTAATTATTAAGATTGGGTGTTATTAAAGGAAATGGAACTCGTGACAACCCGGATCCCCGACCCCGGATTTGGGGGTGTTACAATATCTATAGTAGCTAATCCAGTTAATCATTCTAGAACAAAGCACATTGATGTTAGGTACC
This sequence comes from Apium graveolens, assembly GCF_009905375.1. Lineage (NCBI taxonomy): Eukaryota > Viridiplantae > Streptophyta > Magnoliopsida > Apiales > Apiaceae > Apium > Apium graveolens. Next base: position 49,792,086 of record NC_133653.1, read on the forward strand.
ATTTTAGCGGGGAACATGCTGCAAATGGTACCATTGAGCTCATTTTTGTTCCAATAAAGAAACAATTAGCTGACATTTTTACTAAACCTTTGGATGAAGCAACCTTCACTAGACTTGTGAGTGAAATTAGAATGCTCAATTCTTCATCCTAAGGCAAGAACTCAGCTAATGTGTTGCAGCAGATTAATTTCTAATAAATCGACCTAGTTTGATTTAATTGGAAATTAACTGAAATATGAATTATAAATATTTCAGAATCTCTGTATATTTATTTTTTTTAAACTCAAAAATTAACTTAGAATATTTCAAGTTATAAGTAAACTACTTAGTTGTTAATTTACATCTTAAATGTGTAAAATTAACACAAGGCAGAATAACAGTACTCAAAGGTATAGAGAACTGAGTTCTTGATAAGTCAAAATGACTTATCGACAAGTCATTCTAGAGTTCTCGAGTGAATCCTTGATAAGTCTATTTACAAACTTCTCGAATGACTTCTCGATAAGCTCTATTATGACTTATCGATAAGACCATGTAGAGTTCTCTAATAGTGTTAATTCACAGAGTTCTAGAAAAAGATATTTTGAGACTTATCGATAACTCAGAACTAAAATAATTTAATTCAATGAATTATTTTAGACAAATACTTTTGGAAAATTTATTCTGATTTCAATTTGATTCAATTCAAATAAATTAGAATCATTTTTAGTCCATTTTCGGACAAACTGGACATTTATCAGAGTTCTCGATAAATCATTTCTTAGTTCTCGAAAAAAATTAATAAAATGACTTATCGAATGTACCTTTTTCAAATTCAAAATTACTTCTCGATAAGTTTAATATCAAATATTTATTTGACTTCTCGATAAGTCTTTTACTTTTTCTGTAAATACCCAGACTTCTCGATACATACACTGTACTTACACTTTTTTCGAGATCTGAAGTGACCTAGCTTTCAGACGAAAGGCGATTTCTCTCTCGTTTTTGCTCCTTTCTTAAAACTTTTTCTTACCCTCTACTTCTACACACTAAAATGGCACAAAACATTGTTAGAGCTATCATTCCAGAGAAGGGAACCAACTTTATTGCTTTTCTTGATGCTAACCAAGCCCCTGATAGTTTCAAGGGGTTTGTGAAGTTTCTTTCTGAATCCTATATTGCAGGTGCTTTAACTGCAAGTCTTGTGCTGTATATGGACGTTCTTCATGAATTTTGGACATCAGCTATAACTAGGACAGTTGTTCAAGAGAATGTCACTTCTATGGTGGTCACCTGCACAATTGGAGGCCAATAAATTGAGTTTTCAGCTGCTGATGTGAATACAGCCCTGGGATTGCCAACTGAGAACTATGGAGAGATGCCAACTGCAGATGAGCTGAGTGAATTCATGGACTTCATCAACTACAGTGGCTCAATCAACTTGGCAAGCCTGAACAGGACAAACCTTAGGAAGGAATGGTCCTTTGTGTTTGATTCTGTAGTGAGGGCTTTCACCTGCAGATAAACTGGCTTTGACAACATCTCAAGTGTGGTGCAGAAGCTAGTGTTCTCAATAGCTCACAACAGGCATCTGAATATTGGGGCTCTAATTCTGGAGGAGCTGGCTACCAGGCTTACTATGCCTTTGAAGAATAGAGGTAAAGAAATCTTTTTGCCAAGGTTTATTATGTCTACTTTAGCTCATAAAGTAAATAACATACACTTGTTAGCTGGTATTGATAGTAGTAGAATTGGCAATTGTAAGCAAGTGTCCAAAATAATATTTGGCTCACTTACTACAAAGAATAGGGTGAGTGTAAGTCTTAGAATCACTCCATTTATGTTGGAGAGATTCAGGACTTATCCTTACCCTATGCCAGACATGAGGGCTCCTCAATTTGCTAGTTCAGCTATGGTTCCTGAGCTTGTGGAAGTACAAACATAGGCACACCAATAGGGACCTTCCAAAGCTGCAACCCCTTCTTCTAAACCACTAGATGTTAGCAAACCAACCACTTTAGTCTCTCAAAAGACTGAAGTGAGTAAAAAGAAGAGAAAGGAACCAACCCTTGCTGTTGTAAATGAGAGTGAAACAGTTCAAACAGAACCAGAGTCACCCTTGGTCAAGAGACCAAAGAAGAGTAAGATACCTGAGTTGACCACTTAAAACATCTCTGTGTCCTCTCAAAAGGGCACAGTTGAACAAATGTGGAGTAAACAGTTACTAGATGCATCCTTTCAGCAGGGTGTATCTATTGAAAAGAGCATTCACCCCAATGCATCCGGTACTGAGTCAGCACAACCTGCACCTAGAGTGTATGGTAGAAGAAATAAGGATGACACACACATTGAGGGCACATCATTTGAAGCTCCCTCATCCATTCAGGGGGAGCTACCAACACTCACAACTGAGCAAACTTCTCTAATCTCTCAAATTTCTTCATCATATAGAGAACTTGAATCTGATTCTCAAGTGCACCAACACTCAAGTGACATGGTTCATGAAACTATGATCACCACCCAGAACCAACATCTAGATGGTGAGAGGCTACTAGCTGGGGTAGACCTTGATGACACCATCAAAAACATGGGGGTTTCATCAGTTTTTACTAAAGACCCCATGGTCACTCTTGCACCTTCATGTGCACAATCATCTTCACAGATGAATAGGTTTGAGGGTAGTACTCTTGAGGGAGAGCTATCTAAATCCTCCCCAATTCAATTGGAGGTTCCTCTAGAAGGAACAACTCCCCTCAAAACCCTAGCTGAAATTGCCTTGGGAGTTGAAGCTAGAGTACAATTGCCAATGACCCTGTTATGGGAGAGGCAAGTTCATCACATTTATGTGACAATGCTCTGCAAGGTGCACAAAGGTTTGAGGCTGGTGTACATGACAGTAACCCAGTCAAATCCTCTCCAATTCCAATGGAGGTTCTCACTACATGTGGTGAACAACAAACTGTCAAAACCACAGATTTATCTGTGAGTCAAACTGTGACTTCAGTCACAGGTGGTTATCTAGACATTTCTCAACAGCCATCCACATCTCAATCCAGCCAAGCACATGTCATGGCTCAATGGCTACAAGATATAGAAGCTCAACCTTCTACAGTTGATGACATGTTGGTAGTTCAAATCTCAGGCTTGGCCAATCTCTCTCAGCAATTGCTCACTTCAGACATGGGGAACCAGGACTATCAAGCTATACTTCTATGCTTCAATGAAGAGGTTGAACAATAGAAGGAGAAGATAGTAGATGAGGCTGAAGAGGATGGCAATGTAGATGCCTAGTTGTCTGATGACCATGTGGCAGAAATGGATGAAGTTTTGGCTAGATTCAGGAGGGAGTACATAACCATCATAGGAAGCAATGCTAAATCTCTCACTCCCCCTGGAGTCTATGATTCCATCATGGATGCACAAAGCTCAACTCAAGGCTTTCCATCTCTTTGGAAAGGCCCTTGAAGTAAAATTGGCTGGACATGAAGATAAAATCAGGAAGCTGATCAAGGAAAAGATGGATGACATTGTGCCTTCTCAAAAGGAAATCAAGAATCAATTCCAGTCTTTCTCTGAGCAAATGTCAAGGATGAATCTGGCCTCCATGGAGAAGGAAGTGTCATCCATGGAGGCCAGGGTCAAGCTAAATCAAATACATACTTCCAGGTATGAGCCTTCATTTCTTCTCATGGAGGGTGTCAGAAAAGCTGTTGATGAACACTTTGGGTCCTTCTCAGCTACAACAGTCTCCACTACTTCTACTCTTCAAATAAAAGAACTTCAAGATCAAATTTCTTCACTTCAAGCTTCCAACTCAGATTTATCTTCACAAGTCAGAGCTCTAACCACATTGGTTGAGAGCCAACAACATGATATTCAGGCCCTAGTGGAGTCCCATAAGCATTTACAAATGCAGAATACAGTTGCTTTGGGAGCCATTATGGGAAAACTCAACATACCAATGCCAGCATTGCCTGAAGCTGTAAGACCTGAGATTCCTACTCCCCTACTCATGCCTGTCACCAAGACTAAGGGGGAGATAGATGCAAGGCTAGCACAATCAAAACTCAAAAGTCAAGTACAAGGTCTAGAACAAGAGAGGCTCTTTATGGCTGCCCAAGGTCCAGGAATGACACAAGAGTTTGACAATTTGCTCACTGGACTAAGGAACTCTCTCAACAACAACTTCTTTACTTACAAAAAGACCTTGGAAAAGACTATCAATTACATCAGGGTGCTGTAGATCTCAGTCAAGGACCAGTTTTTGGAGAAAAGGATAGTGATCAATCTTAATGATTCTGGTGTAGACAGATGTATGCAAGTCAATATCAATTATCTAATTTCTAGAAGAGCATCTGAGGTGGATATTTTGATTAACAAGGTCAGGATAATCACCAATGAAGAGAAAATGCTACTAGCAGAGTTGAAGAAGGCTCAAGAAGCTGCATTCCCAGAAGCCTATCTACATCCAAGCAAAGGGGTGCACTATATCTGCTCTACAACCAAGCAACTGAAACATTTCCAAGTACCTAAAAACTGTGTCATGGGCAATAGAAGACTGATAATGGTGCTTGAGTCTGGGCTGAAAAGTAAGAAATTAAAGACTAGTGAAGATGAAGCTATGATCAAGATTATGAGGAGATACATTGATAACCCTGAAGCCAATTTACCTAAAACTCAAATCAACAAAGATGACTTGGGTGATGATGAGCAGAAGAAAGATGGTCAAAACCCTTCTGGCTCAAACTCAAGTCAATCTAGCAAGGCAATTGGTCGAAAAAGTGATAGCGAGAAAGAGAAGGAGAAGAAAAGTGGATCTGAGACTCAAAGGAGGGGTGGAAGGAGACAAAGACAAAAAAATGATACCTCATAACCCCTCCAAACCCTAAATATCCAGATACCAATTGCTAAACCTTCACATTCAACCTTATCAAAAACTGCTCAACCTCAAACCTCTAAGTCTAAATATTTCTACAAGCTCACTACAAACTCTCTCCTCAAAAATCAAATCACTCACAACCATACTTCTCTGAAAAGACTCAAAACTAAAGACGCAAAACTGTACCTTCATTCAAGCCACCCCATAAAACACACTTCAAAACAGTTGGAATAGGTCCAAAAGAAGCCAAGGTCAAGAGAAGATTCAGAAGACAAAGAAGACAAAGAAGAAGACAACTGATAGCTAAATTTCTCAATGATCATGAATTTGGTGAAAAGACCATCTGAAACAGATATGATCAAGATGATTTCCAACCTCTAAATGTTATTGATTCAGATGAAGACTACTTCCAATAGCTAGCTGAAAGAATGGCCAGAGTTTGGGTTGTTAACATCAAAGAAGTTAGAATCTACTACAGTGATGGGTCCTTTGAACAGCTTGGAAATAGACTAATGGATTCTCTATCAATTGTTGAACTGAAAAGGGTGATAATCTTGATGAATGGTAAAGATTCAGCCACTAAGGCATGGACAACAGTATTAGCAGTGTTTGTGGTTAACAAAGAGGAGATGAGAGATGAGCATAGAGCTTTGCTAGCTGAAAAGAGGAGAAAGTATGATCATGACATTGATGAGTATATTAGAAGATCAGAAGAGTTAAAGGCAGCAGGAAAGAGAAGAATATCAAAGGATGGAAGATCTCTGAATGTAAAAGCTGGCTCTTTGTCAAGATACATGATAGGGATATTAGCTAGTTATCCTAAGCCAGATTTGCTGAAACTAATAGAGGCTCTAACTGACACCCCCATCCTAGAAGAATTAGAAATACTTGTACAGATTAAGAACATAATTGAGAAAGGATCAGAAAGCTCAGTCTTTACTTAATTATTGTAAACTGTCAAATGTTCAATGTACAAGTGTTGTATCAGCTTTTGTATTATTTTATTTTCATTCTTTAACTTGGGGTTAGTCTTTTTAACAGGCATGAATTTGTGATAAACAATCTTCTCACAAATTGGGGGAGATTGTTGTGCAAGACATGCCTATATCATAACAAGACTAAGTCATATTGACAACCCTAAGATTAGTTGTATTGTAACCTTAATCTGTAATTTATACTTGTAACACTTAATATCTGTAAAATGTAAATGGAGCAGACTGGAGCATTTTTCCCTAAACAGTGTCAAGCCTAAGAATTTTATCTGGAAGAAGATCAAGAAGGTCATGCCTCAGAAGAATTATGAAGAAGCTTGGAGTTGAATAATTCTGTTTGGTGAAAAACATTCTAAGTCAAGATCTCTACAAGTCACAGAATTAGTGTTATAGAGAAGTCATTCGAGAACTCAGAAAGACCTATCGAGAACTCAGGAATTGTCAATTGAGGACTCAGGAAATGCTATTGGAGATATCAATAAGTCAGATACCCATTCAAAAACTCAGAGATATCGACAAGTATACATTCATTAGAGAACTCTGAGTTATCGATAAACCAAAGTCCATTAGAGAACTCTGAGTTATCCATAAACCAAAATTCACTAGAGAACTCAGAGTTATCGATAATTCAAGTCAACAATGAAGTTTCAGAGATATCGACAAGCCAACATGCCTATCGAGATATCGAGTTCTCTACAGCTTAATTGGAGATCTCGAAGTGAAGAAATTTCTCTAAGTACAGAATTGTAGAACAGTTCAATATCCAAGGTTGCAAATCAACAAACAATTCCCACAGCTGGATTGACAAGTCTACAAAAAGCAGCTTGAGAGATGCGCAAGATTAATGGTGAAGATTAACTGACAAAGGAGGATCAACCAATACACAGTGGATGAAGATATGCTAATCTAGATATGGAAATTTCATTTTTCCCTTAAATAGAAGTGATTAGTGACAGGTTGGAAAAGTGATTAGCACTTCTTATTGTTCACTGTGTAAACCAAAGTTAACTATCATATAAAGTTAACTGAGGCCCCTTGTTTAAGAGGGGACTGAATATATTAGAAATTTTATTCTCTCTCAAGAAAGAATCTAAGTTCTAAACGAAGAACTTAGAGATTTTGTAGCAAAATACTGCTTGATATTTAATATAAAATTAAGTGAGTTTTGAAGATCTTTGTTTTACATATTTGCATTGTTATTTATGTTTAACATCTATTCTACAAAATCAATGATAACAACCAACTGCTAAACCCAAGTTGATCAAAAAGTAAACATTTAAGCCAAAACACATTCACCCCCCCTCTGTGTTGTATTCATATCTAACAAGTAGGAATAGAACATGTTCCAGTTCCTCAAAATACTTCAGTGGTATAGCATTCTGCTTAATCTGGTATACCTTTCCATCTGTCATAAAATATAACAAGATATGTTCTTTCAAAAAGGTATGGTAAACCATTTGTACAGATTCAAGTCGATTCAATCTTTCAGGAGTTGCTCCAACACTTGGTTCACTTAAGAAAGTTGGATCATTGGTAGTGTTATGTACTCTTCTTTCATCAGAACTATCCAATCCAGATTTATCTCTTGCTTCCTTTCCTGTAACAACTCTTGCTTCAAAACTACTTGTTGTAGTCTTCAAAGGTTGAACCTGTTTAGCTTTGGTGAATCCTGGTAGGAGTATCTTTGAAGGTTTAACATGAGCGATGTCAGAGGTTTCCTTTTCCTTATCTTCTGATATCAAGCCAACTTGAGCTATGTCAGAGGTTGCTTGCTTCACTGTCATATCAGAACTTACTACATCTTGACTCTGAACAACATGAGCCATATCAGAGGTTGTTTGAAAGATCTTCTTTTGCATCAGAGTAAGATTAGCATTTTCTTCTTCATCAATTATTTCTTCATCCATGACTGGCATATAAACCTTTACAGGTTCATCAATTTTTTCTTTGCCCTTGGACCTTGGATCAATTTCCACTTGTGATTTGGATTTGGTTGCCTCAGAACTTGTTCTTTCCTTTATCACAATCCCCTTAGGCTTTGGAAATTTATTTTCAACAACAGAAGCTTTAGATTTTGTCTTGACACCTTCTGCTTTGAGTCTAGCTTCTTCTTCCTTTAGACTCTCAAAGTCCATTCCTAGATTTTCTTTAAAAAATAACTGCTTTGAAATTTCTTCATCAAGTTCCAGATGTTCACCAGAACTTATCCTTTTACCAGTATCAGAACTTATTCTTCTCCCAGTATCAGAACTTGTTCCTTGACTTGTAATTCTAGCTTTACTTGATGAAAATCCTTTTCCTTGACCTTGACCTCTACCCTTGTTAGAGTTTCCCTGGTCATCATTTCCATCATCCTTTCCTTTCAGTGTTTGAATAGATTTGCATTTGGACTTAATCACTTTCTCCCCCTTTTTGGCATCAGCAGGTAAAAGAAGAAAGACAAGAAATTCCACTGAGGATTGGATCTCATTGAGTTGATTTTGGTGAGAAGCTTGATTCTTCAGAATTTCTTCAATTTGAGTTTGTTGCTTCTCTGAGTTTTCTCAATGTAGGCAATTATGTCAAAGGCTGGCTTGAAAAATCTGTTCTTTTCAAGTTTCACATTCATATCTTGCTGGATCAAAGTCTCTTGAATTTTATTCACCTTGGCATGAGTTGTTGAGTGTTAACCCTGAAGGTGCCTAGTACTCAATGCAGTAACTCTCAGCTGTGCCTTGAAATCATTATTTATCAGCATTTCATCAGCTTTTGCCAGATGCTCAGCAAGAATCTTTTCAGAAGGAACAAAACTAACCGTGTTCCATTCCTTAGTCCACTCATTTCCTCTAGGAGTTTCACTCCAAGGTACTGGTGCTTCCCCTGTAACAAACTTCTTGACTAAATCAGCTTTATTAACTGTTTGTTGAGGTGCATGTCCTGATGGACCAGCTGTATCAGCATCTAAATTTGCAGCAGCTTCACCAGTAATATCCTCATTGGTAGCATCAGAACTTGTAGATCCTGCAGTATCAGCATCCTCTGATAAAATAGCAGTATGTGAGGCTATAGAGGCTTCAACATCATCCTCTAAATTCTGATCTGCAGCCAGGTTCTGATCAACATCCAAAATTGATGTTGTTGGTGGAGTGAGTTGAATTGGTGGAGCCTCCAAGTACAAAACCTCAGGCACAATCAAGTTATGAATATCAATTTCAGCACTTGTACCTGGTTCTTCAGTATGTACTGGATCAACTATAGGTGACATAGGAGGTGTAGGAATTCTGTCTTGAGAGCAGTTTCTTGTTGTGGAGAAGGAAGTGATTCAATAACAATTGGTTCTGTTGAGATCAGAGATTCCTGATCCCCTTCCTTAGCTGCTTCCACTACATCTGAATCTGACACAACTATGTCCCTGTGAGCTCTATGTTTCTTTAATTTCTTCAATGGTGGAGACACTATAGGAGCTTTATCATCAAAATTTAACTTTCTAAGCCTTTTGATGGGCCTAGAACTCTCAGTTACAGTATCTTTCTGAGAGGAAACCTTCTCAGCTTCTACAACAACAGGTTCTGATATGGGAACCTGTTCCTCAATTGTTTCCTCAAATCAACAGAATTTAATCAAAACATTCATCACAAAATAAAATTAAAAGTCGATGAAGTAAAGATTAATAAATTGTAATTAAACATGCACAGTCACATAATTTAAGAAATGAAGAACAAATCTTGCAATTAAAGAAAATTTCATTGATATATCAGATGATTACATTTGATGAAATTTAGCAATTACATGCAAAAATTACAAGATAGTCCTATTCTACGATTCCTAACATCAACAGCCTTAGTCCTAGTCTAAGAAGACCTAACGACTAACTCCTTCTGTTGCTGACGAAGAGCACTGCAAGACGGATGATCCGTTCTTGCTGATGGGGAGCTTCTCTCCTTTCCTCTTCCAACCTATCAAGATGGAGGTGATACTCCATTGATAAGAACAAGAGTTCTGTGTGAACCTCTTGTGGAACTGAGTTCCAAAGCTCGTCAGGAATGGCGGTGACATGCCACTCCTGATACCATTCATCACAACTCAACTCGATGTTAAAGGTTTCATAGTTCAGGAACATGTTGAAACGAACCATTTTTGATGATATAAATAAAAAGAGAGTGAGTTTGTGAGAAAATGAAAGATGTTTTGTCTGGAATGAATAATTGGTTTAAATAGCCAATAGAATACCAAGGGACGCGAGGACTGGCAAAAAAGTAAAAATAATTACCCCTCGACTCCCTAGACTGATGTGTAATAATTGCAGTCAGTAAAAGAGCTAAAGCCAGAATTAATGGGCACGGGATATAATAATATTTACTGTGCGCATGCAGTTTTTCAAGACATACACGCTAACCACTAATCCATAATGATTATGACTATTTTATCTCACAATAACCAATATTTTGTAAAAATATTATCGTTCAAGTAATGACCAAAAATAAACCAAGTAAATAAATACTGCCACATCAACATCAGAACTTGATTATTATCAGGATTTAAAAGTCATCAGAATATGGCTCCTTAACTCAAAAAGTGAATGTGTTTTCCTATAATTCTTCATACAAATACTGATATGGTTTCATCAGAACTTAATCATCAGAACTTCCATCAGAACTTGTCCTCGGAATTTATGCAATCTGACATATAAACTGTTCATCTAAAACAACATTTATCACCACGGTAATTTTCATCATTCATATGGAGTGTATGTGGGTGCATTAAGCTAAATATCAGACAAAGAGTAAAGTCTAATTCACGTTAGTACATCTTAGAAATAAGGCATAGCTAAGAACTTTACTAAAAATCTGTCATTATTCTGAAGTCTACTTTAGAATGAGTTCATGCATGAGTCCACCTCAACTGTTTTGTGCTCATTTTATGCATCTTTTGAAATTCTGTTTTACAGTGGCTTCTCAGTGTAAGTGAGTCACGACTGCTTATCAGAATTTATGTTGCTATCAGAGTATTTCTCCAGTAATCATAGAGTGTAAAAAGTCACCAAGAAAATTTTATTTTGCTTTTCTAATGCATATTACTTAATATCAGCAATGCACTTGGGTCTTCCCTTCCACATTTTTACTCTAGATCTCAAAGGAGTACCTGATTTTTATTTCTTTTCTTTTCTTTTTCTTTTGATAAGTGAGGCTTATTAGCACTTAGTACATCCACCAGATTTACTAACATCAGAACTTAACAGATAAGAAGCATTATTCTAGTTTTTGACTTAGTAATAAGATACACAAAGTAAACTTAACTAAGCTCAATATCAGAATTTGCTTGTGTTAAAATATTTCCACATAAACAATTACTTCAAATATGGGATCTTTAGTATATTAAAGACTACTAGGTCAGCATCTAGCACAGTTATCCTCATTGGATTGAATAGTCACAAAAACATTCATATCACTATCAGAGTTTAGAAATTCACATCAGACAACAATCAGTACTTAAGTAATTTTCAATTTAGGCACAGAATACACAAAGACAGTAATATCTGTAAATACTGATCATAAAGTCTGATGCTTCAGAACATAAACTAAGCAGATTTTGAGAAAGAACCTAAAACCATTCCAAGTTCATTTACCAATCTTGTAAAAGTAGCTTCACACAGTGGTTTTGTGAAGATATCTGCTAGTTGTTGATCTGTTGGAACAAAATGCAATTCCACGGTACCTTCATCCACATGTTCTTGTATGAAGTGGTACCTAATGTTGATGTGCTTTGTCATTAAGTGTTGAACTGGATTACCTGTCATAAAAATATCACTTTGATTATTACAGTAAATAGGGATTTTAGAAATTCTAACCCATAATCCAGTAACTGATTCTTCATCCAAAGAATCTGTGCACAACAGCTTCCTGCAGCAATGTATTCTGCTTCTGCAGTTGATGTGGAAATTGACTTCTGTTTCTTGCTAAACCAAGAAACCAATCTGCCTCCAAGAAATTGGCAACTTCCACTTGTGCTTTTCCTGTCAATTTTTCATCCTGCAAAATCTGCATCTGAGTAACCTATTAGCTTAAAGTCTGATTCTCTAGGATACCACAACCCTAGATCAGCTCTACACTTAAGGTACTTGAAAATTCTTTTCACAGCTGTTAAGTGAGGTTCTCTTGGATCTGCTTAAAATCTTGCACAAAGACAGGTAGCATACATGATATCAGGTCTGCTTGTAGTTAGATAGAGTAGAAAGCCAATCATACCTCTGTAATCAGTAATATCTACTAATTTACCAGTATTCTTATCCAACTTAGTTGCAGTGGCCATATGAGTGGATGCACTTGAACAATCTTGCATTCCAAACTTTTTCAACAAATTCCTGGTGTACTTAGATTGACAAATAAAAGTACCTACTTCATTCTGCTTGACTTGAAGGCCCAGAAAATAGTTAAGTTCTCCCATCATACTCATTTAATATCTTGACTGCATCAGCTTGGCAAACTTCTTACAAAGTCTGTCATTTGTAGAACCAAAAATGATATCATCAACATATATTTGCACTAAAAGTAAGTCTTTTCCATGGTTGAGGTAGAATAATGTTTTGTCAATAGTCCCTCTGTTAAATCCACTTTCCAGAAGAAACTGAGCTAAAGTCTCATACCATGCTCTTGGAGCTTGCTTAAGGCCAAAAAGTGCTTTATCAAGCCTGTAGACATGATTGGGAAATTTGGGATCTGCAAAGCCTGGAGGTTGTTCAACATATACCTCTTCTTCCAATTCTCCATTGAGAAAAGCACTTTTCACATCCATTTGAAAGACTTTAAACTCCTTGTGAGCAGCATAAGCCAAAAATATCCTTATGGCTTCCAATCTAGCAATTGGTGCAAATGTTTCATCATAATCAATTCCCTCCTGTTGAGAGTATCCTTTTGCAACCATCCTTGCTTTGTTCATTGTAATTATGCCATCACTGTCAGTTTTGTTTCTAAAAACCCACTTTGTACCAACAATAGACCTGTTCTTTGGTATTGGTACTAGGATCCAAACTTTATTTCTTTCAAATTCATTTAACTCTTCTTGCATTGCTTGCACCCAATCAACATCTTAAAGAGCTTCTTCCACTTTCTTTGGTTCAGTCTGAGAAAGAAAAGAATGATAGAGACATTCATTTGATGTAGCTGTTCTAGTTCTGACACCTGCATCAGGATTTCTAATAATTAAGTCAGGTGTATGTGCTTTAGTCCACTTCCTTGCAGATGGAAGGTTCTCTCTAGAACTGGATACTCCCCCATGATCCATACTGTCTCCATCAACATTTTCTGATGCTCCCCCTGAAATTGTGCTCTCTGAGTTGGATCCTTCAGAATTTGAGTTTCCAGAAATATCAGAACATGAATTTCTAGAATTATCAGAACTTGGCCCATCAGAACTTGACGAATCAGAACTTGAAGAGCCTATTGTAGATTCTGATGCTTCTTGAGATGTGGTTGTATCTTCAGTATGCTCCCCCTGCACAGGTGCATCTTCCTTTGGCGTAGTCACCATAGTTTCAATAACATCAGAGTTTAATCCATCCGAGTTTGCAGTATCAGGATTTAGACTGTCAGGAATTACAGAATCAAAATTTAAAAATTCATTTTCAAATCTCAGCTGATCATGATCATTGAAATCTTCAAGTCCAGTAATCTTCTTATCATCAAAAGAGACATTGATAGATTCCATGATAACCCTTGTTCTTAAATTGTAGACTCTGAAGGCTTTTGTAGAATGTGGATATCCAACAAAAATTCCTTCATCAGCTTTTAGATCAAATTTGGATAGCTGTTCGGGATGAGTCTTAAGAACAAAACACTTGCATCCAAATACATGAAAATACTTCAGATTTGACTTCTTTTTCTTCACCATCTCATATGGTGTTTTTCCATTCTTGTTGATAAGTGTTGAATTCTGAGTAAAACAAGCAGTCTGCACAGCTTCAGCCCAAAAGTAGGTTGACAACTTTGCTTCATCAAGCATAGTTCGTGCAGCTTCAATAAGAGTTCTATTCTTTCTTTCAACAACTCCATTTTGCTGTGGAGTTCCAGGAGCAGAAAATTCCTGCTTTATTCCATGGTCTTTGCAGAACTCTTCCATGATCAAATTCTTGAACTCAGTGCCATTATCACTTCTTATGATCTTCACAGAATCTTTGACCAATTTATCCAGTTGCTTGACATGATCAATCAAGATAGATGCAGTTTCACTTTTTGTGTGCAAGAAATACACCCATGTGTATCTGGTGAACTCATCCACTATGACCATAGCATATTTCTTCTTTGCAATAGACATGACATTCACTGGACCAAATAGATCAACATGTAGTAGGTGATAAGGCTCAAGAATTGACGATTCAGTCTTGCTCTTGAATGAAGATTTTCTTTGTTTTGCCTTCTGATATGAATCACAAAGGCCATCAGGACAAAATACTGATTTTGGCAGTCCTATCACAAGATCTTTCTTGACTAGTTCATTTATATTATTAAAATTTAAATGAGAGAGTTTCTTGTGCCAATCCCAGCTTTCTTCAATTGATGCTCTACTCAACAGACAGATTGCAGAACCATCAGTACTTGTTGAAAGCTTGGCTTCATAAATGTTACCATGCCTGTATCCTTTCAGAACAACTTTGCCTGTAGATTTGCTTACAACTTCACAGTGTTCTTCAAAGAAATCCACATGATAACCTCTGTCACAGATTTGACTCACACTCAGCAGATTGTGTTTAAGTCCTGAGACCAGAGCTACTTTTTCAATGATGACATTCCCAAGATTGATATTGCCATATCCCAGAGTTTTTACAATGTTGCCATCTCCATAAGAAACACATGGGCCAGCTTTCTCCACAAAGTCTGATAGCAGGGCTTTATTTCCAGTCATATATCCTGAACATCCACTGTCCAGAACTAGGATATTTTCCCTGTTTCCCTGCAATCACAAAGACCACTAATGATTAGTTTTAAGGACCCAGACTTGCTTGGATCCTTTATCCTTTTTAAGTTTATTAACATTTACAGCGGATTTAGCATCAGAGTTTATGTTAACATTTTTCTTATCAGAATTTGCAATATCAGACTTTGCATCAGAACTTACACTAGAAGGAATAATGCTAACTTTCTTTACAGAAGGTTTTATTTGATAATAATCATAGTACAAACTATGATATTCCTTAAAAGTATAAATGGAATGCCATAAACTATCACAATGAAAACAAGGATTTTGTGGCTTATATCTAACAGACTGACTCTTAACTCCTGACTTTGAAGGTAAGGAGTTTATGTTCTTATTCTTCCTGCAAAAAGAAGCCAGATGGTTAGAGTTTCCACAATTATGACATGTTTTTCTAGGAGCATTAGGAACAGGCTTATAATTGTTACTTTTGTTCACACCTTCCTTTCCATTCCTATTTTTCCTTGGTGGCTTTACCTTTTTTACATTTTTAACCTCTTTTAGCTTATGCTTAAGCTGCTTCTTAGTCATTAAGCCTATTTTAACTTCAGTTGGCTTATCCTGTTTAGATTTGTCGGAAGTTAATTTCTCCTTAACTTCTGATTCCTCAATATCAATCTTTATAGTTACAAACTTAACAGGATTTACCTTTGGTTTTTGTTTAACAACTATAGCCTCAGTTTCTACAGTTCCCTTACCGTTCTTATCATCTCCATAACCTAAGCCCTCTTTCCAGTTTCCACTACTAAGAATATCCTGAGTTGTTTTACCAGAGTTAGTCCAAGTCCTGATAATTTCTCTTTCCTTTTCTAACTCAGTTTTTAGAGATTCATTCATTTTAAGCACTTCATCTCTAACATAGAAAGCATCATCTCTATCTTTCTGAGTTTGATGGAACATGACTAACTCTTTTTCTAAATAATCATCCCTCTTCTTAAAAGCCAGATTTTCAGAAGTTAACCTATCACATGTTAAAGTCTGATCTCTATAACTAATGAATATGGTTTTAAGATAAGATCTCAACTCAGTAATATTATCAGTATCAAAAGCAAGAGTTGATAGAGGTGCCTTCAATTCAACAGTTTCAAGACTGCTATCAGAATTTGCCATTAAGGCATAATTTACCTCTTTTTCAGAATCTGAAGTGTCTGAATGGTTTTTCTTGCAATCAGGAGAGATATGGCCTTTGTCAGACTTTTCTCCTTTGACTTCAGTCTTTTTGAGCCCTTTCTTTTTAGGACTTCCACCTTTCCTGGAAAGCTTCTTCTCGGAATCTTGTGTCTTGGTGGGCATGGATGGAGTTTGTGTTCCTTCAGACATGATTGTTTTAGATCTTTAAACTGTATGTGTGTTAACAGATCGCTCTAATACCACTTGTTAGGTCACACACACTGTAGAAGGGGGTTGAATACAGTGTTTAGCACAATCAAATCAGATATAAGAACTCAAATAACAGAAAATAAATTTTATTCAACACAATAAACTTTATTACAATATGGAACTGTCCTCCCTCAGTGATGAATAAATTATCACGAGAGCTGCTAGGGTTACAAAGAATAATAACTTCGATAATGATAACACTTATAGTGTACACCCTATGCCTGTGTTTATATACTACACAGTTACAAGATAAATTCTAATTGATATGGAATATAATTCTGCTTCCTAAAATATATCAACTAGTTATCTTTTCTTCCAAGTATTCTATTCTTCATAGAATTCTTTCTTCATGCATAATTCTTTCTGTCTTAGTCTCGATCTTCTTTCCTTTCAATCAGCCGCCTACCTTATCTGAAAGTCATCTTAAGTCCTGCTATTATCTCCTGATAAATATCTTTTGATAACTTAAGTTTTGATAACTTAAGTTCTGATATCTTAAGTTATGTCTTCAGTAAAAGTTCTGATTTCCAGTTAAGTATTGATTTGTCCAGTTAAGTAAGATTTGAAAACTAAACACAAATCATATTACACATGACATTATCAAATATATCTAACATCTACTTCTCTACATGTGTAAATGACTTGTCGATATCCTACATGTGTTTTGACTTGTTGACATCTCCATATCTCTACATGCGCTTTGACTTTTCGATAGGCAATGTGACTTCTCTATAAGGGAGATGACTTCTCTACAAGAGAAATGACTTCTCTACATGTTAATTGACTTCACGATAAGCTTGAGTAGTTCTTGATATACTTTTCGATATTCCATGATCTATGACTTCTCTATATTTGACTTGGAACATTTTTCAATCTATAACATTATTCTTCACCAAATAATATATCTTCATTCTGAGGCAGGATCGGGCTTGATCTTCTTCCAGAGATGTATTCCTAACTTGTTGGTTGTTTATTGAAAAGTACTTCATTCTCGTCTTCTTCAATATTTTTACAGACTCAAAGAATACCATCATAGATTACATAAAACTTACAAGTCAACTGAATCTTAGGATTGCCAAATGACTTAGTCTTGTTATATCAAGGCATATCTTGCACAACAATCTCCCCAAATTTGTGAGAAGATCACTTGTCACAAATTTATGCCTGATAACAAGACTAATTCTATTATAAAATTAAAAATAACACAGATATACAAAGTACATTCTTTTATACATAAATGTCATATGACAATTATAATGAAAATGGAGTTTACTGAATCAGCTAAAATTTTCATATCATGGATGAGCTCTAATCAAGTCCTTTTGCCTGACAAGGCACTCAAGTTCTTTAATGATCTCAGTTTCTCTCAGTGCTTCCACAAGCTTTAGCCATTCACTTAATGAGTAACTGCCTAGATGATCAATTCTGAACCTTGAGAATCTATGAGTCATGATGTTCAGAAACACACCATTTACAGAAACCCTGCTCAATCCTCTAGCCTTCAGTTCATTTGATCTTTTCTCCATTCTTTCTAACTCCATAGCCTTTTAAATAGAATTATCTTCCCTCTCATCCTTCTCCCGTACTCATCTCTCATCCATGTCTTCAAGCCTCTTAGCCAATTCTACCCTGTACATTTTTGTGTATTAGTTATTCTTTGTCATTTAGCTGATCACTCTTTCAAGTTCCAATGTTGAATAGTTTTTAATTACTTCCTTGTTGAGTAGGTTGAATGAGCCATCCTTGAAGTGAATTTTCAATTCTCGAAAAGTATCCACAAAAACTTTATTTATGAGTTCAAATTGTTACTCATTGTAGTCATCTTCTGATATTTATAGAAAATCATGTTGATTAAAATAATCCCACAATGCTTCCATTTCAACCTTGTTCTTCTTCAGTTTTCTTCCAACAGACTTGAAGTATGTTTTGACTGGTGGCTTAAATGATAGAGGTTTGGCTGGTTTCTTCAGAGAGGTTTTATTGGATACGACATGTATCTTTAGTAGAGAGTTAGCTATGAGTTTGTGGAAATGTTTAGGCTTGGAGGTTTGAATGTTTTGAGTTTTTGATTGGCTAGGGATTTGGTTTAGGGTATTCTGAGTTGGAGATTTTTGGTTCATTGGTGTTTTCTTTGTGTCTCTCCCATCTTTGTCATCCTGACTCTTCTTCTTTCCTCTTTCTCTATCCGTTCTTTTCTTTTCATCACCCTTGCTACTTTTTCCATCATTATGACTCCCACTGCTTTTGCTAGAGTGACTTGGATTTGAGCCAAAAGATTTGTGTTCATCTTTCTTTTTCTCATCATCATCCTTTTCATCATCTTTGTCATTTATAGCAACAATAGATAGCATACTCTCAGCATTGTGAATGTATCTCCCTAATATAATGATCATTTTAAGATCATCAACATGCTTGATCTTCTTCACCTTCAATCATGTTTCTATCACAATCATCAGCTTCTTGTTCTTCATGACACAGTGCTTAGGAATCAGAAAGTGTTTGCATTTATTGGTAATTGGGCATATGTAAGCCACTCCTTTTATAGGTTTGAGATAGGCTTCAGGAAAGGCTCCTTCTTGTCCTTCTTTTATTTTCCTTAGCAATTGAGTGTCTTCTGGAGTCATCACCTTAACTTTATTGATGAAGATGTCCAATTTTAAGGCTCTCCTAGACTTGAGAAAAGCTAGAGAGACCTGCATACACCTATCAACTCCATTTTCCTTGATGTTGACTAGAACCCTCTTTTCCCTTTAATATGTACTTGGTGACTAAAACCACCCTCAAGAAGTTGATTTTTCTGTCAATAACACAATTATATGTATGGTGGTTGCGGTTTACTGAGACCCTCAGGAACTCTAATTCACCAAACTGCTTGTCAAAATAAGAGCCTTCAGCTACCTTTTTGAGTCTATCTTCTATACTAAACTCTGCCTGAGTTAAAGATCTGATTTGGGATTCCATCTCCCCCTTAGGTTAGTTATCACGTTGAATGGGGTGCTGAGATCACTGAGCCCTGACAATTTGTGGAGTTTCTTGAAGTGGAACTTTTAAAGCACCCATGATAGCTCCATGTGACACACTTGTCTGTATTTGAAAATAATTCTTGGATTCTATCAAGGGATTGATGTCATTTTGCTGGCTTTGAACTTTTACAGTGAGAAGATTGACTTGAGAGATCAAGGTTGCATTAGATGATTGAAGTTCAACCACTTGGGATTGAAGAGATTGAATCTGTGCATTTGAAGGAGAAGTTTCATTAGTAAACACCCCAACACCAAAGCTCTCCTGAACCACCCTTCTGACTTCCTCAGCCATCAAAGAAGAATGTTCATATCTGGATTTGTGAAGCTGATATAGATTGACATTAATGTCATTATTCTGAGAGATATGACTCTGCAGAACTGTGTGTAAGGCTAGAAAAGACTCCCTCAGCTGCTTGATGCTAGTTTCTATACCTGTGAGATTGGAGGTGGCCAGCTTCTTAGAGAATTTGTTGAACTTATTCTTGATCTCAATCTGAGTTGATAGGAGCTCATCAATTCTCTTGCTCACCATCTCTTTTAAGCTTCCTTGATGAGCATCTAGAGTATTTTTAGTGTTTTTTCAATACAATGGAAAGCCTTGAGTTGTGTCTTGTAGACCTCTGTGATCGCATCATACACTTCCTGAGGAGTAAACACCTTAGCATTGCTACCTAAGATTGTGACATACTCCTCCATAAACCTCATCAAGGCTTCCCCTATGTCAATATTAAAGGCCTTCGACAGCCAGGCATCAACATGCCATCCTGTTGAGCTTCATCATCTATCTTTGCCTATTGATCTTCAATATCTTCCTTGTTAGATGGCAGAATGGCTTGTTAATCTTGATTTGACATGTCATATGTTGTGACGCTCTCCAAACTCGGGTCAGAAATTTGGGGATCACAGCACACACACACACACAATATAAACCTGTATATGAAATAATAATTGTAATGACCCTACACTACTCAACCACGGATCGCAATAGGTTAAAGTATAAAACAAGCCACATCCTTAACTTATATTACATCGTACCAAATACCAACTAGTTTAACTTACAATTGATAATAAAACATTCTTATAAACTTGTAAAACTCATTACTAAAGTGTAAATCTCCTTCTATCTCGATCCGACTCAACCTGGAATCCTAGCTCGCACACTAGTCTGGGAATCCTCGCTACCAATAGTTTCCTTTTTAACTGGAAAAGAACATAAAAAGAATCACAAGGGTGAGCTAACTAGCTCAGCAACTTATACAAACAATAACTGAGGTTAAACAATGATTAGTTGAAATGATTCAGAGGAATCAAGTTCTTTGTTGAGCAATTATTAGAATTGGATATTCACTTTTAATTTTTTCAAAAACCAAGGTTAGTTCGCTCATCAGACACGCACAAACCCCGAGCAAGGCACACAACTCTGCTCTATATACTGGATCCATGTCACACATTGGCCTAATATGACCGCGAATTTGGTCTGACCACGAATCTGGTACACATTTTGAAAACTTCCAATTCTATAACAATTCAATATGGTAAACGATATAATTCAATAAATCGAGATCATAATCAACATTGATAAAACATCTGTCTCAAAGTATACTACAATTTATGAGTATCGTAAAGGTATATCAAGGCATGTATGAAGAATGACGTCAAGCCTGTAGTAAAATCAGGTAATAGATGAGCAATGGTTTAATGGTTATACAAGGTTTGGTTATCTGATATTACCAATTATTGTAGAAAGTAGGAGTTATTATATGTTCAAGCAATTCTGTTTTAGTGTTTGGTGTATGGTGTGGATGTATTTGTGGAGTAGTATCATATTTATGTGCTTTAGTATCTGGGAATTCAACATTCAGTGGTTTACAATGAATAAGGCTTACAGTTCAAGTATCAAATGATCTGGTCAGGGTTCAAGGCTAGATAGTTTAACTAGCACATGCTACCATATGATACAGCTCAATTATATCCAAAGCACTTGCAATATAAAACAAGAATTGTTCAGAGTACTTGCAATATATCTCAAGAAAGGTTCAGAATAACTTGCCTTATCAGAAATGATTTCCAACTTCACTTGCACCCGTCTAACGGTTTTATTCAACAACCACTTATCTTCCTTTTCTATGCCTCGCTTCCTCTATTAAACATAACAATTATTTATCAATACTCAATCTCAAATCATTCTAATCATCACACAGACGCCACAAGATTCTATCTACCCTTCATTTAACCCAAATCTGCCTTATGGATTGAAAGTTATGATTAAAACAATTAAACAATACTTATATAGACATATAACACATCAATCAGGTAACATATAGCATATATCACACAAGGTATTCGATAAAAAATTTCAAATAAAGTTCGGGGTTAAAATAATTATTTATGTCATTTAATACGAATTTTTGAACATTTTTCGGGTTAAAACGGGTAACGGAATCATTTTATAAATAAGTAACAAGCTTCGAATACCCAAACTGGCTTTAAAATTATTTTTAAATAATTATCGAGCATTAAAAAAAATATAAAAAATATTTTAAAGCTTGAAACTATTTTTCAAAATTTTTAAATAGAAAAGTAATTAACTCCAAATAAATAAATAAATAATTAAAATTAATTAATAAATAAATAAATTATTAATCAATTAATATTTAAATTAATTGACCAATTAGATAATTAATTATTAACTAAAATTAATTAATTAAAAAATTCAGATTTAATTCTGAATTTTTAAATCATTAAAAAGTATTTTTAGAATTAAAAATGAATTTTAGGAAATAAATAGAATTTTTGAATTATTTTTAAAAAGAAAATCCCAGAAACAAGATTTGAAAATGCAACTAAACAAAAGAAGATCAAAAGCGGGTCAGAATTTTGGAAAAATGGGTCGAGAACGGGTTGCCAAGAACAACCCAGGCCAACCGGGACTTTTGCAGAATCCGACGAGGTCGGGAAATTCCGGTGACCTTAATCATTATTCGAATCGATACAATTTGGTCTGGTTCTTGCTTGGAATCCATTCAGAATCTTTCCAGAAACACAAATCAAGCAACAAACGTCACAGACAACACCTAGAGCATAAAGTCCGGCCTAATCGGTCATAAACTCCGGCGAAAGGTTCAAAAATCTAGCAAACACCATCCCAGAATCCTCTGGCCATCAAACCAATATCATTCGATTCCTTTTTACACGATCTATCTATTGGTACTATCAATTTCACTAATAACCCTTAGATCAAAGCCCCCCAAATTTCAATTAAAAACATTCAAAGTATATAAATCCTAATTTTATAAATTTGAAAATCAAACATAGATTTCTCTGTGATATGAAGCTCAAAATTAGTCATATAATATATCAAATTGACCAAAATTCAATTATCTACAAAATACAATCATCAAAACACATAAACAACATCAAAATTAAAAAGTCCTAATTTAATCAAATTAAATTCGAATTTAATTAAAAATATAGAATAATATTGTTAGGGCGAAATCACGCACTAATATTCACGCAAGTATACGCGTTCGCAAGTAATATAGAATACTTTCTAGTTCGTTCCCTCAGAGACTCAGACTAATTTATTGTCTAATTTAACTCACTCACCAATGTATGATTACTTCTCAATGTTAAGATAATAACACTTAAAATTGTTGATTAAATATTAACTATAATTAACTACTTAATTAACCACTTAACTAACACTTCAATTTATCAATAATAAAACACTCATGAGATCACAACTTCATTATTACTTCCTTCTATAGCCATTGTTATTACCTTTAGCATGTGACAGTGATGATATTAATCGAATAACACGAAACTGATAAAAGCCAACTTTCATTGTACTAATACCATTCTACCAAATATCCACAATTAAGATAGAAATTGAATAGTCATCAATTATATTGAGTTCCTATATGTCTACAGAAATTGACAACACAACGATTTAAGCACAAGTTATTCCTTTTGATTACATAGGGCAAATAAAACTATTAGAGTTACCCACTAATCATGCACAACGTACATGAACCTATGCTAGCATGGCAAGTTCTAAATCTCAAGATCCACCGTCGCTTCACAAGAGATTAACACCCTATCTTATATGTTCGTGACGCACATAAGACGAATACGCACAACCAATACTAGATATCATGCAATCATCACACACTAAAGTATTAAACAATTAAATAAAGAATTTCATAGTAAATCCGTTGCAACCCCATGATCACGATTAGCCCATAATAGAACTTATCGCCATCATGGGTTCATATGAAATCATGATAAACGAACACAAGAAAATAACAACTAAACTAATTATATTAAAACAGAGTACGTCACAAGAGTAAATAAGTCAAAGCAAGAAAACTAGCATCCAACGTTACAACAAAACAAGAACCACAAGAATATATGCTTCCTCTTCGTTGCTGTGTGCTAAATCGGTCTTCTTCCTTGTCTCCTTCGCTTCTTGCAAAACACAATCTAAAACATAATCCCCCCTTAATACTCTCTGAAAAACGTCTCAAATCTACTTATATAATAGTCCCATAAAACTCAGATTACATAGAAGTTGGAAGCCAAACAGAAGTAGAAGTCTAAAACAATATATTATTTTCCCCGACCCTGCGCGGCCGCTCAGCATTTCTGCGCGGGCGCGCAAGGCTGCTGCGCGGCCGCTCAGCATTGCTGCGCGGGCGCGCAGGACCCTACTGGAAAATTTCCAGGCTTGCTCCGTTTCTTCGCCGTAATCTGCCCGTTCTTTTCCTCTCGCAATGGTGAACACATGCCAAGGCTTATTCTTGATGATTCCTCCTCCGAAATGCAACTAATACCCTGAAATGCATAAACACTAGAAAAACGCATCAAATACACAAAATACTTGATTTCAAGACACCAATTTAAGCCATTTTAAGACGTTCTAAGTGGTATAAAATGCCACTTATCACACCCCCAAACTTAAATCGATGCTTGTCCTCAAGCGTCACAGACTCAAAAACAAATAAAAATATGCATGAATACAATCTATAT
The DNA here is from genome assembly GCF_009905375.1 of Apium graveolens. Classification (NCBI taxonomy): domain Eukaryota; kingdom Viridiplantae; phylum Streptophyta; class Magnoliopsida; order Apiales; family Apiaceae; genus Apium; species Apium graveolens. The sequence goes on from NC_133653.1 coordinate 49,816,313, forward strand.
GAAAATGCAACGATCCCCCTTACTACAATTAACCAACCAAATTGTCACGCCTCAACGAATGCAGTTAGACACTAAAGATCAAGAAACTCATGCAAACGGACATACCGCCAGAAACGTGGTGTGTGCAAATGCTTAACAGATATGCTTCGGAACTAGACTAATTACTATGACTAGACTATCCTCAAGGCAATCCTACGATTATACAAAGAATAAAAATTCTAGGCACAAAGTGATATACAACAATACAAGAACTTTGGAGCTTACTACGGAATCGTGCTTTTTATTTACAACGCAAATGCTTATTTGACCGTGCAATGAGTGCGGTCCACAAAAGACTTATACAATGGTATCCATGTAACGAGCGTTAGGTTAGCGGATCCCAGACTCTAAAAGCCTTAGGTCACTAGGCACAAAGTCCCCTAAGAACTTAATAACTCGAATACCAAAGAGCCCACTCTTGATCAACTACGCAAATTTTTTTTTCTTTTTTTAACTCTGAGCAAGTGCGTTTCGCTCCATCTTGCTCAACCCTAGACTACTCGCATAACATGCGAGCCGGCTACTAGCCATTTGACGCCTAGCCACAACTAGCAACAAATTCCAATTTTACTCCATTTTTTTTTCTTTTTTATGCCTTTACCACTAAGAACCTATTATCAAATTCTAAGCATAATAAATAGATTATCCTCGAAAATAATCAGATCATAACAACAATCTAGTCCTTCAGCATTCTCTAAGACTTAGTGACAATACAAGTGCTTCTAGCATGCATATCAACCTACACAACTTAATATCACTTTAATGCTATCACTACACTCGCATTAATATCACAATTCAGTCGATAAATCATTGCAAAAGGGATCATGGTATATGCATGAGCTATATGATATGACAAAAAAATAAATCTATACATAAAAAAAACTATATGGCAAAAATTATGCAACTATATGAACTAACTATCATGAATATGCAACTATATGACACACAGAAAATATTCCTTAACTACCACCCCCAAACTTAAAATCTTCACTGTCCCCAGTGAAGGTAGTAGAAAGGAACACATGGTATACCTACTCGGAGTCATCATCATCATCACCCTCAGTGGGTGGAGTATCAGGCGGCGGGTATGCAGAGTCCTCACCAAAAACTGGCCACTGGATATCAGCTCCAAGGCCTCGAAAAGCAGTCCCTAACGCAAGGGTGAGCTCCTGAGCAAACCTGCTCTGCGTCTCATACATGGCATCCATCCGCCGTGAAAGCCTCCTATACTGGGCATCACCCATCCCAGCACCCTCCTGAGCTCTCGAAGAACTAGCCTCACCACGCCCTGGCCTGGCCATAGTAGCACCTCGTGCTGGACGCCCTCCTGGAAGATGATAACCCAGCCCATGCTCCTCAGGCTCACCACCGGTCCACTCCTGCATCCCATTCAGAGTGCCAGAATCTATAGGAGCTGCTGGCAACTGCAACTGCTCATGAGCCGGCCAGTTCACTCCTACTGCACGGCATAGCTTTGTAACCGTGGATGCATAAGGGATGTTCATATGCTTTGCTCCCCTCAAAAACTTCAGAATTCCTTGGTAGATAAACTCACCAAGGTCCACATAGTATTCCTCATTCAGAATTCCCCACAACAACTGTGCTCTCTCAACTGTGACCTCGTGTGCATGTGAAGAAGGCAAAATATTAGCACATATAAATGCGTTCCATGCACGGGCATACCTGTTCATGGCGATCGCCGGAAAGTGACGATACTCATTATTGGCTGGACTGCGGTTCCAAACTGTGCCCGGTCGACAGAGAGTCGCACAAATCAAATCCAAGTCAAAATCCTCAGCAGTCTTTTCATTCCAGTTCTCCTCCTCGGGCTTCCTCTCTCGCTGTCCAATCACTCGGCGAATCGCCGCAGGATGATAATCAACCGTCAGCCCCCGAACTATAGAAAACCCATTCTTTTCAGCCTTCACGTTCGTGTAGAACTCGCGAACAACACTCATCGGTACTGCTTCGGGTGACTCACAAAAAGCTATCCACCCCTTCTCTGCAATCATGGGCAACAACTCACCATCCCTCCCTGATGGTAAAAACCCCCTTTCTTTCAGAATCGGCTTCCCCAACAGCCTAGTGTACTCCTCCTCCGCGGCTCTGTCAGTTAACCGAGGCCTTGCAGTAGTACCCCTTGATGAATCAGCAGTAGGAACTGTGCTGCTGCTGTCAATAGTGCGTGCTCTCTTGGGTGTCATTGATTTGTGAATAAAAGTGTGTAAGAACTGATTTTTGATGTTTATGAGAGGGTTTAAGTGTAGGAAGTTGTGGGAGATATGTAGGATAGGTGTATGTATATATAGGGTGTGGAGTAGGTTAAATTAGATTAGGAGTGGGGTTGAGGGATAAAATCATGGGGTAATGGGAAAAGAATTCGTGGGTTTATGGGCTGTAATGGGTTTTTATGTTTTTGTTTTTTTTTTTCTCTGAACTGTAAAAAAAAATTCTGGAACTCGACCCCTGCGTGGCCGCTCAGCATTTCTGCGCGGGCGCGCAGCAAGCTGCGCGGCCGCTCAGCATAGCTGCGCGGCCGCGCAGAGGGTCTCTGGAAATTTTTTTTTCAGCCCCTGTTTTCTGATTTTTTTTTGTGTTTTTGGATAGGTTATTAACTTCTAAGGGTTCCTGTAACAACAATTCATGGGTTGCCTCCCACGCAGCGCTTCTTTTTCGTCATTAGCTTGACGTTCCGTTCCTTTCTCACGTAGTCAACAAAATGGCACTAACCACCTCTCGGTTTGCCATGTCCCCATAGTAGTGCTTCAACCGCTGACCGTTAACCTTGAATGCTTGGTCCGAATCATTCTCAAAAATTTCCACCGCTCTATGTGGAAACACAGTTTTGACAATAAAAGGTCCAGACCACCTTGATTTCAACTTCCCAGGAAAAAGTCGGAGCCGAGAGTTGAATAACAGAACTTGTTGCCCTGGCACAAACAACTTAGGATGTAGCTTCCTATCATGCCACCTTTTCACCTTTTCCTTATACATTTTGTTATTCTCGTACGCTTGAAGTCGAAATTCATCAAGTTCATTAAGCTGAAGCATTCTTTTCTTACCAGCTGCATCTAAATCCAGGTTCAATTCTTCAATGCCCAGTAGGCCTTATGCTCAAGCTCCGCCGGTAGATGACATCCCTTACCGTACACCAACTGAAATGGTGACATCCCAAGTGGAGTTTTGTATGCTGTTCTGTAAGCCCAAACAGCTTCATCGAGCTTTAAAGACCAATCCTTCCTTGACGGACAAACAACCTTCTCTAGAATGCGCTTTATCTATCTGTTAGACACTTCCGCTTGACCATTTGTTTGCGGATGATAGGCAGTAGCTACTCGATGATTCACATTATAACGCTGCATCATAGAAGTGAACTTACGGTTGCAAAAATGCGATCCTTCATCACTTATGATTACCCGAGGTGTTCCAAACCTTGTGAAAATTTGCTTATGAAGAAAATTTAGCACTGCCTTTGCATCATTTGTCGGTAAAGCTTTAACTTCGACCCATTTTGAGACATAATCGACTGCCAGCAAGATGTACTGATTATTGCAAGACGAGATAAAAGGCCCCATGAAATCGATTCCCCATACATCAAAGACCTCGACTTCAAGCATCACATTTAATGGCATCTCATCCTTCCTTGACAAATTTCCCACTCTTTGGCAATGATCACACCTTAAAACAAACTGATGAGCATCCTTGAACAAGGTGGGCCAGAAAAAACCTGCTTGCAGAATACGAGCTGCCGTTTTCTCACCTCCATAGTGTCCACCATAAACCGTGGAATGGCAGTCTCATAATATGCCCTCCGTCTCACAGAACGGGATACATCTCCTGATGATCTGGTCAGCTCCCTGTCTAAACAAATATGGTTCATCCCACATATACCACTTCACCTCATGCAGAAACTTCTTCTTTTGCGCGGATGTCAAATTGGGAGGCATTATATTGCTGACAAGATAGTTTACAATATCTGCAAACCATGGTTCTTCCTCCTGAATTGCAAACAACTGCTCATCCGGAAAAGATTCATTGATTAACGTCCTATCTTGTGAAGTAGAATCGGGATTCTCCAACCTAGAGAGATGGTCAGCTACTTGATTCTCGGTACCTTTTCTATCTTTGATCTCTAACTCAAATTCCTAAAGTAAAAGCACCCAACGAATGAGTCTCGGCTTCGAATCCTTCTTAGAAACCAGATAGCGAATAGCTGCATGATCAGTTAATACTGTCACTTTCGTACCAAGCAGATAAGATCGAAATTTCTCAAAGCCAAAGACTATAGCCAAAAGCTCCTTCTCAGTAGTGGTGTAGTTCAATTGGGCCCCATTTAAAGTCTTACTCGCATAGTAGACCACATGGAAGAGATTTTTCTTGCGCTGTCCCAGAACTGCACCTACCGCATAGTCACTCGCATCACACATCATCTCAAACGGTTCTGTCCAATCTGGTGCTGTAATAACCGGTGCCGTGATCAAACTCTCCTTGAGAGTCTCGAATGCTGCCAAACATTCATCATCAAATTTGAAAGGCACATCTTTCTCAAGTAAATTGCACAACGGCTTAGATATCTTTAAAAAGTCCTTGATGAATCGCCGATAAAAATCCGCATGACCGAGAAAACTACGGATTCCTTTCACTGAATTAGGTGGGGGAAGATTTTCAATGACTCCCACCTTGGCCTTGTCCACCTCTAGACCTTTGCTAGAGACCTTATGCCCAAGGATAATGCCTTCACGCACCATAAAATGACATTTCTCCCAATTAAGCACCAAATTAGTTTCCACGCATCTTTTGAGTACTGCGCGCAGATTATTCAAGCATTCATCATATGAGTGTCCAAAGACGGAGAAGTCATCCATGAACACTTCGACGTTATTTCCAATCATGTCAGAGAATATAGCCATCATACATCTCTGAAAGGTGGCCGGGGCGCCACATAACCCAAACGAAACTCTACGAAAAGCAAATGTGCCAAATGGACAAGTGAAGGTAGTCTTTTCCTGATCCTCTGGTGCAATACAAATCTGATTATACCCGGAATACCCATCCAGAAGACAAAAATACTCATGTCCCGCCAATCTGTCAAGCATTTGATCAATGAATGGGAGAAGGAAGTGATCCTTTCTTGTGGCTTTATTCAATTTTCTATAATCCATGCATACTCTCCATCCTATAACTGTTCGAGTAGGGATGAGCTCATTCTTTTCATTTGCGACCACAGTGATACCTCCCTTCTTAGGAACACATTGTACAGGGCTCACCCACGAGCTGTCAGAAATAGGATAAATGATGCCTGCATCTAGCCATTTCAGAATTTCTTTCTTCACCACCTCCTTCATGATTGGGTTCAGTCTTCGCTGTTGTTCCACAGTTGGCTTACTACCTTCCCCTAACAGAATTTTATGCATACAATATGAGGGACTTATCCCCTTGATGTCTGCTATAGTCCATCCTATAGCCGATTTGAATTCTCTCAAAATCCTTAAGAGCTTGTCTTCCTCACTACCTGAAAGGTCAGCTGAAATAATAATAGGTAACGTAGATGAATCACCTAAAAAGGCATACCTCAAGTGTTCAGGTAATGGTTTGAGCTCTAAGGTAGGCGCTTCCTCTATTGATGGTTTGAGCTTCCCTTCAGCGTTTTTGAGGTCAGAAGTACCAAGAGATTCAAATGGTATATCTAGCTTTCGCTTCCAGGGAGAAGCGTTCAGATATTGTAATTGCTCGTTGCTATCTTCATCATCACTGTCAAATTCCCCCACTAAGGCCTTTTCCAATGCATCAGACATTAGCATGTGATCGAGTTCCGAAGTAACCGCAGAATCAATCACATCTACTTTTAAGCACTCCTCATCTTCTGTAGGGAATTTCATTGCCTTGAATACGTTGAAGGTCACATCCTGATCTTGAACCCGCATAGTAAGTTCTCCTTTTTGCACATCTATCAAGGTACGGCCAGTCGCCAAGAAAGGCCTCCCCAAGATTATGGGAATCTTTTTATCTTCCTCAAAATCCAGAATAACAAAATCAGCAGGAAAGAAGAGCTTATCCACTTTGACGAGCACATCCTCAACTATGCCCCTTGGGTAAGTAATGGAACGGTCCGCCAATTGTAGCGACATGTATGTGGGTTTTGGATCAGGTAGGTCCAGCTTTTTAAAGATCGACAAAGACATCAGATTAATGCTTGCTCCCAAATCACAAAGGCACTTGTCAAAAGTTAGATTGCCAATGGTGCAAGGAATGGTGAAGCTTCCCGGATCTTTCAGTTTTGGTGGTAACTTTTGTTGCAGAACCGCGCTGCATTCTTCCGTGAGAGCAACGGTTTGAAGGTCATCCAGTTTCACCTTCCTTGAAAGAATAGTCTTCATAAACTTTGCATAACTAGGCATTTGTTCCAGAGCCTCAGCGAAAGGTATATTGATGTGAAGTTTCTTGAACACCTCCAGAAACTTCCCGAACTGTCTATCCAGCTTTTGTTGCTGCAATCTCTTAGGAAAAGGTGGTGGAGGATAGAGCTGTTTCTCCCCTGTATTAGCCTCAGGCAGAGTGTGTTCAACAGTAGTCTTCCTTGGTTCCGCCGCTTTCTCCCTTTGCTTAGATTCTTCATCTCGAACTTCAGCTTCGACTTCTTTTGCCTTTTCAGCATCAGCTACTTTTCCAGACCTTAAGGTAATAGCCTTGACTTGCTCTTTAGCTTCCTTCCTGCCTGGTACTTCCGTGTCACTGGGAAGAGTGCCAGGTTGACGATTGAGCACTGCATTGGCTAATTGACCGATTTGATTTTCCAAGGTCTTGATAGAAACCGCCTGACTCTTGCACAACAGCTTAAGTTCCTCAAAATCAGCACTAGTAGGTGCAGCTGCATTTCCCTGTTAAGGATATGATTGTCTTGTAGCATACTGCTGTGGTTGCTGGAATCCAGGTGGGTTAAACTGTTTACTCACTCCTTGCTGATATGGTGGCTGAATAGCATTCTGATTATTTCCCCAGCTGAAATTTGGATGATTTCTGTTGTTAGGATGATAGGTCGCTGGCACAGGCTGCTGTTGTCGCTGATAATTATTCACATACTGAACAGATTCGTTGACAAGAGAACACTGATCCGTAGCATGAGAACCTGCACAAAGCTCACAAACCATAGCTATTTGATTAACTCCATACGTAGCCAAAGAATCAACCTTCATTGATAGCGCTTGGAGCTGGGCTGCAATAGCGGTGGCTGCATCAACTTCCAGAATACCTGCTACCTTGCCTGATGTCATCCTCTGAGTTGGGTTTTGATGCTCATTTGCAGCCATCGTCTCAATAAGATTGTACGCCTCAGTATAGCTTTTAGCCCATAAGGCGCCTCCAGCTGCTGCATCGAGCATGGGCTGAGATTGAGCCCCCAAACCATTATAAAAACCAGTGATTACCATCCAATCCGGCATTCCATGATGTGGACATTTTCTCAACATTTCCTTGTAGCGTTCCCAAGCCTCGCACATAGATTCTGTAGGTTGCTGCGCAAACTGAGTTAGAGCACTCCTCATAGCAGCAGTCTTTGCCATTGGATAAAACTTCACCAGAAACTTTTGCGCAAGATCTTGCCACGTAGTGATTGACCCAGCTGGTTCAGAATGTAACCAGTCTTTAGCCTTATCCTTCAGTGAGAATGGGAAAAGTCTCAACTTGATAGCCTCATCAGTCACGCCATTATACTTAAAAGTGCTGCAGATCTTGACAAAATTCCTTATGTGCATGTTGGGGTCTTCAGTTGCCGCTCCTCCAAAAGAAACAGAATTCTGCACCATCTGAATAGTGCCCGGCTTGATTTCAAAGGTGTTAGCTTGAATAGCCGGATGAAGGATGCTTGACTGAATGTCATCAATTTTAGGCCGAGAAAAATCCATAAGAGCTGGATCAGCTTGAACAATATGATCTCCCATGTTTACTGGTTCTTTCTGCTCAGTTCCTGAATCCGAATCCTCAAAATCTAACTTCTCCGGTGTATCAAGAACTTCGTCTTTCTCCTCAACTGTATCTAAGGTCCTCTTGCGAGCACGAAAACGAGTTTGCATAAACGTTTGCTAAAGTACCTGAAACACAACCGAAAAGAGTAATTAACTACTACGTCCTAATCACTGAGTCCTAATGACCAATGATGGTAAGTACATAAACTAAACAAATACGCCGAGTCCCCGGCAGCGGCGCCAAAAACTTGTTAGGGCGAAATCACGCACTAATATTCACGCAAGTATACGCGTTCGCAAGTAATATAAAATACTTTCTAGTTCGTTCCCTCAGAGACTCAGACTAATTTATTGTCTAATTTAACTCACTCACCAATGTATGATTACTTCTCAATGTTAAGATAATAACACTTAAAATTGTTGATTAAATATTAACTATAATTAACTACTTAATTAACCACTTAACTAACACTTCAATTTATCAATAATAAAACACTCATGAGATCACAACTTCATTATTACTTCCTTCTATAGCCATTGTTATTACCTTTAGCATGTGACAGTGATGATATTAATCGAATAACACGAAACTGATAAAAGCCAACTTTCATTGTACTAATACCATTCTACCAAATATCCACAATTAAGATAGAAATTGAATAGTCATCAATTATGTTGAGTTCCTATATGTCTACAGAAATTGACAACACAACGATTTAAGCACAAGTTATTCCTTTTGATTACATAGGGCAAATAAAACTGTTAGAGTTACCCACTAATCATGCACAACGTACATGAACCTATGCTAGCATGGCAAGTTCTAAATCTCAAGATCCACCGTCGCTTCACAAGAGATTAACACCCTATCTTATATGTTCGCGACGCACATAAGACGAATACGCACAACCAATACTAGATATCATGCAATCATCACACACTAAAGTATTAAACAATTAACTAAAGAATTCCATAGTAAATCCGTTGCAACCCCATGATCACGATTAGCCCATAATAGAACTTATCGCCATCATGGGTTCATATGAAATCATGATAAACGAACACAAGAAAATAACAACTAAACTAATTATATTAAAACAGAGTACGTCACAAGAGTAAATAAGTCAAAGCAAGAAAACTAGCATCCAACGTTACAACGAAACAAGAACCACAAGAATATATGCTTCCTCTTCGTTGCTGTGTGCTAAATCGGTCTTCTTCCTTGTCTCCTTCGCTTCTTGCAAAACACAATCTAAAACATAATCCCCCCTTAATACTCTCTGAAAAACGTCTCAAATCTACTTATATAATAGTCCCATAAAACTCAGATTACATAGAAGTTGGAAGCCAAACAGAAGTAGAAGTCTAAAACAATATATTATTTTCCCCGACCCTGCGCGGCCGCTCAGCATTTCTGCGCGGGCGCGCAAGGCTGCTGCGCGGCCGCTCAGCATTGTTGCGCGGGCGCGCAGGACCCTACTGGAAAATTTCCAGGCTTGCTCCGTTTCTTCGCCGTAATCTGCCCGTTCTTTTCCTCTCGCAATGGTGAACACATGCCAAGGCTTATTCTTGATGATTCCTCCTCCGAAATGCAACTAATACCCTGAAATGCATAAACACTAGAAAAACGCATCAAATACACAAAATACTTGATTTCAAGACACCAATTTAAGCCATTTTAAGACGTTCTAAGTGGTATAAAATGCCACTTATCAAATATCATATGATTCTACAGTTAAATAGATTGAAGAACTTGATTCTACTTGTCACGAGCTTCGATTCGACTACTAGGACACCAAAATCGAAGTTCGATAACGCCTTCGAATACTCATTTGATTATGAAGAACGCGATGAATATTACTGTTTTCTCTGGATAATTATATAATTTTACTGTTTGTTTGTGTTTATATGCATAAAATAAAGTACTGTAAGCGCTATTTATATTCATGGAATATTGGTACCCCGTTAGATCATATCGGATATTAAAATAGAATACTTAATAAAACTGATCCAATTCGGTACCGGTTTTAGAATAAACATCAAAATCGGGCTTTTAAATAAAGTTTTGGAGTTTCGAGCTTTTGTTTACACGTACTATGAGAAGATAATAGTATTTTAATCAAAATGTCTTATATATCGAAAATATCTAGTTTACCGGTTTACCAGAACGATTAAATAATACTGTAAATTTTGTACCGGGAATCGTACAGATAAATTCGCACTCCAGATCAAAAAAGTCGAAACACGAAAAATGCTCGGAATAATCAAATTAGGCTAGAAATGAGTTCTCCCGTAACTTCCGGGTAGTAAAAATCTAAAATTTGTTGAAGTTGAACGATTTCTGAATAATCAAAATAATTAATATTTAAATCAAAAAATAATTATTTAAATCTATAAATCAATTATAAAATCATATAATAACATATAAATTATTAGAAACATATCAAAATATTCTATACCTCATTCTGGGAATATAAAATTAAAATTCTCAAATTTTATCACATATAAACATCAAACACAGACATAATTCACCAAAAATTCATACAGTAAGCACATAATATTCATTTTTGGACAAAAAGAATTACACGATATATCCCGGATATTACATCCTTCCCCCTTAAAAGAATTTTGTCCTCAGAATTACTTAAGCAAACAAATGAGGGTACTTCTCACGCATATCACTTTCTAACTCCCAAGTTGACTCTTCAAGCATTGGGTTTCTCCACAATACTCTTACTAGATTTACAACATTATTTCTCAACACTTTCTCTCTTCTTTCTTGAATCTCTATTGGACTCAATTATTCCCAAACAATACAACAAGAATTATAGGGGGGGGGGGTTGAATGTAATTCTAGCTTCTTTTTCTGATTTTAAGAATGTTCTTACTTAATATATATGACTATGTTTGATTTTCAAGAAGTGCGGAATGAAAGTAAAATAGAAATCAAAACACAAAGTAATAAAATACAAGGATTTAAAATTTTCTGGTGGATTTGAAATTATCCACCAGAGATATATATATAAAGATGAGAACTCTGTGATGCTTGAATAACACACAGCTACTTACAAGTTGAACAACAAGAACAATTGGGAAATTCTTTACAGATTTTGCGTTTTCTATTTCTCTATTTTTTCTTTCTTACTTGGATACTTTTCAACTTGCTACACTTGTTATATATATATATTACCAATTTACATGATAGTGAGACAAGATAATAAGACAAGCTGAATCTAGTCTAACTTCATGCTCCTACATTACTCTATCCAGCATATTTGAATATCTTCATAATTGCATGGAAATGATAATGCTTCTTTGTTCTCTAAGTCCTGTAATTAGGCTGCCACATTCCATTTGCAAACACCCGACGCATGTGACTGTGTTGTCACTGTCAACTGCTTTTTTGAATTTATGATCATCCGTCGGGACTATGTTGGTCATCCGTCGAGAGCCTTGTTGATTTTCTGTCGGGAGCCTTTGTAGATCATTCATCGAGAGTCTTTCTACCACTTGACTCTATTTCACTTATACATAATTACAAGACATCTTATATTTACAATTAGACAACCTATTCTGCATATCAAACTAGTAGTCAACATGACTCAAAGAATCCTACAGCATCTACTCAACTAAAATATTGTTGTTTGCAGAAATGTGCTACAATACTTATTGTTACATAAGCTACACTCTCGATGGATGTTCAGAGGTCATCCGTCGGGACTATTATAGAACATCCGTCGAGAGCTACAAAAATACCAAGTTAAATCTACTAAGGTGATTTGTTCAACTTATCATCAAGTTCACAACATATTCCTAACAATTTCCCCAAATTTATGTCTACTGGAATTGTAGCCATAAATTAAGAGAAACTTGATGATAACAAAACACCCTAAATGTATAGATTGAATTATGGTAGATAAAACTAGTAAGTGCTACAGTTTATTTGAAAATTGAATAAAGTAAATTGTCAAAGACTCTAACTGGTGTAAAGCTATGCAATTAGAACTGAAGTCCCTGGAAGCTAATAATACTTGGAAAATTACATCTCTTCCTCCTGGAAAAGGGCTGTGGGTTGTAAGTGGATTTATAAAGTGAAATATAAGTCTGATGGAACACTGGAAAGGTATAAGGCCATATTAGTGGCATAAGGATTTACTCAAACTGCTGGATTAGATTATTTTCAGACTTTTGCTCCGGTAGCCAAAATGGCCACTGTCAGACTTATTCTTTCTGGTTGCTACAATTCAGAACTGGCACATTCATCAGCTAGATATTACTAATGCTTTCTTAAATGGTGATTTACATGAGGAGGTTTACATGAGACTTCCTCCAGGTGTACCAGTTCCATCTTATTTTACTGGAAAACATCCTTTTTGCAGATTGATTAAATCTATCTATGGTTTAAAACAATCACCAAGGGAATGGTTTGATAAATTTTTTGATGCTATTTTACAATTTGGCTTTACACAGTCAAGGGGGATGCTTCTTTGTTCTATCTGCACACACCTACCTCAATTACAGTGTTGTTAGTATATGTAGATGATATAATTCTAACAGGTTCCTGTGTTAAGCAAATTGCAAAGATAAACTTCTAAATTCAAGCTCAAGGATTTAGGACACTTGAACTATTTTCTTGGCTTTGAAATAGCTAGATCTTCTGAGGGTATATACATTCATCAAAGAAAGTATGCGATGAATCTCCTAGAAAATACAAGTCTAATGGGTGCAAAACCAAGTGTTATCACTATGGAATCTCAGCATAATCTCCAAACTACTTCTGGTACTCATGTGCTACCTGATGCTATGCAATACAGAAGGTTAGTTGGACAGCTAATCTACTTAACCATTACACGACCAGACATTCCATATCCAGTTCACATATTGAGTCAGTTTATGGCTGCACCTACTGATGTGCATTGGCAAGCTGCATTGAAACTAGTAAGGTATATAAAAGGAAATCCAAGTCAAGGATTATTCTTGTCAGCATCTAGTTCTTCCAGTTTAAAATATTTATGTGATGCTGATTGGGCAACATGTCCAATGACTAGAAGGTCATTATATGGTTACTGTGTTATGCTAGGAGAGTCCTTAATATCATGGAAATGCAAGAAACAAAACACAGTAGCCAGGTCTTCTGCTGAAGCAGAATATAGGGTTTTGGCCACCACATTGTGTGAAGTTACTTGGTTGTATAATCTACTCAGAGAAATGTATTTCAAGATTCGTACACCCATTCCAATGTACAATGACAATACTTCTGCAATACACATTGCTGAGAATCCAGTTCTACATGAAAGAACCAAATATATAGAACTGGATTGTCATTTCATCAGAGATAAAGTGAAGGAGGGAATGGTGCAACCTATATATTTATCTACAACACAACAGCCAGCTGATTTGCTTACTAAACCTCTATCTGCAGCTAAGTTGTCCTATCTGTTAAACAAATTGGGAGTTTGAAATATGTTCAGACCTTCCAATTTGAAGGATGGTATTTGTTATGGATAAAAAGCTAAGGTTATTATTTGCTGTATTTATTACTAAGATTCGGGAGCTCAAGGCCTTTAATGGCTGCTCTCGTGTTTCGTAGCTTAACTCTGCCTTTACGAGATGCCTACGTATCTCTGTGAATTAGAGAATCAAGCCAAAAAACGTAGTTCTGATTGGTGGGGGTGAGACCCCTTATATAGATGTTGGGAGTCCTTGAATTGGACTTGGTATAGGAGACTTGCTGGGCAAGTCTCATAATTAGAATGGACTTTGGAGTCCTAGATAGTAGGAAACTGATTCCTTATCTTTTTAGGTCCCCTTGAGGCTAATCTCCAAGGATTTATATCCTTATCGGGACTCTTTTCAACATCTGATTTGTCCCTTATTAATTAATTACGAAATTAATTAATAATCAGGGCTTTTGGGCCTTTTTTATTCCATCAGGCCTGATCTGGTCCATCAGACTTAACCTTTCTGGTCTGAGTATCATATATCTTTTTATTGGGTCTAGCAGCCCACAAATTGTACAATTAATGCAGTATTTAATAATACAATCATAATTTATTTATCCCTATCATTTGCCCCCCAACTTTTGGGAAACATCGATTAGGTTTCGCAGAAGTTAAGTCTATTCGTTCCCTTACAGGGTTTCATTTTTCCGTAAAGTGTGGAGCGACCTACACATTTACAATGAATTTTCCCTTTTATTCAGGAATTATCTTAATTTCCAGGAATTTTTCCCTAATTTTCTGGGATTTTCCCTAATTTTCTGAGATTTTCCCTAATTTCTGGGATTTTCCCTAATTTTCTGGGATTTTCCCTAATTTCTGGGATTTTCCCTAATTTTCTGGGATTTTTCCCTAATTTTCTGGGATTTTCCCTAATTTCTGGGATTTTCCCTAATTTCTGGGATTTTCCCTAATTTTCTGGGATTTTTCCCTAATTTTCTGGGATTTTTCCCTAATTTTCTGGGATTTTTCCCTAATTTTCTGGGATTTTAACATTTTTCAGAAAATATTTAAGGAATTTTCTTATTATTTTTTTTTTTTTTTAAATAATCAGAAAAACAGAATTTTTGTTGCTCAATACATCCTAGGCGTTGTTGATCCACGCCTAGGAGACAGTTTCCTAACAACGCCTAGGAAAACTTGCGTCCTGGGCGTTGTTGGAGGCTGATGCTTCCTGGGCGTTGTTGATCCACGCCTAGGAGACGGTTTCCTAACAACGTCTAGGAAACTTGCTTCCTGGGCGTTGTTGAAGACAGATGCTTTCATAGATCCTAGACGTTGTGCACCCACGCCTAGGAGACAGTTTTCTAACAACGTCTAGGAAACTTGCGTCCTGGGCGTTGTTGAATACAGATGCTTTCATAGACCCTAGACGTTGTGCACCCACGCTTAGGAGACAGTTTTCTAACAACGTCTAGGAAACTGGCGTCCTGGGCGCTGTTGAATACAGATGCTTCCTGGGCGTTGTTGATCCACGCCTAGGAGCCACACTTCTAACAACGGCTAGGGACGATGTATCCTGAGCGTTGTTGAATACAGATGCTTCCTGGGCGTTGTTGATCCACGCCTAGGAGCCACACTTCTAACAACGGCTAGGGACGATGTATCCTGAGCGTTGTTGAATACAGATGCTTCCTGGGCGTTGTTGATCCACGCCTAGGAGCCACACTTCTAACAACGGCTAGGGACGATGTATCCTGAGCGTTGTTGAATACAGATGCTTCCTGGGCGTTGTTGATCCACGCCTAGGAGCCATACTTCTAACAACGGCTAGGGACGATGTATCCTGAGCGTTGTTGAGGCTGTTCGAGCCTTGATTCATTCATTGAACTTTGATTTTAAATCTTTTCAAAATTCAAATCTTATGGGCTTCCCGCCTTTTTCTTAGGCCCAGTCCCGTTTGTGCATCTTTGAGCTCCTCTATATAAGAGGTGGAGTGTGAGTTCATTTCTCACACTTCACCTTCACAAAAATTTCTAAATTTCAACTCTGCAATTAGTCTCTCAAGAATCGCCACCTCCAAGCGATTTCCGGCTTTCTACTCCGCCGCTTTTCTGGGCTTATTTTGAAGATTCCGTTTGAATCTTCATCTTCTTTACTTACTTTCAAGAGCTTCCTGGGTTTTTGTCTTCATCCATGGCGGATTCCGATTCATCTCACTCCCATGTCCCCCAAGCTGTTGCCCGTCCCTCTAGGGCCAGCCGAGGTAAAAAATCTCTTGTACATTCCTCAGTTATTTCTCTTAGGGATCTTTTAACCGAATTTGGGCAAGCCTTTCCTAACATGTTACACTTAGATGCATATAATTATCCTTCTAGATTTGGTCCAGATCAAGTAGGTACCATAGCCCGCCTTTTTGGCATTTCCCACCCTTATAGGGCCGAGGCTCCAGGCCCAAATGATAGGGCCTGCTACCCAAAACCTGGGGCCATTCGGGTCTATAAGGAAACCTTCTATGCTGGTTTTCGCCTACCTCCTCATCCTTTTGTTTTTCGCCTTTTGGCTGAGGCCCGAGTCTGTCCGACCCAACTCACACCCAACTCTTGGCGTTTTATTCACTGTTATATGGCCCAATCTCGTAAACACGGTTTTGAGCCAAATGTTTGTGTCTTTCGTTATTTATTTAAATTTGTAAATGCTTCTGAGGACCAAGGATGGGTCAAAATAGTTCATAGATCCTTGGCTCGTTCCTGCTTTATTTCTGGCACGAATCCCGACTCGTATCCAACATGGAAAAGTGAGTGGTTTTATATATTTCTGGATTCCGAGGAGGGTTGGGACCATTTTTTCAGGCCCAACTTCTCAAAAAGTATAGACGGGTCTTTAAGAGACCTAAAATTGGGGATAGATGAGGATGCGGCCATCAAGGCCATTACTGCTGATAACTTGCACCATTGCGCTCTCATCCTTTCAGAGGGTAATTTGCAAGGTGTAGGTCTAAGTGACCTTGGTCCCGAGGGTATTTCTTTCCCCTTTTTGTTCCATTTCCTCCATTCTCTATTTGTCCTTTTTCTTATGTGCTCGTATTTGCCTGCAGCTAGGGCCGCTTTGGACACGATCTTCAAGAAGCGGGAGGCCCGTGCCGCCAAGGGCTCTGCTGTTGAGAGCCACCGCGACAAGCGGGTTAGGATTGGTGACGGCCCTTCAGTCACGGTTCAGGAGGCCGTCCCTACTTTTTTATCTCAGAGGCCTCCTAGCCTTGATGAAGATAACTCTCCCTTCACCGTCACTTGGGGCCTTCAGAGGAGGGACACGGTGGTAGGGAGTTCCGAGGCTGCCGCCATTTGGTCTCAGAGTGTGATCACGCCTCGTGACAGGGCTGAGATCGTCGAGTCTTCTGATGACCTACAGATTGAACGTCTGGGTGCTCAGGCCGTGGCTTCTGTAAGCCTCTTCCTTTTTTAAATGTTTTTTTTTTTTTTTTTTTTTTTTTATTATTACTTACTTACTACATGTTCATGCAGATGAATACCTATCTCCAGGCTGCCCTTCACAATTTGAAGGATGTGAGGACCAGCCTAACTATTGCTGAGAGGGACAGGGATAGGTACCTCAAGGCTTCCGAGGCCAACTTCACTCGTTTTCGTGAGGTAGAGAAGGAGCTGGCGGACGAGAAGGAGAAAGTTCGTAAGCTGGAGCTGGATGCTCAAAGGGCCCGAGCTGAGGTGATAGCTGAGTATAAGGCATCTCAGGACTTTCAGGATGTCCTAAATGCTGAGTACGATGCTAACTTCCCGGAGACCTTTTCTAGCTGTTGGGAGCAGATAGTAGAGGAGATTGGGAAGAAGATTCCGGAGGTGACTCTTACTGCCTATCCAGTCCCTGATATTCCTGGGAAAGAGCCTCTTCTTGATGATATCCCTCTTTCTCCTATTGACTTAATCGCATTCAGAACTTATTACCCTTCGGGGCTTGTATTCTATATGTTGCTTTTCTTGCCTTTTTCTGTTTTATCTTTACAATCTTAATATGCATTTGAACCTTAAACATCCTTAGATAGAAATAATTTCAAACTCTTTAATATGAAGTCTGGTTTTCCAAAACCTTACATAGCATGGGTTCGACCCTAATCAACAATAACTAGACAATGTAAATTCTACTGGAATATAAAATCCTATGCAAGCAAAGCTTCAAGGTGCTTTTAAACCTACTTGTCAATGACAAGTGAGAATCGTACTTCTCCTATCTTACACATAGTAAACCTTCAGGTTTTGTGCGTGCCAGGTCCTCGGGACTTCAAAACCTTCCATAGTTTCCAGCTTGTAGGTTCCTCTACCCTGAACGCTCTTGACTCTGTACGGCCCTTCCCAATTTGGGGCAAGCTTTCCTTTCTGTCCAACACCAGAAGCCTCTATTTTTCTCAAGACTAGATCTCCTTGTTTAAAAAATCTCTCTTTAACCCTTAGGTTGTAATAGAATGAAGCCTTTTTCTGATATTCTACTATCTTTGCATGTGCCTCATCTCGCACTTCATCAATTAGATCCAGGGCTAACCTCTGCCCTTCCTCATTTTCTACAGCATTGAAAGTCTGAATCCTTGGAGAGGAATGCGATATCTCCACGGGAACTACTGCTTCTGCCCCATATGCCAACATGAAAGGAGTTGCTCCTGTCGTGACTCTACAAGTAGTCCTATAGGCCCATAATATTGGAAGTATCTCATCCACCCAATTATTTCTTGACTTCTCGATCCTCTTTTTTAGTCCATCCAGGATTATCCGATTTGCTACCTCTGCTTGCCCATTGGCTTGCGGGTGAGCCACAGAGGTGAATCGTAACTCAATTTCATTTTCTTCACAATACTTCTTGAATTCCTCATTGTTGAATTGTGTTCCATTGTCAGTGACGAGGATACGGGGAATTCCATATCGGCACATAATGTTTTCCCACAGGAATTGTGCAACCTGCTTAGTTGTGATTTTGGCCAAGGGTTTGGCTTCGATCCACTTGGTGAAATAATCAATGGCTACAATCAGAAATTTCCTTTGTGCCGTGGCCATAGGAAAAGGCCCTAGAATATCCATCCCCCACATGGCAAAGGGAATAGGCGAGTTGATAGAGGTCAGCATCTCGGGGGGTTGTCTAACAACTGGTGCATGCTTCTGACAGCGATCACACTTCTTCACATATCCTTTGGCATCAGCCATCATTTCTGGCCAATAGAAGCCTAAACGGGTTATTTTATGAGCCAAGGCCCTGCCCCCCAGGTGTTGTCCACAAATACCTTCATGCACTTCTTCAAGAGCCAAGCGTGCCTCATCGGGCCTGAGACACCTCAGGTAAGGAACCACGAAAGATCTTTTATATAGAATCCCATCTATCAAAGAGTACCTTAGTGCTCGAACAGTTAACTTCCGTGCCTCAATTGCATCGCTTGGCAACCAACCGGTCTGAATGTGAGCCTTGATGGGATCAATCCATGACGTCCCCAAGCCTACGGGAGCCACAAGCTTAACATCTATGCTTCGTGTCTTCAAAACACGGAAGTACACACTTCCTGAACTTTCTTCAATCTCAGATGAAGCAAACTTTGATAGCGCATCTGCTTTAGCATTTTCTTCCCTTGGAATGTGTTCAACATGGCATTCATTAAATTGGGTCATCACAGCCCTTACTAGGCGAACATACTTAGCCATCGTATCATCCCTTGCCTCAAATTCCCCCTTTACCTGGGATATGATCAGCTTCGAGTCTCCACGGACCTTTAAGTTTTTGACTCTAAGTGTCCCAGCTAGACCAAGGCCAGCAATCAGGGCTTCATACTCTGCCTCATTGTTTGTTGTTGGGAAGTCTAGCTTCATGGCATACTCAATTAAGAATCCATCAGGGCTTTGCAAAACCAACCCTGCTCCACTGGAATTTGTTTTTGATGCTCCATCAAAATAGAGAACCCAATATTCTTTCTCCTTGTCCCCATTGTCGACTCCCTTGTCTTGAGGTATGGTATCTTCCTGCCCCCCGACTTCTTGGTTGGGTATGGTACATTCCACCAGGAAGTCAGCTAGTGCCTGGGCTTTTATGGCCGTACGTGGCTTATACTTGAGATCGAACTCTCCCAACTCTATTGCCCACTTAATCAGTCTCCCACTTGCCTTGGGACTGTGAATGATATTTCTCAGTGGCTGATTTGTTAGCACTTCAATTTGGTGAGCTTAAAAATAAGGACGCAGCTTTCTTGAAGCCATTACCAAGGCTAAAGCGAATTTCTCAATGGCTGAATAATTCAACTCAGCACCATGCAAAATTTTGCTGACATAGTATACGGGTTTCTGGACTTTCAGTTCCTCCTTAACCAACACGGCGCTCAAGGCGCTCTCTGAAACAGCCAAGTACAAAAATAAAACTTCATTCAGAACTGGCTTGGCCAACAACGGGGCCTGGCCCATATACTTCTTTAACTCTTCAAATGCCTTCTGATTTTCCTCATTCCATACAAAGTCTTTGATGTTCTTCAATGACTTGAAAAATGACAAGCACTTGTCTCCTGACTTGGAGATGAATCGTCCTAACGCAGCAACCCTTCCTGTGAGCTTCTGAACATCCTTGACAGTTTTGGGGGGTTCCATGTCCAGGATCGCCTTTATTTTATCGGGATTTGCCTCAATTCCCCTCTTCGAGACCATCAATCCCAAGAACTTTCCAGATCCTACACCGAAAGCACACTTCGTCGGGTTCAACATCATCTTGTGGTACCTCAGGACCTCAAAAGCTTCCCTTAAATGGGCTATATGATCAGTCTTTACTAGACTCTTGACTAACATGTCATCAACATAGACTTCCATAGTCTTACCAATAAGATCCTTAAAAATTCTATTCACCAACCTTTGATAGGTGGCTCCTGCATTCTTGAGACCAAACGCCATAACAAGATAACAATAAACACCAAAGTCAGTGATAAATGATACCTTTGGAATGTCATCCTTATGCATTTTGATCTGGTTGTATCCGCTAAACCCATCCATGAAACTCAGCATCTCATGTCCAGCGGTAGCATCAATCAAAGTATCAATTCTAGGCAGCGGAAAACAGTCTTTGGGGCATGCATCATTCAGATCGGTGAAGTCTATACACATCCTCCACTTTCCATTAGCCTTCTTCACCATTACAGGGTTAGCTAACCACTCCGGAAATTGAATCTCCTCAATGAAACCAGCCTCTAAGAGCTTTTCCACTTCCTGCTTTATAGCCTCTTGTCTTTCCGGGGCAAAATTTCTTTTCTTTTGTTTCACTGTCTTCCGGCTTGGATCCACGTTTAGCTTGTGAGTAATTAACTCCGGGTCTATGCCTGGCATATCAGCTGCTGACCATGCAAACACATCACTATTTTCTTGCAAAAATTTTACTAACTTCCCTCTAAGGGGCTCCTCTAATGTGGCTCCAATGAAAGTCATCCTCTCAGGATTCTTGGGATTTAAAGGAACCGAAACCAATTCTTCTGCTGGCCTTCCTCTATTCTCATCATTTTCTCGAACATCCATATCTTCAATAGGAAGAACCTGCCCCCCGACTCCATCTGCCCTCAAAGAGGCCACATAACAGCTTCTAGCCATTTTTTGATCTCCTTTCTCTTCTCCAATCCCGTTTCGGGTGGGAAACTTCATGACTGAATGGTAGGAAGAGGGGACTGCCTTGAAGGCATGTATCCCTGTTCTCCCCATGATAGCATTATAAGTTGAACTAGCCTTTACTACCACAAAATCCAGCATCTGCGTTGCTTGCCTTGGCTCCGTACCTATGGTGGTTGGCAATTTAATTATCCCTTCCACAGGACATTCTACTCCAGCAAATCCATATATCGGCATGTCGGTTGGTGTCAACTGGGAGTCGTTATACCCCATCCTTAGAAAGGTGTCGTGGAGCAAGATATCCACAGAAGCACCATTATCCACAAGAACCCTCTTAACCGGGCTATTTCCTATTATCGGCGTTATGACCAGCGGGTCGTCATGGGGAAACTTCACACCCTCAAGGTCGGAATCATCAAAAGCCAATGTTACTTCTGTCCTGGCCCTCTTCGGGGCTTCTCCAACAATATGCATAACCTCTCTAGTATATGCCTTTCTGGAATTTTTGGACAATCCAGCAGCAGTTGGACCTCCAAAGATCGTGTTTATCACAGGCCCTCGAGGTCTCGGCCCTCCATAAATGGTGTTTATAACTGGTCCTCTAGGTTGGGGATTCCGCCCCTGATCATCTTGGTCCCTCCTACGATCTTCAAAGTTTTTCCTTCCATTACTATTTCTGTCTCCTCCATCTCCAGTATACTTGTTCAATCTTCCTTTTCGAATCAAAAACTCAATTTCATCTTTCAACTGCCTACACTCATCGGTATCATGGCCAACATCTTTGTGAAACCTGCAATACTTGCCCTTATCTAGCTTGGCGGGATCAGCCTTCAAGGGCTTAGGCCAGCGAATATCTCTGTCTTTCTCAATCTCCATCAAAATCTGACTTCTGGGAGCATTCAGCTTAGCGTATTCAGTGAACTTTTGCCCAGGTCCTCCCTTCTTGGGGGTTGAATCAGGGTTTTGTTCAGTTCTAGGATATTTATCCTTAGCGATATACTCCAAATCAGTTTTTCGTTTCTTGCCTCCAGTGGGCTCATTACTTACTACGGTCTTCCTCATACTTTCTTCAACCTTGATATACTTCCCTGCCCTCTCTTGGAGCTGCAACATGCTCTCAGGGGGTCGTTTGGCCAAAGACATCTTGAAAAACTCATCCCTAGTTCCTTGTTGCAGTGCTATCATGGCTACCTTATCATCAAGGTCTGGGACTTTTAAAGCCTCCTTTGTAAAACGATTCAAGTAATCTCTTAAGGATTCTTTAGCTCCCTGCACAAGACTCATAAGAGATGCTGAACTTTTCTCATGGACTCTTCCACTGATGAATTGCTTAATAAAAGCCTGACTTAATTCTCTGAATGATCCAATAGAATTTGGGGGTAGGCGACTGTACCATCTTTGAGCCATACCCGACAGGGTTTGAGGAAAGGCCCGACATTTTATAGCATCGTTCACGGGTTGCAGCAGCAGTGCATTAGAGAATGTCCTAACATGATTAGCGGGGTCTCCCGTGCCATCATAGGCTTTGATAGTGGGCATCTTGAATTTCCTTGAGATATGGGCATTCATTATCTCTTCTGTGAAGGGTGGAGTTGGATCATCAGGATCTCCAAGGGGAAGGAGATTGCTTGGATCAGTTCTTGGGACAGCAGCCCTTCTTCTTACCGGACCATCCAGGTCTATGATAGGAGGAGGATTTCTCCCCCTAGGAGGTATGTGGGATCTGGTGGCTTGGTGAGCCTCCAAATCACGTCTCAGCCTTTGGATTTCAGCCTCATGAGCCCTGATCTTTTCCTGCACTTCTTGGGGATTCGCCCCTGGGGTGCTTTGGGGGCGTTGCCTTCCATCGGCCATTGGCTCTTTTCCAGGACGCCTCCTTCTCGGGGCCACTTCATCATCCGAAGATTCGGAGTCTCTCTCAGTGTATGGACCAGAAAATTCCCGATCCTCAGGGATAGGATCCAAACCTCGTATATAGGGGGGCGACCGCCCTCGTGCTTCGCTTCGCCCAGCATATCCACTTCCTCCAACCTCAGGGTAAAGGGGCATCCCATAAGGGGGGTTAGTAGTAACAATAGTTGAATATTCATACCCGACGGGTCGAGAATTCACAGGTATATGTATTTGTTGAACTTGAGGATTCGTACCTTGAATAATCGGGGGAGTTGTCCCTTGTGGCTGAGGATGAGTTGCCCCTGTCTGGGCTTCCCCCTGAGTAGATGCATAAGTTGAATGGGGAGGAACCTCCACGGTTGATGAAATCACCTGGGTTGTCCCTGATGGTGTTCCCTCCTCCAGAGTGCTGGTTGTTCTCCGTGTTCTCGCCATGGTTGTTGTTGCCTTTCCCACAGACGGCGCCAAATGTTATGGATAAAAAGCTAAGGTTATTATTTGCTGTATTTATTACTAAGATTCGGGAGCTCAAGGCCTTTAATGGCTGCTCTCGTGTTTCGTAGCTTAACTCTGCCTTTACGAGATGCCTACGTATCTCTGTGAATTAGAGAATCAAGCCAAAAAACGTAGTTCTGATTGGTGGGGGTGAGACCCCTTATATAGATGTTGGGAGTCCTTGAATTGGACTTGGTATAGGAGACTTGCTGGGCAAGTCTCATAATTAGAATGGACTTTGGAGTCCTAGATAGTAGGAAACTGATTCCTTATCTTTTTAGGTCCCCTTGAGGCTAATCTCCAAGGATTTATATCCTTATCGGGACTCTTTTCAACATCTGATTTGTCCCTTATTAATTAATTACGAAATTAATTAATAATCAGGGCTTTTGGGCCTTTTTTATTCCATCAGGCCTGATCTGGTCCATCAGACTTAACCTTTCTGGTCTGAGTATCATATATCTTTTTATTGGGTCTAGCAGCCCACAAATTGTACAATTAATGCAGTATTTAATAATACAATCATAATTTATTTATCCCTATCAGTATTAAAGATAACAAGATAGATAGGGGATAGGTTAGTTAGTATATAAGGGTAGATATGTTATTTCATCTATTTCAAGTTAGTTAGAAATATAGATATAGAATAGATACAAGTTAGTTAGATCTGATTAAGTTTTGCTGTAAAGTTTTGGAATGAATTAAATGTAAGTCTTTTCTCATTTCATCAAATTCTTCAAATTCCAACAACAATCCTTATTTTGATTATTTACTATTATTATAATATTAAATTCAAATTATATTCATATTTTTTAAAGAAGAGAGAGGAAAAGGAGTATGAAAAAAGGAGGGAAATGAATATTTAATTAATAAAAGTAAGATAGGGAATGATTAAGTATCCCTTATCTTTAAGGAAATAAAGAAGGATCTTAAATTTTTAGGGAATTATTAGGATGCTGTTGGAGTTCCAATTTTGATTAAATTCTTATAATTTTAGGTAAGGATCTTTTATAGTTGGAGTTGCTGTTACAATATTTGTACTACATAAACGCCATAAAAAGATTTTAATTTTATTGGGTTCATCTACTTTCCACAATTGCTTCCAGCCTTGTTCACATATAAGTATACGTTCTTATAAATGTTTGTTTTTGTTTTCTTGTTACTAAATAAGTTGACATTTTAAGAATTTATCTTACTAACTAAAAATAACCCTGTCTTAAAAATATAATATCGTGTCGGTGATCATGCAATTGCTGGTTATCCTGATAGTAAGGAATTAGTAAAAACTTATGACCCCAAAGAAGAAATTTAGTTAACAGGATTACAACCGGTAAATCCCAAGAGTGCAATACATGCATCTTTTTCAAGGTTTTATTGGAATGGGGGGTCAGAAGAAAATAGTTAAGTTCCATTATCTGAAAATTTATTGGCACATTAGATACAAAAAGAAGCTAAATAACAAAGCATCAATTTTTATATTCAGGGTTGACAGCTACAAATATCTGTAGTTTGTTAGAGAGGCCTAAGAACATTTTGATTGTTGGTAAATGTGTCAAAAATGCCCGGGAGGGTGGCGTAACCACGCAGAAGCTCAATCATCAGCATAGAATAATAAATCATACATGAAGTTCTTGATATTGGATCATCATATGGGTGCTCTACTCAAGATGATCCTATTTCTATCATTGATCATTAGCACAAACTCATCGTCGAGATATAAGGGTATTGGATGGAACAAAGTTGCTGTATTTAATGTTCAAAAATTTGCAAATGTTCAACCACATGCAGGAACAAGTAGCTTTTCCAATTGTAATGGTAGAATTGGTGACTGTATTGATCCGGCAGAAGAAATGATGCTGGATTCTGAGGCCAGTAAACAAGTACTAGCTCTAGAACAGAAGTTCATTATCTATAAGTTTTTTGAAAAGGAACATGTACCTTGCGATCAACGTGGCCGCTCCTACTATTCTTGCGATTTCACCAAGCAATAAGTTTGAATGTGATGCAGTTGCATTACATATTTGTATCATAGAATTTTTTTTGTATTTCTTTACCTCTTCTTTAACTTTTGTACAGCATTAATGTGAATGATAGATGCAATTCTTGATCCATTATCATCAAAATCCACCTTGAGGCCTTTCATATTTAGTTATAAAGTTTCATGGTTAACACATGTTCCCAACAGAATTTAGAGTTTAGCAAGTTTTTTTTTCGTTGGTAATATCGGTTACAAAGAACTTAAATACTCGCGTTCATATTTGTGTGTGCATCGATAGCATCTATCATTTATCGTCTATCGATTGTTTAGGAAGTTTATAAACACTCAACCATCGAAGATGGTCGACTCTTTGGTAAGTTTATAAACATTAAACACATGGAAGATCTTTTTCATTGCCTTCAATGTTGTAAACTGGAAAACTAGAACATGAAATATTTGGAGTTATAATAGAAGACTGTTCTCTAGCATTTCACTTTCATTAAAGCAGCCTATGTCATTGTCAAAAATAGGACTATTATTTCCTTCCCAGTCATACCATATTACTGTAATACTTAAGTTCTTATTTTAGCTTAATTAATGTTATTTAACAGGCTCAAGTTACAGCATTAAAACCTCAAAGCTAGTAGTATCAGTGTGTCACTTATGATGGTTTCACGTCAGGTGACGAAAACATAAATTTCAGAGAAGTTGAATAATGGAAGAAATTAAGCGGAGAAGAACAATACGCTTGTGTTTTCCGAACTAATACTTTTTTTAGACTTTACTTCGGTAAATTTACAATATTTATTACTAATTTTAAAAACTAGGTGCTGGTTATGGGTGTAATGGAGCGGAGCCAAATTTAACACTGTAAGGCTCAACTCGAATTCGATTAAAAATGATCTGGCCCGGGCTCGAATTTGACCGAGCCTTAAACTTCAAGCTTGAAGCTAGGTTCGTAAAAAATTCGATATTAGGCTCGAAAATTGAAATTGATTTCACCGACTATTCACAAAAACTTGAAATATGATCGGCTCGGTTAGAGTTCAATTCGGTTAGATATAAAAAAATATAAATAAAATATTAAATATTTATATTAAAAAAGTAAATACTTTATAAGACTCGCAAATCTTCCGAGCCGAGTAATTTAGAGTTCGAGTTCGACTCGATTATTACTAAACCGAATTTGAATTTTTTAGAAGATGGGCTCAAATAACCCACGATCAGTTTAACTCATTTACATCTTCCCAATATTTACACCTGAGTATAGATTTCAATTTGGTCCATTGAGAACTATTATGTAGTACAATGTTTAAAATTCAAAACTAGGGTAAAGAATATATTAGATCTTGGAAAACATACATGCCGACCATTAATAGTTTTATCAATAAAAATGAAAGGACAAGAGCCAAATACCTTCACTAACACACAATTTTAGGACAAAGAAGGAGCAAATTAACGGTGGCAAATGTATTATCCTAGATTAGATTTAAAATGTACATGTAAAAATGAATACTATCTACCAACCACAGGAATCTCAACCTTCAAAAACTGTCAATTTTAGGAACAAAATTCACCATATCATTCTTTTTACCTAGCTTAAAATTCAGATACTAAATCGAAAGAAGAAAAATCTTCAAAACAAACATTCAAAATGTCATCACCATCCAAGACGAGCTTTAGTTTTGCTCTCATCTTCATCCTTGTGGCTTTCTCAGCACTGGTAGTTGCGGAATCGTCGTTCTTCAGGGCTAAGTATAATTACATTCTCCCAGCCAAGCTTGCGACTCCGGAAGCCCATGGCATGGGGAAAATCCATGAGATAACAGAACGTCACCGAAGAGTACTAGCAGGATCAAACCATATTAGCTATGGTGCACTTAACGCAAACAAGGTACCTTGCAGTAACCGTGGCCAATCCTATTACAACTGCGGCTCTTCTGGAAAAGCAAATCCGTATCAACGTGGTTGCAGTGCTGCAACACGATGCGCTCGCCACTAGCAAATTTACTCTCATCTTTTTATACACGCCACATATACTGGTAAATAAAAATGAAGTTCGCGTGTCCCTGTATTTCTAATTCGTTAAATATTCCTCTTACTTTCCGAAATTTTGGTTTTGATTAATGTACATTGTATATAGAAGTAAGCTAGAATCTGTAAACAAATTTTCACAGACAAAGATAGTAACCAAATTTGTAGTATGTTTGTACACTAAGGTACCTACCACTTTGGCTGACGTTTTAATAAGTGCGCAGAACATTGTGTTATCTGTACATTATTCAGCAATATTATTTTCTCCTATTTTGTTTTTGTAATTTTTTGGTGAAATGTATCTCACAACATAATTCTTATGTCCATGTTGATAGTATTCAGGTCTCTTTATGAGAACAAGTTCACAAATAAGGCGCTGCTAGGATTTTGTAAGTTTTCTTGCAGAACGTAAGTTCCTCCACGGTACTATGTGAAGCATTATAAGCGTGTACTGTAGTATGAAATCAGAAGTTAATAGTTTATATAATGGCCAGCCTGTTTTGTTTTCTTCAAGCAATCCTTCTGATTCCTTTAGTTTCTTGCTCACTTTTGTGCGAGATGTGTTTCGTCTTACTACTGACCATAATTTGGCTAAAAATATTAGAAAAAAAAGAGGGATTTGCATTGCAAAATGTAAATTGTGAACCTGACTTTCTCGTTGATCCATGGATTTTACCCTTTATGACAAATTATAGTTCGACTTTGTCCTCATTTTACATTTATCAACTGATGTGGAGTTTTGCAGTTAGCTATCTTTTAAAAGAGAAGACCCTTCTGTTTGCAGCTCTCAGTTGCATCATCATACATTTGCTCGAGTCCATATCTAAATTTGAATCTAGTATCCAACAGCTTCTTTGACGAGAGTCGAACAATTTTAGAAAGTTTGAGCTTCTTTTGGCAAAGTTATCGCAATCACTTTGTTAAATCTTCTTCAGCATTAACCTAAAAAAAGTTGTAGAAACACAACTTTACCTGGTTAATTATACTTTATATCCAACATATCTTTCTCAAGAAATTTAGGGAAGATTTTCTTAACAGCTATATGGTTTGCATATACTTTGTTGTTATTCATGGTTTGTCAAATAACCCTTAGTGCCCGTTTGTTAACTTGGATTTCATTTCAAATTCTAGATTTGATCGAATAATATGTTTGGATAAGTAAAAAAATTTGGATTTGGATTTCATTTGAAATTCAATACATTCAAATTTTAGTACAAATATGAAAATTTCAAATGACAACTCAAATTATGTCATTTGAAATCCATCATTTCAAATGAAACGTTTATTTTCAAACAAGACATTATGTTATTTACTTTCAAGTCTGCAGGTTTGACATAACCGAATTGAGACTTGTTCAGCTTCTATCTACGTACATAGAAATGATAAAATATAAAGTACATCGTTTTTGTGTTATTGATGTTATATCGGAAAGTATACAGTAAAACACAAACGTGATATGCTTTTCTGATGTATCTACCTGGATAGATTAGTATCATCGCCATTAGTTAAGCCATTACTTTGTTTAAGGTAACTTTCGGGTAGCTATAATATTTTACAGGGATTATAGGTGAGTTTACTTGTAAGACTCCCTAGTCAACGATTAATCTATACTATATTATATATTATAATAATCGGAATTAGGGTTGTCAAAAAAATTCGAAAAATCCGATATTCGTCCGAAAAATCCGCATCCGTATCCGAGAAAAAGCGGATATTATTCGTATCCGAATTCGGGATATTCGAATCCGAAACTAAATACATATATGATATTTAAATTATATAAATATATAATTATATATAATTTAAAATTTATTTTTTTAGTTTATAGTGTGTGTAAATGTATTAAATAATACGTTTATACAAATTTATATAATTGTACACATACTTTATACATATATATATATTATTTGTATTTAATCGTAGAAAATGTTCTATAATCATCGTCAAAACGGTAGGGGCAACAAAAAAATTCAAAAAATCTGATATTCGTCCGAAATATCCGCATTCGTATCCGAGAAAAAGCGGATATTATCCGTATTCGAATCCGATAATTGCGGATGCGGATACGAATATAGGCATGCCTATATCCGTATCTAGGGCTTTAAACGAACCGAGCAGTTCGTTAAGCTCGCTCGAGTTCGTTCGAGTTCGAGCTCGAGTTCGTTCGAGTTCGAGCTCAATAAGCTCGGTTCGATAGCTTACCGAACTCGAGTTCGACCCAATTTTTTGGTCCGTTAAGCTTAACGAACGAACTGTTGTTCGACTCGTGTTCGGCTAGAGTTCGTTCGAGTTCGACTCGAACTCGCCTCGAGTTCGTGAATCTTGAGTTCGTTCGAGAAAAAATGTAAATTCAGCATACTTTACAGATCATACAGTCATACACTAATACTTAACAAATTAGCACCTAAATTGTAAATCTGCAGCTGGAATAAGTACATATGTGCATGATAAATTAAAGACCGATAACTCATTAGTTATTACAAAACCAACCCAAAATGAAAATTAAAAACTAAATGTCTCGATAGTCGATTCTTGGAGCTAGAAGTTAGAAGTTATTTAACTACTGTCCATGTCTCCATGAGCATCCTGCATCCCACATCCAGAAGAAAGCAAAACATGCACATTTTTAAGCGTTGCAATCTGCATTTAATTATTTAAACAATCAAATATTACTAATTTGCATGAAAACAAAGCAACTGAATTGAACTAGTTTACATGAAAACAAAGCAACTGAATTGAACTAATTTACATGAAAACAAAGAAAAAAACTATCCAGAAAGATCGTCTTTCTTGTCCGTGATCGTCAAGTAAAAATCATAATGATTCTGTCCTAACATCCAGAAACACAGATGAGGTGTCAAGAGGGTAGAAATTATAAGAGGGAGACATAGAGCTGGGGAAGCCTGCGGGACTCATGCTAGTCACCATCTTATTAATTCAGAATTGATAAGCAAGATGTTGCAGAGTCTAGACTTCAGAGGCTTGTCTCTGAAAGCAAAGGCACCCTGATTCACAATACTATTGCCCCAAATAATTGGCTAACATGCCATTCTATTTTTAATTTTTACTACTGTCTTTAATTCTATTCAGACCAACTGAATAACAAAACAACATTCATTTACATTTACATAATTAGCTTAACCTTAATCATGTCGTATAGTAGAGACTTTGTTCATAACCATGGATTAATCGTAATTCGTAAACAAAGCTTAAGCAACTGAATTCGTATACAAGTACAACCCAACAAGCAACAATCAAACTTAATTTTAAATTTTAAAATCCAAAATCAAAGTGTTTCATACCTAAAACCCTAAAACTTAATTTTAAAATCAAAGTGTTTCATAAACAAAGTGATTCATACCTAATCCAAACAATCAAAGTGTTCTTGTCTCTAGCCTCTTAGCCTCTCGAGTCTCGTCGAATTTAGGGATTGTAGCGTAAGCGTCGTCTCGTGCCGCGGTAAGAGTAGTGTGTCTAATACTCTAATCTGAATTTATTTTTATTTTGTTATTTCTTTGATTGGGCTTATATGGATTTGCGTTTTATGTGTACATGACTGGGTTCTATGGGTTGGGCTTCAAACACAAAGGCCCAAAAAATCATATTGATTTTAAGTTTTAATGGGCTGTCCGTTTTTCGTCCGGGTTCGAGTTCGGTTCGGTTAGGTTCGCGAACAACTCGTGTTCGATTCGTGAATAAGCGAACTCGAGTTCGGACCAAAATTTTGTTCGTTAACGTTATCGAACAATGTTCGGTTCGTTAATTTTATGTTCGTGTTCGTGAAATGTTCGTCCGAGTTCGTCCGAGTTCGGTTCGTTTACAGCCCTATGCGTACCCGAATTATCCGTTTGACAGCCCTAATCGGAATTAGGTTTAATTTGGTTTAACAGTAGACCTGGCAAATCGGATAACCGGATCGGTTTCGGATCAGATCTATTTCGGATCGGTTCCACTTTCGGATTATGATATAACTCGAGGTTATTCGGATCAGATCAGATGTGATTCGGTTTAGATGAAATTTGGATAAAAAACGGATAAAATTCGGATAAAAATCGGACAAAATTCGGTTCGGATTAAATTCGGTTTAGATATTTCGGATCTTAACTTATTTATTTTTTCATATTTTGAGACTTAAAAAATATATTTTTATTAAATGTAATACTTTTAATATAATATAATATACTTTTACATTAATTTATAATTAAATAATTAAATTATCACGAATATAAGATACATTTAAGTATGAAGTTTGCTTATTTCGGATCATATTCGGTTCAAATATAATATGAATCGGTTTTGTTCGGTTCCAATTTATAATCGGATCTAGTATTTCGGATCATTTTCGGTTAAATTTTCGGTTCGGGTAATTTTCGAATCGGTTTAATTTGGTTTTCGGATAATTATCGGATTATATAATTCGGATCTCAGATCGGATCTCGGATCCATAGATTTCGGTTCGGTTCTTCGAATACAGACCCATTTTGCCAGGTCTATTTAACAGTTATTCCCCAATTTTAATTATTAAAAATTTAAATAAATAGTGTTATATAACTGGTAAACTACAAAATTATTTAATATATGATAAAAGGCACGATACAAATTCTACTCGATTGTAATCACTTATACCTTGCAAACGTCGTACACACGGAATCTCTATATTCTTCCCTGTTGCTTCGATTCTACAGACCTCGCTCCATCTACTCCACTCTGGGTAAGGCCATCCTTTTCACTTTTATGATTTTTGCCTTAATAGTGTGAGATTATGTGTTTAGCTTCTGTTTAATTGGTCATGATCAATTGTTTATATATCTTCTATACTATTTTTTATTAAAAACGAAACATTAAAAGTTTGGTTGTTGATTGTTGGTCGTTCGATTATATTTAAAATAGGATACTTAATATTATATTTAAAATAATACACCTAAAATTACTTGCCTATAAAATTTATTATATTTAAAATAGGACACTTATATTATGACAATTCATATTATATTTAAAACAGGACCCCTAAAATTAATCGCCTATCAGTTCTATTATATTTAAAATATGACACTTATATTATATTTCTATCTATACAAACATTGAAAATTTGGTTATCGATCGTTGTTGACCTTTAGATTTATTTATAAAAATTAGTATTATTTAAGAGGTATAAGGTTTCGTCAAAAAAAAAAAAAGAGGTATAAGGTTGAATCCTGCCGCAACATATTAAAATTATTAAAAAATTTAGTATTCTTTGAGAGGTATAATCAAAATTAGAATTTAGTGGATCGCACGAGTTATATACTAGTATATACTCCCTCCGTCCCTCCCAATTATTATCGTTTCTGAAGAGTGTCCGGCACGCATTTTAAGATGAATAAAAAGTATAGTTCTTTAATTTTTTTTTAAATTTTATTTTTCTGAATAAAAGTTTAAACATTCTACTTTTATTCATAAAAAAAAAATTTTAAAAATTTTAGAACTATACTTTCTATTCATCTTAAAATGCGTGTCAGATACTCTCCAAGAAACGATAACAATTGGGAGGAACGGAGGGAGTATTATGTAACAGGTTCAATTTTCAAATATCCATGATATGTGTTTATAATATTCAGAGTTTCTTTATTCCGTTTCTATTAGATAGTTTTCTATACATTTTTTTCAAATATTTTGTAATACTATTCACAATAAATTTCAACTTTCCTTGATTTTAAAATTTAAGAATGTCTTGAATATGATTCAGCGTAGACCTATTGATGGTCTGCTTGGTTTTAGGATATAACTACATTTTTTTGTTTCACTAATTTCTATTTGTAGTTATGAGCTATATGTTTGGTTCTTGGTATATTTTGGAGTCCTTTTTGGTTTACACTGATATATTGTCACTTCTAGCTAGATGATAATATAATTTTCACGCACATTTGAATGTTTCTAAACAAATGCCCCAATCACTTCCTTAAATGAGTGCAAAATTTTGCGAGTTACGGGTGTCATTCGTGTGTAAAACGAGTCTCAGTTTATTCTTCTTAGTTTTATATCAATCTTCTTAGCTTACTTCTGAATTGTTCACCTGTACGGAATTAGAAAAAAAATGTTTTCTGGATATTATACTTGTTTTAGGCCAAATAAACGATAACTATCAACTTTTAGTTAAAAGATACTTAAAGGTTCGTCAAATTGCGGGGATGAATTATTCAAAAAATGTACTCATTCATTTTATAACTTTTAAATATACCTATAAATCTGGGTATCTAACTTGACCAAATTTGCAGTTGTATTGTCCTTGTGTTTTGTGATATTTTCTCTTAAGAAGGACCAAATATGTAAGGCTGAGGACTCAGAAAAGGATAGTGGCAATTCAAGCCTGTCCCTTTCATATCTCTTTGGTGGAGCTTCATTTATAATCATCTCATTCTCTACCTGCTCAAGATGGTGACCTTTCTGGGTTAGACCAACATTTTAACCTGGGTCAATTTGGCAAATGAAAGGCCTTTGGGCTGATCGGTTTCTGTTTTTGGGCCAGTTTCATGGTAATCTCATTTTTGATAGTTTATCAAATGGTAGTGTTGTTGCAACTTGCAAAGTCGGGCGATCCGGGTCTTTGTTAGTAGCAATTACGATACTAAACCGCCATAAAAAATGCTGCTATATAGTTTCTTTATTACAACATGTCCTGCTATCAGTATCAAATATTTCACTGCACATGCTCGTGATTGTGCAGATTATATGGGCCTCAGAAAAGTAGAAAAGGTAACCGATAGCATCAATAGAGATGAATTAGCAAGAGGATTTCCCCTTAAAAGTGATCCAGATGACACTATTGATGCATAAGGCATGTTAACAAGAAATTGAGTGAATGAAATTTTGAGGCTGCTAGAATGTTGAGAGAAAGTAAAGGTGGAACAAAGAAAGAACGAAAATTATAAAAAAGAGGACAACAAAGTGCATGGAAGATCACTTGCAGAAAATCAAACCATTTGGTTAGGCAATACTGCAATGCACGTTATGCAGACACCAAAGCGTTCAGTCGCACTCTGCTTGAAAGGGTATGCTACGATCTAAATTCTGCTCAAAATTTTCTACATACTAAATAGTAAATACATTCCTTTTCTCACTTGTTTTATTTTATATCTAATTTCTATGATGTTTCTCAGAGTGCATTGATTCAGATATTGACTTTATCATGACTTTTTAGAATAAGATTTCTTAATGAATAAGTTTGAAAATCTGTTTGCTAGCAAGGTAACCTTATTTGTGATGGCCAATGACTTCCCTTTTACATTTTCTTGTGACATATATGAGTCCAACACATCTGAAAATCTGCTACTCATGTCTCATACTAATGTTTATTTTCCACTTCTTATGCAACATTCTAATAGAGCTGAGCTGAATAAGCGGATGAACTTTTTCTTTCCCTTTTGTTTACATAGAATTTGCCATAACGTTGCTTTAGCATTGCTATAGAGGAAAAAACTGCTACTTCGTTTACAGTGCTACAATGTTGTTGCCAACTGTTGAATTATAACATTATATGCTCTTTGATTTTGCTATATTAATTACATATATCTTGAGGATTGAAGTTGTTTATCTTTAAAGGGCTGCGTAATTATGAACCTAAAGCTACGATCTTTCTTTTCCATGACTATGCTATGAATTTGCACATTGCATCATCTCAACGGGAGGAGAATATTCACACAGACACACATATCTATATCATCAAGTCCTTTGTGTGAATTGTGGAATTTATGATGAATTTAATAGTGAGATACCATCAATTTGCAAGTACTTCACTTCGTATCTTCTGACAAAATTTCATTAGAAATTAGTAAGAATAGGCTACAGTAGAGACAAGATAACAGTAGTTAGCAGCAAGTCAACGTATTTGTGTACATCTTTCGAAACCTGCGTACATTTTTAAAAACCAAACCCCATTTAGTAGGAATTATTTCATGTTGGACGTAATATAAAAATAATTTAACATTATATCGGCATTTGTGGTTGTAAATTATGTTGTAACCTCAAGTAATAGCATTAGTGAACTTACCTGAAATGTTATATACCTCCCAAGAGCTTAGGCTTATGTAATCTCAGGGAATGTGTCGAGCATTAGATGCCCATCATTTTGCAACATAGCTTTTATCAAGTTTAGTATCTTTTTGTATGTTGTGTGTAGGGGTGTACACGGATCGGGTTGGGCGGGTTAGGAGAATTTAGCAACTCAACCCAATTAGTTCGGATTTTCAAAATTTCAACCCAACCCAAACCGTTTAAATTTGTAACCCAAACCAATTTATATACTTCGGTTTGGTTCGGTTTGGATCAGTTTGATCGGTTTATAAAATATACAAAATTAATATAAAAAATTATAATAAAACATAAGGTTTCAAAGTTTAAAACACTTGAAAATAGTGCAAAACAATATTACAATCCTCCATATTGAATAATCTTAAGCATCTAATTTTCGACATCAAAATTACTAATAATATTGCTTACGCTTTAAATATTGGAATGAATCATAAATGCAAAAAATATAACACTAATCAAACATCTATTGTTGTTACGAAATGAACTATGAACACGGAAGTTATAAGTTACATTTAGAGTTAGAGATATATGGATCTATGTAAATGACCTAAACATAATTTTGGATTAACTTATTAGCATGTACATATATATTTTAATCGGGTTGGGTTGGATTGGTTTAAAATTATCGAAAACCATATCCAACCCAATTAAATCGGGTTGACATTTTTTCAACCCAACTATATATCGGGTTGAAAAAAATCGGTTTGGTTCGGCCGAAATAGGGTCGGTTCGGTTTGGATTGGTCGGGTTGGCCAAACCGTGTACACCCCTGGTTGTGTGTTTCCTTTTGAGAGAATAAAAAAATGGTGTGTAACATCTAACAATCCGATGAATATTTTTCTTTGTATTATATGTCAATTAGTCCTCAATTCAAATAGTTGTCTTTCAAGTTTTTTTCGCTTGCTTGAAATTTGTACATGTAATCCAAAGCACAAATGTAGGATATTATCAAGTTATTATCTTGTTTTATTCGGTTAATATTAATTCTCTGTTATTTATACGGGGACCCAACTACTTTGAGATTGGCGTGAATATTCATTGGTTCAACTATAAAGCTAGGAAGGGACTAGAAGCATTTCGAGAACGCTTAGCTAGCGACAGACTAGATATTGGCTTAATAATTCAGGTATAACCATAATTCTTTGTTGACCAATTTGTACCGGGGTAAGTTGGAGCTATGTAATGTGTACTAACACCATAAGTAACTTCTCATTCCACTATAGCCATTGATACTTTAGCATGGGGAATGTTATTGTCACATTACAATATATAATTTCATCGAATCTTCTGAATTTTGTTATTTGATATGTTGTTTCATTCCACTTAAAAAGTTCACAGTAGAAATTTACTATTGTGTTACTAACGCGTTGCTTATTAAACAATATAGGCTTGAAAATCAAAAGAACTGCCTGATAAGGGGCTTCGATAACGGATAAATAAGCTTGAGATGTGTATGCAATTATTATTTACTCTTGATTTACCCTCCGAAGTCCGGACTTCAATGACTTAAGAAAATTTAAGATTTTCATGTATAAAGTATTAACATTATAAATTTAAATTATGAAAATCTATAAACATGTTTTAGGAGGAAAACTTTTGTAGGTAATTTATGATACCAACAATTACCAACCAAGACTAAAAAACATTTTAATTTATTGACAAGTTTACCAAAAATACTAAGCTTCTATAAAAATTATAATTTTCATGATTTTTTTTACAAATTAAATTAGTAATTTGCAAAATTTTGAAATAAGTTTAAATTTTTTTAAAATTCTCAAAATATCTAATAATAAAAATAAAAATAATATTAAGTCCGCCCGTACTTTGGACGGGTTAGAGGCTACTATATATAGGGTTGAGTTCTATGGAGTCCACATTTTTGTCGGAGTCCTCGGAGTCCATCTACGTTCTGCAAATAAAATATCTTGTAAAACGTGTTATTTTGCAAAATATGTCACACAAATAGCATAACTTTAACAAAATCATGCAAATCTCATATATTTACAGTACAATATATATATTCTGCAATATGTTCTGCAACATGAACATTTATGTTCTGCAAACTAAACATGTTTTGTAGAATAATATATTTTTGTAATGTTCTGCTTGTAAAATGTATGCAATCTACAAGATTTTTAATAGAATAGTGATGTTTGTCGAAAAATAATATGTTTTGCAATATTTTAAGCTATATTTTACTTACAGAACATATATGCACTCCGAGGACTCCAATTAAAAGTGGACTCCATAGAACTTTACTCACTATATATAAAGGTACTTTTTGAAATGTTATGGTTGTTTTGTCCTCTTATTCAATTTAAAGTAGCTAAGTTTTTATGCCAGAATTCTATTTCATTCTGTACGACAGTTGCCTAAATTTCTTATGCAAACTTATGCCTCAGTTCCCGGTTAGACCAAGTCCATTGGCCTTATAACTACTTCAATACATAACAATATTTGGTCTTGTAATTGGTGGTAATATAAAAAATTGTACCAAAATTAAACAAAAATCTACTTAATTCATAGTTATATTCGGTTTTATAAATATATAAATGGATAGTTGGTCATATATTTAGAACTAAAGATATTTATAACTATCCTTACCACATCATTAAACAACTATACATATATGAGTTTGTCTATATCAATTTATATATAAATGTATTTTGATTATAAAGCTCGGTGAAAATTCTTTGACAACTGATAGGGAATAAATAAATCATAATTACGTAGTTAATGTTGTATTAATTACACATGATTTGGGCTGCAAGGCATAATAAGAAGATGTATGATATTCAGACCAAAAAGGTTAATACATTAATCAGGCCTGATGGACCAGATCAGGCCTAATGGAACAAAAAAGGCCCAAAATCCTGATTATTAATTAATTTCGTAATTAATTAATAAGGGGGGAAAACAACTATTAAGATAAGTCCTAGTGGGGATATAAATCCTTGTAGGATGACCTCCAAGGAACTTCATGGGATAAGGAATCAGCTTCCTACTTCTTAGGAATCCAAAGTCCATTCTAATTCAGAGACTTGACCACCAAGTCTCCTATACCAAGTCCAATTCAAGGACTTCCAACATCTATATAAGGGATCTCACCCCACAAATCAGAACTACTTTTTTTGACTTGATCCTTGGCAATCAGCAAGGTACGTAGGCATCTTGTGAAGGCAGGTTGAGTCACGAAACACAAGAGCAGTCAAATCGAGCCTCGAAGCTCACGTTCCTTAGTAATAAATACAACAATTATATATCTTAGTTTTAATCCATAACATTTGGCGCAGTCTGTGGGAAAGCACAACAACAACCATGGCGAGAACACGGAGTACAATTAGATCTCTTGAGGAAGGAATACCATCGGGGACAACCCAAGTGATTTCGTCAACCGTGGAGATACCTCCTCATTCAACTTATGCAGCTACCCAAGGGGAAGCCCAGATAGGGGCAACTCAACCTCAGCCACAAGGGACGATTCCCTCGACTATTCAATGTACGAATCCCCAAGTTCAACAACTACATGCACCTGTGAATTCTCGACCCATTGGGTACGAGTATTCAACTGTTGTGACCACTAACCCCCCTTATGGGATGCCCCTTTACCCTGAGGTTGGAGGATGTGGACATGCTGGACGGAGTGAAGCACGAGGGCGATCGCCCCCATACATACGAGGTTTGGCTCCTATCCCTGAGGATCAGGAATTTTCTAGTCCTTACACTGAGAGAGACTCTGAATCTTCGGATGATGAAGTAGCCCGAAGAAGAAAACGTGCTGGTAAAGAGCCGATGACTGATGGTAGCCAACGTCCTCAAAGCACCCAAGGGACGAATCCCCAAGAAGTGCAGGAAATGATCAGGGCTTACGAGGCTGAGATTCAAAGGCTGAGGCGCGACTTGGAGGCGCACCAGACCACCAAACCCCCAGTACCCCCTAGGGGGAGAAATACTCCTCCTGTCATAGACCTGGATGGTCCAGTACAGAGAAGGGTCGTTGTCCCAAGGGCTGATCCAAGCAATCTTCTTCCCCTTGGAGATCCTGATGATCCTACTCGCCCTTCACTGAAGAAATAATGAATGCCCATATCTCAAGGACGTTCAAGATGCCAACTATCAAAGCTTATGATGGCAAGGGAGATCCCGCTAATCATGTTAGGACCTTCTCTAATGCACTACTGTTGCAGCCCGTGAATGATGCTATTAAATGTCGGGCCTTTCCTCAAACCCTATCGGGTATGGCTCAAAGGTGGTATAGTCGTTTGTCCCCAAACTCTATTGGGTCGTTCAGAGAATTAAGTCAGGCTTTTATTAAGCAATTCATCAGCGGGAGAGTACATGAGAAAAGTTCAGCATCTCTTATGAGCATTGTGCAGGGAACAAATGAATCCTTGAGAGACTACCTGAATTGTTTCACAAAGGAGGCTTTAAAAGTCCCAGACCTTGATGATAAGGTAGCCATGATAGCACTACAACAAGGAACTAGGGATGAGTTTTTTAAGATGTCCTTGGCCAAACGTCCCCCTGAAAGCATGTTGCAGCTCCAGGATAGGGCATGGAAGTACATCAAGGTGGAAGAGAGCATGAGGAAGAACGTAGTGAGTAATGAGCCCACTGGAGGCAAGAAGCGTAAAACTGATCTGGAGTATATCGCTAAGGAAAAGTATCCTAGAACCCAGCAAAACCCTGATTCAACCCCCAAGAAGGGAAGACCTGGGCAAAAGTTCACTGAATACGCTAAGCTGAATGCTCCTAGAAGCCAGATCTTGATGAAAATCGAGAAAGATCGAGATATTCGTTGGCCTAAGCCCTTGAAGGCTGATCCTGCCAAGCTAGATAATAGCAAGTATTGCAGATTTCACAAAGATGTTGGTCATGACACCGATGAGTATAGACAGCTGAAAGATGAAATTGAGTTCCTCATTCGAAAAGGAAGATTGAACAAATACACTGGAGAAGGAGGGGATAGAAATAACAATGGAAGGAAGAACTTTGAAGATCGTAGGAGGGACCAAGACGATCATGGGCGGAATCCCCAGCCTAGAGGACCGGTTATAAACAAAATTTTTGGAGGGCCGCGACCTCGAGGGCCTGTGATAAACACAATCTTTGGAGGATCAACTGCTGCTGGATTATCCAGGAACTCCAGAAAAGCATATACTAGAGAGGTTATGCATATTGTTGGAGAAGCCCCGAAGAGGGTCAGGACAGAAGTAATATTGGCTTTTGATGATTCTGACTTAGAGGGTGTGAAATTTCCTCATGACGACCCGCTGGTCATAACACCGATAATAGGAAATAGCCCGGTCAAGAGGGTCCTTGTGGATAATGGTACTTCAGTGGATATCTTGCTCCATGACGCCTTTCTAAGGATGGGATATAACGACTCCCAACTGACCCCAACCGATATGCCGATATATGGATTTGCGGGAGTAGAGTGTCCCGTGGAAGGGATAATCAAGTTGCCAACCACCATAGGTCAGGAACTAAGGCAAACAACGTAGATGTTGGACTTTTTGGTGGTAAAGGCTAGTTCAACTTATAATGCTATCATGGGGAGAACAGGGATACATGCCTTCAAGGCGGTCCCTTCTTCCTACCATTCAGTTATGAAGTTTCCCACCCGGAATGGGATTGGAGAAGAGAGAGGAGATTAAAAAATGGCTAGAAGCTGTTATGTAGCCTCTTTGAGGGCAGATGGAGTTGGGGGGCGGTTCTTCCTATTGAAGATATGGATATCCGAGAGAATGATGAGAAAAGAGGAAAGCCAGCAGAAGACTTGGTTTCGATTTCTTTAGCCCCCGAGAATCCTGAGAGGATGACTTTCATTGGTGCCACACTCGAGGAGCCCCTTAGAGGGAAGTTGGTGAGATTTTTGCAAGAAAATAGTGATGTGTTTGCATGGTCAGCAGCTGATATGCTAGGCATAGACCCAAAACTGATGACTCACAAGTTGAATGTGGACCCAGATCGGAAGACAGTGAAGCAAAAGAAAAGAGACTTTGCCCCGGAAAGATAATAAGCTATAAAACAGGAAGTAGAAAAGCTCTTAGAGGCTGGTTTCATTGAGGAGATTCAATTTCCGGAATGGTTAGCAAACCCTGTAATGGTGAAGAAGGCCAATGGAAAGTGGAGGATGTGTATAGACTTCACTGATCTGAATGATGCATGCCCTAAGAACTGTTTTCCGTTGCCAAGGATTGCTACTTTGATAGATGCCACTGCTGGGCATGGGATGCTGAGCTTCATGGATGGATTTAGTGGATACAATCAGATTAAGATGCACAAGGATGACATTCCAAAGGTATCATTCATCACTGACTTTGGTGTTAATTGTTATCTTGTTATGGCATTTGGTCTTAAGAATGCAGGAGCCACCTATCAAAGGTTGGTAAATAAAATTTTTAAGGATCTTATTGGCAAGACTATGGAAGTCTATGTTGATGACATGTTAGTCAAGAGTCTAGTAAAGACTGATCATATAACCCATTTGAGCGAAGCTTTTGAGGTCCTGAGGTACCGCAAAATGATGTTAAATCCTACGAAGTGTGCTTTCAGAGTAGGATCTGGAAATTTTTTGGGATTGATGGTCTCCAAGAGAGGGATCGAGGCCAACCCCGATACAATAAAGGTAATCCTGGACATGGAGCCACCAAAAACTGTCAAGGATGTTCAGAAGCTCACAGGAAGGGTTGTTGCGCTGGGACGATTCATGTCCAAGTCAGGAGACAAGTGCTTGTCATTCTTCAAGTCACTAAAGAACATTAAGGACTTTGTATGGAATGAGGAAAACTAGAAGGCATTCGAGGAATTAAAGAAATATATGGCCCAGGCCCCGTTGTTGGCCAAGCCAGCTTTGAATGAAGTTTTATACTTGTACTTAGCCGTTTCAGAGAGTGCCTTGAGCGCTGTATTGGTTAAGGAGGAACTGAAAATCCAGAAACCTGTATACTATGTCAGCAAAATTCTGGATGGTGCTGAGTTGAATTATTCAACTATTGAGAAATTTTCTCTAGCCTTGGTAATGGCTTCAAGAAAGTTACGTCCTTACTTTCAGGCTCATCAAATTGAGGTGCTAATAAATCAGCCCCTGAGAAGTATTATTCATAGTCCCAAGGCTAGTGGGAGGTTGATCAATTGGGCAATAGAGCTGGGAGAATTCAACATCAAGTATAAGCCACGAACGACGATAAAAGCCCAGACATTAGCTGACTTCGTGGTGGAATGTACCATACCCAACCAAGAAGTCGGGGGGCAGGAAGATACCATACCTCAAGACAAGGAAGTTGATAAGGGGGACAAAGAAAAGGATGATAAGGAGAAAGAATATTGGGTTCTCTATTTTGATGGAGCATCAAAAACAAACTCAAGTGGAGCAGGTTTAGTTTTACAAAGCCCCGATGGGTTCTTAATTGAGTATGCCATGAAGTTAGACTTCCCAACCACAAATAATGAGGCATAATATGAAGCTCTGATAGCTGGATTCGTCCTAGCAGGGACACTTAGAGTCAAGAACTTAAAAGTCCGTGGAGACTCGAAGCTGGTCATATCCCAAGTAAAGGGAGAGTTTGAGGCAAGGGATGATACGATGGCTAAGTATGTCCGCCTGGTAAGAGCTGTGATGACCCAATTCAATGAATGCCATGTTGAGCACATTCCAAGGGAAGAAAATGCAAAGGCAGATGCATTATCAAAGTTTGCTTCATCTGAGATAGAAGAAAGTTCAGGAAGTGTGACTTTCGCATTTTGAAGACACAGAGCATAGATGTTAAGCTTGTAGCTCCTATAGGCCCGGGGACTTCATGGATAGATCCCATTAAGACCCACATTCAAACCGGTTGGTTGCTAAACGATGCTACTTAAGCACGGAAGTTAGTTGTTCGGGCACTAAGGTAATCTTTGATAGATGGGAATCTGTATAAAAGATCTTTCGTGGTTCCTTACTTAAGGTGTCTCAGGCCCGATGAGGCACGCTTGGCTCTTGAAGAAGTACATGAAGGTATTTGTGGGTAACACTTGGGGGGCAGGGCCTTGGCTCATAAGATAACCCGTTTAGGCTTCTATTGGCCAGAAATGATGGCTGATGTAAAAGAATATGTGAAGAAGTATGACCGCTGTCAGAAGCATGCACCGGTTGTTAGACAACCCCCCGAGATGCTGACCTCTATCAACTCGCCCATTCCCTTTGCTATGTGGGGAATGGATATTCTGGGGCCTTTTCCCATGGCCACGGCACAAAGGAAGTTCCTGATTGTAGCCATTGATTATTTCACTAAGTGGATTGAAGCCAAACCCTTGGCCAAAATCACAACTAAGCAGGTTGCACAATTCCTGTGGGAAAATATTATATGCCGGTATGGAATTCCCCGCATCATAGTCACTGACAATGGAACACAATTCAACAACGAGGAATTCAAGAAGTACTGTGAAGAAAATGAAATTGAGTTATGGTTCACCTCTGTGGCTCACCCGCAAGCCAATGGGCAAGCAGAGGTTGCAAATCGAATAATCCTGGATGGACTAAAGAAGAGGATCGAGAAATCGAGAAATAACTGGGTGGATGAGATACTCCCAATACTATGGGCCTATAGGACTACCTGTAGAGTCACGACTGGAGCAACTCCCTTCATGTTAGCATATGGGGCAGAAGCAGTTGTTCCCGTGGAGATATCACATTCCTCTCCCAGGATTCAAGCTTTCAATGCTGAGGGGAATGAGGAAGGGAAAAGGTTAGCCCTGGATTTAATTGATGAAGTGCGAGATGAGGCACATGCGAAGATAGTGGAATATCAGAAAAAAGCTTCATTCTACTACAATCTTTAGAAAGTTTTTCGAAATATATCTGAAATCTCTATGGCAAGTCAAGTAAACTAAATGCATGAAATGCAAGCATAAAATCCGATAAATAGAATTGATCAAATAAATATTACAAGAGTTTG
This sequence comes from Apium graveolens, assembly GCF_009905375.1. NCBI lineage: Eukaryota > Viridiplantae > Streptophyta > Magnoliopsida > Apiales > Apiaceae > Apium > Apium graveolens. The sequence goes on from NC_133653.1 coordinate 49,860,779, forward strand.
ATAAATAAAGTCTTGAAAATAAGATGAACTAAACAAGCCACACAGGGCTGGAAAAGCTCTAAGGAGCTGAGGTGCCCTCGGCCTCCATATCGTCATCCCCTCCGCTCTCGCTAGAAGTCTCTGTCGTTGGGAAATTATCCAAAACCAAGGGCAAATTATCCAAAATCATCTTGGAAGAACCCTATGGACACTGTGTATGAGACACCCAAGCCTGATGAAAAGAAGCTTCTGTCAAGATCTATTATCTTCTATAAAGATCCAGCTGATTTAGCTTCAAAAATGAGAATTGCTAAGATATTCAGAAATGGAAAGGAAATTTGTGTGGTAGCTGGACATCCATAGTTTGCTCAAGCAAAGAAAGAAGAAAAAGCCAGATTAAAGCAGGAAAAAAAGCAAGCTGCTCTAGATGCAAATAAGTCTAAACAAAAGAAAGAACAGATTGCTATCATGGCGAAGCTACAGGCTGTGAATTCTTCTCAACAAATTCCCTCTCAACCATCTGAAGCTGCTGAATCAAAGAAGAAGATTGAAGAACAGAAGAAATCCCCAAGGAAGAAAGAATTGGCTAGAAGAACAAAAAAGAAACTGGATGTTGTTGACAAGGAATTGGAAGATCAATTTCCTAAGGAATCCACTCAAGCTACAACTCAAGCATCAAAGCCCTCTGTGGTATTTGAAGACATAAGGGTGGTGGATCCCTACAGAAACATACATGGTGAACCTATTGTGCCAAAGGATGAGCCAATAGAGTGGGATAAAATACCAATTCCTGACTTCAACTTACCAATCCTTAGCAAGCCAAAAAGGACAAAGTCAAGGGCAGTCAAGAAAGTGAAGCTGTCACCTCTCAAATCTAAGTCAGTAGTTAAAGCTCAACGCAAGGTCAACAGGGGAGACTACTTGTACTTGTGTGATATCAAAGAATTTTCAGATCTAAATCTTTATCTGGATGAACTAGATGAAGTGAGGTAAATTGATGCATACAAAAACCTACCTGAAAGGTTGATGTTCAAGTACAAAGGAGGAAGGGAGATTCAGTGGCCACTTCACAGGATTCTTCAAGAAAGCCAAGTTGTGCTGATTAAAGTCTATTCATCCTTCAAGAAAAACTTTGGGTTCAATGTAACTTCAAGGAGACTAGTATTGAAGAAGATTGAAGAGCTGAGGAGTGTTAGAGCTAAAGATGCACTCCCAAAGACTCTAATCATCCCATACACAGGGAGAAGAGTGCATCTAAGGCCCTACTGGCTGATGGAAATCATGGATGACAAGGGGGTAAGAAGATTCTTCAGATTAGAAGACCAATTGAGTATCTCTAGCAATGAGACTCTCTTGGAAATGCAAGAAAAGCTAGATCTCTCAGAATCTGATGAACTAGAATTCCACAGGCAGCTCCAGAATCAAATTGAAGAAAATAACAGAAAGCTTGGAAGAAGATCCAGACCTTCAAGGAACTAGAAAAATCTGCTCAGGCTAGAGGAGCATCTTGAATTGACTGTGAGCCAAACCTTGTACATTTTGTTTAATTGAAGCACTTTTCAGTTTATCTACTTATCTTTAAAGATGTATGTTCAGGATGTTTTGTTATCATCAAGTATTTCTTAATTTATGGCTACAATTCCAGTAGACATAAATTGGGGGAGATTGTTGTGCATATGTTGTGTACTTGATGATTTCATAAACAAAACATCTAAGTAGATTTTACTTAGTGAAATTATGTAGCACTCGACGGATAAGAATTATAGTCCCGACGGATAACTCATTATAGTCCCGACGGATGATTAACTTATTATCCATCGAGTGAGTAGCTTATGTAATAATAAGTTTGTAGCACAGTTATGTATGCACCTTTGTATAGAATCTGTAGTAGCATATAAGTCATGTTGACTTTAACTAGATATGCAGAATAGGTTGATTAATTGTACATAATTGATGTCTTGTAATTCTGCATAAGTGATATAGAGTCAAGTGCCAAAATAGCTACCGACGGATGATTAACAAAGCCATCGACGGATGATCAAATGACTATCAACGGATGTTTAATATAGCAGTCGACGGATGATCGATTAAATCATCAAGGGATGTTCTGAAAGTCGACGGATGATCATATGAAGAATTCAAACAGCAGTTGAACAGTGAAAGCTGACACACAGCCGTCGAGATGTATACAAACACACTGTGGAAGCCCATTAACTGGGTAATAGAGGACAAAATGCAGCAAATCTTAAGACTGTTAAATTTTATATTTGTTCAGTCTTTTTGACTTTGTAATCTTGGTATTACATAAACCAAGAGAGTAGCAAATAGAAAAAATAACGGAGATAGCTGAAAAACACAAAAACGGAGAAATCTTTGTAAGCAGAATCTTTAGCATTTCCTGTATTCTCAGTAGTTCCATTTGTAAGCAGCTGTGAGCATTTCTGCACACAGAGTCCTCTCGATATATTATATATATCTCTGGTGGAATTGTTTAAATCCACCAGAAAGTTTTTAAAGACTCTTGTTTTTAATTACTTATGTTTTGATTCAATTAAGTTTACATTCCGCATTGTGCTAATCAAAACAATTATATCTATAATCGAGTTAAACATTTTTATTTCAAGAAAAAGGTTCAAGAATTCCATTCAACCCCCCTTCTGTAATTCTTTCTATATTGTTAAGGGACTAACAATTGGTATCAGAGCAAACTCTTAATCTACAAAGAGTTTAAAGATCAAAACAATTCAGCAAGATGAACAAGAAAGATGTTGGAGTCAAGATTCCTTTTCTTGATAAAGATAATTACCATCATTGGAAGGTAAAGATGCATCTTCATATGATTTCTCAAGATGAGGCCTATGTGGACTGCATAGAAAGAGGCCATCATGTTCCAATGAGAGCTGCAACAGGAAACGAGCCATCTGTTCCAAAGCCAAGGCATGAATGGTCTGATCCTGACATTGAACAAGTCAGGAAAGATAAAAAGGCCATGAACATTCTGTTCAATGGTGTTGATGCAGATATGTTTGATAACATCATCAACTGCAAAACTGCCAAGGAAGTTTGGGACACGATACAGATAATTTGTGATGGCACTGAGCAAGTAAGAGAAAATAAAATATAGCTCCTGATTCAGCAATATGAGCACTTTCACAATGAAGAAAGTGAGTCACTCACTGACATTTTTAGTAGATTCCAAAAACTATTAAATGCTCTTAAGTTGCATGGAAGAGTCTATCAGACTAAAGACTCCAATCTGAAATTTCTTAGATCTCTTCCAAAGGAATGGAAACCAATGACAGTCTCATTGAGAAACTCACAAGATTATAAGGAGTTTACTTTGGAGAGACTGTATGGCATTCTTAAGACCTATGAGCTTAAGATAGAGCATGATGAAAGAATGGAGAGAGGAAAGAAGAAAGGAGGATCCATTGCACTAGTTGCTGATCTAGAAAAGGAGAAGGAAGTGAAGATGGAGGCTGTAGAATCAACTTCAAAGGTCTGTGAAAATAAGGGTAAGGGGCTAGCTGCAGAAAGTGAAGATTCATTGAGCCAAGATGACATGGAGGACATTGATGAGAACCTAGCATTTCTTTCAAGAAGATTTGCCAAGCTCAAGTTCAAGAAGAACTTTGGAGCAGCCAAGCCAAATAGAAACATGATGGATTAGTCAAAATTCAAATGTTTCAAATGTGGCTTGGCAGGGCATTTTGCAAATGAGTGTAGAAAGTCAGATTCCAGTAAGAAAAGGTTTGAGTATGTGGATTATAAGTAAAAATACTTTGATCTACTCAAACAGAAGGAAAGGGCTCTTATTACACAAGAGAATGACTGAGTAGCTGATGGGTTGGATGAAGATGAAGATGTCAGCTATATCAATCTAGCTCTAATGGCCAAGTCTGATGAAACAGAGACAAGTTCCTCAAGCAATCAGGTAATCACTACAAACCTTGTACATTTATCTAAAGCTGAGTGTAATGATGCAATAAATGACATGTCTACAGAATTGTATCATTTGCGTGTTACACTTAAGTCTCTCACTAAAGAAAATGCTAAAATAAAAAAAAAACAACTTGTTTTTAAGTGAGAGGAATAATGTGCTTGAGTCTCAGTTTGTTGAGTTTGAGAAACTAAAATTGAGTGTAAGATTGCCAAGGAGGAATTAACTGAGTCCTTGAAAAAGGAAGAAATTTTAAAGAAGCAGCTCGAGCGTGAACAAGAGGTGATTAAAGCATGAAAAACATCCAGGGATGTTCATGCTCAAATCACTAAAGTTCAAGGAATTGAGTCTTTTTGTGATGAAGCCTGGAAAAAGAATAAAGAGAAACTAGAACCTATTTTGGTAGATGGGTTGCTGACAGATGTAGACTCGACGGATGATGAGGACTATCCGTTGGATAACAAAAAGTGTTATCCGTCGAATGATAAAAATCCTCATCCGTCGGCTGTAAGCAAACCCATTTGCAAAGCTAAATTAATTAAGCTAAATGATAAGTATGGGTCTGTTTCCAAGAACTTTGTTTCAGGAGAGTCAAGTCAAGCTAAGAAAGGGAAAAAGGCAAATGTTGGTCACATGACTGTCAAACAGTTAAGTGACAGACTTGAGAAAATAGAGGTAAAGACAGATACTAAAAAGAAAAACAATAGGAATGGTAAAGTAGGGATTAGCAAACACAATAACTACACAGCTGATAAATATGCCCCTAGAAAAATCTGTGTCAAGTGTGGTAGTATAAATCATTTGTCTGTTAATTGCAAATCTGCCATGCCTACTCCCATGTCTGTTCAGCCTCAATTTCCTAACATGAATGCCATGCCTCCCATGCCTGTCAATGCTATGCCTACACAGAACATAAATGCACAGTTTGCTAATATGCCATTTGCACCTAATCCATATTATGCTGCATACAATATGCCTCAAATGCCATTTAGCATGCCTTACTGGAATAACATATTTGCACCAAACATGTCATTTCCTGTTAGCCATAATATGCATGATAATTCTGTTGCATTAAATGGTTTCAAAGGCCCAACCCAAATGACTAAGGAAGAATATAAAATTCCTAAGTCAAATGAGTTAAGACCTAAGAAACAGAAGAAGAAAGCTAACAAGGCAGGACCCAAGGAAACTTGGGTACCAAAATCAACTTGATTTGGTTTTGATGTGTGCAGGGAAACATAAAGAATCTTTGGTACTTGGATAGTGGCTGTTCAAGACACATGACTGGTGATTCTACCCTGCTCACAGAGTTTAAGGAAAGAGTTGGCCCAAGCATTACTTTTGGAGATGACAGCAAAGGTTATACTGTGGGATATGGCTTGATTTCAAAGGATAATGTCATCGTTGAAGAGGTTGCCTTAGTGGATGGTCTCAAACACAATCTGTTGAGTATTAGCCAGCTTTGTGACAAAGGCAACTCAGTAACCTTCAACAAAGAAGCCTGTGTTGTGACTAACAATCAAAACAACAAAGTGGTTCTCACTGGTGTGAGAAGAGGAAATATGTACCTAGCTGAATTCAACTCAACTAAAGCAGAATCTGTAACTTGTCTTCTCAGTAAAGCAAGTCAAGATGAAAGTTGGCTATGACACAAGAAGCTATCCCATTTAAACTTCAAGACCATGAATGAGCAAATAAAGAAAGAACTAGTAAGAGGCATTCCTCTAGTGGAGTTTACAAAGGATGGACTGTATGATGCCTGCCAAAAAGGGAAGCAGATCAAAACATCATTCAGGAAGAAACTTGATTCAGCAATTGAAGAGCCTCTGTAATTGCTTCACATGGATTTGTTTGGACCAGTCAATGTATTATCAATTTCAAAGAAAAGATTTTGCCTAATAATTGTAGATGATTTCTCAAAGTTCTCTTGGACATATTTCCTAAAGTCTAAAGATGAGGCTAGTGAAATCATCATCAATCACATAAGGCAAGTTAACAATCATCCTGATTTCAAAGTTAGAAGAATCAGGAGTGATAATGGAACTGAGTTCAAGAACTATGTCATGAGAGCATTTTGTGAGGAAAATGGGATCTTGCATGAGTTTTCAGCAGCAAGGACTCCACAACAAAATGGAGTCATGGAAAGAAAGAACAGATCTCTTATTGAAGCTGCAAGGACAATGCTTGAAGAATCAAAATTACCAACTTATTTCTGGGCTGAAGCTGTAAACACTGGATGCTACACTCAGAACATCTCTTTGATTAACCAAGAAAGATGCATGACTCCTTATCAATTATTCAAGAACAAGAAGCCAACTCTAAATTTTCTTCATGTCTTTGGCTGTAAATGCTATATTCTGAGAAATCAAACTGATCAAAATGGGAAGTTTGATGCTAAAGCAGATGAAGGAATTTTTGTTGGATATGCTGTTGATAAAGCATATAGAGTCTACAATCTAAGAACCAACATTGTTGTGGAATCTATACATGTTGTGTTTGATGATAAAAAGATTGAAGGACTGAAAGATGGAGATTACCATGAGAGCCTCAAATTCGACAATGTTGAGATGGTTAGTGATGATGAGAGTGATCAAGAAACAGTGTCTAAGGATAATGCGGACAAATCTACCACCAATGAAGCACAAAACTCAACATCCGTCGAGTTGCGAAATGCTTCATCCGTCGGAAGGCAATCTGTGTTATCCGTCGGTAGACAACCTGCCTCATCCGTCGGTACTCAAGATTCACCATCCGTCGGGTTATCAAAAGGAGCAGGAAATCAAGGCAGATCACCCATAGAAAGTACCCCTCTCTCAAATCAAAAGATCCACAAACTCAGGGGGAGTTTCTAGCAATCAAAACTCAATCACACATCAAAACAACATTGAGGTCTCTTCATCTAGAGCTAATCTACCTCAACCAAGGAAATGGAGAAAAGATTACCCTTTTGAACTGATTATTGGTGATGTTTCTTCTAGAGTTCAAACAAGAAGAACAACTCAGGAAGAATGTCTATACAACAGCTTTCTGTCAAAGGAAGAACCAGAGAAGGTAGAAGAAGCTTTGTTAGATCCTGATTGGATTTTAGCTATGCAGGAGGAGCTAAACCAATTTGAAAGGAATAAAGTGTGGAAGCTGGTGCTCAAGTCTAAAGGAAAGAATCCAATAGACACCAAATGGGTATTCAGAAACAAGATGGATGAAAATGGCATAGTAGTAAGGAACAAAGCCAGATTGGTTGCTAAAGGCTATTGCCAGCAAGAAGGAATAGATTTTGATGAAACATTTGCTCCTGTTGCAAGAGTTGAAGCCATCAGAATCTTCTTAGCCTATGCAGCCCATGCCAATTTCAAAGTCTATCAAATGGATGTCAAAAGTGCCTTTCTGAATGGAGATTTGGAGGAAGAAGTGTATGTTAGTCAACCTCCTGGCTTTGAAGATCCAAATTTTCCAGAGTATGTCTATTATCTACTGAAAGCACTTTATGGACTGAAGCAAGCACCTAGAGCCTGGTATGACCCTTTATCAAAGTTCCTTTTGGAAAATCACTTCACAAGAGGTACTGTAGACAAAACTTTATTTTCCAGAAATGTTAATGGCTCTAGCATACTTGTTCAAATTTATGTAGATGATATTATTTTTGGCTCTACAGATGAGAAACTTTGTAAAAAGTTTGCCAAACTGATGCAAAGTAAGTATAAAATGAGTATGATGGGAGAACTAACTTACTTTCTTGGTTTATAAGTTAAGCAAGTTAGTGATGGAATATTCATTAGTCAAACTAAATATATTTTTGATCTTTTAAAAAAGTTTGATCTAATGGATTGCACATCTGCAAAAACTCCCATGGCCACTGCAACTAAGCTTGAACTAAACATTACTGAAAAGTCTGTGGATATTTCAAGCTATATATGCATGGTTGGCTCACTTCTGTACTTAACAGCTAGTAGGCTAGATATAATGTTTGCTACATATTTATGTGCTAGATTTCAGGCTGATCCTAGAGAGTCTCACTTGATAGCTATTAAGAGAATTTTCAGATATCTCAAGGGAACACCAAAACTTGGCATTTGGTATCCTAGAGATTCTGGTTTTGATCTAACTGGTTATTCAGATGCAGATTATGCAGGTTGCAGAATTGACAGAAAAAGCACAACAGGAACTTGTCAATTTTTAGGAAACAAGCTTGTGTCCTGGTTCAGTAAAAAGCAAAATTCAGTTTCTACTTCTACAGCTGAAGCTGAATATATTGCTGCTGGCAGTTGCTGTGCACATATTTTATGGATGAAAAATCAATTGCTAGACTATGGTTTGCAAGTTGAGAGGATTCGTATTTCATGTGATAACACAAGTGCAATTGCCATCACTGAAAATCCTGTGCAACATTCAAGGACAAAGCACATAGACATCAAGTACCATTTCATAAGGGAACATGTAATGAATGGTACTGTAGAGTTATATTTTGTTCCAAGTGAGAAGCAACTTGCAGATATATTTACCAAGCCACTGGATGAATCCACCTTTTCTAGGTTGGTAAGTGAGTTAGGTATGCTTAATTACTCTTGAATCTATATGAGTTATTTTGCAAGTTGATATGTAGCCAGAAATTTAACTGATTTTTAGTCATGAGTGAAATTTTGGCTAAGTCAAAATTTGCATCTCGACGGATGACTATTATCCATCGAGTTGAGTCATCCGTCGATATACTATGTGCAAATAAAAATCAGTTACTTTTATGGAATCTTTTAAAACTCGACGGATAACAGTTTATCCTCATCCGTCGAAGTGTCTAAATCTTAACCTTTAATTCCCTGCACATTATCCATCGAGTATACTTATAGTTTGTAAGCATTACACGACGGATAATGGGTGGAATTTTTACAGTTTATTTTTAAACGGCTAATTTAGGCAATTTCTATTGGGTAATTTACTTTTCTTTATTATTTTCATCCGTTGTTTTTGAGATAGTATAAAAGCTTATTTCATTCTAATTATTTTCTTTTATCTTTCTCAAATTCAACTGCTTTTATTTTATTCTCTCTCAAGCAAATATCCTCTTTCTCTTCAAGCTTTCATTCTCTAACAATGGCACCTGTAGTAAAGATCATGTCTCAGACTGGGTTCATTTATGAGAAGAACAACTTCACTGCTTTGGTCAATAAGGGTATTCAACAATCAGAAGACTATCACAAGATGATGGACTTCGTGAAGAACTTCAAGTTAAGTTATGCCATGCTTGAATCATTCACAGTTTACTGTGAAGTTGTTGAAGAGATGTAGACCACTGCAATCTACAACTCTACTGACAAAACCATCACTCTAACTATCAAAGGTAATGAGTTCTGTATCAATAGTGATGTGATAAAAGCATGTTTCAAAATTCCTGATGATAATGTAACTTCACCATACACTGACACTGATATTATCAATATGCTTAATTCCATGCATTATGCACTTCCTACTACTAAACTAAGTGAGATTAGAAGATTAGGTCTTAGGAAGGAATGGAGTTTCATGTGTGATGTTGTGACTAAAGTTTTTTCTGGAAAAGTCAGTAATTTTGATTCTGTGAACATTTCCATGCTTAACATGCTATACATGCTAGTTATAGATAAATTTCACAATTTCAGTGACCTTGTCTTGTATGAGTTAGGTTTTAAACTAGGTGAGTTAGCCAAAAGGGGAAAGAATGTATATTATGCAAGATTTTTCATGATATTGGCTAACCATCTTTGTCAAGAGATTGTACTTGAGAACTCAAACAACAAATTAGCTTGTTGGGTTTAAGAGAGAAGAATCATTGCAGATTTGAACAGAGCCAACCATCATAGGGATGTGCCAATATTCTACTTTCCTGTAATGCAGACACCTCAGGTAAGTGAGGTAAGTTCATCCATACCCTCAACTATTCCAATCTCCTCAATTTCTTTGAGTTCAGGAGTAGCTATGGCAACTGTGATAATGACCAAACAGTTGCCTACCAAAGCTGCCAAATCAACTACAATTTCTAAATCCAAGTCAAAGAAAACCCCCTCTGGTATCTCTCAAAAGGTACCAGTTGAAAAATCTACCAAAGCCAAAGAGGGGAGTGTGAAGGAGGGTCAGTTAGGTGAGGGAAGGGGTGAACATCAAAGAAACCCCAAGGATGAGGTTGGAGAGTTGAGTGAATCCCAACCTAGCCACACTGTAGTTTCCCAACAAACTGCAGTGCTTAAAAAGGACAAAAGCTCACTTCTAGCTGCATCCTCCCAAAAGGATGTGGCTATTGAACAAAGCTCTCAGCCAAGAGCACAGGCCAAAAGGGTTAGGGACACAAGCTCACCCCAAACTTACACAAGAAAGAAGAAATCCAAAATAACTGGGGATGTACAGGTCACACACACAGTGCAAATTGGTGCTAAAGACACAGTCCCTGCACTTTCTCAAATTCAGATTGATGTGGCTCCAATAAATGTGGAGTCACAGCCAAAATCTCTTATAATAGAAGCCTCTGAAACACCATACTCACCAACAAACTCTCTGGAAGTGGATATGATAAACAGTTCAATTCCTGATTCCCCTTCTTTAACTTTGTTGGGGAAGCCAAAATCTAGTGCAAGTGAGCATCATCTTTTAGATGATTTGTTGGCTCACTTGCCAATTCTTTCAGATACTATTGTGACATCTGTGCCTCAAATAACTTCAATCAACACAGAGTCAACAATAGTTTCTCTTCCCACCTCATTCATTTCTACTCTCTCGATGGATATTGCTCATCCGTCGAGTAGTGATTGTATCCCGATGGATAAGCTTAACAACAGTTATCCGTCGGATAGCTTTACCACTCACCCGATGGATATCACTAATCCGTCGAGTGTCTCTGCACAACTTCAAACTTCAATTATTTCTAGTGCAGAAGATTTAGTGGTAATACAGTCACTCTTAGGACTGAGAGAGGAAAGTGCTTTGAGTGAGAGGCTGGGTTGCTGCCAGGCAAAAGGAGAGGACAAAAGTGAATCTCAGCAATCCATTTATTCAGGATTGGCAAAAGTGAGTGAGAGGAGTCCCACCTTAGTAGGTGAATGTGAGGGTGTGAGGGTGGAGAGTCAGGGTGAGACCCTGATGTAACAAAAGAGAGATTATGAGAGAAAGACAGGTACAGGAGAAATAAGGATGGATCCAACCATTGCTAGTGAGTCAATGATTGTGGATGATGCTGAAAAGGGAAGACAATTTCAGCAACATTACAAAGCTGAAATTGATAACATTTCCTTGGATGCTGACACTTTTACTCATCCTGTATCAGCCTATCAATTGTTGGCTGCTCAGGGCAATGTGGAGGCAGAACAGACTTTGAATTTAGTACACACCTCAGAATCTCTTTAAAGAGATAAAGCTGCTGTCAATAGGATGCCTTCTTAAGCTGGTGAGCCATCTGAAGAATTTGGAGTAAATTCTAATGATGATGACTCTGTTTCTTTGGATGGAAGCATGAACTTAGGGGGAGATGAAGGCCCAAGTTCTGTTTTAAATTTACCTGGATGGGCATGGACAAAGGAATTTACACCAGGACAATTTGATGTGTCTTTGGTCAAGCAAGTGGTGGCTATTTAAAAGGCCCTTCAAGAGACTTCATATGCTGGTACCAAGGCTATTCTTCAAGCTCACCTAGACTCTCTACATCTCATGAAGATCCAGCACTTAAGACAGAATATGAGTGTGGATGAACTAAAAAGAGATATAGCTGACTTGAAGACATACAATTCTGAGAAGCTGGATTCAGTAATGCCATATGGTACCATGCAAGATCTACTACTAAGATTGAGGAGAAAATCAGACTCTGAAAAGAAGCTAGCCAAGCTGGAAAACAGAGTTCAAGTTATTGAGAATTCTGTGGCTATCCTTCTTCAAAATCAACAGACTCAGACAAATCTTCTCATGCAACTGACTAAAGCACAAGGCCTAACTCCTCAACTCGATGATAACAAAAAGGGGGAGAGAGAACAAGTAAGGGGGAGAAAGGACCAACTGAGGGGGAGAAACTTCAAGTACAAATCAGCAAAGTAATTGTAACTTCAATTACAATCTCCAAGCCAACAGTTGTAGATGGTATAGATCTAATTAAAGCAGCAGTAGCAAATTTGAAAGTTGCTGAAAAAGGAAAGTTGAGTTTGATCAACTGGAATAAGATTGATGAGGAGATACATAAAAAGTTTGAACTAGTCAAGGAGCCAGTTCAGTCAGCCATTCATCACTCTCATGTCAAGCCAATCAGTGTGAATGAGATGAGCATGAACTATCTGGAAAAAAGACAATCTTCCTGCATCAAGTCCACCAAGGCTGAAACAATTCTTAAACCAAGGGCAAAGTATCCAAAATCATCTTGGAAGAACCCCATGGACACTGTGTATGAGACACCCAAGCCTGATGAAAAGAAGCTTCTGTCAAGATCTATTGTCTTCTATAAAGATCCAGCTGATTCAGCTTCAAAAAGGAGAATTGCTAAGATATTCAGAAATGGAAAGGAAATTTTTGTGGTAACTGGACATCCACAGTTTGCTCAAGCAAAGAAAGAAGAAAAAGCCAGATTAAAGCAGGAAAAGAGGCAAGCTGCTCTAGATGCAAAGAAGTCTAAACAAAAGAAAGAACAGATTGCTATCTTGGCGAAGCTACAGGCTGTGAATTCTTCTCAACAAATTCCCTCTCAACCATCTGAAGCTGCTGAATCAAAGAAGAAGATTGAAGAATAGAAGAAATCCCCAAGGAAGAAAGAATTGGCTAGAAGAACAAAAAGGAAACTGGATGTTGTTGACAAGGAATTGGAAGACCAATTTTCTAAGGAATCCACTCAAGCTACAACACAAGCATCAAAGCCCTCTGTGGTATTTGAAGACATAAGGGTGGTGGATCCCTACCGAAACATACATGGTGAACCTATTGTGCCCAAGGATGAGCCAATAGAGTGGGATAAAATACCAATTCCTGACTTCAACTTACCAATCCTTAGCAAGCCAAAAAGGACAAAGTCAAGGGCAATCAAGAAAGTGAAGCTGTCACCTCTCAAATCTAAGTCAGTAGTTAAAGCTCAACCCAAGGTCAACAGGGGAGACTACTTGTACTTGTGTGATATCAAAGAATTTTCAGATCTAAATCTTTATCTGGATGAACTAGATGAAGTGAGGGCAATTGATGCATACAGAAACCTACCTGAAAGGTTGGTGTTCAAGTACAAAGGAGGAAGGGAGATTCAGTGACCACTTCACATGATTCTTCAAAAAAGCCAAGCTGTGCTGAATAAAGTCTATTTATCCTTCAAGAAAAACTTTGGGTTCAATGTAACTGCAAGGAGACTAGTATTGAAGAAGATTGAAGAGCTGAGGAGTGTTAGAGCTAAAGATGCACTCCCAAAGACTCTAATCATCCCATACACAGGGAGAAGAGTGTATCTAAGGCCCTACTGGCTGATGGAATTCATGGATGACAAGGGTGTAAGAAGATTCTTCAGATTAGAAGACCAATTGAGTATCTCTAGCAATGCGACTCTCTTGGAAATGCAAGAAAAGCTAGATCTCTCAGAATCTAATGAACTAGAATTCCACAGGCAGCTCCAAAATCAAATTGAAGAAAATAATAGAAAGCTTGGAAGAAGATCCAGACCTTCAAGGAACTAGAAAAATCTGCTCAGGCTGGAGGAACATCTTGAATTGACTGTGAGCCAAACCTTGTACATTTTGTTTAATTGAAGCACTTTCAGTTTATCTACTTATCTTTAAAGATGTATGTTCAGGATGTTTTGTTATCATCAAGTATTTCTTAATTTATGGCTACAATTCCAGTAGACATAAATTGGGGGAGATTGTTGTGCATATGTTGTGTACTTGATGATTTCATAAACAAAACATTTAAGTAGATTTTACTTAGTGAAATTATGTAGCACTCGACGGATAAGAATTATAGTCCCGACGGATAACTCATTATAGTCCCGACGGATGATTAACTTATTATCCATCGAGTGAGTAGCTTATGTAATAATAAGTTTGTAGCACAGTTATGTATGCACCTTTGTATAGAATCTGTAGTAGCATATAAGTCATGTTGACTTTTACTAGATATGCAGAATAGGTTGATTAATTGTACATAATTGATGTCTTGTAATTCTGCATAAGTGATATAGAGTCAAGTGCCAAAATAGCTACCGACGGATGATTAACAAAGCCATCGACGGATGATCAAATGACTATCAACGGATATTTAATATAGCAGTCGACGGATGATCGATTAAATCATCAAGGGATGTTCTGAAAGTCGACGGATGATCATATGAGGAATTCAAACAGCAGTTGAACAGTGAAAGCTAACACACAGCCGTCGAGATGTATACAAACACACTGTGGAAGCCCATCAACTGGGTAATAGAGGACAAAATGCAGCAAAGCTTAAAACTGTTAGATTTTATATTTGTTCAGTCTTTTTGACTTTGTAATCTTGGTATTATATAAACAAAGAGAGTAGCAAATAGAAAAAATAACTGAGATATCTGAAAAACACAAAAACGGAGAAATCTTTGTAAGCAGGATCTTTAGCATTTCCTGTATTCTCAGTAGTTCCATTTGTAAGCAGCTGTGAGCATTTCTGCACACAGAGTCCTCTCGATATATTATATATATCTCTAGTGGAATTGTTTAAATCCACCAGAAAGTTTTTAAAGACTCTTGTTTTTAATTACTTATGTTTTGATTCAATTAAGTTTACATTCCGCATTGTGCTAATCAAAACAAATATATCTATAATCGAGTTAAACATTTTTATTTCAAGAAAATGGTTTAAGAATTCCATTCAACCCCCCTTCTGTAATTCTTGCTATATTGTTAAGGGACTAACATGCTTCATCTGAGATAGAAGAAAGTTCAGAAAGTGTGTATTTCCGCATTTTGAAGACACGGAGCATAAATGTTAAGCTTGTAGCTCCTATAGGCCCGGGGACTTCATGGATAGATCCCATTAAGGCCCACATTCAAACCGGTTGGTTGCCAAACGATGCTACTGAAGCACGGAAGTTAGTTGTTCGGGCACTAAGGTACTCTTTGATAGATGGGATTCTGTATAAAAGATCTTTCGTGGTTCCTTACTTTAGGTGTCTCAGGCCCGATGAGGCACGCTTGGCTCTTGAAGAAGTACATGAAGGTATTTGTGGGCAACACTTGGGGGGCAGGGCCTTGGCTCATAAGATAACCCGTTTAGGCTTCTATTGGCCAGAAATGATGGCTGATGTAAAAGAATATGTGAAGAAGTGTGACCACTGTCAAAAGCATGCACCAGTTGTAAGACAACCCCCCGAGATGCTGACCTCTATCAACTCGCCCATCACCTTTGCTATGTGGGGAATGGATATTCTGAGGCCCTTTCCCATGGCCACGGCACAAAGGAAGTTCCTGATTGTAGCCATTGATTATTTCACTAAGTGGATTGAAGCCAAACCCTTGGCCAAAATCACAACTAAGCAGGTTGCACAATTCCTGTGGGAAAATATTATATGCCGGTATGGAATTCCCCGCATCCTAGTCACTGACAATGGAACACAATTCAACAACGAGGAATTCAAAAAGTACTGTGAAGAAAATGAAATTGAGTTATGGTTCATCTCTGTGGCTCACCCGCAAGCCAATGCGCAAGCAGAGGTAGCAAATCGAATAATCCTGGATGGACTAAAGAAGAGGATCGAGAAATCGAGAAATAACTGGGTGGATGAGATACTCCCAATACTATGGGCCTATAGGACTACCTGTAGAGTCACGACTGGAGCAACTCCCTTCATGTTAGCATATGGGGCAGAAGCAGTTGTTCCCGTGGAGATATCACATTCCTCTCCCAGGATTCAAGCTTTCAATGCTGAGGGGAGTGAGGAAGGGAAAAGGTTAGCCTTGGATTTAATTGATAAAGTGCGAGATGAGGCACATGCGAAGATAGTGGAATATCAGAAAAAAGCTTCATTCTACTACAATCTAAGGGTTAAAGAAAGGTTTTTCAAACAAGGTGACCTAGTCTTGAGGAAGATAGAAGCTTCTGGTGTAGGATAGAAAGGGAAGCTTGCCCCGAATTGGGAAGGGCCATACAAAGTCAAGAGTGTTCAAGGTAGAGGAACCTACAAGCTGTAGACTATGGATGGTTTTGAAGTCCCGAGAACTTGGCATGCACAAAACCTGAAGGTTTACTATGTGTAGGGCGACTGAATACGATTCTCACTTGTCAAGATGACAAGTAGGTTGAAAAGCATCTTGAAGCTTTGCTTGCTTAGGAATTACATGTTTTAGCTTTATTTTGAAGTTTATCAAGATTTGTGTAAGGGATGAATCCCAATGACTTATAAAATTTAGAAAGTTTTTCGAAATATATCTGAAATCTCTATGGCAAGTCAAGTAAACTAAATGTGTGAAATGCAAGCATAAAATCCGATAAATAGAATAGATCAAATAAATATTACAAGAGTTTGATAAATAAAGTCTTGAAAATAAGATGAAGTAAACAAGCCACGCAGGGCTGGAAAAGCTCTAAGGAGCTGAGGTGCCCTCGGCCTCCATATCGTCATCCCCTCCGCTCTCGCTAGAAGTCTCTGTCGTCTCGGAGGAGGAGGAAGAGCTGTCATCCTCAGCAGGCCTGAAAGAAGACTCGAGAAAAGGAAGAAGCGGGTCCTGAGGGACGTGATCTGAGACAACTACTCGAGTGCGAAACCTCTGCAGCAAGGCCTCATCATCAGGGCAGACATATTCCGCCGGGTTAATATCAGGACAAGCCTCGTTCACGGTCCCAAGGGCCGTGTCCCAACCAGTCCTAAAAAACCCGGGGAAGACTGAGTCATCCCTTATCCTCATGGATTGGGCAAACTCCTCCGAGTCCAGATAGTTATCTATAGCTTTATCCTTCTCGGCACGAAGCACAACCAGCTCGGCGTTAGATTCGCCGAGTTCTTCCTCCTTGCATTTGAACTTCTTCTCTAGAGCATCATACTTCTTCTGCTGCCTCTTGAGGGCATTGTCGGCCTTGTCAGAAGCCCGCTTCCATGACTCGGCTTGCCTCACAGCGCCTTGAAAATAGGCGTTAGACTAAAATGAAATAATTAACAAAGTGTAAGGCAGGAGAATGATACAAGTAAGAAAGATAAGTTCAAAAAAAAGGGGAGGGTCATACCGAAGCCAAAGACTGAGCTCCCATGAGCTTTATCCTCTCAAGATCAGGGGTGGCAACCACATCAGTAAAATATTTGGGAGTCACGCCATGGTAGGACCAATCCCAAGCATGCTTCATGGATCCAACCACGGTATCCCCTCGGCGGAATCCCCAGAGAGGCTAGAAGGCACCTGTAGCAGCAGCAGCAGGAGCAGCAGCAGTAATAGGAGCACTGTGGCCCTCAGCTCCCTCAGCTGAAGCCTCCCCCATGGGCTCCTTGTGTTTCCTCAAGAAGATAGGCTCCGTGGCCTTTCCTCAAGTGTCCAGGCCCGCAAGGCGAGCTTTCTTCATTCTAGTAGTTTCGTCAACGAGGGGCACATTATCCTCGTTGATCTCTTTAGCAGCTGCAAGACAAGATAAAAAACAAAATAAGTGGTGTCAATAATGCATGAAATGAAATAAAATTGAGAAGGGAAGAAAAATACCCTGTTGAGAAATAGAGGATAGTCCCACATGAATGAGGGAGAACTCCTCTAAGAGAGTCCAGCTGGTAGTAGTGCCGTCATCCCGAGTAAGCTCATTATAAATATTAGTTTCCTCGGGAGTTAAGTGAATGGATTTGAGGCTACCATCACTAACCTTCCCGAAGGAAGATCTGAAGAGTGTGCCCCAGTTGCCATTCTCCCAACGTAACCCGATGAAACTATTCCTCCAATTTTGGTTATTATCAGGAATGGAGGTGCCGTTAAAGATATGCTTACATTTGGGCGTTTGTTTGACATAGACTCAACCACAATTACCAGAAGCGCTATTGTAACATTGAAAAACTTTCCTAAAAACAGCTATGGATAGGGAAAAACCTTCCCTAAGGCAGCAAACCATAAAACATAAAATGTCCCTCCAAGCGTTTGGAGGAAGCTGACATGGGTTTATTTGTAAATCAGCTAGAAGGTAAGGAATGAAGGGATGGAAAGGGAACCTAAGCCCAGCATTAAGGGCATCTGTGTAAATAAAGAGGGTGCCATGTTTCCAGTGGCAAGTACGGTCGTCACCAGAAACTGGAACTAATCTCAGGGGAGGAAGAACATTATAACATGCATTTAATTTATCGAAATCTATGTTATGCCAAGTGTTGCAATGATTAAAAGAATCAAGATGAGCAGTGGAAGGGTATTCATCCCCCTAGTGTTGATCATATCTATCAGAGACATGCAAGAAGAACAAATTTCAATACCCTTACCTCGTTTTAAAGCTGAGGCAATCTTGGCCGCTCTCTCAGAATTCTTATCAGCCATTGATGAAGCTGGGAAGGACCTGGAAACCTTGAATGAAAAAGGAAGCCGGAAAAGGCTAAAGAAGTTGCCGGAAAACTTCTAAAGGAGGAGAGTTGAGAGAGGAGGAGGTTAGAATGTTTGAGAAAAGATGTGTGAAATGAAGAGTGGTGAGTGTGAATGAAAACACAATCCTCCCACCTTTATATAGGAGGAGAAAAGGGAAAATGGGCCTAGAAAAGCCCATTTAGGCCCAAGTTCAGGAATATTCTGGAATGCTCTACAGAGTGTTGGAAGAATTTTGGAAACTTTCTGGAAAAATCCAGAAACATTTGGAAAAATTCCATAAAAACCTCGAAAATTCCAGAAGGTTCTTAAAATTTGGCTTAGAAATGAGGACCGGCCCAAGAATTATTGGGCCTAAGGAAAAGCCGAGTTCAGAAAAAGGCCCAATTAAGAATAAGCCTGAGCAAAAGGCCCAGATTGGAAGAATATAAACTAGCCCAAGCTCAAAGCCCAGGAAAAGGGCCAAAAATCGAGTGGAAAAACCAAAATCAAGGCCCAAAATAAAAACCCAGCTTGAGGCCCAAATATTTTCCAAAATACAAAGCCTAAAAGATAGGCCCAAGTTAGAACCCACTAAAGGGTTGGCCCAAGAGAATCCAGGCCCAGTGAAAAAAGTCCAGCCCAGGTTTAAGGGCCCAAATCCAAATATGTGAAATTACAAAAAAAATATTTAAAATAGTTATTTCATTCGACCAGAATGCCAAAATAAATCTTGGTCGAATACTTCTCCTCGAAGCTAGCTTCGATCAAGGCTTAGAAAGATGGCTAATTCGGTCAAAAAACAAGAATCCTGACCGAAAGGGAAGAAAAATCCTAGTCGGAAAAAAAAACATAATGTAAAAATCCTGGCCGAAATTTGACCAGGACTTGAGGTTGAATGCACCCTCCTCGAATTTCCTTCGACCAAGGCACAGCAGAGGCTAATTCGACCAGGATCATGGTCAAGCCAGGTATAAAAACAAGGAAAAGAAAAAAAGAGGGAGGAAAAGAGAAGGAATAAATGTGTTTTCTGAAAAAAGGATTTTATATTCTGAATATTCCCAGAAAATTAAGGATAAATCCCAGAATTAAGGGAAAAATCCAGAAATTTAAGGATAAATCCCAGAATTAAGGGAAAAAATCCAGAAAATAAAGGATAAATCCCAGAATTAAGGGAAAAATCCAGAAAATTAAGGAAAAATCCCAGAATTAAGGGAAAAATTCCTGAAAATTAAGATAATTCCTGAATAAAAGGAATAAAAGAAAATCGTTGTAAATGTGTAGGTCGCTCCACACTTTACGCAAAAACGATACCCTGTAAGGGAACGAATGAACCTAACTTCTGCGAAACCTAGTCACTGTTTCCCAAAAGTTGGGGGGCAAATGATAGGGAATAAATAAATCATGATTACGTAGTTAATATTGTATTAATTACACATGATTTGGGCTGCAAGGCCCAATAAGAAGATATATGATATTCAGACCAAAAAGGTTAATACATTAATCAGGCCTGATGGACCAGATCAGGCCTGATGGAACAAAAAAGGCCCAAAACCCTGATTATTAATTAATTTCGTAATTAATTAATAAGGGAGAACAACAACTATTAAGATAAGTCGTAGTGGGGATATAAATCCTTGTAGGTTGGCCTCAAAGGAATCTCATGGGATAAGGAATCAGCTTCCTACTTCTTAGGACTCCAAAGTCCATTCTAATTCAGAGACTTGACCACCAAGTCTCCTATACCAAGTCCAATTCAAGGACTCCCAACATCTATATAAGGGGTCTAACCCCACAAATCAGAACTACATTTTTTGACTTGATCCTTGGCAATCAGCAAGGTACGTAGGCATCTTGTTAAGGCAGGTTGAGTCATGAAACATAAGAGCAGTCAAATCGAGCTTCGAAGCTCACATTCCTTAGTAATAAATACAGCAATTATATATCTTAGTTTTTAATCCATAACAACAACACAATCACCCATAGTCGAATTTGAAGATTAGTTTGCAGCAAATTGATGAGAAACATAAGTTGAAGGTAATCTTGGCTTTTTGTGTTTTTCTTTGTAAGATTTCAGTTGTTTACAGGTTAAATTACAATAATGTCTATAAAGTATTTGACAAAATGTCCAATAAAATTAAACATATTTTACTTGCTTCCGGTTAATTTTTTGAAAAGTTAAGTTGTATTAGTAATTGATTTAAATTGAGTTGGATATACAATTCGTGCAACTTTTATGCGCCCGCAATCAACTTTAGTTTTTTAAATATAAAGTATAAAATTTAAGTTATATTTGTGCTAAATTTGATTGGTGATAAGTTACAATTTATAACTGAAATATAAGTATTTATATTATGTAATTTGTTATGCAATCAGAAGCAATTTCTACTATTTTCAAATTTAAGTTGCATTTTTGTTTGATTTTGGAGATGATGATATTGAATTAATTGAAAGCAAGACATTTTAGATGTATATATGGATATTTGTTTGGAAACCCATTGATACTCAATTGATAAGATGTGGTTTCCGATTTGTATGGCTGAGCAAGAGCATTGATTCTTGATGTATTGAACTTTAGTGAAAATGAGATAACCGTAAGTAAAACATTGTCGTGAAAAGTTATGGAACTTATTACAAAAAATGCTCTAATGCCCTTGTCTACCTTACTCCTTATTTCTTGCTACTTACCAACTTTTACGAGAGGACAAACATCGATTTCTCTACTAAGTGTTATATGAAAAATTCAAAGACTGTTACTGATGTTATTTTTTTCACTCCTAACTTTTACTGCTATTGTTTTTTCTTGGATGCTGTTCATTTTTTGCTACAAGTTAGTTTCATCAATTATGTTTAAACGTTATTGTTTTTCATTTTTTAGTGTATGGAAGATGATATTTCACCTGAAAAGTACAAGACAACTAAAATCAGTAGCATGAAAAAATATGTGATCACTGAGTTAGTTATCTTTCATGACTCCCTTCGTGCAATGCCAATGTGAGTTTGTACAAATTGACTATGCTAAAGTTTATTAGTTTTATGATATTTTTTATTCTTTATCTTAGTGATTCTAAGTATGTTGATCATGGCTTCTTATTAAACGGACGAAGTTAAATATATATGCTCTCAATTGCTGAGTACTTTCTTATGCTGAAACATTTCCCTGAAGAATCTTTCAACCTTGAATCTAACAGACTAGAGTTACTTTTTCATTTTATTCATATGCAATGATAAAACATATTTATGAGTATCATAGTGATCTGAAGTATGTTGATCATGGTGATGTACATGGAAAGGTTCTTCAAAAGAGGTATTCTTTAAAAAGTGGAGAGGTTATTACAAGAAAATGAAAGCAACATAATATTCTCAAGAGAAATCAAAGAATTCTCCAAAAAGAAAAAAAGGTTGTTTGCAAGTGATGGCCCTTGGCATTTCTAGTCAAACTTCACAAGACTTAATAGTGCTTAGTCTTAATTTTACTTGGATTTCGACTTTATGTTATCTATGGGCCCAAGTGATAGACGTTGTCATTTCTAGTCAAACTTCTAAAGCGACTTAGACTTAATTGTACTTAGAATTCGACTTTATGTCACCAATGGTTACCCTTTAAAATTGTTTAAATTATTGACAATTTTATAGGAGTACATAATACTTTATATCATACTTGTTTGCATTTTAATTTTCATTTTGTTATATTTAGTTGCATTCTTGAGTTCTGTCAGTTGCAACAGTAGTTTCTTTTAGTTTCTTTTAGTAGTGAGGGCATATAAAAGCTTTGAAATGTTCATGTTTGGTTATTTTTATTGACAATTTTGGTTTCTTTGAGTTGGTACTCAACTTATATATATATTACTTTTACTTAATTTTGGTTATATTTAGTTGCATATCTGATATTTTTTAGTTGCAAATTTAGTTACTTTTAGTCTCTTTTAGTTGCAAATGTACTTGTTTTTAAGGTTTAATACTTTTTAAGTTGCACATATTGTTAGATATTGATTACAACACAGAGGGAAGTGTATGTATTTTCTTGATTTCTAGGCCTTTTCAAACTATTTGGATATGGTGAACAAAGCAATCTAAATTTTAGGAATATTATGTTTAACATAATTAATAAAGCATGCACAACAAACACAGTATTTTCAAAACTCACATAACTTTGTCTTAAAATTAAGTATGTCTTGCTACAAATTTTTGGGTTCTTTATAAGTAAAGAACTCAGCTTCTATCTTGAGAGAGTATAAGAAAATCTAGATCTGTTTGTTACTTTTTTAAAACAAAGGACCAGTGTTTACTTTATAGATTAGTAAACAAAGATTTACACAGCATGCAATAAGATTAACTAAACCCTACTTTAAGTTATCTTCAAAGCTTTCCATTTCTGGCTTAGTGAATCTTTGCAAATCCTGTAGGTCTCCAATCTTCATATCTTCATTCGACTTGTCGATATCTCTGGGACTTCTATATAAGCCAATTTGGACTTCTCGATAAGTCATTCTGGAGTTCTCGAACGACTTATCTATATAACTTGATCTATGACTTGTGGATATCTTGACTTAGAATATTTTTTCTAAAATAGATTTATTCAACTCCAAGTTTCTTCACCTTTTCTCTGAGGCATGATCTTGTTGATCTTCTTCCAGAGTTTATTCTTAGGTTTGAGACTGTTCACAGAAAAATACTTCAGTCTGATCTTTAATATTTTTACAGACTCAAGTAATACAATATAAAATACAGATTTAGACTATCATACAACTAAATCTTAGGGTTGTCATTGTGACTTAGTCTTGTTATACTACAGGAATGTCTTACACAACACATATAGTTGTAATTGAGTTTCTTTGAGTTGTAATTGAGGTTTCTAGTTGCAGCTGATGTTTATTTAAGTTACACACCAGATTTAGAGTTTAGATTTTTTTGAGTTGCAAATGTAGTTGTAGTTTATGTATCTAGTTGTAGTTGAGGTTTCTTTGATACATCTGCAGTTGCATATTTGGTTTATAATTTGGGATTTATTTGAGTTGCACCCATAATTGCATTTTTGGTTTCTTTATGTTGTAGTTGAGTTATCTAGTTGTAATTGATGTTTATTTGAGTTGCACATGCAGTTGCATATGAGATTTAGAGTTTGGGATTTATTTGAGTTGTGCCTACAATTGTATTTTGGATTTTTCAGTTGCACCTTTAGTCACATTTCGAGTTTTCTTGAGTCGCACTTGTAGTTTCTTTTAGTCGTACTTTGTTGCAAAAACCTACATAATGCATTTTAAAACAAAATAATTTTTTTAATTAATTTTCTAAATTTCAAGCACGAGCCCTAATTCAACAATTTTTAATATTTTAGGGTTCAAAAATTTCCCATTTGAATTTTAGAAATATTTAGAAAAAAATAAATAAATCACACAATGATTTAGGGTTTAGGATTTAGGGTTTAGAGCCTATAGGACCTAAACTCTATAGCCTAAACACTAATTTAGTCTAGGCCCAAGATCTTAGGAACCAAACTCTAATTTAATCTTTGAACCTAATTTAACAATTCTTAATATTTTAGGGTTCACCAATTCGCAATTTGGGTTTTGAAAATATTAGGACAATTTCTTCAAGACTAAACTTAATGTAGCATTTTTCATGAAAAGGTTAAAAAACAGGCAAACGCAAGATGATCCTATAGTTACATTTTGAGTTTCTTTGAGTTACACATATAGTTGCAGTTAAGGTTTCTAGTTTCAGTTGGGATTTATTTTATTTTCACATGTAGTTTTATATAGGATTTATAGTACGAGATTTTTTTTGAGTTGCACCTATAGTTGCATTTTGGGATTCTTTGAATCACACAATGCTAGCGGAAAGATTTTTGCAACTGCATCATGTGTTGTTGCCACCAATAACATGCCTAAATGTGTTAATTTTAGTAACATGTCATCAACAATAACAATAGGTATACAATAAACATATCCCTTTCTAAAGTATTTAGTGCTACTAAAATGTATAACAAACACCTATTCTCATCTAACTTGAGTTCAATTGTTGATCCTAAGTTTTTAGAGTACAACATAAATAATATGGATAAAGCTCTATATACGATTCAATTACATCACCCTAAACTATTTTCAACACTTTTCTTTAGATCTCCAAGATTTATTATACTTGACTTGGACATTATCATGTCATTGTTGATTTCTACAACTTCTCTTCTGTATTTGCCTCAGCCGATATCTCTACCATCTCTCTAGAAATTATTTCTGCATTATCCATGTAATCTGCAAAAATATCTTTGTTTACTTCCTCCATGTTATCATTAACAAATTTGATGCTACATCTTCTGTTTGTGTAACTTCAAATAGCTAATCATCCGTTGTCATTTCAGTCTGAGTTAAAACTGAGTTTGGTAGAACATTTTTCACTTCAGTTGTGAGACACAAAGGGTACTTGGTGAAGTATGCTTCCCTTTTCTTCAGCTCCACATGGAACATTAATTTCCGGTCATCAACTAAATTGAAAGGTGATATTATCGATTTATCTAATTGCAAATTGAATTTGTTGCATACTGGTGTGCAAGACATGCCTTGATATAAAAAGACTAAGTCATATTGACAATCCAAAAATTCAGTTGACTTGTAAGTTTTATGTAATCTGTAATGGTATTATCTGAGTCTGTAAGAATGTAGAAGAAGACTAGACTGAAGTATTTTTATTAAACAACCAACAAGCTAGGAATAAATCTCTGGAAGAAGATCAAGCCTGTAAGAATGATGAAGAATGAATGTTAAAGAAGACTATGTTGGAGTATTTTTTAGTTAACAACCAACAATCTAGGAATAAATCTCTGGAAGAAGATCAACTCTGATCATGCCTCAGAATGAAGATATATAGCTTGGTGAAGAATAATGATGTAGATTGAAAAATGTTCTAAGTCAGATGTCGAGAAGTCACAGATCAAGAAATGTCGAGCAGTATATCGAGAATTATTCAAGCTTATCGTGAAGTCAGTTTGACTTGTAAAAAAGTCATTTATCTTGTAGAGAAGTCATCTCACTTATAGAGAAGTCACATTGCCTATCGAGAAGTCAAAGTGCATATAGAGATATGGAGATGTCGACAAGTAAAAACACATGTAGAGATATGGAGATATCGACAAGTCATTTATACATATAAATAAGTGAAGATGTCGACAAGTCATTTACATATATAGAGAAGTGGAGATGTCGACAAGTCATTTACACATGTAGAGAAGCGGAGATATTGACAACTCATTCTACATCACGATAAAGACATATCTATACACTTTGGAGATCTCGATAACAACTTCAGTTACAGACTATTTCATGAAGATTCAAAACTATCAGTCAACAAACTATTTTATAATTAAAATAGAAAGTCTATAAATACAGCTTGAAGAGTGCAAGATCAAGGGCCAAGATGAACTAGACAAAGGAGTATAGCAGACCTGAAAGATTTTATGCAGATTTGTAGCACTTGAAATAGAAATATATAAAATAGCTTTAGAAATTATGTTAGTCTACTTTAGTGTAATCTATGTAAATTATGCATGTTAGTCTATAAAGCATGTCATGGGGCCATTGTTTAGTTTTAACAAACAGACTAGTTTTTTTTGTATTCTATCAAAAAGTGACTAAGTTCTTCAACGTCAAGAACTTAGTTTTGTAGCACAATATTTTTAATAAAAATTCAAGTAAGTTTTGATAATTTTCATTTCTATGTTTTTACAATTAGTTGATTATCAATACAAATTACTTATCCTGTTGAGTTCCAATAAGTCGAAATATTTAACTTGATTTTCTTGAAAACAAATTATAAAGTTTTTAAGTAAAAATCAAGAAGCACACATTCACCCCCTGTATACATTTCATACCTAACAAGTGGTATCAGAGAAAAATCTGAAAGCAAGCAGATTATATCATGGAAGTATGAGTGCACAAAAGCTTAGAAGTATCAAGATCCCTGTCTTTGACAAAGATAACTACACTCTATTGAAGAAGAAGATGATATTGTTCATCAGGATGGGTCATCCACTGTACCTTGAGATTCTCAAGCATGGACCATTTATTCCTATGGTGAGGGTACCTGAAGTAACACAAGATGATGTTGTTATTCCTGGTCATTATGCTCCAAACGATCCATCTACATACACTGAGCCAAAGAATGAGAAGGTCTCACTTGGCAGTGGCCTGCAACTCATTTTGATTGAGTCTTTTGATAATGTTATGTACAACAACATTATTAACTGTAAGTCAGCCAAACAAATCTGGAAGAAGATAGATATCTTATGTGAAGGTACTAAAGAAGTAAGATCAAATCAAAGAAGAATCTTGATCTCACAATATGAGGGTTTTATGGCTAAACCAAAAGAATGCATTACTGAAATGTTTGAAAGATTCAATAAGATGATAAATGACTTGCAGTTGTATGGCTAGTTTTATGATGCTGAGGAGGTCAACTTGAAGTTCTTACTCACTCTTCCTGACCACTTAGAATAAAAAATTTCTACAACAGGGAAGGAAAAGATGTAGGAATAACAAATTTGGAGGTTTTATATGTAGTTCTAAAAACCTGACTGGAAAGGAAAATCTCAGGTGAAGAATTTAAACACAACTGCAAAGAGTGGCTACACGTCAGGATCTGTGGACAGATCTAAAATTAGGTGCTATAATTATGATAAGCTTGGCTATATTGCCATAGAATGCGGGAAGCCAAATAGAGTGAAGAAAGACAAGGCATATTTGGATGCATGAGGCTCTCCTGAAAAAATAACAAGAAAAGGCTTATATTGTTGAAGGAAAAAGTTGGGATGATAAAAATGATGAAGATGAAAATGAAGAATATGGAAACTATGCTCTTATGGCCTTAGGGGAAGGAGAATCATCTGCATCAAAATCTGAGATACATGTCTTAACCACTACTGATTTGAATGCCTCTCAATATAAAGACATTGCTAAAAAGATGAGCATGGAAATGTTTTACATTCACAAAAGTATGGTGGTTGCCACTGAATAAATGTGTTAGGTCCCGAAGTATCGTAGAACAGGGGTTGAATATGATACTGACTAAATTAAAAAAATATTTCTAATCTTTTGCGGATATATAATTTAGTGTTCGGTTAGTAGTTCCGTGTTCTTGAGGTAAATAGTGTTTAGGATAATAAAGTAACGAACACAAGATATTCGAGTAAGTATATATTCATATATAAATCCTCAAGGGTGTTATTTTTTCTCTATATTTCTTTATTTTTATTTCATCAGCTCTCGTGATAGAAAAGATGAACATAACAATAATTGACTGTCATTCTTCTGCTTCTATTATATAGAATTTCTATCAAACATAATTATGTGGTCAATTATTTACCACATAAAATTAATTAATTATTTCAATAAAGTGTGGCTGAGAGATGGTTGCTTCCAGGGACCTTCTTTCTTTACTTGGTAGTACATAAAAAGTTCTAGTACTTAGAATTAATCTTACAAGATCTAACTGGCGACTCCTCCTTCCCTTATAGAATTTTACTTACGACCAAGTGATAAAAAGTATTTGCCTTAGAGAATATAATCAGTTGCGAACCAGGAGTTTCTTGTACCTCTAAGTTGCGATTCCAATAGTGAAAGGATATCTTCGATATATTATTTATTTTGGTATTTGTACGATTAAACATAAAATTAAGAACATGTAGATCCTCTCCATTAGGACATGAATTTAATTGATCCAAATCAAAGTCAAAAAGTCAAACTAGCAAAAACCATGACTTTTAAACAGATAAAAGAGATATTCCATTCTTGCAAAATATCAAAACTATATATTTATGGAATATATCTCTAAGGAAATATGATCAAAGAAGAAACATCAAGATATGATATTTCTTAGATCTGTGTTGCAACAGGAATATGGCAACAAGCTCGAATAAGGAATATATCGAAAATATTCTTTAGAGGTCTCGTGCTATATCAAAAATATTTAACTCTTCGCTCCAAAATATATCTCTACATATATAAAAAGAGTTTTTATTCAAATATTATTAATATTCATGATTGAAATAGTAATATCCAGTTCTGCAACTCATTCTTGTATACTTACAATAATTTTCTCTCGGTTCATAAAATCACCATTTCTCGGAGAAAATTATTCAAAAATACTAAAACACATTTCCTATCATCCAAATATATTTTATATATTAGTAAATATACTTTAAGTATTTATTCAAGTCAAAACTTTGGTCAAAAGATCCATCTCCTTTATTTCAAGACCAATGATATTTTTACTCGGAAGAAAGGTTGACATAACAATTTTATTTTTAGAAAAAATACTTCCACATTCTAGAATAACTTGAAATTTGGTATGGATCATTTAAATGGTATTTTCTAAGTATGTTAAAAATTTTGTAGCATTCAGAGAATTTTTGTTTGGGCACAAAAATCGAGGCAGTTGGTCCCACAGTTGACCACGTTTGACCTAGCTACCATTGACTAAAGTTGACCAAAACTTTCAGGACATCATTTAATATTAATTAAGTATTTATCATATTTTTTATGGTATTTATTTACGAGTTTTTAAGGTGGTCATAATTAATGGTGTTTAATCCTTAATTAAAGTGATTAAATAATGATTAAAAGAAAAGGAAAATATATATATATATATATATTCAAATATCTCATCTGAGTTTGAATCCATAAAGTTGTTTATATTATATGGCTATGTCAAAGAAACACAACCTACTTGCCAAGTCATCAATCCAAGTGACATACACCATCCATTTTCGTCAAATCTCCACCATTCAATTCCACCCAACTTCTCTTATAAATAAACCCCCACCCCAACCCATTTTTTTCAAGATAAAGAGACACAAAGTTGCTGGGATTTTTTCAAGAAGTGCTTCTCTTCATCTCTTTCAAATTTTATACACACACTTCTTCTCAAAAACTTTCTCTCACTTCTATATACTTACATATATACAAGGTTTTTAAAACCCCAGCTTGGCTTCACCCAACCAAGCTTTATACCACCAAGTGAACTCATCCAACACCACTTTCCGGCCTCCCGAAGGGCTGCCCAAGTTCGACCACAGTGCCAAATTCGGCCGAACCTCCGGCGAATTTTTCTGGCGAACTTTTCCGACCATTCTTTAAAAGTGGTAAGTTTTAGCTTCTTATTTGAGTTTTTTTTATTTGAGCTTTGTACTTAATTTCTCTAATTCATCTTAAGCTCTAATACAAGATCTCTTATAAACAAAGTTCTCAAGAGAACTAAGATTCGAACTCAGAATTCGAATAAGTACTTGATCTTCACATAAATCATCTCAAAAAGAAGATCTATAAACAAAAGTACTTTATCTCTAAAGGGGAGATTATATTTGACCAAAGTTCACGAGTTAGCCAATTATTTTTAGTATTGGATCTTGGCTAACATTATTCGTGCACATAAAATATTATGAAGAAAAGTTTTAATCCCTTCTAACATCTCTAGTGTTCTTGGGGATTATAACTCGATCTATAAACACTTCGTAATTTGTCAAATATCAAAACGGATTAAGTTCACGAGTTAGCCAATTACTTGCACTTTATTTAATTGGATCTTGGATAACCATTTCATGCACATAAATTATTACGAAGCAAAGTTTTAATCCTTTCTAACATCTTTAGTGTTCCAGGGGATTATAACTCGATCTATAAATACTTCGTAATTATCCGTTAAAATTAAGGACGAATCAAATCCACGAGTTAGCCAATTAATTTCACGCTATTTAATTGGATCTTGACTAACACATATCGTATATATAAACAATTACGAGTCATATCGTATAAGCCCCTTCTAACATCTTTCAGTGTTCTGTGGGGTTATACTACGATATCTATAAAATTCTCGTAATTATTCGTACAAACTTCAAAAGCACAATCTTAAGCCAATTACTTGCACTCAACTTATTTGGATCTTGGCTAAGACTTATAAATCTTATAAATGTGCTTGAAGTTAAAAGAGTATATTTTGACCTTATAATCGTCCAAGTATACCTTAAACCTTAAGTTGATATACTTAAAGGTAAATTACAACTTTGAGGGTGTAATTAAAGTATTCTTCGATCTATAAATACTTAATAGAAAGAAAAAGAATACTAAAGAAGTCATAAGCCATAAGTGCTTAATATAAAAAGACTTCTCATATTACTCCACAACTTTATTAAATCTATAAATGAGTAATTATAAATATACTTGACCATTTTGTAGTATCCTAAGTCATGTATAGCTAATTAGTTTTAATATTCTTATTTGGATATTATACTACTTGTGGGCTAGTACAGTAACATACTAGTTCAAAACAAACCTTTCTCTACTTGTTTTGTTTCGTGGATTGTATTATTAGTTTTGTAGTGAGGTGAAGTGACCTGAGGTGATTCTCATTTTAAGACCCAAGTCCTAGACGTACTAGCGGGGAGTTAGTAGTTTTCGTACCGTGAAGAAGAGGAAAGACCCAAGACCGGATCACTAAGATCCAAGACCGACAAAAGGTAAGGAAGCCAAGTCCACACAAAGGCTCTACAACAACTTTGAAGAAATAGCGGGGAGTTATTGTCTAAGATAAGTTGTGTAGGTAATACATTTATTTTGAGGTGGTGACCCTTGTGTTACGCACCAAGACAAATACTTGTAAAGGGTGTAAAGGCTTCTCCGCCTATTAAAGGAGCGAGTTTATTATAAAGGAAAATCCCGAGTCCGGGAGAGGAGCTCAGAAACTGGAGTAGGGGTGAGCGAATCTATTAGAGGTTGCGCCATCGCGAACCAGGATAAAATCACCGTATGGTATTTTCTTTCCGTGCACTTTATTTTCCGCACATATAAACTGCATAACCACTCGGTAAAATTTTAGAAAGGGATAAAATATTTTTAAAATGCCACAACAATTTTTAAATTGGTAATCAAGTTATTCAACCCCCTTCTAGCTTAAAATAGCCCTCTTACGGGACCTTACAATTGGTATCAGAGAAGTGCTTTTGAACGTGTTTGTTAAGTGATTTGCAGATTTACAGGCAAAACAAAAATTGATCCGGAATGGCGTATATTAATCCCGTTGGATGTAGTGAAGGTCTATCTAGCTCACGACCTCCTCTATTTGATGGGACCAACTTTGCAACATGGAAAACGAGGTTTCACATTTATGCTAGATCTCAAGGAGTCAAAGTTTGGATGACTATCGAAGACGGTGTTCGCATTCCTACCAAAACTATCGATGATATCATCGTCAAAAAGAAGGTTAGTGAATATAACTTAGAGGAAGAAGCCACAATAAATATAGCCTTAAAGGCGGAAATGGTTCTCACAGGTGCACTTGCAGAAAAAGAATATAAAAGAGTAAATAATTACAAGTCGGCACAAGAAATGTGGAACAAATTAGTGGTAACCTATGAAGGAACCACTAATATAAAAGATTCTCAGATGGATACATTGATCCAAGAATACGAGAACTCTACACTCCAAGAAGGAGAAAATATCATCGATATGGAAATAAGATTTACTCGATATGGAACTTTACACTCCAAGAAAGAATTATACTCAAAATGAAAAGAATAGAAGAGTGCTCAAATCTCTACCTCCTAGTTGGAAGGTTAAAGTCACTACTATAAAAGAGATGCACAACTTGAATGAGTCTAAGATTGATAATCTATTCGGAAATCTTCGTGCTTACGAAGAAGATAATGTTCCGGAAAAGGTTGCTCCAAAAATGGAGGATAAAAAGAAAAATATGGCTCTAAAGGCCATATTAATTGATGAAGATGAAAACGACGAGGAGTTAAACGAGGAACTTCAAAATCTCGATGAAAGTGAAATTGCTCTACTCACGAGACAACTTCGTCGTGTGCTTAAGCAAAGCTCAAAGATACGGAAAAGGCTTCCTGAAATCAAATAATCAACAAAGAGTTTTTAACTCTAACGGAAGGCCAAATTACTCTCAAAATTATTCTTCCAATTATAAGAGTAATTATCCGTCAACGAGCTACAACAAAGGCAAAGGCAACCAAAATATAAATACCTATAGTAATGCCAATGCTACTACAAACCATCCTGTTTACACTCCTCCAAAACCTAAAGATCCATCTCCGGAGGAAACACAAGATGTGTGTTTCGAGTGTAAACAACCCGGTCACTATAAATGAGAATGTCCTAAGCTTTCAAAGGGATGAAGTCTCGTGGCCGAAAATGGTTGGGATCTAAGTGAAGATGAAGAAGCTCCGAAAGCTAGTGAAGAAGTGGTCCGAGAAGTTATCATTTGTTATGGTCCGAAAAGATGAAAATTGAGGAAATTTATCATACTCAAAATAAAGAATATACTCGGATGATGGACTCAAAAGTCCAAGATGAAAATGAGATTACATCTCTAAAAGATCAAAACCATCTCAATAAGATTGAGGTAAATAAACTTCAAGAAAACATACTGATAAGTGGATTTTATATCCACTTGGAATGCTTTATTACAAGCTTAAATTGGTGTTTTGGACTCAAGTTGTTGGTATTTTGATGTGTTTTTGTGTTATTGCATTTCAGGTATCAGTTATATGAAGAAAAGAGCTTTTAAAGGAAATATGATAAAAAGTCATCAGATTTGGAAGTCAAGGCCATTGTCAAGTTGTATAGAATCTCAATAGCTTCGTGTGGGCAGTTGAATTGCCTAATTCTGATGAGTAGAACTCAAGTTATGGCCAAAATAAGATTCATCAGAAATTTTTCCAGACAGGAGCTGAGCGCCCGCCCAGGAGAGCTGAGCGCCCGCCCAGGAGAGCTGAGCGCCCGCCCAGGAGAGCTGCGTGGCCGACCGGAGAGCTGAGCGGCCGCCTAAGGCGCAGCTGGTCGCTGATTTCGCTGAAAAAGCCTTTTTTGAGTGGAATTTGACGATTTTAAGGGTCCAGGTCCACTAGCGCGTATATATACTTAAAAAAAAGGGTTTTCATCATCCGGGAAGATTGGGATACCAAGGAGAAGACCTAGAAGCATAGAACTACTCCGAAAAAGAAGATCTTGTTTTCAACTTATGATTCTTTGAATTAGTTGTAACTTTGGATGCTCGTTTTCGTTCTTGTTGAACCTAGATCTCGTTTATTCGTACTTTAATTATTATTTAGTTTATTAAGACCTTGTTTTATACCATGCTTTCATTGGAACCCATGGTGACAATGAGTTCAATTATGGGCTAATCGTTATCATGGGATTCTAGCGGATTTACTTATGGATTTCAATAATTAATTTATTTTAATATCTTGGTGTGTGGTGATTGATTGATATCCTAGTATTGGTTGTGCTTATTCATCTTATGTGTGTAGCTAACATATAAGATAGCGTGTTAATCTCTATTAAAGCGACAGTGAATATAAAGGTTTAGAACTTGCCATGCTAGCAAAGGTTCATATATGTGTATCCATGATTCGTAGGTAACTCTAACCGTTTTACTTGCCCTATGTAATCATTATGGATAACTTGTGCTTAAAACGTTATGTTGTCAAATTCTATAGAAATATAGGGTCTCAATATAATTGGTGTCTATTCAGCTTCCATCTCTTTTGTGGATGTCCGGTAGAATGGTACTCGTGCAACGAAAGTTGGCGTTTATCAGTTTTGTGTTATCTGATTAGTATCATCACCATCACATACTAAGGTTAAGAACGAAAAGGCTATTGAATGAAGTAGTAATGAAGTTAGGATCCCATGTTTGTCATATATAGTAATTTAACCTCAATTCTCTTAGTTAATGTTATTTAGTATAATCTTTTTGTTTAATAAAAACCCAATTTGTTATTTGTCTTAGCATTGAGCGATAATCATACATTGTTGCATAGATGCATAAATTGAACTTAACCTAAACCAGTCTCTGTGGGAAAGAATCTGATTTATATCTTATACTACTTGCGAACGCGTATACTTGCGTGAATATTAGCACGTGTTTTCGCCCTAACACATACTCAATCTTGAAACGGATAATATATCATTAATTCACAAAGACAAAGAGATGGAACATGAAAAGATACAATTGAATGATAATATTTGTAAACTTCACATTGATCTATTGAACCTAAAGATTCTAAATGAATCAAATGTTCAAGATATAGAAACAACTTATAAAAATAATCTTGATAAAGAAAATGAGCTATTAGAAACCAATGAGCTTAAAGGTGAAGCTCTAAGGTTAAAAGAAGAAAATTATAAACTCATAGCTCAAGTTAAGGATCAAGAAAGAATCCTTAACAACAAGATTGATGCCTTAAAGAAAAAAAATGAAAATCTTGAAGAAGTCATTCAAAGATTTACAAAAGGCAATAAGATGTTGGATCAAATGGTGCATACAAAAACCTCATATAATCATGAAGGCTTGGGATATAATAAGAATTCTCCTCCTAAAGGAAATACTCGGAGATTTGTATCACCAATAAAAACTTCACCCGAATCACCATCTTATAAATGTTCTTATTGCAATAAAATGGGACATACCATTCAATATTATAAATTCAATAATGGTGAAATTAAGGGGAAACATGTATGGATTTGCAAGGAATCATACAAGAAAGATGATAAACGTGTGCCTCACAAAAATATTGAATATAAGAATCCAAGGCAACAATGATCTCATCAACCAACTATGTTTCAAAATAGAAACACAAAATATCATGTAAATGGTAATGCATTTAGAAGGCAACAACCTCTTAGTAGAAATGCTTATGCTACTTACCATGCTAGTAATAGATATAATATTGTCATGCTCCATCAAGATTTCATGATAGCTCTAGGTATTATCAACCTCAAACTAGGCCTTATGCATCTAGAAATATTTATATGCCTAATGATAATTATACCATGCCTAGATTCTCTCATAAATCAAATGTTATATATGATGTACTAACCCCAGGACCCTCAATACAAAGGGGTATCTATAAATTTAACTAATCATGTATGTAGCTTTGTCTTGCCGCGAAATAAGACATATGGTACCTTGATAGTGGATGTTCAAGACATATGACCGGTAATAAGTCACTCTTGAATAACATTAATAAGGTTACTGCGGGGAGCGTAACATTTGGTGATAGTAGTAAAGGAAACATTGTCAGCATCGGAGATATCGGAAATGGGAAAGTTATATTTTGGCAAAACTCCAAAACTAAGCTACTTTCGAGTATTCAGAAGCAAGTGCTTCATATTAAATTCAAAAGAGTACCTTACGAAGTTTGATCCTAAATCAAATGAAGGTATATTTCTTGGATATTCGAACAATAGTAAAGCTTACTGAATGTTTAACCTCAAATCGCTTGTGGTGGAAGAATCTATGAATGTCGCTTTTGACGAAAGTAAACCACCGGAGAAATATAAAGATCTTGTTGACCAAGAAAATGTTGAACAAGATGATATTGAAAAGGTTATTCGACAATTCGAAAATATGGATCTCGGGACTCCCGTACATAAAAATCCATTAGAATTGGACGAAAAGGAAGATGAACTTCCTCAAGCAATTCCCACTATAAAAAGTCATCCATTAGATAATGTGCTTAGAGACTTAAAGAAGGGAGTTCAAAATCCATTAGAAAACGTTGTGAATCATCTTAGTTTTCTATCTCAAATAGAACCTAAGACCGCGAAAGAGGCTTTATTAGACGAGGATTGGATTTCTGCTACGCAAGATGAATTGCTCCAATTTACTCATAGTAAAGTGTGGGAACTTGTCCCTAAGCCTCATGATACTTCCATAATTGGTACAAAATGGGTATTTCGAAATAAATTAGACGAGAATGGAACGGTAGTTCGAAATAAAGCAAGATTAGTTGCACAAGGATATACCCAAATGGAATGAATAGACTTTGATGAAATATATGCATCGGTAGCAAGAATTGAATTAATTCGAATGCTATTGGCTTATGCTTGTCATAAAAATTTTAAAGTCTATCAAATGGATATGAAATCTGCATTCTTAAATGGGATCTTGGAAGAGGAAGTATATGTGAAACAACCTCCCGGGTTTGAAGATGCGACACATCCTGATTATGTCTATATATTATATAAAGCTCTATATGGATTAAAAGAAGCCCCAAGAGCATGGTACGAAAGGTTGAGCAAGTTCCTACTAGACAATAAATTTAAGATGGGAACGATCGATAAAACCTTATTTACAAGGCAAGGAAAAGATGATATATTGCTCGTACAAATATACGTAGATGACATCATTTTTGGATCAACGAATGATGCACTATGTAAAGAATTCTCTGAAAATATGAGTAAAGAATTCGAGATGAGTATGATGGGAGAATTAAACTTCTTTTTGGGATTGCAAATAAGGCAATATGATGAAGGCATCCATATCTCTTAATCCAAGTATTGTAAAGAGATGTTGAAAAAATTCGAAATGGATAATGCCAAACCCATCTCTACTCCTATGTCTACTTCCGATAAATTAACGGAAGATCCAAAAGGAATTCCCATAGACACAAAAAAATATCGAGGAATGATTGGTAGCTTGCTCTATATAACTGCAAGTCGCCCCGATATTCAATATAGTGTGTGTAAGTATGCTAGGTTTCAAGTAGCACCTAAACAATCGCATTTATCCACGGTAAAAAGGATATTGAGATATCTTAAAGGAACCACTGATGTTAGTCTTTGGTATCCAAAAGGAATACCATTTGACTTATTATGTTTTTCTGATTTGGACTATGCCGGGCATTTAGTCGACAGAAAAAGTACTAGTGGTACTTGTCAGTTTCTCAGTGGATGTTTAGTTTCTTGGTTTTCAAAGAAACAAAATTCCGTATCCATCTCAACAACGGAGGCTGAGTATATAGCAGCTGCAAAATGTTGTGCTCAAATACTATGGATGAAGCAAACACTAGCTGACTATAATATAAAATTTGATTTGATCTCAATCTTATGTGATAATAAGAGTGCTATCGATCTTAGCAAGAATCCTGTATTACATTCTAGATCTAAACATATAGATGTGAGACATCATTTTTTACGTGATTATGTCAATAAAGGCGATATAAAAATGACTCATATTGATACTGAGATCAATCTCGCTGACATATTCACAAAACCATTAAATTCTGAAAGATTCACTAAACTCCGCTTGGATTTAGGAATGTTGGAATTTGTGAAATAATGGTTTATATAAAGAACAGTTGAGAATTATAAAGAAGTCTCAACGATAAGGATATTCTCCCGATCAAGTTATTAAGTTTATCTGAAACTCAGATTTGTCAATAAAGAAATTTATTGACCGGGTTAAGATAACTTAAATAGCCCAGATTAACCGGGAATATAAACTTAATCGAGTGAATATTTATTATTTCATGAGATTTATAAATATTTAGAAGTCTTTCCTATATAGTCTGATTTTTATTTTCAGTTATTTATATATATATATATATATATATTGTTTATATATATATTTAGTCTCATATATTTTCCTACAGATATATCTATAAATATATTTTATTTTAGTATATATATATATTTCTGTGATATTTATATATATATATAAATTTTTGAAAAGTTATATAAGGATAAATATATATAATAATCCAGTTATATTAATTGTTTTTCAAATATATTTTCTGGATTGTTTTATCCGGCCCAATCAAATAATTCCGGCCCAAATACCTTTTAAAAAGGTTTATCTATTTACTTTCAAAACAGCCCAACCCATTTAATCAAAAACCCAAATTCTAAGAACACCTTCTAATCTCAACCGTCCATTTCTAACCCTAATTAATCTGGTTCGTTATTCCATAAAATATATAAGTGAAATACTATTTTGTACAGTGCACGCTTTCAGTTCAATTCTTAACCCTAATCTCTAAACTCTCTCTCGCCTCTCTTCTTCTCTCCGCCTCTTTCGAAGAACCCTAGATTGATTTCTTCATTTTTCCCTTCAAATCTTCGATGAATTCTTACAGATACTATGCTTACATATATATAATCATCATATCTCTAAAAGATATGATGAAAACAGTTGTTTGGGTTGGTAAATCAATTCGATTTAGATGATAAAAATCGACGATTTCTATATAAATCGAACGAGAATCATCAAATCAGACATTAAATCGATTGATTTATATATACACTCATTTTTGTTGTTGATTCATCGATTTAAACGTGTTTTCAAGTTTTATGACAGGAGAAGACTGGTGAGTACAATATCTTCTCGAAAAAGAAGATTCGAAGGCTGCATGCGATGAAAAAAAAGATGAATCGGAAGTTGACTCAGTCCGCGACTGAGTCAACCAGGTAAATCCTATGAGTCAGGCCAGACTCTAGGCTCGGGTGAGAATTTTGTAATCATTTCGGTCTCATTTGATTGATTTTTGTGGTTAAGGGAATTGACTGAAGTTAAATCGAACGTTATCTGATTAATTCGTATCTTTGTGAGATGAATGTTCTGTGATATGATTTTGATGATACTGTGATTTAATTCTATTATATGTTTAATCGAATTAAAGGTATAAAGTTCAGATTATCTGTTGGATTTGTGTTATCTGTTGGATTTGTGATTATCTGTTGGATTTGTGTTATCTGGTGGATTTGTGATTAACTATTGGATTTGTGATTGTCTATTGGTTTGGAGATTACTTGTTAGCTATGAAGTTCAGTCAAGAAATTTTTTTAATTAAACTTAACTGTATCTTAATGGTTGCTTAAAGTGATAAATTCGTGTACAACAATCTGTTAAAGAACATGCTTGGTTAAAGTTAAAAACTGCGAAAATGTTTGTTTCAAAATCTCTGTGAAACTGTGTAAAATAAGGTCTATTTGCTTGGTCAATTATGGAGTTTTGGTATAAGCTTCACTAATAATAGAATGATTGTTGATACATTTAAGTCCAAGAAAGTCAATGCCCTAGTTGATTTGACTTTAAGTTCCTTGATAACTCAGTGTATTTTAAGTTTTTAACACAGATGTTTATAATTGTGATCTAATTATCTGATTGAGCTTTGCAAAACAATAATTATATATATATATCTATACTCTGAGTACCTGATTAACCTTTGCAAAACTATATGTATATGTGCTTGTGATCTCTGTGTTATTAAAGTATATTACTTGAGTTTTTGACATAGCTAATATACATTGTTTTTCAACAAGTTATGTCTTAATAGTTCTCTACTAGCACTTTCCTTTAAAAATAAAACAAACTTTTTCCTTCACTCTCTGTCAAGAACAAAATGTATAATTAAGATTAAAACTTGAACCTGGTCTGATTATTTCTTTAAGTGATAAAATCTGTGTGAAATGAACCCTGAAGATGCTAACACTTGACTCTTTTGGTTACTTGGTTAAATTGAACTATTTACATCTGAATTATAATTATATGTGATCATACTGCTTAGCTTTAGTCTATTCAAAATCTACCTAATTGATCCAAGATTATTGAAATGTTAAGTCTGTATAAATGTGTGACCAAATGATTGTGCAAGTTGTCCTGATTACAGTCTTAAGCTGAATACATTGAATCTGGATAAGAAATGTCTTGTTGACTCCAATCTCTACTTGTCTATTTGATAGGAGTACTGAGTCTGTGCATCATGTTTGCTAGAATATATATAATCTGTGGACTTATAGTGCAACACTGTTTACTATCCTGTGTTTGTTTGTGCTTAAACAGTTATAAGAAATCAGATAAGGTATATTGTAGACTGGTTTGTGTAATAAAAATAAAATAATACACTCACACACCAGCCCTCACAGTAAAACCTGGCAGGGGAGCCTTGAGCATCCTTGTATCTGGATCACTGCTGTGATTAATGGCCACTTAGAACAATTATGTGATATTTTATGTTTTTTAACTTACTGCACTTAAAATTTTATATCTGATATAAATGATCCGAGTATTGTATTGCCTTGAATGCTTGTTGTATTAAATGAAAACTGATTGTGTATGCCCTGTTCTGTGTTTAATGTGCATGACATTCCCTTGGTTGCATCTCATTAATAATATAGGTTCTTGAGAAATAAATGTAACAAATTTTATTAAATTTGCATTAAAAATCAGTTCTTCTTTCAAACTCACTTCACACACAGCTCATCCTTAAATGCTCCTGCACTAAAAGTATAGTCCCTGTGTAATAGAGTATGCTATGATATCAACTTTATATCACACAGTTTCCAAAACTTGTACTTATGTACAGTGCTGTTTTCTAAAGTAGACACAAAGACAAAGAATTAATACATTATTTATTCTCTGCTGTAATAGTTTATGAATCTATGTATATGTGCTGCATTACATCATTCTCTTATATGCATCATCCTAGTATCTATTCATAAAAGACTTGGATTTTTGTGTAACACAACCATGCATGCTTTAAATATTTTTCACTGTTCATGAACAGTAAATAATTTCTAAAAATCTTAATTTTTAAAATCTTTTCTCTTTGCATCTGTGTTAAAAGGTTATATAAATATGCATATCTTGTATGCTGCATTCACACACACACACTAGATATTTGCATAAACTTCACTTCACTTGCAACATGAACCCAAATGCCTATCCTTTTTACCCCAAGCCCAGACCACTGATTGAAAACCCATATCTTCTTGAAGATATGGAGAAAAATCAGTTTTATCACCACAAAACCTCTGCTTTCAAAACTGTTCAATCTTCATATCCTAAACACTATCACAAAAGACATTTTCCAACTAAACAACTCAGAAAGGCATACAAAAATCACACCATTCCTTTCTACCAAAGCAGAAAATTTCAGAACCCTCATTCCCCTAACCCTAGACCTCCTAAACCTTTGCAAGCCAAAGTTTACACCAGAAAGGCCAATCTAAGACAAAATCCAAACACCTCTATGAACACACTAAAGCCCCCTCCACCAAAACTGTCAAACCCTTCAAACTCTAAAAAGTTTCTTGAACTTGTCAAAAATGTCCAACCTGGCACTTGTGTTGATGTGAAGGGTGAAGTAGAGTTCATAATTAGAAGAGCTAGGTGGGATGATCTCATGTATAACTTAGGTAAGCACTACTGCATACACCTCATGGGAGAGTTCTACTATAACATGAACATCATAAAAGGGGTAGATGGCATACTGCATTTCACTACTTCAGTCAACCCAAAGGTCATTTGTGTTGATAATAAAAGCATTAATAGGGCACTGCATTTACCTTTGCATTTGTGTGAGTTGCCTTGTAGGGATAACTTCTCTCTGTTTGTTTTTAACAAATCTGAATTTGAACTAATGCTTGGCACTTTTTGTAAATCTGATATTCCTGATGATCTCTGTGATGTTAATTGTGGTATTCATTTCAAACACTTCACTGGCACATTTCAGCATCTTGCTCTAATCATTAGGGCAAATGTTATGCCAAAACCAAATTAAAGTAAGTGCTTTGATTTCTTTGATATGAAAATCATGTATCTTTTATGCACAAACAAAATCCACTTCAGTATATCTTATGTTATTCTTGTAAACATGATCAATGCACATCTTGTAAATTATATGTCTTATGGTATGCTAATCTCTTCCTTCTTTGCACTTTGCAACATTAACATGCCTGAAGCATTTTCTAATCTTGCTGATTCTCAAATCACAAATGAACACATTAGGCCACAAGTGTCCCAGATGCACTGTGAGCCTCAAGAGGCAACTCCCACAGTTATTCCTCAGTTCATAAGAGAGGAAGATATATTTCTGTCTAAGTTTGAGTCTGTCAAAACCATGTTTCATGAGTTAAAACTTGAAGTTAAGAGGGTTAAAGAAGAGAACAATGAGATTAAAGAAAAAGTAGGAGAATTAGAGAGTCTCACTGCCTCTTGCAAACATATGATTGCATATTTAGAGCATTTGGATGCATCTACTCTAGGAACTCCTTGCATGACTGATCAAGATGTTGTTAATTCTTTTCAAGTCCCTATGCATGATAACACTGCTATGATTCATGAGTTAGAAGAGGTTAATGTGGGTGCTAAAGGTCAACTGATTGATAATTTGCCTGATTTGGTTCATATTTGTGATGCTGCTGGAAATGTGATTGGTTAACTTGCATGATTCTGCTATGTGATGAAGTCTGCTCTGTGATGTTGTGCTGGTACTTGCTGTTATGTACCTATTTTGCTATTATTTGATGTATTTGTAACTTAACAGACTTTGTGTTGGT
Source organism: Apium graveolens (assembly GCF_009905375.1). Lineage (NCBI taxonomy): Eukaryota > Viridiplantae > Streptophyta > Magnoliopsida > Apiales > Apiaceae > Apium > Apium graveolens. The sequence continues at coordinate 49,903,282 of NC_133653.1, forward strand.
TGTTGGTTTGTAATCTTGAATTGTTGTTTAACTTTGTTTGGATTTGATGAAGTGTATGTATAACGACTCGTACATTTTTGTAATCTTTAAATGTGTGATTATTAAATAATTAATTAAATAAATTAGGTGTATGGGTTCTATAAGTTGGATATTATTTTTGTTAATATTTTATTAATTAGGTGTGAATATTGGTGTTCGAGTATCGTTTGTGTAATTAGTCATCGAGCTGTGTTGTTTTGTTTTTGTATTTAAAGGTGATTTTATTTAAGGTTTATTTTCATAAATATGGGGATTATCTCTAAAATCATTATTATGGCTTCATAATTTTATTAATTATTTTTAGGAATTTATAAAATTTAGAAATCAATATTTTATTGATTATTTATCGTTAAATGATTTTCTGATTTCATTTAATTGTAAAATCAGTATTTAATTCTAGAATTCTTCAAAAATTACGAAACTCATATTTTATTAAGTTTGGAATGTTACGAGAATTTTAAAATTGGTTCGGAAATTTTTGGGATTTCTTTGACTCGCCCGTGGTTTCGTTTAATTATAAAACGTGGGTCCGATGTGTGCTATAAAAATGATTTAAAAATCTTTAAAAATTTTGTTTAGTTAATTATTAACTATTATGCTAATTTTAAAATTATTTCGGTAAAATGTTAAAATTATTTTACTCGTAATTTGTCGTTTAAATATACGTGTTTCGTGTTTTTTTCTTTTTGCGGGTATTTCAGAAAAGGGTTGCAGGAACTAAATAATATTAATACATTATATAAACAAAAAAAACTCTCCCCCACACAGTTTTCTTACGAGCCCTAATTCAGTCTCTCCTTCTCTCTCATTCGATTCTTTCTTCCCTTTCTTCTGATTTTCTTGCAATCGATCAATCAATTATTCTCTTCTCTTCTCTGTTCAAGCCGCCTGTGCTGTTTATTTTCCGGTAAGTCCGGCGTTACTTTCTTTTTCCGGCAAAATCGCCGCCCCTGTCCTTCTTTCTTCCTATTGATTTTCACATATATATGAATATATATATGTATATGTGTATATTAGTTTTATCCCTTTTTGATTCCTTGACATCGCTGCCGCCTCCTCGGATTTTTCCGACGAGGAGTGGCGGCGATACGGTGATGGTACATGCTTGTATATGTTGTTCCTGTGATTTTATGTTCCTCCCTGTCCCTGTGATTTCTGCTCCGATCTGTTGCTCCCGGTTTTGCCCCTGTTTCCCGATTCTGTTGTGTTGGTGGGCGCGTTGTTGTTACGCGCGTGTGTCCTGTGCGAATGGAAATTGTTTTAATTATTTCATTTGTTTTTTCTGCAGGAATATTTTGAGTAATATACGTTAAATAAAATTATTTTGGTGCGAGAATAATATTATTAATCGATGGAATTTACGTAGGATGCCCGGAATTTAAGGGAACCCGTAAAATTTTATCGCCGACGACAATGAGTTTAAAACGAGTCGACGGTGGACCGTGATGACGTTGTTCTGAGTCCTACAATTTAAAATACAAAATACGATTTAAAGTGCGAATTGTGAATAAAATACGATTAAAACATAAAAACACGGATAATAAAGATTAATAATTGTATTTAATTGGTAATTGAGAATTTTGGACTGATATTGACAACTGAAATCAGTGGTTGGGTTTTAAATTGCGATTGATTGTGGTTGTGATTGTTCTGACGTCGGGATGTTCGACGGGTTAGCCGATAATCAAAGGAGGTGCTGCCCAATTTCCGGGAAAATTTAAATACAGAAATACGAGGCCGTACCCAATGGCTATCGGAACGTCGATCGGTTATATGTAACTATTTTGTACAAAACCTGATTATGTGTTGCGATGGAATATTTTGCGAAATCGATAACCCTACTTCCATAAAAGGACAAATATACCTATTTTATGAAAACGAACACCGAACCGGTTTTTGAAGACGTGAGCCCTGATTGATACGTGTATTATTATATTGAGAATGTTACGAGTCGGGCTTGTTAACATATGGGTAGATTGTTAGTGAGGCTAGTCAAGCATATTTGGACATCTAATTTAGGGTATTTTGGTTCCTGTAGGTTCTAGTTGAATCCTTAGCATCCCGGTCAGTGCAAAGCCAGTCAGAAATTAGTGTTAAAGCGTATTAAGGCAAGTACCCCTGACCATATCTATATGGTTCAACATATATGAATATAATGTTGTTTTATTCTCGTAGTGGAACAGAACGATTTAATTTACGTATCCCCTGGGTTTCAAATTATTTTGTTAACTTGTGTTTTGGGGGAAAAGTAACTTCTGAAAATACCTATCTCTAAGTTTTGAATAAAACGGAAATGTTTTGGAAAATGTGTTGTGTTGTAATTGTTTTGACAAGAGATAGGTAAGTGATTTGGAAAACTGGATAAAAATGATCAGATAATTGGATGAGTGTGCACAGAAGGCCCATAACGGCCTGGAAGTTAGCGTAAGAGGCAAAGTGGTTGCGCACCCTATTATAACCACCAGCCCAGCGTGACAGAGACCTAGCTAGTCTCTGAGTTCTGGAACAAGTTTTGTAGGATAGCCTGATCAGCTATCTCACCAGGGATCATCCAATACTTTTATATCTGAGCAAGCAATTTTGAGGATCCCGGAGAGGAACAAGTTGAATAAATAGTTTTATAGGTCCTGCGATGGGAGGAATGATTTAAAAATGAAAGTAGCATGCTAAAATTTAACCCTGGTATTTACACAACATAATTAATAAAGTGTTTAGAGAGCATGCTAGCTATTAAAGATCCAGTTTTCAATAGTTCATCTGTTTTCATCTGTTTATGCTTATTTTACTTGTTTTCTACTAACAAATTATAATTCCTGTTCCTACAATTGTTTATTATAAATTGTTTTAGTCAGTATTCATATAGTGGTACTGCTGGGCGGTTGGTCGCTCACTCTTGCAAATGTGTTTGTATATTTTTGCATTGCAGATGCGTAGGGGATGTTGCTGTTTTGCTAAGGGCCAGTTTCCAATTCCTCCTGTGTCGAGCTCCTCTGAATAGGTTGTGTCTGGGAAGTGTGGTCTGTCAGTTGGTGTAGAATAATAGTCATGACAGGTTGTTTAATTAGTTGGTTTGTAATAAGTTTGTAACCTAAATTATACTTGAACCTGGAAAAGATCTTGTGGAAGAGTTGTTTATATGGAAATAAAGTAAGTAGTTGTACTATAATTATAGTTTCATTTTGTTAGTGACGTCAACTCCTGACCCGGGGTTGTCACAGGTTGGTATCAGAGCTACAGGTTTGAGTCCCTGATTTAGGTTAGGAGTAGAGTCGGAAAGGGGTAATATTGGTATATAGGGAGTGAATCAGCAACTCACATCCAGAGGAGCAAGTTTAAGAGTCTAGTCAAGGGTTCGAAGGCTTAATCCTAGCATATTTTGAGGATTTTGGAACTGCCTTGATCTTTATTGTGGTTCCCTGGTACAGGTACCATTGGTAATGGTCGATAGGGATTCCTAGATAGTTTTTCCTCGAGAACGAGTCCAACCACGTGAATTTAGTTAGTAGGTTGCGATATTAGTTGGTGGCTGTTATAAGTATTTGGTGTATGCAGCTAGTGGCGTGCCGTTATTGTGGTTGTTATTTTTATTGTTGCAATTGTTGTTGATTTTGTTAAATCTATCCACTCATTACAATCGGACCCCAACTAATTGTGGGTGGGAATATTTTAATGTGGTAGCATTCTCTTGGCACATGAAAATGTTGCTACCCGGGGGTAATTCTTTTAAACTAAAATCATTTGCTATGTTTCAGGAGAATGCCGCCCAAGAAGAATATCTCATCCAATTCCTCTAGCAGAGCTTCTGAAAGGGGCCCAGTTATGGGTGAGTTGCTAGATTTGCTACGCCAACAGTCTAATCAAATGGCTCAGCAGCAAGAATAATTTCAGCAGCAACAGCAATTTCTACAACAACAGCAGCAGTTCATACAACAGCAGCAACAACAAATTCAACAACAACAGCTGCAGCTTCAGCAGCAAACTCAGCAAAGAGAAGTGAATCAAACTGTGAGTTTTAAATCTTTTCAGTCAGTAAAGCCCCTAGAGTTTAAGGGTGAGGTGGACCCAGTTGCTGCTAGAATTTGGCTAAAGGAAATAGAAAAAGCTTTCACCCTCACGCAAGTAAGTGATAATCTTAGATCAGACTATGCGAGCTATTTTCTCAAGGGTGAAGCGAATTATTGGTGGGAATCCACCCGTGCCGTGGAAGAAGAAGGCCATGTCTCTTGGGCCAGGTTTACAAAATTATTCTTGGAAAAATATTTTCCGGACTGTTTGCAGAACCAGTTGGAGGTTGAGTTTTTAGAATTGAAGCAGGATGAAAAGAATGTAGCCGGATATGAGGCCAAGTTTAGGGAATTGGCCCGACTGGTGCCTGTGTATGTGAATACTGAAGCTCAGAAAGTGAAGAGGTTCCAGTAGGGACTGAAGCCAAAAATTCGTAGTGGGGTTGTAGCCTTGCAGCTCAAGACATATCCCTCCGTAGTTCAGGCCGCGCTGGTGATTGAAAGTGACCAGAAGTTTGCTGCCAAGGAAAAGGGCGATAAGAAGCAGAAATCTGAAAACATCACTGGTGAAACGAATCCAGGGGGATCCTGTCAGAGGTTTCAGAAGAGGTTTGGCCAGAACAGAAATAAAAGATTTAGAAGACATAATTTTCCTCAGGCTAGGCCTGCTGCCACCTCAGTTGCCTCCACTCCAGCTCAGTCATCAAATTCCGTAATGGATTGTAAGGTATGTGGGAAGAGACATAGTGGCCCGTGCAAAAGGGATGTTCAGTGCTTCAAATGTCATCAAAAGGGTCATTACACATCTAAATGCAACATAGAGAAACCCGCAGTTACTTGCTACAACTGCGGGAAGGTGGGACATGTTGCTCGGTATTGTAAGACAGCTACTCAAGGTACTGCATCTCAGGGACCGGCATTCAGCACAGCTAAAGCTAGAACTTTCAAAATGATAAAAAGGTCCAATGCTCAAGACTCGGACGTAGTGGCAGGTACGCTCTCTCTCAACTCTGTACATGTTAAAGTTTTATTTGATTCGGGAGCATCTAAGTCTTTTATATCAAGGAATTGTGTGGTTAAAATGGACTTAATGCTAGAAGATTTGGCTAAACCTTTGACTATAGAAGTAGCCAATCAGGATAGAGTTTCAGTGAGTCAGTTTTGCCCTAAGTGTCAATTGGAAATCCACGGATACTTTTTTTCGGCTGATCTAATACCCTTTGAGCTAGGAGGGTTCGACGTGATTTTAGGAATGGATTGGTTGTCCCAGTATAAGGCTAACATTGATTGTAAGAAGAAGAAAATTCTGATGGTTACTGAGGATAATATTAAGGTGACTTATCAGGGACAAAGGCAAGAAAATAAATTTCTCTCGATACTCCAGAAAAAGAAATTGTTAAGACAAGGATATGAAGCTTACTTAGCACATGTGGTATACGTGGAGAAAGAAGTACTTGATTTAGACAAGATTCCAATAGTAAGGGAATTCCCAGACGTTTTTCCAGATGAATTGCCCGGATTGCCACCGGATTGTAAAATTGAGTTTTCCATAGACTTAGTTCCCGGAGCAGAACCAGTTTCAAAGGCACCTTATCGCATGGCTCCAGTGGAAATGAAAGAGCTAGCTAAGCAACTCCAGAAATTATTGGACAAGGGCGTGATTAGGCCAAGTGTATCTCCGTGGGGTGCTCCAGTGCTATTCGTAAAGAAGAGAGATGGAAGTATGAGATTGTGTATTGATTATCGGGAATTGAACAAATTAACCATTAAAAACAAGTTTCCCCTGCCAAGGATAGATGACCTATTTGACCAACTTAAGGGAGTGTGCTATTTCTCGAAGATTGACTTGAGATCAGGCTACCATCAGTTAAAGATTAAGCCTGAAGACATACCAAAGACTGCATTTAGGACCCGATACAGACATTATGAGTTCTTAGTAATGTCATTTGGATTGACCAATGCACCAGCTGCCTTCATGGATTTAATGAATCGGGTGTATAAAGAATACTTGGATAAGTTTGTGATTGTATTTATTGATGATATCCTCATTTATTCGAAGATTAGAGAAGATCATGCTAATCATCTGAAGATTTCCCTGCAAAGGCTAAGAGAGAAGCAGTTGTACACAAAGTTTTCGAAGTACGAATTTTGGTTGGAGGAAGTTCAATTCTTAGGTCATGTAGTAGGAAAAGATGGAATTAAAGTAGATCTTGTAAAGATTGAAGCAGTATCCAAGTGGGAACAACCAAAGACTCCAACGGAAGTCAGAAGCTTCCTTGGATTAGCAGGTTATTATCGAAGATTTGTAAAGGATTTTGCCAAGATTGCGACTCCATTGACCAAGTTAACCCGGAAGAATGAGAAATTTAATTGGACGGAGAAGTGCGAGGAAAGCTTCCAAGAATTGAAAAAGAGGTTAGTAACAACTCCAGTATTAGCATTGCCAGATGAAACAGGAAACTTCGTGATCTATAGTGATGCTTCCTTGAAAGGTTTGGATTGTGTATTAATGCAACATGATAAAGTCATTGCCTACGCTTCCAGACAGTTAAAGCCTCATGAGCAAAAGTGCCCAGTGCATCATTTGGAATTAGCAGCAATTGTGTTCGCGTTGAAGTTGTGGAGACATTATTTATACGAAGAAAAATGCAAAATTTATACAGATCACAAAAGTTTAAAGTATATATTTACTCAGAAGGATCTGAACATGCGACAACATAGATGGCTAGAACTGATTAAGGATTATGATTGTTCTATTAATTATCACCCCGGCAAGGCCAACGTAGTGGCAGATGCCCTAAGCAGAAAGGAAAGATTGAATGCAATCAAATTTTCCGAGGAACTCGCCAGAGAATTGGAGAAGCTGGAAATTGAGGTTCGAGTAACAGACGAAAATCAAGGACAATTGTTTGAGATCACTTTTCGGCCAGAATTGATGGACAAGATCCAGAAGTGTCAGGAAGAAATAATGGATCGAGGGTTAGATAGTTTAACTGGAGAAGAACTTTGCACACAAAAGGATAGCAAGGGTATGTATAGGTTTTCCTCGAGGATATAGATTCCCAATGTAACTAAACTAAGGAATGAGATATTGCGGGATGCTCATAATTCCAAGTTTTCCATTCACTCGGGAAGCACTAAAATGTATCAAGATTTAAAGACGCACTTTTGGTGGCCAGGAATGAAAAAGGAAGTTGCAAGTTGGGTTAATAAATGTCATGTATGCCAGACAGTGAAGGCGGAACATCAAAGACCAAGTGGATTGTTGCAACCTTTGGAGATTCCACAGTGAAAATGGGAGGAAATCGCGATAGATTTTTTAGTAGGACTACCAAAGATGAAATCGAGCCATGATGCGATTTGGGTAATTATTGATAGGTTGACCAAGTCTGCACATTTCCTTCCGATCAATGAAAAGTATTCTTTGGACATGCTAATTAAATTATGTTTGGATGAAATTGTTACCAAGCATGGAGTTCTTGTTTCAATCGTATCAGATCGAGATCCAAGATTTAATTCCAGATTTTGGACGAAATTCCAAGAATGTTTAGGGACTAAATTGAAAATGAGTACCGCCTACCATCCCCAGACAGATGGCCAAAGTGAAAGAACCATTCAGACGATAGAAGACATGTTAAGGGTTTGTGCTTTGGATTTTAAAGGAAATTGGGACGAGCACTTGCCGCTGATTGAGTTTTCTTATAATAACAGTTATCATGCCAGTATAGGAATGCCGCCCTACAAAGCCTTGTATGGACGTAAGTGTAGGTCCCCTCTTTATTGGGATGAAGTAGGAGAAAAGAAGTTATTAGGCCCTGAATTAGTTCAACAGACTAAGGACGTAATTATATTGATTCAAAAAAGGTTAGTGGCAGCTCAAGATAGACAGAAAAAGAACGCAGACCTTCATCGAAAAGACGTGGAGATGGAAATAGGATCGTTGGTGTTGCTAAAAGTGTCGCCCTGGAAAGGATTGGTTAGATTTGGATAGAAAGGCAAGTTAAGTCCTAGATATATCGGACCTTTTGAAATACTGAGGAAAGTTGGTAAGGTTGCCTATGAATTGGCATTGCCACCGCAATTACAATATATCCATAATGTATTCCACGTATCCATGCTAAAGCATTATATCCCCGATTCGAACCAAGTTATTGAATATGAACCGATCGAGCTTCAACCAGATTTGTCCTATGTGGAACAGCCGATCCAGATCCTAGATCGTAAAGAGCGAGTTCTTAGAAATAAGTCTATTCCCATAGTTAAAGTACTGTGGCGAAATCCTCGAGTGGAAGAGTTCACTTGGGAATTAGAGTCAGATATGCTTGACGAACATCCTCATTTGTTTAATTAGATTTGAGGACAGAATCTTTTTAAGGGGGAACGGATATAACGACTCGTACATTTTTGTAATCTTTAAATGTGTGATTATTAAATAATTAATTAAATAAATTAGGTGTATGGGTTCTATTAGTTGGATATTATTTTTGTTAATATTTTATTAATTAGGTGTGAATATTGGTGTTCGAGTATCGTTTGTGTAATTAGTCATCGAGCTATGTTGTTTTGTTTTTGTATTTAAAGGTGATTTTATTTAAGGTTTATTTTCATAAATATGGGGATTATCTCTAAAATCATTATTATGACTTCATAATTTTGTTAATTATTTTTAGGAATTTATAAAATTTAGAAATCAATATTTTATTGATTATTTATCGTTAAATGATTTTCTGATTTCATTTAATTATAAAATCAGTATTTAATTCTAGAATTCTTCAAAAATTACGAAACTCATATTTTACTAAATTTGGAATGTTACGAGAATTTTAAAATTGGTTCGGAAATTTTTGGAATTTATTTGACTCGCGCGTGGTTTCGTTTAATTATAAAACGCGGGTCCGATGTGTGCTGTAAAAATTATTTAAAAATCTTTAAAAATTTTGTTTAGTTAATTATTAATTATTATGCTAATTTTAAAATTATTTCGGTAAAATGTTAAAATTATTTTACTCGTAATTTGCCATTTAAATATACGTGTTTCGTGTTTTTTTTCTTTTTGCGGGTATTTCAAAAAAGGGTTGCAGGGGCTAAATAATATTAATACATTATATAAACAAAAAAAAAAGAAAAAAAAACTCTCCCCCACACAGTTTTCTTACGAGCCCTAATTCAATCTCTCCTTCTCTCTCATTCCATTCTTTCTTCCCTTTCTTCTGATTTTCTTGCAATCGATCAATCAATTATTCTCTTCTCCTCTCTGTTCAAGCCGCCTGTGTTGTTTATTTTCCGGTAAGTCCGGCGTCACTTTCTTTTTCCGGCGAAATCGCCGCCCCTATCCTTCTTTCTTCCTATTGATTTTCACATATATATGAATATATATGTATATCAGTTTTATCCCTTTTTAATTCCTTGCCATCGCTGCCGCCTCCTCGGATTTTTCCGACGAGGAGTGGCGGCGATACGGTGATGGTGCATGCTTGTATGTGTTGTGCCTGTGATTTTATTTTCCTCCCTGTCCCTGTGATTTCTGCTCCGATCTGGTGCTCCCGGTTTTGCCCCTGTTACCCGATTCTGTTGTGTTGGTGGGCGCGTTGTTGTTACGCGCGCGTGTCCTGTGTGAATGGAAATTGTTTTAATTATTTCATTTGTTTTTTCTGCAGGAATATTTTGAGTAATATACGTGAAATAAAATAATTTTGGTGCGAGAATTATATTATTAATCGATGGAATTTACGTAGGATGCCCGGAATTTAAGGGAACCCGTAAAATTTTATCGCCGTCGACAATGAGTTTAAAACGAGTCGACGGTGGACCGTGATGACGTTATTCTGAGTCCTACAATTTAAAATACAAAATACGATTTAAAGTGCGAATTGCGAATAAAATACGATTAAAACATAAAAATACGGATAATAAAGATTAATAATTGTATTTAATTGGTAATTGAGAATTTTGGTCAGTGCAAAGCCAGTCAGAAATTAGTGTTAAAGCGTATTAAGACAAGTACCCCTGACCATATCTGTATGGTTCAGCATATATGAATATAATGTTGTTTTATTCTCGTAGTGGAACAGAACGATTTAATTTACGTATCCCCTGTTTTGTTAACTTGTGTTTTGGGGGAAAAGTAACTTCTGAAAATACCTATCTTTAAGTTTTGAATAAAACATAAATGTTTTGGAAAATGTGCTGTGTTGTAATTATTTTGACAAGAGATAGGTAAGTGATTTGGAAAACTGAATAAAAATGATCAGATAATTGGATGAGTGTGCGCAGAAGGCCCGTAACGGCCTGGAAGTTAGCGTAAGAGGCGAAGTGGTTGCACACCCTGTTATAACCACCAGCCCAGCGTGACAGAGACCTAGCTAGTCTCTGAGTTCCGGACCAAGTTTCATAGGATAGCCTGATCAGCTGTCTCACCAGGGATCATCCAATACTTTTATATCTGAGCAAGCAATTTTGAGGTTCCCGGAGAGGAACAAGTTGAATAAATAGTTTTATAGGTCCTGCGATGGGATGAATGATTTAAAAATGAAAGTAGCATGCTAAAATTTAACCCTGGTATTTACACAGCATAATTAATAAAGTGTTTACAGAGCATGCTAGCTATTAAAGATCTAGTTTTCAACAGTTCATCAGTTTTCATCTGTTTATGCTTATTTTACTTGTTTTCTACTAACAAATTATGATTCCTGTTCCTACAATTGTTTATTATAAACTATTTTAGTCAGTATTCATATAGTGGTACTGCTGGGCGGTTGGTCGCTCACTCTTGCAAATGTGTTTGTATATTTTTGCATTGCCGATGCCTAGGGGATGTTGCTATTTTGCTAAGGGCCAGTTTCCAATTCCTCCTGTGTCGAGCTCCTCTGAATAGGTTATGTCTGGGAAGTGTGGTCTGTGAGTTGCTGTAGAATAACAGTCACGACAGGTTGTTTAATTAGTTGGTTTGTAATAAGTTTGTAACCTAAATTATACTTGAACCTGGAAAAGATTTTGTGGAGGAGTTGTTTATATGGAAATAAAGTAAGTAGTTGTATTATAATTATAGTTTCATTTTGTTAGTGACGTCAACTCATGACTCGGGGTTGAGACCGTCACAGTATGCACTTCTTAAGCTTTGTAATCTCTTAACACAGGTGCAAAACTTTGTTCTATTTGATCAGTGAACCACATTGATTGATATGGACACTTTTGTTCCATGTAATATACTCTGCATTCTATTACTTCTGGTGTTGCATACCCTATCATCATTAGACTAGAAGTTTACTCTTAAACTCACTAACCATTCTATGCAGGATCAAAGTCAAATCCGACTTTAAATATTTCTATGTTTTCTGGTATAAAAATATGAGTTTGTGAAATCTATTTCTTGTGCAGGTTTTAGATCTGATATATAATCACTTATATTCAACCAGTTAACCACACTAATTGAAAAGAACATTTCTATTCTTGCAGATACTCCAGTACTTTATTCAATACAGCTAACAGTTATGAAAATTGCTGGAAATTGCTTTCTGTGTCAAACTAATTTGCAGGAAATGTACATTTCTGAGAATCTACCAATATATAGAACTTGACAAAGTCCAGTATAATACATTCCAGGAAAGCGCATTTTAAAGGTATAAAAGGTGAGAAGAATCTATACTATTCACACTTCTCAATGCACAAACCATCCCAGTTACCATACTAACGGTATGTGCACCTTGTTCTCAGTTTCACTATTAGCTTAATATTAAAATGTATTTAGATGCTTCATGTATTAAACTATTGTATTGTCCGAATTTTAGTCGAATGTATTACATCCAATGTCAAATGATTGCCTGATGTGTTAAGTATAGTTTCTGGTTAGTAAATCAGTCATACTAGATTGTATTAGTTGGTCAGCTTTGTAAAAACTGTGCTTAGCTGCTGTTGTTAAATTGGATCCATTCAAGACAGTATTTTAGTTTGTATTAGACCTTGTTAAATGTAAGGTCTTCAACTAGCTTGTATTAGATCTCAAACTTTATAACATGAACATATATTATATTAGTAACAGTTCTTGTAATTTGTGATTGCAAAATTATGTATTCTATATTATAAATCACTAAGGCCTTGTTCTTATAAATCAAATTAAATTCCAGACTGAAAAAAATAAAATTGGCTTTATACACAATATTTCTAAATTGCATGCATAATAAGAAATCTGTACAAACTGTAATGTACATGCTAAAAATGACTGATCATTGATATAAGTATAGTTCAAACAGACGGCTAATTCAAATATGCAAGTCTACTTATAACAACTGTTTTGACTACAATCTTTGGTAATAAATAAAATTGAAAAGGGACTCACTACTGATAGATATAATCAGTATTCAAGATTAAATCAAACCATGCATGCATAACCATTTTTCCTTTTGATTTGCTAAGCTGCTTGGACTATATCTCAAAAGTATTGCATTAACTATTTTCTTTCATTACATGTAAAAATAGATTAAGAATACCATGCATACAATCTTGAATTCATTCTTACATGATCAAAATACATGCACTTGACTCAATCTATGATCAAAATGCCATATTTTCTAAAGTTGATGCTTTTAGATAAAAACTCTTCCTCTACAATATATATTCTTTTTGGCATGTACCAAACAAAAGGGTAAGAGAAATTAGACAGAAATTAGACCCCTAATGTTCAATTTGAACAAATAAAAGAGGATTAGACCCCTCATTTTTAAATTGCTATCTTTTTTATATACAAGGATCTATATGTGCGTCTACTATTGTATGATACATCTAACAAAGTATTTTGCAGGATCTCAAGAAAGAGATTTAATCTCTAAGTAAATAAATGCTTTATGTGCAAAATATTTTTCAAAAATTCATGCATACATCAAGGGGAAGCAAACACTGATAATTTTATGTTTGTTTGGCAAATACCAAAAAAGGGAAGATTGAAAGGATATTTTCGATATATTATTTATTTTGGTACTTGTACGATTAAACATAAAATTAAGAACACGTAGATCCTCTCCATTAGGACATGAATTTAATTAATCCAAATCAAAGTCAAAAAGTCAAACTAGCAAAAACCATGTCTTTTAAACAGATAAAAGAGATATTCCATTCTTGCAAAATATCAAAACTATATCTTTATGGAATATATATCTAAGGCAATATTATCAAAGAAGAAACATCAAGACATGATATTTCTTAGATCTGTGTTGCAACAGGAATATGGTGACAAGCTCGAATAAGGAATATAAAGGAAATATTCTTTAGAGGTCTCGTGCTATATCAAAAGTATTTAACTCTTCGCTCCAAAATATATCTCTACATATATCAAAAGAGTTTTTATTCAAATATTATTAATATTCATGATTGGAATATTAATATCCAGTTCTGCAACTCATTCTTGTATAATTGCAGTAATTTTCTCCCGGTTCGTAAAATCAGCATTTCTCGGAGAAAATTATTCAAAAATACTAAAACACATTTTCTATCATCCAAATATATTTTATATATTAGTAAATATAATTTAAGTATTTATTCAAGTCAAAACTTTGGTCAAAAGATCCATCTCATTTATTTCAGGACCAATGATATTTTCACTCGGAAGAAAGGCTGACAGAACAATTTTCTTTTTAGAAAAAATACTTCCACATGCTAGAATGACTTGAAATTTGGTATGGATCATTTAAATGGTATTTTCTAATTATGGTGAAAATTTTGTAGCATTCAAAGAATTTTTGTCCGGGCACAATAATCGAGGCAGTTGGTCCCACAGTTGACCACGTTTGACCTAACTACCATTGACTAAAGTTGACAAAAATTTGCAGGACATCATTTTATATTATATAATTATTTATGGTATTTATTTAGGAGTTTTTAAGGTGGTCATAATTAAGGGTGTTTAATCCTTAATTAAAGTGATTAAACAATGATTAAAAGAAAAGGAAAATATATATATATATATATATATATATTCAAATATCTCAGCTGAGATTTTGAATCCATAAAGTTGTTTGTATTATATGTCTATGTCAAAGAAACACAACCTACTTGCCAAGTCATCAATCCAAGTGACATACACCATCCATTTTCCTCAAATCTCCACCATTCAATCCACCCAACTTCTCCTATAAATAAACCCCCACCCCAACCCAATTTCTTCAAGATAAAGAGCCACAAAGTTGCTGGGATTTTTCAAGAAGTGCTTCTCTTCATCTCTTTCAAATTCTATACACACACTTCTTCTCAAAACCCTTTTCTCTCTTCTATATACTTACATATATACAAGGTTTTTCAAACCCAAACTTAGCTTCACCCAACCAAGATTTATCCCACCAAGTGAGCTCATCCACTACCACTTTCCGGCCTCCCGAAGGGCTGCCCAAGTTCGACCAAAGTGCCAAAATACGGCCGAACCTCCGGCAAATTTTTCCGACCGTTCTTCAAAAGTGGTAACTTTTAGCTTCTTATTTGAGTTCTTTTTATTTGAGTTTTGTACTTAATTTCTCTACTTCATCTTAATCTCTTATACAAGATCTCTTATAAACAAAGTTCTCAAGAGAGCTAAGATTCGAACTCAAAATTCGAATAAGTACTTGATCTTCACATAAATCATCTCAAAAAGAAGATATATAAACAAAAGTACTTTATCTCCAAAGGGGAGATTATATTTGACCCAAGTTCACGAGTTATCCAATTATTTTTATTATTGGATCTTGTCTAACATTATTCGTGCACATAAAATATTACGAAGAAAAGTTTTAATCCCTTCTAGCATCTCTAGTGTTCCGGGGGATTATAACTCGATCTATAAACACTTCATAATATATCAAATATCAAAACGGCTTAAGTTCATGAGTTAGCCAATTACTTGTACTTTATTTAATTGGATCTTCGCTAACCATTTCGTGCACATAAATTATTACGAAGCAAAGTTTTAATTCCTTCTAACATCTTTAGTATTCCGGGGGATTATAACTCGATCTATAAACCCTTCGTAATTATCCGTTAAAATTAAGGACGAATTAAATCCATGAGTTAGCCAATTAATTTCATGCTATTTAATTGGATCTTGGCTAACACATATCGTTTATATAAACAATTACGAGTCATATCGTATAAGCCCCTTCTAACATCTTTCAGTGTTATGTGGGGTTATACTACGATATCTATAAAATACTCGTAATTATTCGTCCAAACTTCGAAAGCCCAATCTTAAGCCAATTACTTGCACTTAACTTATTTGGATCTTGGCTAAGACTCATAAATCTTATAAACGTGCTTGAAGTTAAAAGAGTATACTTTGAACTTATAATCGTTAATATACAAGTATACCTTAAAAACCTTAAGTTGATATACTTAAAGGTAAATTACAACTCCGAACTTGTAATTAAAGTATTCTTCGATCTATAAATACTTAATCGAAAGAAGAAGAATACTAATGAAGTCAAAAGCCATAAGTGCTTAATATAGAAAGACTTCTCATATTACTCCACAACTTTATTAAATCTATAAAGGAGTAATTATAAATATATTTGACCATATTGTAGTATCCTAAGTCAAGTATAACTAATTAGTTTTAATATTCTTATTTGGATATCATACTACTTGTGGGCTAGTACAGTAACATACTAGTTCAAAACAAACCTTTCTCTATTTGTTTTTTTTGTGGATTGTCTTGTTAGTTTTGTAGTAAGGTGAAGTGACGTGAGGTGATTCTCGTTCTAAGAACCAAGTCCTAGACGTACTAGCGGGGAGTTAGTAGTTTTCGCACCGTAAAGAAGAGGAAAGACCCAAGACCGGATCACTAAGATCCAAGACTGACAAAAGCTAAGGAAGCCAAGTCCACACAAAGGCTCTACAACAATTTTGAAGAAATAACGGGGAGTTATTGTCTAAGATAAGTTGTGTAGGTAATACATTTATTTTGAGGTGATGACCCTTGTGTTACGCACCAAGACAAATACTTGTAAAGGGTGTAAAGGCTTCTCCGCCTACTAAAGGGGCGAGTTTATTATAAGGGAAAATCCCAAGTCCGGGAGAGGAGCTCGGGGACTGGAGTAGGGGTGAGCGAATCTATTAGAGGTTGTGCCATCACGAACCATGATAAAATCACCGTGTGGTATTTTCTTTCCTTGCACTTTATTTTCCGCACATATAAACTGCATAACCACTCGGTAAAGTTTTAAAAAGGGATAAAATATTTTTAAAACGCCACAACAATTTTTAAATTGGTAATTAATCTATTCAACCCCCCTTCTAGCTTAAAATAGCCCTCTTACGGGACCTTACAAGTAGCTCTAAGAGGAGCTTACTTGCGAACCACAGCAGCTTGGTAATTTTCCTTACTAGATTTTGTTGTCTTGTGGATGGAACTCAAAGTCACGATTGATCCTACCTTGGAGCCTTGCATTTATCTCAAGCCTTGTGTGATTTGCGATACCTAGGACTCCTCCTAGCTTCTTACTTGCGATTTGATGCTCCTTGGAGGAGCTATGTTGCAACCTTGAGCCCTTGTAGATCTGAGTTACTATTACAAGAACCATAGGAAGTTACTTGCGCTTCCTTGTATACTTGTGAAGGCTAAGTGGTGATGCATGTTCCCTGGTAGCATTCCTTAGAGTTTATTCTAAGTCGCGAGTGGTATAATCAGTGAAGCCCTTAGAACATTACTTTGTGGGCCATGGTCACATGCATGCATTTCCTTTACAACTCATTCTAAAAGGTGACTCCTCTTAGTACTGGGAATGCTAGTAGTAACAACTTAGTGCCTTAAAAATTTTATTTGACTTGCAAGCAATCTAAGCTGTGACTAGAGCATTCCTTGTAACTTACAAGCACTTTTTGAGTTAGAATCTGCTCTAGCTTCTTCCTTGTCACTCCTACTAGGTCATGACCAATTATGGTACTTAGTTCTTGAGATGTACTTCAATTTTCTTGCTCCTACTAAGTAATCGAATGATCCCAGTGATTCCTACTACAAGGTAGTGATCACTTTGACTTAGTTCTTGCATAACGCTTAACCCTTAAACTGTCCCATCATCAAGTCTTCTCTCCGAGTCTCCGTATAAAGCATAAATATAACCTTCATCTTCAGATACGAATCCTCACTTACCAATTCTTCTAATGATAATACTCAGATTCCTTTCACAAAATGTTGACGCCTAGTGCAACTGGTCTGGTTCACAGACGACTAACTTCGATTCAGGTCTTCATACTATATCCTTGATTACATTGTTAAGCTTGGAACAACTTCATCGCTTCGAACACTGACTGTCAATAAATAAATGCACTTTTACTGGAATCTTTTCTGTTACTCAGACAACGTCTTCATCGTTACTATAATCTTGAATACTTCATTTATTGTTCTTCACTGATGCTTGAATATGTAAATGAACATCCTTCAGTGAGTATAACTTGAAAACTGCAGTTGTCTTCTTTAACCTATATATTTACCCTATCTTTCATTCTTCAGATTCCTATGCTTCAAACACTATCTATCTTCAATCAATGTTGATACACTGAAATCATCTTATGGCACTTTTACACTAAATCTTCAACATTTCTGAAACCCTGAAAGTATTTTTAACCTTTATTCTTAACTGAGGCATGAACATATTGATGAACTTCTTTCATTGACCTGTAAACAGACTTCGAGCTTTCTTCTAATCTTTTGATTCTTTGCATTTTCCTTGTCTTCATTTCTTCCTAATTTCTTGTGTAGACGTAGTATTATTTACTTATCTTGTTCTAGTATTGAGTTATCACGTTTACCGTTCATACAAGTTCGCAATCTCAACAACTATCTCCCCTATTTGATGGTTAAACCTAACAAACAAATTAATAGAGAGAATAACTCAACTAACAACTAGAAAAAGTAAAGTACTAGGACTTGTAAATAATGCTACTGGTAAGTGAAATGAGAGATGCTTGTTCCTCTAGCACCCAATTAATCTTCAAGTAGTCTCATCTTTATTTCATTGGTTCTTCACATCTCTTCCAGAAAACTCTTCTCAGTCTTGAAGTAATCATCAGTAGCTTCTTTTGTACAACCACATTTCCTATTAAAAAGCATATATCTCTCTTGTTTCTCCCCCTATGAGAGTCAACTGCTTAAAGGAGATCACCTTCATTTACCACCTCTTCCGTACAATAGGATCCATAGATAAAAGCAAATGGTACTCACCTTTTTGGAAAATAGCTTATCCCCTTATGAAGAACAGTGATGAACCAATCCACTTCTTCTGATCACTAGGAAATCACCTTCATATTTACCACATCTCCTGTACAATAGGATTCGTATTTTAAAAAACAATGGTGTGGTGTGATGTACATATGTTTTACCTTTTTCCTGCCACTTGACATTTCTCCCCCTTAGTTGAGGAATCCTCCAAACTTTTATGTAACACTTCTTCCCCTTGGAATAAGAGAATGAATATATATTGTTGTGTGAAGGAGTTCTCATATTTCACTTGATTAGAAAAGAAATAGCAAGTCATAGTTTGATCAACCATGTCCTTTTCAATACTGCAATGATGGCTTTACTATTGATCATCCTGTTAAATAACCTTCCCCATATCCTCATACCTCCCAGCTGTAAAATCACAATTGCTAGGCCCCGACTATTGTTAGGTCCCGTACTATTTGATAGAGTTGGGTCCCTAAGAATCATCTTCCGAAAGTTTGAACATTACGAACCTTGTTTAGGGATAGAGAATGGGATTTGGTGTTTCTCTTTCTTCCTCACTGTGAGTGTGTGATTCTTATTTTGTGTACCTCACAAGTGTTTCACTCTTTTTTTTACTCGTGTTTACACTCATTCTCACAAGTGTATCACTCCTCTTATAGCTCCAAAATCCAGTTGTACCTGCAAGGAAATCAACTTAGCCATCCTTAAGGAGGTCATAGGTGGTGCAATGGGAGTTCGTAAGTCCACATCCTTGTTAGACTCGTCAGATGAATCTGAGTCATAATCTACAAGTTGCTAGCTTCTCATTGACGGTTCCAGATTTGAACTCTGGGAAGGTAAACAATGATCCAAAGAATTTAGCATAAAGATCAAAGTTTACTTCTAATGTCTGTAAAGACATTTTCTTGTGACTCATCAGGTAAGTCAGAATCATAGTAAAAAATTTCCGATCTACACCTATGTCAGATTTCCTATCCGCAGATGCATCCAGGGATTAAATCCTGGGAAGGTAGACACTAACCACTGACATAAGGCTATTGGATCAGTATCCTCTCCTAACACCTGTAAAGACAATTGGTTTATTAAAGAACCTTGAACAATCGAATCTGACCTTAAAATGGTCAAAACTCTTATTTTCGTCAACTCTTCCTTTGTCTGTGTAACCTCACCTTATTCATTAAGTATTATTTGTGTTTGAGGTGATGTCACTACATCGGATACCCTGCCCGACAGGCAAATTCCAATAGATGGCTGTTGAGAGGATGAATCTATTAACTGTTTTTATGCCTTTTCAACCAATACATCTTTTTGAAAAGATGTATGGGGGCTAGTAGTTTTAATACTACTCAACTTTGTAGGAGACAAAGATGTTGGGTTGACTTGAGAACCTTCTTTATGTGGTGCATTAAGGCACTTTCTCCCTCATGCTCATTCATACTTCATTTTTGGGGTAAGAGAGTGTTGGTTGGTTCTATTTATAGGTTTGTCTTTACAGTCGGGGATAGAAGTTGTGGGTTTTTAACCTCATGACTATCAATAAAAGAAGGCCATTGGAGGTTGAACCTGCATCACAGAACATACGGCAATATAGAGATAAAATGAATTTAAATCTATAATAAATAAAATCATGCATTTATTTTTTTAAGAGAAATGATGTACAATAGTGATTTTAAAAAGATTTTCAAGAATTAAGTAATCACCACTATAGAAAGAAGTTTGATTTTTTTCTTAAAATTGTTTGAGTGCAGAAGTTTGCATTTATGCATAAAAAGATAAATAATTATGTCTTTGATTTGAAAAAGACACAGACTGATGACCTAGCAGTATTAAGAAGAGAAAGAAAGATTTTATTTTTTAATATGAATGAATTTTTAGAAAAGCATTGATCACTTAGGTTAAAGTCTAAGCAATTCACATTCATGTCAAAAGCTCCATATTCTATCTTTATAAGATTATAATCAACAATATTGTTTATTGATAATTAATCTTAATAAGAAATATTAGGCTGTTGATTTTAAATTGTAGTGAATCTGTCAGATATAGCAACACATATAAAATCACTAGAACTTAAAATCTCACAATTATCAAAAATAAAATATTAAAAATATATCATTGACTAATACTTATCAAGTACTTTAGATACCAAGAATTATGATGCATCATATATTAAATATTAAAATAAGATATCAATGAATTAGATACCATCTATCTGTTAAATAGACATTAGAATTCAATTTCATATACTATACAATTGTTAACTCCTAACAATGGTAATATCTGAAACAATATTAGTTCGATAAATAAAGCCTTATTAACTAACATTGTCTTGTTTCCAATCTTATAAAAAAACATTATAAGTTCCATATATTTTGATCCATTGAGTATTGCATCTACTACCACAGTATTAGAAATTTGCAAATCGGTATAAAAATTATTCAAAGTAGGCAACATATGGTTACTTCTAATAAAGCATCAAACACAATAACCATAGTTATACTTAAAAAAAATTCACACTTTTTATATTAGTATAAGTGACTGAGGATAAGTATAAATTACTTAAAGGAGTTCTAATTAATGTCACAAATATTAATACTTCACAATTAGTTCGTAGTTAAACTTTTAACTAAATATCATTAACTGATATAAGTCAAAAATTAGCACACAACTAATCATGCTATAATCATGATTCTGATTTCAGTAAATTCTTGAGATATAAGTTGATAAATTCACTGAAACAAAAGTCTCACAATTAACCTATAATAGTTTAGCTACAATAAATATATTAGACATCAATCATTCACAAATTTTATTATGATCAATCATGCTGCTTATTTATTTTAAGTTAGTTTAAATTATGGGGCAAATAAGATCATTGAATTGCTTCATTTTCCATAATCCAAACTACTTAAGATAAATAATAAATAAATAAATACTAAATATCTATGAGTTAGATAGTAGCACTTAGATATTTATAATTATTCTTGAATAATCACCAATAGAATATATGAATTATACACATGGCAACAATTTTCTGGATAATTAGTAATTTTTGAAATACTTTCGAAGCATATAAAATATTGAGATTTTTATACACATAACTCTAGAAAATACTTTAACTTTCAATATTAGTGATTTTATAAATAAGCATTGATTACTTAGAACAAAAAATTTAAATAATATCACTAATACTAAAAGTATCACAATTATTAGTACATGATACAAATAACTATGCTACATATTATTTTAATACAATTAAAATAATATTCAAACTTAATGTTATAATACTTATTACCACAAATGTATATGACATTATAATTATGATAATCAAGATACTAGCACTAAGTACGAGGTACTGGATTATTGATAAATTCACACAAGTCTTTTAAATATTAAAGATTTAATACTTGTGAACTCATACTATGAGTACCTTGTAACTAGGACTCCCAACTAATATATAATCAGTAGTATCCCAAATTTACAAACCATACTTGAAAAATTAATTTTATCAAGTAATTTAGTAAACATTTCTACAAGTAACTCTTTGACTAAAAGACATGCTCTCAAAAGTAATGAAACCTAATATGAAGGTGCAGTGACTTAGAGTGTTCTATAGATTTGTTAGAGTTGAAGTTATTTCTCATCATAACAAGAAATCCATCTTCTTCCATGAAGTTGACATCTTCCTAGATGCTTCTCCTGTCACTTAAGTTGACAGCTTCCAAAGATGCTGCTCCTATCTTTCTTACAACCTGTATAATCTATATCCATATAGCCAAACATATTAAGCATAATATCTTTAGGGTACAATACTCAAAGAGTTGGTGGTCCCTTAAGATATCTACAAATCTTGTTAATAACTATAAGATTGGATTCTCTAGGATCCACATGGAACCTTGCACATCGGTATCTTGAGAACATTACATGTTGTCTATTTTTATTTAAGGAAAAGAGTGAGATGATCATACCTCCATAGCTTGTCATTATACATGAGTTGCACTGATCAAGCTTTAGTGGTTTTTGTTGGTAAGTAGTCTTGGCATGTTCAGAATCTTTGAAATTTTACATCTTTAAAATATCCTTAATTTACTGTTATTGCCATCATTCTTTTGGTTTACTTGTGCCTCTAAAAGAATCATTCTTTTTGCTTTCTTGTAGTAACTCCAAATAGAATTACAACTTTTCCAACACGCTCCTCTATACCTACTCTGCAATTACTTAGCAAATAACTTTGCACAAGTTTTTGTTAGTAGACCAACACATAACATTATCATTATATCACTACACATATAAAACAATAGGTTTGTGCCTTATGATGATGAGAGTTATTTATATGATGACTCTACTATTCAATTATAAATTCAGTTAGAGTGTCATACCATGTCCTTGATGATTTCTTGATTAAGTGTTGGGCTTGCTGAGCAGGCCTAACTCCACATTAGTATGATATTGTTCGCTTTGGGTCGAGCCCGCACGGGTTTGCTTTTGGTCACTCCCAAAAGGCCTCATACTAATTGGAGTTATCTGACTACTTATATTCTAGCAAACTGCCCCTCCCACAAACGATGTGGGACAACTCCTAACAATCTCCCCCTTCACACATCGGGCCCAACACCTGTCATCAATATTCTCTGAACTCCCACCATTTCCTTCAAGATCTGTTTCTGTAATATCTTCAAGCACTGCTTCCTCTTTCTCAGTTTTTCCTTTATAAACTCAGAATCGACTACAAGCTTATCCTTATACACTACATTCTCATTAAAAGTAACATCTCTACTTCTAACGACCTTCTTAGTCAGTTCATCCCAGAAACGGTAACCCATATCATCTGAACCATAACCAATGAAGATACACTTTTTTGCTTTCGGATCAAGCTTGTCCCTGTTGAAATCTTTAACACCCACATAAGAAACACAACCAAAAACTCGCAAGTGTGAAAGATTTACCTCTTTTTCTTGCCACTCTTCTTCAGGAATCTTGAACCCCAAAGGACTTGAAGGTCCTCTATTTATGAGATACGCAGCTGTGCTAACTGCATTAGCCCAAAACATCTTTGGCAACCCTGTATGTAATCTCATACTCTTGGCCCTCTCATTCAAGGTTCTATTCATGCGCTTTGTAACACCATTTTGTTGTGGTGTCTCTGGAATAGTTTTAATCATTCTAATCCCAAATTCCGTGCAATAACTTTTAAACTCATCACTATTGTATTCACCTTCATTATCTGACATCAAACTCTTCACTTTTAAACCAGTCTGATTTTCAACTTCAGTCTTCCACTTCTTGAAAGTAGAAAACACATCTGATTTATTCTTCAAAAAATAAACCCATACCTTTCTAGTGAATCATCAATGAAAGTGACATAGTAGCGAGATCCACCCAAAGACACAACTGTTGTTGGACCATATACATTTGTATGAATTAACTCTAAATTCTTAGCCTTGGGGGTCCTCCCTGATTTTGCAAAAGTAACAAGTTTCTGTTTTCCAAGAACACATGGCTCACTGAATCCAACTTCCACATTCTTCAACTCCGGAATCTTCCCCTTTGAAGTTAATAGCTTCATACCTTTTTCACTCATATGACCAAGACTTTGGTGCCACAAAGTTGAAGACTCAATCTCATCAGCAACTGCATTTGCTTCATAGCTAGATTGTTCAACAATGTATAAAGTCCCCTTTTTCTCTCCACGAGTAAGAACTAGATTCCCCTTTATAACCTTCCACTGTCCGTCTCTAAAAGTAACTCGACACCTTCCTTATCTAACTGACCCACAGATAACAAAATCTTCTTCAGTCCAGGAATGTACCTTACATCTTTCAACATCCAGCTAGTTCCCAAAGATGTTCTGAGATTAATATCTCCCATGCCCGTAATATCCAAAGTCTCATCATCAGAAAGACGAAATTTACCAAAATTTCCAACTCTGAAATTTAACATTAAATCCTTGTAAGGGGTAGCATGGAATGATGCACCAGAATCCATAACCCATGATTCAACCAAACATTCAACACAACAAATCAAAGCATCGTCATCCTCCACTTCTTCAACTACGTTAGCTGAATTATCCTCTTTACTCTTTCCTTTTGGAGCCACGGGAGCCGTGCACTGCTTCCTGAAGTGACCCTTCTTCTGACAATTCCAACAAACAATATCCTTGCGATTTTTGGATTGTCCTCTCTTGACTTCGATATGTTACGCCCCTTATTCTGCCCCTTTTCGAACTTTCTGCCTCTACTCTCAGCATTCAACAAGGAACCTGATGACTCTCCTGAGTTTCTCCTACGAATATCCTCTCCAAGAATCGAATCTCAAACTCCATCAAAAGTCATCTTACCGCTCCCGGATGAATTACTTATAGCAGTGACAAATCCCGACCAACTGTCTGGTAATGAGGATGCCAACAACAAGACTTGTACTTCATCATCAAATTTAATATCCACCGATGCCAATCTTGCTAGGATAGAATTAAATTCGTTCACATGATCAGCAACACAATCGCCTTCATTTAATCTAATGGCAACTAACAAGCGAATCAAATACACCTTATTTAAAGCAGACGGCTTCTCATACATGTTTGACAAAGCCTTGATCAAACCATAAGTTGTCGTTTCCTTGACGATATTGTAAGCAACGTTCTTCGCCAAAGTCAACCTGACAAACCCCAGAGCCTGCCTGTCCAAAAGCTTCCAGTCTTCATCCTTCATTGCAGTTGGTTTCTTTTCTTCCAGCGGTTCATGTAGTTTTTCTGATACAAATAATCCTCAATTTGCATCTTCCAAAACCCATAATCTTTGCCATCAAATTTGTCGATCTTTACCTTCCTGTCTTCTGCC
This sequence comes from Apium graveolens, assembly GCF_009905375.1. Taxonomy (NCBI): domain Eukaryota; kingdom Viridiplantae; phylum Streptophyta; class Magnoliopsida; order Apiales; family Apiaceae; genus Apium; species Apium graveolens. Next base: position 49,928,340 of record NC_133653.1, read on the forward strand.
ATCGCTCCCACTCGCCTGAAAACCTAGGCTCTGATACCAGTTGTTGAGTATATAACAACGAAAGCAAAACTCAAAGCGAATAAACAAGAACAAGAAAATAACCGACAATCACACAAGATAAAGATTTGTGTGGTTCGGAAATTCCTACTCCACAAGCCGCACTAATTTTGTATTGATCTCTCACAATTTGTTGTGTTATGATTTTACAATTACATATATATTTATAAGAGAAGAAACTAGGCCTAAATCAAATTATTGTCCAAATATGAAAAGTAGACTAATCCATAAACTAATCTGAATCTGAATAGTCTATTTTCATGGGCTTAATTAATAGACTCCACAAACCCAACAATCTCCCACTTGGAGTCTGGCCAATCTTCACTTCACTCTTATAAGTCTAGTAAAATCAATTCTTCAATCAATAACTCTAACTAGTGCAGCGCCTTCTCATCAATCAATTCTGAAGGCCAGTTGAAACTACGCAAAGCTTCAACTTTTCATTCGTAAGCACCTTAGTCAACATATCTGCAGGATTCTTTGAACCAAGGATTTTCTTCTAGGACAAAGTACCATTGCTTATCAACTCTCTTGTAAAGTGATATCTCAGCTGAATATGCTTCGTCCTAGCATGAAACACGGGATTCTTCGCAAGATGAATAGCACTTTAACTGTCGCTATACAAAGCATTGTCTGCCTATTTCTTACCCAACTCCTCAAGAAAATTCTTCAACCAAATCATCTCCTTGCTAGCTTCAGAGATAGCCATATATTCTGCTTCTGTGGTTGAAAGAGCAACACTAATGCTAGAATATAAGCATCCAGATAACTCCATTAGTATGAGGCCTTTTGGGATGTGCCCAAAACCAAATCCGTGCGGGCTCGACCTAAAGCGGAAAATATGATACTAATGTGGAGTTAGGCCTGCTCAGCAAGCCCAACAAGTGGTATCAGAGCTTCAGGTTGTAACGGTCTAGAACAATCTCAGTTGGGTTTTCAGAATAGACCTAGGAGGAGGCAGATGGGCTACCCAGTATGAGCTTAAGGAAAAGGCAGGTGGGCCTTCCTGTATGGGTCTAGGGGAAGTCAAAATGCCATAAGGATTCCAGTATGGGTCCAGGGGGAGTAAATCACATAATCAGGTGGCAGAATCGACAGGTGTCGGGCCCGATGTGTGAAGGGGAGATTATTTGGAGTTGTCCCACGTCGCTTGTGGGAGGGGTAGAATGCTAGAATATAAGCATCCAGATAACTCCATTAGTATGAGGCCTTTTGGGATGTGCCCAAAACCAAATCCGTGCGGGCTCGGCCCAAAGCGGACAATATCATACTAATGTGGAGTTAGGCCTGCTCAGCAAGCCTAACATTAAGATACTAGCTTATACCAACCTATAGTAAGCTTGTGAAGATGAGATATACATAGTCCATTTGATCTGCTACTGCAAAGTCCCGGACTGTTGAATATAGACTTACTTTTTTGACCCACCAACTAGAAGTGCACTTGTTCACATTCACCTTATAGATATTAAAGTTTGAATGTGCATCAGGTGCTAGATATGTCATAATATCCTTAAGTCTCATCACTGGTGTTTTTTGTTAGATACTGCTTCCAGATAATAACCTAGCATCCAGTTTGGCCTTGTCCCTCGTAACAATGCCATTGTCATCCATTTTGACTTCTGGTTATCCATTTACCAATTACAAAATTGTCATTTGGTTTGGATACCAGCTTTCCTACAATCTGCTTTCTGACTGATTGAGTTCATTTTTTTTGCAATCACCCAACTAATCTGAATCTGTCGGAGGTCTTGTAATTTTCTTAGTTTCTTCTTCAGATAGAAAATTTGAGAAATAATCATTCATACTCAGTAACCCTGCTAATCATTACTCCACCATCTGGATCACTTAATAACTAGACTCTGGGAATAATATTGACATCAAACCCTTTGACTCGGTAGATATGTTCTAGTTGTGTCCTCTTGATTTATAATGTGGTATTGAGTATGACTAGTTAATCCTTCTTTTGCTCCCCCTAGGCTGTTTCCAGGATTTCCTGAAAATCATTATCCTTTCTAAGTGGCTTCATTGAAGTACTACGTTGTGTAGTTACACTACTTTTCCACTTCTTGGATATGAATCATTATATAATACCATTTATTTCACCTGTAACAGCTTGGAGCATGATGTTCTTGAACTATACATTTTGACTTTCAATCATCTTCTGTTGATAAACCACAAACACCCTATAGGTTGTAGACTACACTGAGTAGCCATAAAAGATATCCTTATGAGTCTTAGTTGCAGATGCCAAGATATTCAAACAACTGAAAACATTTCATTGTTTGCTTCTGTAGAATATTATTTCCAAACACTTTCAAGTTATTCGGTGTTTGCTTCTGTTGGCCATTAACTCATTAGTGGTCTTCATGTATACATCATGATTAAGGCATGATCTTACTTGTAGCAAACTGTGTTGACTTCTCTAGCCCTTTGGTATTTAAAAAGTCATGATTTTCTTGATATTATCCTTGTTGCTTTAATCAAGTTTCAGTTCTTTCTTTGTACCATTCCATTCTGACATGGAGCTCCCTATGTTGAATATGTCTCAAAATATTCTTGTTGTTGCAGATATTAATCAAAACTGCTTCTTAACTTCAGTCCCATTATCTGACCATGAGATCATTTATGTTACAGTTGCTTCCAGCTTGATTTCTTGTCTTGAGAATGCATGAACAACAACTTTATTTTTTAAAAGTAGTCATCCACCATCATTAAGGTATATCTTTACAATGATGTGATGTTATCTTTGACTCCTCTTTCTGACATGCCTCACATTTTTCATCCTTCTAAATTCTAGATGAGGCAGTCCTCTCACTAATCCCTTTTTATAAGAGAGTTCCTTCAGTTGATGTTCAAGGGTGAGAGCTTCTAATTTTATAACTAAAATTTTGTTAGATGAAGCTTTACAATAGAAACCATTAGCTTCACCTTTTCCTGAGTTTCTAGTTTAGCTATGAGAAAATCTTTTCCTTACTCTAACAAGAGCAAGCTACTCAACCTTCATACTTAAGATGAAACAATAATCCTTCATTAAATTGACATTTTGTCTTTGATGCAGAACTGTCTGATAAGAAGATTTGTGCCTTGATTCTCCTGCAAGAAGGATGCTTTCAATTATTATCAGTGACAGAAATGATTAGTTGTTATCAGTGATACCAATTGTTGAATCCATGACGACATTCCTTTTTCTGCATATCTTTGTCCCGTAACGAAAACCTTTGCTGTCATTTCCAAAAATTATTGACGGAGTAGCTTTTGTCAATCATATTTGATTGTGAGGCTCTTTCTATGAGCATATGCCTTGAGTATCAATTATTAAGAATACATATGAATCAATTAACTTGTTATGTCCTACACTCACAAATGGATTTACAGTTTTTGGTACCTAATTTAATTGATTGGGTCTAGATGGATTATAGATTTTGTTTTTAACAGTGATAACAATAGCTTCAACCTTAATATGCTTATTCTTATCTTTGACTGACCATTTTCTCCATTTTGGTACCCTTGACAAATATGTCTCTAGGCTTGGAGAAAAATGATTCCAGTCTTATATACGGAGGACTAGCAGTCTTTGCCATATTGTAATCCTAAAACATGATTTTTTTACAATTAATGCAAGTACTAAAAGATGCATTCATGACATTGAGATAAGCAAGCATTGCATTAAGATTATATGGTAGTTATTCAGAAACATTACACATAAGAATTAAGCAAGCCAGGCTTGATATGGAATAAAAAGAATTAACAAATAAATCACTAATTCTATCTAATCCAATCATGTTATTCTATGTCATCTTACTGTCTCTATTACCTAAGTCAGTTAAACATACAGCTTGGTCTACTATATATTCTACTGATAGAAAAGGTAATGCATTCATCCATTGAATTTATAAACCTTAACAAATAATTCAGAATAAATGAGCAAATCATATTATAATAAGATACAAAAAATAAGCAAAAACAAAGGTCTTATATGCTGGAGAACATATATCTCACTAAAACAATTAATCATATTCAACATATATTAAAATAATTATTTAGATCATCTAAAGTATCATGCACAGGTTAACATCATTCCTAGTTACCAAAAAAATATTATAGAGAACTAGTTCAACATTATCTATGTGTGATGTTATCATGCTTGTGCAAGAGTTAAACATTTAAACACTAAGATCTTAACATGCATTAAATATTGAGAGAAAAGTATTACAGTGGTTCAAGAAATTAAAACCTGAGATATGTGAGTTATATCATCTTCAGAGATCTCTATGAAAGAAAGATATTCATGATTTTCCTTGTAATAACTTGTTAGTCCCTTAACAATGTAACAAGAATTACCGAAGGGGGGTTGAATGGAATTCTTGAAACTTTTTCTTTAATAAAAATGTTCTAACTCAAATATATATATATATATATAAGTGTGAATTGATTAGCAGAATGCGGAATAGTTACTTGAAATGAATCAAAAAACAAGAGTCTTTAAAAACTTTCTGGTGGATTTGAATGATTCCACCAGAGATATATAATATATATCGAGAGAACTCTGTGTGCAAAAAGCTCACAGCTGCTTACAAAATGATAACAACTAAGAAAGAGAGAAATGTTAAGAATACAGTTTATAAATGTTTCTCTCTTGGTTGCTTAGCTCCTTAGTTTCTATTCTATTGCTGCTTCTTAGTTTATATATATCACCAAGATTATAAAGTAATAAGACAGGATAATAAAACAAAAACCATCAAGTCTAATACAATGCTACTTCATTACTCTATTCCAGCATCTTTAAATATCTTCATAATAGCATGGAAATGGTAATGCTTATTTGTTCTCGAAAACCCAGTTGAATAGGCTACCACATTCCATTTGTATACACTCGACGCATGTGACTGTGTTGTCACTATCAATAAATATTTGAATTCTTTATCCGTCGGGTTTATGATTATCCGTCGAGTTATTGATCATCCATCGGGTTGTTGATCATCCGTCGAATTTATTGTTGTTTATCCGTCGGGTAGCAATCAGGAACTTGACTCCATTTCATTTATGCAGAATTACAAGACATCATCTATGTACAATTAATCAACCTATTCTGCATATCTAGTTAAAGTCAACATGACTAATATAATACCCCATATTTTATTTGGTACATTGTTGGTGCAATAACTTAGTAAATATTTATTAATTAATTTTAGAATTCAAAATTATGGATAATGTTTTATGTAGATAATAGGTTGTTAAAAATTTGAATTTTGTAAGCTATCTTTTAGTTGTTTAAAATTTGAATATGAGCAAACCAATTGATAAGAGTTTCATAGTTTGTTGGGCTACTTATAAACAGAGTCACCCTGTTAGTGTTTTCACACAAAAACTCATCTTAGAGCGACAGATAACAAAATGGAAAATGAGTAGTATTATATAACTTATGAGTGAGATAGAAGAGTTGGTGCATAAGAAAGGAAGCTTTGGATCTACATGTGCAAGAAGGTCAGAGAAGAGCTAACTGGAGTGTCACTGTGAAAATATTGGGTTATTAAAGATTAATAGAAGGAGAAATAGATTTTTGGGTTATTAAAGATCAAAAGGAGGAGAAAGATAGCTAGGTCGCCAAAACTTTCGGAGAAGTGTACATCTTGAGGAGGTTTATTTAAAATTTAATTATGTAATTTAAGATGATTACTATTTATATTGTATACTAATATTAATCATTTTATTTTCAGGTTTATAATTATTTGTACACATTTTTTTACATATTAAATCAGGCTCTAAATTCAGGTAAGTTTTATCAAATTATTATATTATTTGTTTATGTGTTTATATATTGTGTTAGGTTATTGTTTAATGCATGTTTAATTGATTTAATTGATTAATTGTTATTTGTACTGGCTACAAGATGTTTAATTAGTAGTATTTTAATTAGTCATGTTCCTGTTGTTTTTGTTTTTAATTTTTATGTCATTAAGTTGGTTTAAGAAATTATATGATTCTCAGGTTTTTTTTATATTTTATTAAGTGGATGATATGGTACATTTTAATATTGTTAGTGTCTGGCTAGTTTTGTTAATTATTATTTACTAGTTATGTGTGTGAGTTGTTTACAATAATTATCATGTTATATTGTGCTAGTTTGTTAATATGTAAAAATATTTGTAAAATAAAATCTATTTTCACAATATTTAGTTTATTGAGATTTATTAAAAATTGATAAAATATGTATTTGTGGGACTAATGATATTTATGGTATTTTATTTTATAGGAGATATGTAGTCAAAGTATTTTGTTAATTAAATTAAGTAATTAACAATTGGTTGTTTGTTTATCTAAAATTATAAATTGTTTACATTTGTTAATCTTATTATATTTTCCTCATAACATATTTGTTACTTTTTTTTACCAATATGTTATTAATTAATAAATGTGTGAGAGGTGGATTTGATAAATATAGCAAGCTCTCTGAGCCTAGTCTTATCACTAGGATTAAGGCAGCTCATGATGGAGATGGAGAATTATGGTCTTTTGTCCAGAATATTGATCCTGAAAAGCAACCAGGATTTCATTTTGATGATCATAGCATTCTATGGATGTATAATCGTCTATGTGTGCCTGCTAACAAGGAACTTAGGGAGGAATTGATGGAAGAGGCCCATAGATCACCATTTTCTATTCATCCAGGTGAGACAAAGATGTATCGAGATTTAAATGAACACTTTTGGTGGAGCGGCATGAAACGAGATATTGCCGATTTTGTTTCGAATTGTTTGACTTGTCAACAGGTGAAGATTGAGCACTAGAGGCCAAGTGGCTTATTACAACCATTGGAGTTACCTACTTGGAAGTGGGAGAATATTTGCATGGATTTTGTCATAGGACTGCCTAAGACTTTTAAGAAACATGATGCGATATGGGTGATTGTAGACAGACTCACTAAATCTGCTCACTTTTTGGCAATCCGTGAGAATATGAACTTGGAGAGCTTAGCGCTATTATACAGAAATGAGATTGTTAGACTACACGGGATTTCAGTTTCGATCGTGTCCGACAGAGATCCCAGATTCACTTCAAGATTTTGGAAAGGATTTCAAAAGGCATGGGGCACCAAGTTGAACTATAGCACAGCTTTTCATCCACAGTCGGATGGGCAGTCAGAGAGGACAATTCAGACCTTGGAGGACATGTTGCGAGCATGTGCATTAGAGTGGTATGGAAATTGGGATGACTATTTGCCTTTGGTTGAATTTGCTTATAATAACAGTTGGCAGAGCAGCATTGGTATGGCTCCTTTTGAGGCACTATATGGGCGCAAGTGTAGAACACCTATTTGTTGGAATGAAGTAGGAGAAAAGCTTTTAGAAGGTCCCGATCTAGTCCAAGTCACTACAGATAAGGTAGCAGTTGCTCGAGAAAGACTTGAACAAGCTCGATCTAGGCAGAAGAGTTATGCTGATAAGGGTAGGCGAGAATATGAATTTAAAGTAGGAGACAAGGTCTTCCTTAAGGTATCTCCTCAGAGAGGCATTCAGCGATTTGGTCAGAAGGGTAAGCTAAGTCCGAGGTATATAGGACCTTTTGAGATTCTTGAGAGGGTTGGAGCTGTGGCATATAGAGTTGCTTTACCAGCACAATTGTCACGGGTGCACAATGTGTTTCATGCATCGGTTATGAGGAAGTATGTATATCATCCTAATCATGTTGTTCAGTATCCCTTAGATGCATTTCGTGAAGATTTGTCTTGTGAAGAAGAAGCTGAAGCTATATTGGCGAGGGAGGAGAGAGTGTTGCGCAAGAACACGATCCCTTTTGTTAAAATTTTATGGAAAAATCATGATGTTCGGGAAGCTACTTGGGAAACCGAGGATTCAGTTCGCGCAAGATATCCGTACCTCTTCGAATCAGGTACTTCACGAGAATTTAGAGGACGAAATTATTTTAAGGAGGGAAGAATATAATACCCCATATTTTATTTGGTACATTGTTGGTGTAATAACTTAGTAAATATTTATTAATTAATTTTAGAATTCAAAATTATGGATAATGTTTTATGTAGATAATAGGCTGTTAAAAATTTGAATTTTGTAAGCTATCTTTTAGTTGTTTAAAATTTGAATATGAGTCAAACCAGGTGATAAGAGTTTCATAGTTTGTTGGGCTACTTATAAACAGAGTCACCCTGTTAGTGTTTTCACACAAAAACTTATCTTAGAGCGACAGATAACAAAATGGAAAATGAGTAGTATTATATAACTTATGAGTGAGATAGAAGAGTTGGTGCATAAGAAAGGAAGCTTTGGATCTACATGTGCAAGAAGGTCAGAGAAGAGCTAACTGGAGTGTCACTGTTAAAATATTGGGTTATTAAAGATTAATAGAAGGAGAAATAGATTTTTGGGTTATTAAAGATCAAAAGGAGGAGAAAGATAGCTAGGTCGGCCAAAACTTTCAGAGAAGTGTACATCTTGAGGAGGTTTATTTAAAATTTAATTATGTAATTTAAGATGATTACTATTTATATTGTATACTAATATTAATCATTTTATTTTCAGGTTTATAATTATTTGTACACATTTTTTTACATATTAAATCAGGCTCTAAATTCAGGTAAGTTTTATCAAATTATTATATTATTTGTTTATGTGTTTATATATTGTGTTAGGTTATTGTTTAATGCATGTTTAATTAATTTAATTGATTAATTGTTATTTGTACTGGCTACAAGATGTTTAATTAGTAGTATTTTAATTAGTCATGTTCCTGTTGTTTTTGTTTTTAATTTTTATGTCATTAAGTTGGTTTAAGAAATTATATGATTCTCAGGTTTTTTTTACATTTTATTAAGTGGATGATATGGTACATTTTAATATTGTTAGTGTCTGGCTAGTTTTGTTAATTATTATTTACTAGTTATGTGTGTGAGTTGTTTACAATAATTATCATGTTATATTGTGCTAGTTTGTTAATATGTAAAAATATTTGTAAAATAAAATCTATTTTCACAATATTTAGTTTATTGAGATTTATTAAAAATTGATAAAATATGTATTTGTGGGACTAATGATATGTATGGTATTTTATTTTACAGGAGATATGTAGTCAAAGTATTTTGTTAATTAAGTTAAGTAATTAACAATTGGTTGTTTGTTTATCTAAAATTATAAATTGTTTACATTTGTTAATCTTATTATATTTTCCTCATAACATATTTGTTACTTTTTTTTTACCAATATGTTATTAATTAATAAATGTGTGAGAGGTGGATTTGATAAATATTGTCGGTATGTGTTGATAGACAGAGAGCTTGCTATATTTATTTTTATCATTTTCTTAAATTGTTTTTACAATTTACTGTGTTATATTAATGTATAATTTAAGTTTGTCTACTTTTATAAAGTCATATATTTAAAGTTTTCTACATTACTTTTATAAATTAATAAAATATCTTTTATATTTTGTAAACCAGCTTGTATATTATTCAGATTATTTGTTAGTTATATATTTATACTACTCTAGCATAAGATGGTGATAATCAGTATTAGTTGTGGTAGCTGTATAAAATATTATAATTTTGTTAGCTTACTTTTTAGTGGGTTTTAGAGTTTGGCGTTTATAAATTATATTTGTGTTGATATTATAGATTGGTTTGGAGGTTGATTTGGAGCTAAGTAGTGATTTAATAATTTAGACTCATTCCAGGTACGAGTATCTTTCATTCTCTCTTCATTTAAAATATAATTTCTTCCCCTGTACTTATTGTCCCATCATATTTATCTTATCAAATTTTATTTTGTTAAGTGTATATGTACACTTGTTAATTTTTGCTCAGCCATCTTTGATCCATGTTGTTGCTTAACCACTTTTGATCTATGTTGCCTATCAGTATACTTGATTTGTCACATGCAACTTTTATTTTCAATATTATTGGAAATACTTTGTAACCATTTGTTATGGGCTCTTAAACTTATCTGTGTGGGTAAATCACAGACGAGGCACATGGAGTTTTTGCAGTCTTTGGTGCTCTCGGCACTAACTCGTATCAGTGCTGTGAGTATACGAGCATGTCTCTGGGGTATGAGGCATGATTAAGATCATGATCATTTTGTTTGTTTGGGAAATGTTTTATACATTTCATTTTATCCTTCTTATGGATAACCGGAGAAGGAACTGTTTGCACTGTGCTTTGCTTAGTGTTTACTAGCGAGCATAGGTTTTATAAGATGCCCTTATTAGTACCCACCTTACTTGTTCTCAGCCATTTCTTTGATTTTGTTTGGATTAGTTGGTTTCTTGCTTCTAAATAATTACTGTCATATTACTCATCTTCTTGGCTAATTATTAAAATCAAATATATTCTTTTGCTTTACCTTTTAATGATATATTCGTACTGGGCATTTGGCTCACTCGTATTTATTTCTTTCCACAGGTAGTCGGGGGTAAAGCGGGGGTATGATGAGTGCTACCCAGATTTTAGCTTGTTATCTAGTTGAAAATAAAGTCAAGGACATGTTTTATTCCATATTATTTTGGATCTTGTTAGAGAACTTTATTTTGAAGATTTTGAACTTTTATTAGTTTAATAAATTATGCTTAGCTTGTTTTGCTTTCATTAATAAATAAGACTTAGCTTGTGTAGCATCTACTTGTTTAAGTGGGGTGTTACAACTAAAGTACTACTACAGATTCTACACAATGTTTATGCAGAAATGTGCTATAGAATTATTGTTACATAAGCTACTCACTCGATGGATAATAAGTCATCATCCGTCGGGACTAAAATGAGTTATCCATCGGGACTATAATCCTTATCCGTCGAGTGCTACATTTTTACTAAGTAAAATCTACCAAGGTGTTTTGTTCATGAAATCATCAAGTACACAACATATACACAACAATCTCCCTCAATTTATGTCTACTGGAATTGTAGCCATAAATTAAGAGATACTTGATGATAAAAAAATACCCTAAAAATATAACTTTAAAAGACAGTAGATAATATTGAAAAGTGCTTCAAATAACAAAATGTACAAAGTTTTGCTCACAGTCATTTTCAAGATGCTCCTCTAGCCTGAGCAGATTTATCTAGTTTCTTGAAGGTCTGGATCTCTTTCCAAGCTTTCTGTTATTTTCTTGAATCTGATTTTGGAGCTGCCTGTGGAATTCCAGTTCATCAGATTCTGAGAGATTTAGCTTTTCTTGCATTTTCAAGAGAGCCTCATTGCTAGAGATGCTCAATTGGTCTTCTAATCTAAAAAATCTTCTCACTCCTTTGTCATCCATGAACTCCATCAGCCAGTAGGGCCTTAGATGCATTCTTCTCCCTGTGTAAGGGATGATTAGAGTCTTTGGGAGTGCATCTTTAGCTCTAACACTCCTTAGTTCTTCAATCTTTTTCAGCACCAATCTTCTTGCAGTAATATTGAACCCAAAATTCTGCTTGAAAGATGAATAAACTTTAATCAGTACAACTTGGCTTTCTAGAAGGATCCTGTGAAGTGGCCACTGAATCTCCTTTCCTCCCTTGTACTTGAATACTAACCTTTCAGGTAGGTTTCTGTATGCATCAATTCCTCTCACTTCATCTAGTTCATCTAGATAGAGGTTTAGATCAGAAAACTCCTTGATGTCACACAAGTACATATAATCTCCTTTATTGACTTTAGATTGAGCTTTGACTTGGATTTGAGATGTGACAACTTCACTTTCTTGACTGCTCTTGACTTTGTTCTTTTTGGCTTGCTGAGGATTGGTAAATTGAAATCAGGAATTGGTATGTTTTCCCATTCTATTGGCTCATCCTTAGGCACAATAGGTTCACCATGAATGTTCCTGTAAGGATCCACCACCTTGATATCTTTAAATACCACAGAGGGTTTTGATGCTTGAGTTGTAGTTGAAGTGGACTCCTTGGGAAACTGATTCTCCAATTCCTAATCAACAATGTCCATCTTCTTTTTGGTTCTTTTAGCCAATTCCTTGATTCTTGGAGACTTCTTCTGTTGTTCAACTTGCTTCTTTGGATCTTGAGATTCAATGATTTCAGATGGCTGAGCAGGAATTTGTTGTGATGAATTTACATCATGTAGCTTGGCCAAGATAGCAATTTGCTCTTTCTTTTGTTTAGCCTTTTTAGCATCTAGAGCAGCTTGCTTCTTTTCCTGCTTCAATCTAGCATTTTCTTCTCTCTTTTCTTGAGCAAATTGAGGATGTCCAGCCACCACACAAATTTCTTTCCCATTCCTGAAAATTTCAGCAATTCTCTTTTTGGAAGCTGAATCAGCTGAATCTTTGTAGAAAGCAATTGACCTTGACAGAAGCTTCTTTTCATCAGGCTTATGTGTCTCATACACAATATCCAAAGGGTTCTTTAATGATAATTTTGGATAATTTACCCTTGGTTTCAGAATTATTTCAGCCTTTGGAGATTTAATGCAGGATGACTGTCCCCTTTCCAGATAGTCCATGCTCATCTCATTCACATAAATTTTCTTGACTTGAGAGTGATGGATGGCTGACTTTACTGGCTCCTTGACTAGTCCAAACTTCTTTTGTATATCCTCATCAATCTTCTCCCAGTTGATTGGCTTCAACTGCTTCATTTCAGCTGCTCTAATGTTGGCTGCTGCTTCATTTATCAGATCTATACTGTTTGTAACTGGTGGCTTTGAGATAGTAATTGAAGGAACAATTACTTTACTGATTTGAATTTGAAGCTTCTCCCCCTCACTTGGTCCTTTGTCCCCCTTTTTGTTATCATCAAGTTGAGCAGAGGAGGGGGTTTGAGCAGCCACCAGTTTTTGAAGTAAATCTGTCTGTTGGGCTTGATGAAGATGAATGGATGTTAAAGATGCTTCCATGGCTGACATTCTTGTATCCAATGCATCTATCTTGGTTGCAAGATCAGAATTTTTCCTTAATTGCCTCTTGATGTCAAACATTATAGCTTCTGGAAGCTTAAAGTCCATTTTGTCTGAAATGGCCTTCTTCATCTCCTCAATATCACCGTTGATGGTGTTTACATCCCTAGCATGTTGGAAGCCTTGAATTTGTTGAAGTTGCAGAGAGGCTATATGTGCCTGAAGGAGCTTTTTGGTGCTGGCATTTGAAGTGGTTTGAAGAGCAGTATTTGTCTGATTGATTAGTTGGATCAGGGTTGTCTTGAAGTAGTGCTCATCACAGTGCTTTGAAAATGCCCATTATGGCATACCTGATCTTGAACTGGAACCTACTTCTCCCCCTATGTCCATTGCTTTATCTTCACTATCCCCACTTTCATCACCAAAGAAATTAGCTGAGCCACCAGTCTCATAATCCGCATCACCAGCTGTAGAGGGAAAAGTTGTGATGGCATCCTTAGCTCATATCATAGACTGTGTGGTATGCACCAGATTGAGCATCCTTTCTGCATTGTCATTGCCCTGTTCAGCTAGAAGTTGATAAGCTTGAATAGGGTGAGTAAATGCCTCAGCATCAAGGGAGGTGGAATCTATAACAGCTTTAGGTTGCTGAGATAGTCCCTCCCTGTCTGCATCCTGGACATTCATTAACTCACTAGCAATGACATCCATCCTTATAGCTCCAGTACCTGCATTTCTCTCATTTTTTCTCTTTTGTTGCATCAGGGTCTCACCCTAGCTCCCCACCCTCACACCCTTACCTTCACCTTCTAAGGTGGGACTCCTCTCACTTTCTTTTGCCAATCCTGAAGAAATGGATTGCATAATTTCACTCATTTCCTCTCCTTTTCCTGGGAGCAACCCAGACTCTCACTCAAAACACTCTTCTCTCTCAATCCTAATAGTGACTGTACAACCACTAATTTTTCTGCACTTGAAATAAATGAAGTTTGAAGCTATGCAGAGATACTCGATGGATGAGTGATATCCATTGGGTGAGTAGTTTTTCTATCCGACGGATAACTGCTGTTAAGCTTATCCATCGGGATACAATCACTACTCGACGGATGAGCAATATCCATCGAGAGAGTAGAAATGAATGAAATAGGAATGGAAACTATTGTGGACTCTGTGATGATGGAAGATATTTTGGGCACAGATGATTCAACAGTTCCTGAGAGAATGGGCAAGTGAGCCAACAAATCATCTAAAAGATGATGCTCACTTGCACTAGATTTTGGCTTCCCCAACAAAGTTAAATAAGGGGAATTAGGAATTGATATGTTTATCATATCCATATCCAGTGAGTTTATGGGTGAGTTTGGTGTTTGAGGTGCTTTTATTACTAGAGATTTTGGCTGTGACTCCACATTTATTGGAGTCACATCAAGCTGAATTTGTGAAGGTGCAGTGACTGTGTCTTTAGCACCAGTTTGCACAATGTGTGTACCTTGTGCATCCCTAAGGGTTTTAGATTTCTTCTTTCTGGCATAAGTTTGGGGTGAGCTTGTGTCCCTAACCCTCTTGGCCTGTGCTCTTAGTTGAGAGCTATGTTCAATAACTACATCCTTTTGGGAGGATGCAGCTAGAAATGAGCTTTTATCCTTTTTAAGCACTGCAGTTTGTTGGGAAACTGCAGTGTGGCTAGGCTGGGAACCACTCAACTTTCCATCCTTATCCTTAGGGTTTCTTTTATGTTCACCCCTTCCCTCACCTTTCTTACCCACCTGCACACTCCCCTCTTTGGTTTTGGTGGATTTTGCAACTGGCATCTTTTGAGAGATACCAGAGGGGGCTTTCTTTGATTTGGATTTTAAAATATTTGCAGGTTTGGTAGCTTGGGTAGGCAACTATTGGGTCATTGACACAGTTTCCATAGCCACACTAGAACTCAAAGAAATTAGTGAGGTTGGAATAGTGGTAGGAATAGATGAACTTACCTCACTTACCTGAGGTGCTTCCATTACAGGGAAATAGAACAGTGGCACATCCTTGTGATGATTGGCCCTGTTCCAATCTGCGATGAGCCTTCTCTCTTGAACCCAACAATCTAATTTGTTGTTAGGGTTCTCAAGCATAATACCCTCAGAGAGATGGTTAGCTAACATTATAAATAATCTAGCATAATACACATTCTTACCTCTCTTATTTAACTCTCCTAGTTTAAAACCTAACTCAAACTAAACAAGGTCACTGAAATTATAGAATTTATCTGTAACTAGCATGTAGAGCATGTTAAGCATGGAGATATTGACTGAATCAAAATTACTGACTTTACCTGAAAAGACCTTTGTCACTACATCATACATAAAACTCCATTCTTTCCTAAGGCCCAGTCTCCTAATGTCACTTAACTTAGAAGTAGAAAGAGCATAGTTCATGGAATTAAGCATATTGATTATATCAGTGTCAGTGTGTGGTGAGGTCACAGTGTTATCAGGAATCTTGAAATATGATTTTATAACATCACTATTGATACAGAATTCTTTACCTTTAATGGTGAGTGTGATTGTCTTATCTGTTGAGTTGTATGTAGCAGTGGTCCACATCTCTTCAACAACTTCACAAAAGATTGTGGGTGATTCCAGCATGGCATAGCTAAGCTTGCAATTCTTCACAAAGTCCATCATCTTGTGATAGTCACCAGATTGCTGAATACCCTTGTTTACTAATGCAGTGAAATTGTTCTTCTCATAAATAAACCCAGTTTGAGACATAATCTTGACAACGGGCGCCATTGTTAGAGAATGAGAGCTTGAAGAGAAAGAGTAAGTGCTTTGAAATAGAGAGAAATTTGAGCAGTTGATTTGAGAATGATAAAAGAAAAGCAATTGAAATGAAATAAGCTTTTATACTATCTCAAAGAAAAACTGCTAAAAATAATAAAGTAAAATAATGTAACCAATGAAAATTGCCTAAAATAGACGTTTAAAAATAAACTGTAAAAATTCCACCCATTATCCGTCGTGTTATGCTTACAAACTGTAAGTATACTCGATGGATAATGTTCAGGGAATTAACGGATGAGATTAAGACAATTCGACGGATGAGGATAGACTGTTATCCGCCGAGTCATAAAATATTCCAGAAAAATTGCAAATAGTATACCGATGGATGATCAAACTCGATGGATAAGGATCATCCGTCGAGATGTAAATTTTGACTTAGCCAAAGTTTCATCCAAGACTGAAAAATCAATTAAATATCTGGCTGCATATCAACTTGCAAATTATCTCATATAGATTTAAGAATAATTAAGCATACCTAACTCACTTACCAACCTTAAAAAGGTGGATTCATCCAGTGGCTTGGTAAAGATATCTGCAAGCTGCTTCTCACTTGGAACAAAGTGTAGTTCCACAGTACCATTCATTACATGTTCCCTTATGAAGTGGTACTTGATATCTATGTGCTTTGTCCTTGAATGTTGTACTGGATTTT
This sequence comes from Apium graveolens, assembly GCF_009905375.1. Lineage (NCBI taxonomy): Eukaryota > Viridiplantae > Streptophyta > Magnoliopsida > Apiales > Apiaceae > Apium > Apium graveolens. Next base: position 49,944,719 of record NC_133653.1, read on the forward strand.
CAGTAAAGGTAATTGCACTTGTGTTATCACAGAAAATAGGAATCCTCTCAACTTGTAAACCATAGTCTAGCAATTGATTTTTCAACCATAATATCTGTGCACAGCAACTACCAGCAGCAATATATTCAGCTTCAGCTGTAGAAGTAGAAACTGAATTTTGCTTTTTACTGAACCAGGACACAAGCTTGTTTCCTAGAAATTGACATGTTCCTGTTGTACTTTTTCTATCAATTCTACAACCTGCATAATCTGTATCTGAATAACCAGTTAGATCAAAGCCAGAATCTCTAGGGTACCAAATGCCAAGTTTTGGTGTTCCCTTGAGATATCTGAAAATTCTCTTAATAGCTATTAAGTGAGATTCTCTAGGATCAGCCTGAAATCTAGCACATAAACATGTAGCAAACATTATATCTGGCCTACTAGCTGTTAAGTACAGAAGTGAGCCAACCATGCCCCTATAACTTGAAATATCCACAGACTTTTCAGTAGTGTTTAATTCGAGCTTAGTTGCAGTAGTCATGGGAGTTTTTGCAGATGTGCAATCCATTAGATCAAACTTATTTAAAAGATCAAAAATATATTTAGTTTGACTAATGAATATTCCATCACTAACTTGCTTAACTTGCAAACCAAGAAAGTAAGTTAGTTCTCCCATCATACTCATTTCATACTTACTTTGCATCAATTTGGCAAACTTTTTGCAAAGTTTCTCATAGCCAAAAATAATATCATCTACATAAATTTGAATAAGTATACTAGAGCTATTAACATTTCTAAAGAATAAAGTTTTATCTACAGTACCTCTTGTGAAATGATTTTCCAAAAGGAACTTTGATAAAGTGTTATACCAGGCTCTAGGTGCTTACTTCAATCCATAAAGTGCTTTCAAAAGATAATAGACATGTTCTGGAAAATTTGGATCTTCAAAACCAGGAGGTTGACTGACATAGACTTCCTCCTCCAAATCTCCATTCAGAAATGCACTTTTGATATCCATTTTATAGACCTTGAAATTGGCATGGGCTGCATAGGCTAGGAAGATTCTGATGGCTTCAAGTCTTGCAAAAGAGCAAATGTTTCATCAAAATCTATTCCTTCTTGTTGACAATAGCCCTTAGCAACCAATCTAGCTTTGTTCCTGACTACTATGCCATTTTCATCCATCTTGTTTCTGAATACCCATTTGGTGTCTATTGGATTCTTTCCTTGAGGCTTGGGCACCAGCTTCCATACATTATTTCTTTCAAATTGGTTTAGCTCCTCCTGCATAGCTAAAATCCAATCAGGATCCAACAAAGCTTTTTCTACCTTCTTTGGTTCTTCCTTGGAAAGAAAGCTGCTGTATAGACATTCTTCTTGAGTTGTTCTCCTGGTTTGAACTCTAGAAGAAACATCACCAATTATGAGCTCAAAGGGGTGATCTTTTGTCCATTTTCTTTGTTGAGGTAGATTAGCTCTAGATGAAGAGGCCTCATTGTTGTCTTGATGTGTGATTGAGTTTTGATTGTTAGAAACTCCACCTGAGTTTGTGGATCTTTGATTTGATCGGAACAGAGCTTGGAGAAGAGGCCTCCCATTCTTCTTTGACCCATTTCACTTGCCATAGAACAGTACTATGGGGAACTTTCTATAGGTGATCTATCCTGACTTCCTGCTCCTTTTGATAACTTGACGGATGGTGAATTTTGAGTACCAACGGATGAAGCTGGTTGTCTCCCGACGGATAACGCAGATTGTTTCCCGACGGATGAAGCATTATGCAACTCAACAGATGTTGAGTTTTGTGCTTCATTGGTAGTAGATTTTTCTGCATTATCCTTTGATACTGTTTCTTGATCACTTTCATCATCACTGTCATCACTAACCATCTCCACATTGACGAATTTGAGGCTCTCATGGTAATCTCCATCTTGAAGCCTTTCAATCTTTTTATCATCTAACACAACATGTATTGATTCCACAACAATGTTGCTTCTTAGATTATAGACTCTATATGTTTTACCAATAGTATATCCAACAAAAATTCCTTCATCTGCTTTAGCATCAAACTTCCCATTTTGATTAGTTTGATTTCTCAGAATATAGCATTTACAGCCAAAGACATGAAGAAAATTTAGAGTTGGCTTCTTGTTCTTGAATAATTGATAGGGAGTCTAGCATGCAGTATTTACAGCTTCAGCCCAGAAATATGTTGGCAGTTTAGATTCTTCAAGCATTGTCCTTGCAGCTTAAATAAGTGATTTGTTCTTCCTTTCCACTACTCCATGCTGTTATGGAGTTCTTACTGCTGAAAACTCATGCAAAATCCTATTTTCCTCACAGAATGCTCTCATGACTGAATTTTTGAACTCAGTTCCATTGTCACTCCATATTCTTCTAACCTTGAAATCAGGATGATTATTGACTTGCCTTATGTGATTGATGATGATTTCACTAGCCTTATCTTTAGACTTTAGGAAATATGTCCAAGAGAACTTTGAGAAATCATCTACAATACTAGGCAAAATATTTTCCTTAAGATGGAAAACACATTGACTGGTCCAAACAAATCCATGTGTAGCAGTTGCAAAGGTTCTTCAATTGTTGAATCAAGTTTCTTCCTGAATGATGCTTTAATCTGCTTCCCTTTTTGACAGGCATCACACAGTCCATCCTTAGAAAACTCCACTAGAGGAATGCCTCTAACCAGTTCTTTCTTTACTAGCTCATTCATGGTCTTGAAGTTTAAATGGGATAGCTTCTTGTGCCATAGCCAACTTTCATCCTGACTTGCTTCACTGAGAGGACAAGTAACAGATTCTGCATTAGATGAGTTGAAATTAGCTAGGTACACATTTCCTTTTCTCACACCAGTGAGAACCACTTTGTTTCTTCTTTTTTTAGTCACAACACAGGCTTCTGAGTTGAAGGTTACTGAGTTGCCTTTATCACAAAGCTGGCTGATACTCAACAAGTTGTGTTTGAGACCATCCACTAAGGCAACTTCCTCAATGATGACATTGTCCTTTGAAATCAAGCCATATCCCACAGTATAACCCTTGCTGTCATCTCCAAAAGTAATACTTGGGCCAGCTCTCTCCTTGAACTCTGTGAGCAAGGTAGAATCACCAGTCATGTGTCTCGAACAACCACTATCCAAGTACCAAAGATTCTTTCTGTTTCCCTGCACACATCAAAATCAAATCAAGTTGATTTTGGTACCCAAGTTTCCTTGGCCTTGTTAGCTTTATTTTTCTGTTTCTTAGGCTTTATCTCATTTGACTTAGGGATATCAGATTCATCCTTAGTCATTTGAGTTGGGCCTTTGAAACCATTCATTATAACAGAACTATAATGCATATTATAATCAACAGGGAATGGCATGCTATTAGTGAAAATGTTATTCCAGTAAGGCATGCTAAATGGCATTTGTGGCATACTAAATGCAGCATAATAGGGATTAGGTATAAATGGCATATTAGCAAACTGTGCATTCAAATTATGTGTAGACATAGCATTCATAGGCATGGCATTCAAGTTAGGAAAGTGAGGTGGCACAAACATGGAAGTAGGCATGGAAGATTTGCAATTAACAGACAAATGATTTACACTACCACACTTGACACAGATTTTTGTAGGAGCATATTTATCAGGTGTGTAGTTATTGTGTTTGTTAAACCCTAATTTACCATTTCTATTATTTTTCTTTTTAACCTCTATTTTCACCTCAATCTTTTCAAGTCTGTCACTTAAATGTTTGACAGTCATGTTACCAATATTAGCCTTTTTCCCTTTCTTAACTTGACTCGATTCTCCTAAAACAAAGTTCTTGGAAACAGATCCATACTTTTCATTCAGCTTAACAAGTTTGGCTTTACTGATAGGCTTGCTTACAACCGACGGATGAGGATTTTCATCAGTCGACGGATATCAGAGCCGAGACCACGCGATTAGAAATAATTTCAAGTGGAAATAATGATTTTTCAGGGAATTTAATAATTTCAAGTGGAAATAATGATTTTTCAATTTTATAAAAATATCAGAGCCGAGACCACGCGATTAGAAACCGTAGAATCCGTAAGCGGAGCCGATGGCAAAAAATGAAAATGGACTTAAGATACTTTGAAAAAGGAAGCGACCATAATGTGAATAAGGACTTAAAGGAATAATAAGGGTAATATAAGTTGAGAGGTGCATAATAAGTAGCGCATGAGTGCGAGTCGCCGTAAATTAGAACGGGACCTAACCAAATGAATTGTGTTATGATTATAGATTTCCGAGCGGAACCTAGAGCATCCTCCACCTCGAGATACCCAGGAAAGTTTGCGATCCCAACTCCATTTACTGTTGTGTTGTGAAATGATTGTTTATTATCATTGCATAAATACCATGGTTGGCATGATACGTAGTTATTAAATTTTCACATAATGTAGCGATGTTGTACGATAAGTATATATCGTGAAATGTTTTATTCCGCTATAACCATGACGTATTATAATAAGACCGAGAGTCGGTCGGGATTTCAAGATCAAAACCCGAGAATCATTTCGGTGATATTATAGGACGATTACAAGTCCATAGTAGTACGTTTTAAAGAGATCCAACGTCCACTTACCAAATATTAAATACCTCAAACTTTTATTAAAACAATTTCCAAAGATCGTATTCCCTCAACTATACTTTACCATTTGGACAAGAAATATTTATCTACTATTTATTTATTATGGAGAAGTATCCTCCAGTAAATATTTACTTCGGACTCGAGTAAATATTAAAAGTTCATTAAATTATTAAACATAAATTAGTTGAGGAATATTATTTTCTTTTAAAAAGTAAACTCCTTCGAGGTTTAATTATTTATCAATTATCATTTAATTATTTGTTATTTATAAAAAGGGTTTATTTATGATTTTAAAATCATATAACCTGATTTAAAATACTCTCGGATATTCGGGAATCATTCGAATAATTTTAAATCGTCGAAGAATATTATCTCGACTTATTTTAATATTTTGAATATAGTTTTAAGGAGAAACTTCCCCCATAATTTAATTATTTGTTGACAACGGTCAACTCATAGTACTTCCCCCGAAAATTTCGGAAGTACGTATATGTATATATATATATACCCTAATGAGAAAAGTTGTTTCTATCAACAAGCAAAATGCTTGGGGAACTCCGATGTGGTTCGAGTTCTTGAGATATGATAGAATTCTTTTAAAAGGACAATGGAGGGGTAGACTCCGGTACTATGTGTGTTAGATGGACTACCAAAGGTACCGCAGGCGAAGGTACTCGGTGTACTCAGGAACTTGTGAAGTATGTGTATACCCGAAATGGGACACGTAGCCCGAATGCGGCCAGGGTGATAACCGGGAGACGAAGGTATCGTCCTTCTACTAGTAGAAAAGATTAATATTATCATATTACGACTGATCATCATATGCGGTGGCTCCAACGAGTGTCCTATTCTTCCAATTAGAATTGTGATGCAATACCATAACCCAAGCCTAGGTGTTGGGTTTACTATTAAGGTATTCGCAGGTCAATAAAATCCACCAAAGGATTGTTTTCGTAAAAGGTGTGTATCACCAAGGGAAACTATTTTCGAATAAAATGTAATTATCATACATGATGTTTTACGTAAGTTTATCATACAGTCATTTTCATACTGTACATTATTATGTTGGGCGTTATAGCTCACACTTGTTTTCTTAAATTAACACAACACAACAGTGAATCAAGATGCCTACCACGAGAACCATAACCAAGAAACGGGTAGGAAATGGCCAGATGTTCCGTAGATTGTTTGGTGTTGTATCGCAGGTAGTCCAAATAAGCTGGATTGGTTTTCTGTTGTTTTTAGTTCGGTTTATTTATAAGTATGACTTATGTAAAGTAATAAATAAGAAACATATATTTGGCCGACGGACAAGCCTTACTTAAAGGTCATTCCCCGGTAAGACTTAATTACTTTTGGGTTATAATAATTATCACTTTATGGTTTGATCTACTCTAGTAATGAATGGTTCGTTTCCAAGACAATAACCTGTAAGTGTGTGTGTGTGATAATTGTGGGGTCGTAAAGTGTGAGTATTTAAATTTTATAATGTGAGTATAGTGGTTTAGATGGCGTGGCCTCCCAGATTCCTGACCCCGTATTTTGGGGCGCCACAGAAATGGCATCAGAGCCTTAGGTTATCAAATCTTGGAAATGATAGGATATAAAATACATAGACATAAGGATAATAAATAATCAATTAGAGCTGAAGTCGAGTTCGTCGTCAGGCTACACGGGTAGTCTTGATAGTTTTAACCCTCAAGGGAATTCTGACACTAAGTTAGTAATACATTGCCTATTGTTTCAGGTACCAGTGGAGCCTATGAGGGAGGTTGACCCTATTGATGATGTTATGGTTCCTGAGCGTGACCCTACTCCCGAGCCGGAGGACCCGCACATTGATGACTCAGATGATGACCCTACTGAGGATGCTCTGGAGGAGGAGACTGACCTTCCTGTCCCCATAGCTGATGACGTAGAGATGCCCCAGGGGGATGACTTAGGATGGAGGGATGTAGAGATGTACCATTTCCCGACTATTCGCTCTACTACCCCACACCCAGGGATGCAGAGCCCTTTGCCCTGTACTGATGATGAGGAGGACGGGATATATGCACAGGTCTACGAGGCTTATGACATATCCTCTAGCAACCCAAACTCACCTCTACCACCCCCGGTGACCATACATGTAGCTGTACATGACTGGATGGTGGCTCAGCTTAACGTTGAGATCACTGTGGCATCTGCCCGCATTGTGGAGTTACGCCTGGCACTGAAAGCTGAGAGAGCCATCAGACTAGGATACCCAGGGGACTTTAGAGCTTCTTCCCCGGCCATAGCCCGCAGGGAGATTGATGGGATCGAGCTCCGTACCCGGGTTCAGATGAGGATGACGGTGATTGGAGGATATATCTCGGTAGTTGATGCAGCTGATGTTCGTAGAAGCGATGAGGAGGGTGCGTGACCTCACGCGCAGTGACAGTGACTGAGGGACTAGTGACTAATTATGGACCTTGAAGGAGGCCGGGTGACTTGTCACCAATTTAATAGGATAGCTAGTAGTAGATAACATTCCTAGCCCTTCAGGGTGCTCGGCATATGTATTTGTATTTCGGTATTTAGGACAAGTAATGATGTATTATAATCAGGCTATGTGTGAACTCGGTTAGTTGTTTTGTCCCCAAGATATAATTGGGAGACCCTAGCAGTTATTTAGAAATGGATTTCCACATTATTGCACCTAATAAAAACATGCTATATAATAGATGACATGCGTACATATGAATAAATTAATCCAACTGTAATAATTGCAACTATATTGACAAATTTTCATTATCAGAACAATGCCACCCCATAGAAGAGGAACCAGGGCACGGCCCGCAGAATCTGTTAACCAACAACGGAATGAACCTGACCCTATAGTGAATGGAGAAAGTGAAGAGGACCTAGACTATAATGAATATGATGAGGAAGAGTATGTAGAAAGAGAGGCTGAGGATACCCATCAGGAAGGGAACCCCATGAATGAGTTTATGGAACTATTAAGAGAAAATCTAAACCAACAACCTATTCCACCACAGCCGCATGCTGCCCAACAGACTGCAGCCACTACCTTCAGGGCTTTCAAATCTCTCAAATCCCCAGAGTTTCTAGGATCTTCCGACCTCGTTGAAGCACAGGCCTGGCTCAAAGAGATAGAAAAGTCTTTCGAGATACTAAGTATAGAGGAACGACACAAGACCATTTTCGCTTCTTACATGCTGAAAGGAGAAGCTAATTACTGGTGGGAGTCCAAATGAAACCTAGAGACTGATGCTGTAATTCCATGAGATAGATCCACCCGACTGTTCTTAGAAAAGTATTTCCCTAGGTTTATGGAAACCCAGATGGAGATTAAGTTTCTAGAGTTAAAATAGGATAAGATGATTGTGGCAGAGTATGAGGCTAAGTTTACTGAGCTATCACGATTTGTGCCTGAGTTCATGAATACCGAAGAGAAGAAGACGCGAAGATTTCAGCTTGGTCTGAAACAGTGGATTCAGAACTGAGTGGCAGTACTAGAGCTGACAGATTATGCCACCTTAGTGCAGAAAACCTCCATTGTTGAAGCTGGCAGTTAACAGAGTGTGAAGGAAAAAGAAAATAGGAAGAGGAAGATAAGAAGCCAAGGCGGATGAGGAGGAGTAGGAACCGGGAACAGGAGCCTTCCAAGCAGGTTCGTCAGGGGAGTGGTGTCCCAACCTGCACGAGGCCCCGGATTCAGAAAGGCCCCAAATGAGAGTGTTGGCCAGGGCGACGGACAATTTAGGGCAACATTTCATAGCCAACCCTGTGCCCCAATACCCGAATGTCAAACATGTGGAAAGAAACACCTTGGAGTGTGCACCCAGGCAAGAGCCCCTCTGAAATGTTACAGGTGCGACCAACCCAAACACCTTGCTAACAACTGCACCCGACCCAATGTGACGTGTTTCCAATGTGGGAAGGTAGGACACATGAGAAAGGATTGCCCAACATTAAAGCCCCCAGCCTCAGGGATGAGCAGAGCTGCATCTAACTGGCCCCCAGCTGCTAGGACCTTCAACATGACCGTTCAGGATGCTGTCTGAAACACTAACATGATAACAGGTACCCTTCTGTTAAATTCCGAACATGCAAATGTCCTATTTGATTCTAGAGCAACCAAGTCATTTATATCTCAAGATTTCGCTAAAAAGTTAAAACTTAACGCCATACCCTTACGTGAGGTATTACAAGTGGAAATAGCAAACAAAGAAATAATTCCTGTAAATCAAGTACACCATAAATGCAAGTTGAAATTAGAAGGAAGAGGCTTCGAAGTTGACCTAATCCCATTTGCGTTAGGAGAATTTGACGTAATCCTAGGAATGGATTGGTTATCCAGTAATGGAGCGCAAATAGATTGTGAATGGAAGAGGGTAAAGATAAGAACGCAAAATGAAAAAGAAGTAGTGTTTAGAGGTCAACGACAGAACCATAAATTTCTGACCTTGCTACATGCAAAAAGATTGTTAAAGAAAGATAACGAGGCCTATTTAGCTTATATAGTAGATACCAAGAAGGAATTCATAATATACAGGATATACCCATAGTGAACGAATTCGAGGATGTATTTCCAGAGAACTTACCAGGGTTGCCACGTGACAGAGAAATAGAATTCGCTATAGAATTAGCACCAGGAACGGAACCAGTGTCCAAGGCCCCTTATAGGCTAGCCCTAGTTGAGATGAAGGAATTAGCTTCTCAACTGCAAGAATTATTAGATAATGGAATGATAAGGTCCAGTGTGTCGCCATGGGGTTCGTAAAGAAAAAGGACGGCAGTATAAGATTATGCATAGACTATCGAGAATTTAATAAGTTGACTATTAAGAATAGGTACCTTCTCCCTAGGATTGATAACCTATTCGATCAACTCAAGAGAGCTGTGTATTTTTCCAAAATAGATTTGAGGACAGGGTATCACCAGTTGAAAATCAAACCTGAGGATATACTGAAGACTGCTTTTCGCACTAGGTATGGACACTATGAGTTCTTAGTAATGTCATTTGAGCTAACCAATACACCCACAGCTTTTATGGATTTGATGAACAGAGTGTTCAAAAAGTACCTAGATATATGTGTGATAGTTTTTATAGATGATATTCTAATCTAATCAAAGACAGAGCAAGAACATGCAGAACTATTGAGGATAGTCTTAGAAATCTTGAGGAGCGAGAAATTATATGCCAAGTTCTCGAAGTGCGAGTTTTGGTTAAGGGAAGTTCAGTTCTTAGGACATGTGGTGAGTAGCAAAGGAGTTTTAGTTGACCCCGCCAAGATAGAGGCGGTGTCCAATTGGGAAAGACCGGGGTAGGTTAGGAGCTTTGTGGGTTTAGCAGGATATTATCGAAGATTCGTACAAGACTTTGCTAAGATAGCCGGTCCACTGACTAGACTTACCCAGAAGACTGAAAAGTTTGTATGGACAGAGAAATGTGAGGAAAGCTTCCAGGAATGTGTAGGCACCAGACTAAACATGAGTACCGCTTCCTAGAAGATATGCTACGAGTATGTACCATTGATTTTATAGGAAATTGGAATGATCACTTACCCCTAATCGAATTTTCTTACAACAATAGCTATCACGCTAGCATAGGAATGCCTCCGTATCAAGCTCTTTATGGAAGGAGATGTCGCCCTCCCCTATGTTGGGATGAAGTTGGAGAACACAAGATAATAGGACCAGATTTAGTCCAACAGACCAGGTAAATGATAGGGCTCATCAGGAAAAGAATGGTAGCAGCTCAGGACAGACAAAAGAAGTACGCCGACCAGACCAGGAAGGATAGGGAATATGAGGTAGGAGAGTCAGTGCTATTGAAGGTATCTCCGTGGAAAGGACTAATGAGATTTGGGAAGAAAGGGAAGCTGAGTTCCAGATTCATAGGACCCTTTAAAATTTTGAGGAGAATAGGATCTCTAGCTTACGAGCTCGCCTTGCCCCCTAATCTGCAATAAGTGCACAACGTGTTCCACGTGTTCATGTTAAGGAAGTACCATGCAGATGCATGACACGTAATAGAATACGAGCAGGTAGATTTACAACCAGACCTAACCTACATCGAGCAGCCAGTAAGGATAATGAACCAAATAGAACAAGTGTTGAGGAACAAGACTGTGAAGCTGGTTAGAATCTTATGGAAGAATCAAAATGTCGAGGAATCAACTTGGGAACTTGAAGACGCAATGAGGAATAGATACCCCCACTTATTTTCTAATTGATTCCGGGACGGAATCCTTGTTAGAGGGGAAAACTGTAATAACTCGAATTTTTGAGACCTTGTAAAACGTTTAATGAATAGTAACCCTGACGGACGGGGAAAAACTTTCTAGCCCACACTATGTAGTGCATGAGAAAATGAGTTTCGGAGATGATATTATGATATTACGTACTAAATGAGTGTATGTAAACGCTATTAGTTTTCGAAGAAAACGAACTTTGAAAAATGACCATATTTACGAATCATCGAGGATTACGGGAATCACAATATAATTACGAATTTAAAACCCTACGGATTTATATCCAAGTATGGTAATTCAAAACATAAGGAATAAATACGAAATGAATTACGTCGCGAACCATTTACGAGGAAGTATTAAGAAAACGTCTAAGCGACCGAGCGAACGCGTAAACGATTAAATAAATGTAACACACTAACTAACCATGGTAAGAAAATAACCATGGTTACTTTATCAAATAGTGAGATAGAGATAGGATGATCAACCAAGGCTAAGCAAATAGTTAGCTAAAGGGGCTAAGCAAGTGGCTTAGCTTGTAATCTACCACAAGCTAGCTAGATTTGTCTCCAAGATTGGCAACATAAATCAAATACTAGGATATAACTAGAGAATAAAAATCAATATAAGATATCACAAGCTATCACTTGCATCATTCCAAGAAGCAACCAAGAGACAAACACAAAAACTCTCTCCCCACTTCTTCATTAAGCCCCATTCGGCTTTTCTTCATCAAACCAAGAAACCAAAATCAAATCTTCAAGCTCTAGCCATGGATATATCCTCCCATTAATTCTCAAGCTTCCTAACAATCAAACTAAGCTAAGATAAATATTTGAGCTCTTTTTATCAAGGTTTGATGGGTGAAATAAAATCAAGAAAGTTGAGAATGAATAGTATGAATAGTAACTCTTCTTTGGTTTCTTGATTTCAATGATTATTTTAGGTTCCAAAAACCATACTAAGCACTCCCAAGACTTCACCATCATTAAGAACACATATAAAGCTCTCAAGAAAGGTAAAAATCTTTGACCCAGCTTTATTTAAGATTTAAGTTCAAGATCCTTTTAATATGTAGTTGTAAACCTAGTTTTAGTAGTGGTATTGTTGAAATCTTGATGTTTAGCTAAGTAGATTTAAGGTTGATTATTGTTGCCTCAATAACATGATGTTCTTGAGAGGATTTAGTGTGTTGATGATGATATGTTGATTGTTGGTGGTAGTATAAAGATCTAAGGCGTAAACGAAACTCCGATCGTAAACGTAATATCACTAAAATGAACAAAATATAACTTTAAGTCCCGAGGATGTAAACTGTAGTTTCTTAAAAATTAACCTTTATTGTGATATAAAATATTATAAGGATCGTTTAGGCGCTTGAATCACTTGATTCCGATTTACGGATCAAAAGTTATGGCCGTTTTACTAAAAGTGATTTACGCGACAAAAACTGCTACGAATTACGAACTTTGAAAATATAAAGGATCGACTTAAGAATGTTCATAAATCATAAAACTTTTACAGAGAGTATTATATTTAGTTTCCTAACTTGCATAAAAATTTCAAGTGTAAATAATGATTTTTCAATTTTATAAAAAAATCGGAGCCGAGACCGCGCGATTAGAAACCGTAGAATCCGTAAGCGGAGCCGACGGCGAAAATGAAAATCGACTTAAGATACTTTGAAAAAGGAAGCGACCATAATGTGAATAAGGACTTAAAGGAATAATATGGGTAATATAAGTTGAGAGGGTGCGTAATGAGTAGCGCATGAGTGCGATTCGCCGTAAATTAGAACGTGACCTAACAAAATGAATTGTGTTATGATTTATAGATTTCCGAGTGGAACATAGAGCATCCTCCACCTCGAGATACCTAGGCAAGTTTGCGAACCCAACTCCATTTACTGTTGTGTTGTGAAAGGATTGTTTATTATCATTGCATAAATACCATGCTTGCCATGATACGTAGTTATTGAATTTTCGTATAATGTAGCGATGTTGTACGATAAGTATATATAGTGAAATGTTTTATTCCGCTATAAGCATGACGTATTATAATAAGACCGAGAGTCGGTCGGGATTTTAAGATAAAAACCCAGGAATCATTCCGGTGATATTATAGGACGATTACAAGTCCATAGTAGTACATTTTAAAGGGATCCAACGTCCACTTACAAAATATTAAACACCTCAAACTTTTATTAAAATGATTTCCAAAGATCGTATTCCCTCAACTATACTTTACCATTTGGTAAAGAAATATTTATCTACTATTCATTTATTATGGAGAAGTATTTTCCAGTAAATATTTACTTCGGACTCGAGTAAATATTAAAGTTCATTAAATTATTAAACATAAATTAGTTGAGAAATATTATTTTTTTTAAAAAAGTAAACTCCTTCGAGGTTTAATTATTTAACAATTATCATTTAATTATTTGTTATTTATAAAAAAGGTTTATTTAAGATTTAAAAATCATAGAACCTGATTTAAAATACTCTCGAATATTCGAGAATCATTCGAATAATTTCAGATCGTCGGAGAATATTATCTCGACTTATTTTAATATTTTGAATATAGTTTCAATGAGAAACTCTCCCCTTATTTAATTATCTGTTGACAATGGTCAACTCACATCCTTAGTACTTCCCCCGAAAATTTCGGAAGTACGTATATGTATATATATACCCTAATGAGATAAGTTGTTTCTATCAACAAGCAAAACGCTTGGGGAACTTCGATGTGGTTCGAGTTCTTGAGATATGATAGAATTCTTTTAAAAGGACAAGGGAGGGGTAGACTCTGGTACTATGTGTGCTAGATGGACTACCAAAGGTACCGCAGGCGAAGGTACTCGGTGTACTCAGGAACTTGTGAAGTATGTGAATACCCGAAATGGGACACGTAGCCCGAATGCGGCCAGGGTGATAACCGGGATACGAAGGTGTCATCCTTCTACTAGTAGAAAAGGTTAATATTATCGTATTACGACTGATCATCGTATGCGGTGGCTCCAACGAGTGTCCTATTCTTCTAATTGGAATTGTGATGCAATACCGTAACCCAAGCCTAGGTGCTGGGTTTACTATTAAGGTATTCGCAGGTTAATAAAATCCACCAAAGGATTGTTTTCGTAAAAGGTGTGTATCACCAATGGAAACTATTTTTGAATAAAACGTAATTATCATATATGATGTTTTAGGTAAGTTTATCATACAGTCATTTTCATACTATACATTATTATGCTGAGCATTATAGATCACACTTATTTTCTTAAATTAACACAACACAACAGTGAATCAAGATGCCTACCATGAGAACCACATCCAGTAAACAGGTAGGAAATGGCCAGATTTTCCGTAGATTGTTTGGTGTTGTACCGCAGGTAGTCCGAATAAGCTGGATTGGTTTTCAGTCGTTTTTAGTTCGGCTTATTTATAAGTATGACCGATGTAAGGTAATAAATAAGAAACATATATTTGGCCGACGGACTAGCCTTAGTTAAAGGTTATTCCCCGGTAAGACTTAATTACTTTTGGGTTATAATAATTATCACTTTGTGGTTTGATCTACTCTAGTAATGAATGGTTAGTTTCCAAGACAATAACCTGTAAGTGTGTGTGTGTGTGTGATAAGTGTGGGGTCGTAAAGTGTGAGTATTTAAATATTGTGATGTGAGGTATTTGGTTTATAGTGGTTTAGATGGTGTGGCCTCCGAGATTCCTGACCCCGGATTTTGGGGCGCCATATTCCTTCTCGTCATCTGATCCATCCTAACTCTTTCTCTATGCGCTATAAGTTTTGACTGGGGGAATCTTTAACACTTGGGGAAATCTTGAGTCTACCAATCCTTTGAGAATCTTTGTCATAGATAAGTTTAAATTATTTAAAATTCAAAAATCTCAAGAGTTGATAATTCTGAAAATTAAAAAAAATCTAAAAAATATGAGAACTTGACTATTTGGGCTGACACACCAGATCTGATTTGTATATCGATCAATAAGTTTTGATACCAATTGTTAGGTCCCGAAGTATTGTAGAGGGGGGGGGGTTGAATACGATACTCACTAAATTAAAAAATCATTTTATATCTTTTGCAGATATATAATTTAGTGTTCAATTAGTGGTTCCGCGTTCTTGAGGTAAATAGTGTTTAGGACAATAAAGTAACGAACACAAGATATTCGGGGAAGTATATATTCATATATAAATCCTCGGGGGTGTTGCTACACTCTGGTAAATGAATTAACCGGCTACAATCCAAGAACAACAATGTTCTTGCTTCTACAAAGATATACAAATTAAATCATATACAATGCTCTATTTTTTTGTCTAAGGATCTAATTACCGAATAACGATTATAATGCCCCTATGAATATACAAGAGTTAAGTCGGGCATTATAACATTTCTCCGGTGAGAAGTTAAACAGATAATCAATGTGCTTGGGCTTCTCTGTATTTCTTTATTTCTTATTTCATCAGCTCTCGTGAGAGAGAAGATGAACAGAACAATAATTAATTGTTATTCTTCTGCTTCTGTTGTGTAGACTTTATATCAAATAGAATTATGTGGTCAATTATTTATCACATAAAACTAATTGATTGTTTCAATAAAGTTTGGCTGAGAGATGGTGGCTTCCAGGGACCTTCTTTCTTTACTTGCGAGTACATGAGAAGTTCTAGCACTTAGAATTAATCTTCCAAACTCTAAATGGCGACTCTTCCTTCCCTTATAGAAGTAAGAGGAGCTTCCCGGTGAACCATAGCATCTAGGTAATTTTCCTTAGAAGATTTTGTTATCTTGTGCATGGAACTCTAAGTTGCGATTGATCTTTCCTTGGAGCCTTGCAATTATATCAATCCTTGTATGACTTGCGACTCCTAGGACTCTTCATAACTTCTTAATTCCGAGTTGATGATCCTTGTAGGAGTTAGGTTGTGACCTTGAGCCCTTGTAGATCTGAGTTGCGATTACAAGCACCATAGGGAGTTACTTGAGCTTCCTTGTATACTTGTGAAGGCTAAGTGGTGATGTATGTTCCCTAGTAGCATTCCTTAGAGTTTATTCTAAGTTGTGAGTGGTATAATCAGTAAAGCCCTTGGAACATTACTTTATGAGCCATGGTCACATGCATGCATTTCCTTTACAACTCATTCTAAAAGGCAACTCCTCTTAGTACTGGGAATGCTAGTAGTAACAACTTAGTGCCTCAGAATTTTCACTTGACTTATAAATAATCTAAGTTGTGACTAGAGCATTCCTTGTAACGTACAAGCACTTTTGGAGTTAAAATCTGCTCTAGCTTCTCCCTGTTACTCCTACTAGGTCAATACCAATTCTGGTACTGAGTTCTTAAGTTGTACTTCAATTTTCTTGCCCATACTAAGCAATCGAATGATCCCAGTGATCCCTATTACAAAGTAGTAATCACTTTAACTTAGTTCCTGCATAACGCTTTAACCTTTAAACTATCCCGTCTTCAAAGCTTCTCTCTGAGTCTTCGTATAAACTAGATAACCTTCATCTTCAGTTATGAATCCTCACTTAACAATTCTTCTAATGATAATACTCAGATTCCTTTCACGGAACGCTGATGCCTAATACAACTGGTCTGGTTCATAGACGGCTAACTTCGATTCAGGTCTTCATATTATATCCTTTATTATATTATTAATAAATAAATGTACTTTTACTGGAATTTTTTCTGGTACTCAGACAACGTCTTCATAGTTACTACAATCTGGAATACTTCATTGACTGTTCTTTACTGACGCTTGAACATTTAAATGAACTTCCTTCAGTGAGTATAACTTCAAGATTGCAGTTATCTTCTTTAACCTCTATTTTTACCCAATTTTCAATTCTTCAGATTCCTATGCTTCGAACACTATCTATCTTCAATCAATGCTGATACATTGAAATCTTCTTGTGGCACTTTTACACTGAATCTTAAATATTGTTAAAACCCTGAAAGTCGTTTTAACCTTTATTCTTCACTGAGGCATGAACATATTAATGGACTTATATTAGTGACCTGTAAAAATACTTCAAGATTTCTTCTAATCTTTTGATTCTTTGTATTTGCCTTGTCTTCATTTCTTCCTGATTTATTGTGTAGACGTAGTATTATTTACGTGTCGTGTTCTAGTCTTGAGTTATCACGTTCACTATTCATGCAGCTTCGCAATCTCACCAACAAAATGAATAGATTGTCTAAAGTGAATGAAAAACTGGAAAATAGAAAAATAAGGACTAGAACTGCAGCTTGTGATCCTACATTCTGTTAAGCAATAAAATGAAAATTTGAAGAACAAGCTGAAGTGTACAGAGGAGATAAAGGTTGTACTAAGAGAAGATATTGGGAAAAATGAACTTAAACTTAATTCATTTAAGAATACATCTATATTAGTCGGCCAATATCATGAAAAAAAAAACCTTGTGCTGATGTGGAAATTAGGCTAGACTATAAGGCTAACCCACGAGTAAAGAAAAATTAAGCTGAAAAAGGCAAATAAAGTTTGAACAGAGAAGTTCTTGAGGTTTTACAAAAAGTGAATGCACCTTTGTTCAAACCCTGAGAGGTGGAATTTAGTGTAGAATAGCTCATCAGTGAGCAAGAAATTACAGATGAGGATGAGAGCTGGAAAATGTTAATTCTATTATCAATACTAAAAATGAATAGAAGCGTGAGACTAGCCCTATCCCGAAGACTCCTGAAACTGAAGTAGGGAGCGAAAGCACAAGAAAGAAAAATAGGAATGAAAAAATTAGAGTCAACAAAAGTAACAACTATGCTTATGTTGCAGATGCCCCTAGAAAACAATGTCAAAAATGTGGATAACAAATCACCTAACTCATTTTTGTAAAAATATTGTTAGTGAGCCAAAGTATGTGGCTCGCAAGTATAATACAACACAAAATGATGATTCTTATTCTTTTTGTGACAAGTTTGATTGCATTCCCATGTAACATGAAGGTCACGACTAGTTGTTATAAATTAAGAAAAAATCTAAAAGAAATCAACCTTGAATCTAAGGTCAAGAATGAGAATTCTAATCAACCTAAAAAATGTTTCTTTTGATAACTGAAGCTCTACTCCTGCTAACTCTGCAAAGAAGAAGAATATGCCCAACACTGCTTTGGTAGCTGAAAACACTTAAAACTCATTGGGTGCAGGGCAAGAAGAATAAAGTCATGTAGGTCATTGATAGTGGTTTTTCCAAACATATGATAGGTGATAAATCCCTTCTTTTACAGTTTGAGGAGATGGCTGGACCTCTGGTGACCTTTGGAGACAACATCAAGAGATTCTAAAAGGAATATGGAAATTGGATTTGTGGTAATATTGTCATTCAAGATGTACCACTGGTTGGAGGACTTGAAGTTAATCTTCTAAGTGTTAGTCAATTCACAGATAGAGGCTTTAAAGTAAATTTTGACAGAGAAGATTGATCAATCACAAATAAGAAGATTGGTGAAATTGCTTTCAAAAGAGTAAGGAAAGGAAACCTGTTTAATGCAGCCATGAACTCAGCACACAAGGACAAGGTGCGTTGGTTCTACACCAAAGAATCAAGTGAACAATGCTGGATGTGGCACAAAAAGCTCTATCACTTGAATTTCAAGGCAATGGACACTCTAGTAAGAAGAGAGTTAATGAGAAAAATGCCTGTACTGGACTTTGTTCAAGATGGAGTCTGTGATGCTTGTCAAAAAGGAAAGATGAAAAGATCATGTCACAAAAGCAAAACTTTGAATTCTATCAATGCTCTTATACAGCTTATCCACGTGGACTTTTTTGGTCATGTAAATGTCATGTCTATTTCTAAGAAATGATATGCACTAGTAATGGTGGATGACTACTCAAGGTACACTTGGGTGAAATTTATGCATACTAAAGATGAGACTTCACTCATTATCATTGAACACATAAAGAAGATTGAGAATCAGGCTGAAGAACATAACTCAGTGAAAAGATTGAGAAGTGATAATGGAACTGAATTCAGAAATTCCATATTGAATGACTTCTGTAAAGAGAAGGGCGTTACTCAAGAGTTCTCAGTTCCAAGAACATTTCAATAGAATGTTGTGGTTGAAAGAAATAACAGGACTCTAGTTAAAGCTGCAAGAACAATATTGTATGATGCCAAGTTACCAGCAAGCTTTTGGGAAGAAGTTGTCAATACAGCATGCTATATTCGGAACAGATACCTGGTAAACAAAAGCATTGGAAAGTTATCTAACTCAATAATGTCTAGAAAGAAGCCTACACTTAAACATCTTCATATGTTTCTAAGTAAATGCTTTGTGCTAAAGGACAACTCAGAATATGTTGGAAAATTTGACTCAAAAGTGTTTGAATCTATCTTTCTTGGTTACTCATTGGAAAAGATTGCTTATAGGGTCTATGTGCTAGAGCAAAGAAAAATAATGAAGAGCACATATGTGACTTTTGATGATGACAAGTACCTTGGACTAGACTGCAGTGATGAAAGTGAAACAGAAGCTTTGGATTTTTGAAATATCAACCTTGACAATGATTCTGAAGATGATGATAGAAAATGATGTTGTCACCAGAAACAAGACAACTTATTACTAAAGGCAACTCACAAGAAGAAGGAGTTGACTACGATGAAACTTTTACTCCAGTTTCCAGACTTGAAGAAATAAGAAACTTCCTAGCATTTGTTGCACACTCAAACTTTAAAGTTTATCAAATAGATGTGAAGAGTGCATTCCTTAATGGTAAATTGGAAGAGGGAGTCCGTGTACAGTAGCCTCTTGGCTTTGAAGATTTAGAGTTTCCAGATTCTTTTTTTACAAACTTCTAAAGGCTCTCTATGGTTTAAAGAAAGCAGCTAGATCTTGGTATGATACTTTGTCAGAATTCTTGCTCAAGAATGATTTGATTAGAGGAATAATTGATAAAACTCTCTTCATCAAGCAACATGGTAATGATATTATTCTAGTTCAAATTTATGTGGATGATATCATTTTCAGTTCAACTAATGAAAACTTTGTCAAAGATTCTCAAAACTCATGCAAAGTGAATATGAGATGAGCATGATGAGAGAATTAAGTTATTTCCTTGGCCTACAAGTTATCCAAACAAGTGATGGAATTTTTATCAGTCAAAGTAAGTATGTCAAAGATCATCTGAAGAAATTTTTAATGGTGGATTGCTCACCTGCATCAACTCCTATGTCTATAGCTATCAAGTTGGATGAAGATAAGAAAGAAAAAAGTATAGACATTACAAGTTATAGGGGAATGATTGGATCCCTACTTTATTTGATTGTAATTAGACCAGACAACATGTTTGCTACCTATCAATTTTCAAGATTTCAAGCTAATCCTAAATAATCACACTTAATGGCTGTTAAGAGGAGTTTCAGATATTTGAAGGGTACTCCAAACGTGGGATTCTGGTATCCTAAAGGAACTGGTTTTGAAGCTTTTGGTTACACAGATGCAGATTTTGCGGGATGCAGAGTTTACAGAAAGAGTACTAGTGGAAGCTGTTAATTTCTTGGCCAAATAATTGTATCCTAGTATGGTAAGAAATAATAGTCTGTGTCCACTTCCACAACGGAAGCTGAATACATAGCTTCTGGAAGTTTTTATGCTAAAGTGCTTTGGATTAGAAACCAACTAATGGATTATAGACTATACTAGAAAATACCAACTTCATGGTGTTTTTTGACCCAACACAAGCACATGATAATTTCAAGTGCTTTATGAAATTCATCTCTGATTCATACCTTCTGGAACTCTTACTACAAATCCAACTTTGTACTTGAATGTTCTAAATAAATTCTGGAATACTGCCATTCTCACCACCACTATGGATGAAGACCACGCTATGAAGATGGTGGTGACATGCAAAATCAAGGGCAAAGCTGTGGAATTTGGTGCTCAGGACTTGAACATTGCTTTAGGCATTTCCATGGAAAATCAAGTTGCAGCTCCTACCTCTCAAGAGATTGGAGATTTCATGGATTTCATCCACTATGCAGACAAAGTAGATCTAGAAAGGGTCAATAAGAAGCATCTAAGGAGAGAATGGTCCTTTGTGTTTGACACAATCATAAGGGCCTTCACATGCAGGAAAACATGGTTTGACAATATCTCCGGTGTGATCCAAAAGCTGGTCTTCTCAATGGCATATGAGATGCATTTGAATGTTGGAAGCCTGATTCTTAGTGAACTAAGCACAAGGCTCACAATGCCATTGAAATCCAGAGGTAGGGAAATATTTTTCCCTAGGTTTATAATATCTGCCTTAAATCATAAGGTGAATGAAATTCATTTAACTGAAGGTATTGATGCCAGTTTAATAGAAATTTCTAAGTCAGTGTCTAAAATTTTATTTGGACAACTAAACAAGAAAAATCAAGTAGAGGTAAGTCTTAATATCACTAACTTTATGTTCGGGAAATTTAGGACTTACCCCTACCCAATTCCTAACATGAGAACCACCATTTCTGCCATATCAGCTATGGCTCATGGTCATGGAGAAGTACTACAATAGGACAACCCACAGGGGCATACCACAGTTGAAAACACTTCTTTATAATTGATTCTAGGAAGCCAACGGCTTCACCCACTCAAAAGAGTGAAGTTAGTAAAAAGAAGAGAAAGCAAATAAACCTTAATATAATAAATGAGAGTGGAGAGAACCCAAGTGAGGATGTGAGTCGCCTGGACAAGAAACGAAGGAAGAAAAAGATAGAGCTGACCACTTAATTGGCCACTTCTGCATCTTCTCAACAAGATGCAAATGTAAATAAGGGATCACTATAGACTCCAGTGGCATCTTCTCAACAAGGTGTCACTATTGAACAATGAGTTCTCCCAAATGCACACAGAGTCTGCACCCCTTCTTTAGCATTCTCAAAAGGGTAAAAGAAGTCAAGTGGCTGGAACACACCATGAGAGCACATCTATTGAAACTCCCTCTTCTACTCAGGGGGTGTTTCCAACACTCACTTCTGATATCGCAAATCTTATTTCTAAAATTTCTTCTTCTTTTAATGAAGGGCTTGAATCTACCTCTCAAGCTCTGCCAAAATTAAGTGACACAGTTCCTAAAAACTGTGATCACCACTCAGAAATAACATTTAGATGGTGAGAGGCTACATTCTGAGGTAGACCTTGATGACACCTTCACAAACACAAGGGTTTCATCAGTTTTCTCTGAAGACCATATGACAACCAATGCACCTTCATATGCAAATGAGTCTTCACTGGCTTTAAGGTTTGAGGGTAGTAGTCTTGAGGGAGAGCTACTCAAATTCTCTCCAATTTAATTGGAGGTTCCTCTCATAGTAACATATCCCCTCAAAACTCTAGCTAATATTACCTTAATAATTGAAGTTAAGAGTCCAATTCCCAATGATCCACTCATTGGGGAGGCAAGAAATCAAACACATTCAAGTTTCAGTTCTTTGCAAGAAGAACAAGGGTTTGAGGTCATGGTACATGACAGTAAAATTACTAATTCCCCTCCAATTCAAATGGACGATCACTCTCAGAGTGATCAACACACTGTCGAAACCACATTCAAGTCACAAGTGTTTCACACCATATCACCCCAACCACATCAACTATAAACGCTGACCTTCCCTCTACCTCCACATAACAACCACCAAGCCTTCTAGCCAACTGGCTCCAAGATACTAAAACTCAACAAACATCAGTAGATGATATACTTGTAGATTAACTTGAAGGACTTTCCAATATAGCTCAATAGTTGCTCACATATGTTATATCTGGGAAATATCGTGTAATTATATCTGATATTTATATCTGATATGATCCAATGGGGTATCAATATTCCGTAAATATAAATAGCGCTTAGAGTACTTTATTTTGTACAGATTAACATAAACAAACAGTAAAATTATATAATTATCCAGAGAAAATAGTAATATTCATCGCGTTCTTGATAATCAAATGAGGATTCGAAGGCGTTAGAATCTCATGACAAGTAGAATCAAATTCTTCAATCTATTCAACTGCAGAATCATTTGGTATTTTTCTATATTTTTAATTAAATTCAAATTTAATTTCATTAAATTAGGATTTTTTGATTTTGATGTTGTTTATGTGTTTTGATGATTGAATGTTGTATATCATTGAATTTTGGTCAATTTTATATATTATATGGCTGATTTTGAGCTTCATATCACAGAGAAATCTGTGTTTGATTCTCGAACTTATAAAATTAGGGTTTATATGCTTTGAATATTCTTAATTGAAATTTGTGGGTTTTTGATCTAAGGGTTATTAGTAAAATTGATTAGTACCAATAGATAGATCGTGTAAAAAGGAATCGAATGATATTGGTTTGAAGGCCAGAGGATTCCGAGATGGTGTTCATCGGATTTTTGAACATTCCGCAGGAATTTATGACCGATTAGGCCGGACATTGTGCTCCAGGTGTTGTTTGTGACGTTTGTTGCTTGATTTGTGTTTCTGGAAAGATTCTGAATGGATTATAAGCAAGAACCAAACCAAATCGTATTGATTTGGGCACTGATTAAGGTTGCCGATATTTCCCAACCTCGCCGAATTCTGCAAAAGTTCCTATGGGTCTGGGTTGTTGTTGGCAACCCCTTCTCGACCCCTTTTTCTAAAATTCTGACCCGCTTTTGATCTTCTTTTGTTCAGTTGCATTCTCAAATCCCGTTTCTGGGATTTCTTTTTAAAAATAATTCAAAAATTCTATTTTTATTTCCTAAAATTCATTTTTAATTCCAAAACTACTTTTTAATTATTTAAAGATTCAGAAATAATTCTGAATTATTAAACTAATTAATTTTAGTTAATAATTAATTATCTAATTGGTCAATTAATTTATATATTAATTGATTAATTATATTAATTATTTATTAATTAATTTTAATTAATTATTTCATTGGATTTAATTATTTCTTTTGATTTAAAAAATCTGAAAATTAGTTTTGAGTTTTAAAATATTTTTCTAAATTATATTTAATGCTCAATAATTATTTATAAATAATTTTAAAGCCAGTTTCGGGTATTCGAACCTTGTTATTTATATATAAAATGATCCTGTTACCCATTTTTATCCCAGAAAATATTCAAAAATTCGTATTAAATGACAGAAAAATCATTTTAAGCCTGAATCTTCTTTGAATTTTTTTTATCGAATACCTTGTGTGATATATGCTATGTGTTACCCGAGTGATGTGTTATATGCCTATATGAGTATTGTTTGATTGTAGTGATCATAACTTTCAATCTGTAAGTCATATTTGGGTGAAATGAAGGGTAGATAGAAGCTTGTGGTGTCTTTGTGACGATTAGAATGATATAAGATTCAGTATTGATAAATAATTGTTACGTTTAGCAGAGGAAACGAGGCGTAGAAAATGAAAATAAGTGGTTGTTGAGTAGAACCATTAGACAAGTGGAAGTGAAGTTGGAAATCATTTGTGATAAGGCAAGTTATTCTGAACCTTTCTTGAGATATATTGCAAGTACTCTGAACAGTTCTTGTTTTATATTGCAAGTACTTTGGATATAATTGAGTTGTATCATATGGTAGCCTATGCTACTTAAACTATTTAGCCCCGAACCCTGACTAGATCGTTTGATACTTGAACTATAATCCTTATTCATTGTGAACCATTGAATGTTAAATTCCCAGATACTAAACCACATAAATACGATACTACTCCATAAATACATCCACACCATACACCAAACACTAAACAAAATTTCCTGAACATATAATAACTCCTACTTTCTACAATACATGGTAACATCAGAGAACCAAACCTTGTATAACCATTAAACCATTGTTCATCTATTACCTGATTCTTCTACAGGCTTGAAGTCATTATTCATACATAACTTGTTATACCTTTACGATACTCATAAATTGCATTATGCTTCGAGACAAATATTTTATCAATGTTGATTATGATATTAATTTATTGAATTATATTGTTTATCATATTGAATTATTATAGAATCAGATAGTTTTCGAAATGTGTTCCAGATTCATGGTCATATTAGGCAAATGTGTGCCTTGGATCCAGTATATAGAGTAGAGATGTGTGCCTTGCTCGGGGTTAGTGCATGACTGATCAGCAGCATAACCTTGGTTTTTTTAAAAAATAAAAGTGTATCCAATTCTAATAATTTCAACAAGGAACTTGATTCCTCTGAATAATTTTAATTGATCATTGTTTAACCTCAGTTATTGTTTATATAACTTGCTGAGCTAGTTAGCTCACCCTTGCGATTCATTTTATGTTCTTTTCCAGTTAAAAGGGAATTGTTGGTAGCGAGGATTCCCAGACTAGTGTGCGAGCTAGGATTCTAGGTTGAGTTGGATCGAACTAGAAGGAGTTTTACGCTTTAGTTATGAGTTTTTCAAGTTTGTAAGAATGTTTTATTATCAGTTGTAAGTTAAACTAGTTAGGATTTGGTATGATATAATATAAGTTAAGGTTGTTGCTTGTTTTATACCTTAACCTATTGTGATCCGTGGTTGAGTAGTGTAGGTTTATATTGTGTGTGTATGTTGTGAACCCCAAACTTCTGACCCGGATTTGGAGGGCGTCACAGGTTTGGTATCAGAGCTACATGTTATAAGTCACTAAAATAAGCCTAGATTATCATGTTTGGGTAGAGGGTTAGGATTATAGATGAGCTATAGAAAGATAGGTTGTCGAGAGGTGGAGTGCAACTTTATAATAGGTTTTGGTATGATTTGTGTTGTGATTTAAGATTCTTATCTTGCAGTGTTGATTTTGAGATATCAGCGATGGTGAATCGTATTATCCCTATACCATCTAATCATTCGGAGCCTTCTATTCATGGACCATCATCCTCACCCAGATCTGATCCACACCCTGTTCTTCCACCAGTATAAGCTATATTACCTCCTTTTATGACAACGGCACCTCTTCGATCTATAACACCACCCTCTGATGTGCGACTACCTATTCAAGGACCCCCACTTGCTGATTCTGGTTCTATTAGATATTTAGCTGTGAGTGTATCTTTTCAGTTCACCCCATGCCATGTTCTGTACCATTAGTTTGAGGCCTAAATTTTGGAGTGATAGACCCTGTTATCACAGATTTAGGAGCTACAAAATATTGTGAGGACCAAAGATGTTGAGAGGAGTGTGAGGGAGCTTATGAGCGAGATTCATGTATTCTGGAGGGTAGTTGAGGCAAGTCTACATGGAGCTGCTTGTGAGTATGCCACCCCAGATGCTCTTGTGGAGTGGGCCAGATGGGTTCTAGAGGAGCTTGCGAAGATTGAAGGACCGGAGTTTCCTTGAAGTTAGATAATAGTGTTGTTATGACAGATGATATATGTATAGTAGTGATGTATTATATAAAAGCAGACTTTTGTTTTCTTATATAAACTAGACTTGTGACTAATGGGTAGACATGTTGTACTTTACGATATCAAAAAATAAAGATGGGAGTATCACAGGTAGTACTAGATGTCAGCATTGGAGTTAGAGTTACGAATAAGATATTATGCAATGATAAATGAAGTTTTTATCGACTAATGAAGACAAAATGGACCCAATAAGGGGTAAAAGATATACTGAAGTGTATGGAATCTTATGTGACTATTTTCTTAATTTGGTACCTTGTTGTGGTTGAGGAGAACAACAACCAACTCATAGAGTAATGACGACCAGGTTCGATTTTTAAATTTTTAAACAAGTTTTTGAAGGACATTTTTTTTTCAAAATTTCTAAAAGTTCTTTAAACATAATGAGTTTTAAAATTGGTTTTCAAATTACTACTTGAGTTTTTGTTTTTATAAGACTCGGATTACCCAGAGGAATACTTGTTCCAGACATAGTATTTTTAATTCAGAGGGCAGAGTGGACCCGCTATTACAGAGAAATTTAAAATTTTTCTGACAGAAGAGTGTAAATCTTGTTTAATACTATTAACATTAGAATCAAAATACGGAGTCATAATTTATCTAATTCATGAGACTATTAAAGTTTAAATAATTCGTTGATTCGAAAGAAGCCTGAGTATGATCGAAGAGGATTGAGAAATTTCAGATTTTTCTAAAGAAAGAATATTATTATTATTAGAAAAAGAGTTGATATGTTGCATGATCAATGGCTATTCTACGTGGCATAAAAGAAATTTAAAGTTATAATTGTAAATCCTGTAAGAATGCAATTATGGTCGAATTATTAAAATATTGAACATGGAGGCACGACGCTAAAAATACAAGACTTAATAAGTAGGAATTTATTATAGTGATCAATTTATGAAGGCATTTCAGAGGACTTTCCGAAGTTATTATATGACTTGGATTTGGGATCTATTGATCGAACGAGCTCTGAAGGTATACATAAGTAAAATGTGAATTGCGACCAAAGGTATCATTCTTCTCTATAACACGACATCATATATTCTTCTTAATTCTTAAATAAGTATGAACTTCTTTCATTATTAAGTTCTATGAGGCGATAAGAGAAAGAAGATTACTGTATTCCTTTCAAAATCATTTTCCCCTCAAGTTTTGCTTTCTGATTGAGACAAGTAGTGTGATAGTGTGACGCATTGTCAGAATGACAAAGAGTCTGGTGGGACACCACCTAATCATGTGTTGTATGCCATATAGTATAAAAGACTGGTCATCTTAAGTACCAATATGGTTGTCTCATTCATATCTAAATCATTACTCATTCTTTCTTTTTCAACTATAAATTTATTGACTTATGGATCCTTCTGATGGTTTTGTTGCACTGTTGTTCTTTATAAAGCTTCTCATACAAAAATCAACCTACCAGGAATCTGTTAAGAATATGTTGTGAACTTGATGATAAATTAAACAAAACACATTAGTGGATTTAACTTAGTGAATTTTGTAGCACTCGACGGATGAATAAATAGAGTCCCGACGGATGATTCAATATAGTCCCAACGGATGATAATTTGACATATATCGAGTGAGTACTCATGTAATAATAAGTATTATAGCACATTTCTGCAAACAACTTTGTGTAGATTCTGTAGGATCATATGAGTCATGTTGACTACTAGTAGATATGCAGAATAGGTTAATTAATTGTAAATATGAGATGGCTTGTAATTGTGCATAAGTGAAATGGAGTCAAGTGACAAATATCCACCCGACGGATGATCAACAAAGCTAAACGACGGATGATTAACAAAGCTACCCGACGGATGACAAGCATGTACCCGACGGATGATCAAATTTAAATATCTGTTGACAGTGACAACACAGTCACATTCGTCGTGTATTTGTAAAAGGAATGTGGCATCCTGTTTAGCAGGGATTTGAGAGCAAAGAAGCATTAACATTTCCATGCTATTATAAAGATATTCAAAGATGCTGGAATAGAGTAGTGAAGTAGCATGAAGTTAGACTAGATATGTTTTGTTTTATTATCTTGTCTTATTTTCATGTAAACTTGGTGATATACAAACCAAGTGTAGCTAGTAGAGAAACAAGCAACTAACCAAGCACACACATTTTCAGAGAAACATTTTCAAGCTGTATTCTGTAGCATTTCTCTGTAAGTTTAGTTGTTCAACTTATAAGCAGTTGTGAGCTATTCAAGCTTCACAGGACTCTCATTCGATATATATATATATATATATATATATATATATATATATATATATATCTGGTGGATACTTTTAAATCCACCAGAAAGTTTTAAAAGCTTTTGTTTTTATTACTTTGTGTTTGATCATATAAATTATTTATTCCGCACTCTGCAAATCAAACACATATATACTTTCAAGTAAGAACTGTTTTAAAATCTTGAAAAAGAAGCCAGAATTACATTCAACCCCCCTTCTATAATTCTTGTTGTATTGTTAGGGAATAACAATTGGTATCAGAGCAAGCTCTTGAAGTATAAAGAGTGTAAAGATCACAACAAAAAGCAAGATGAACAAGAAGGATGTTGGAGTTAAAATTCCTTTTCTGGACAAAGACAATTATCACCACTGGAAGGTGAAGATGCACCTACATCTTCTTTTCCAAGATGAGGCCTATGTGGATTGCATAGAGAGAGGTCCTCATGTACCAATGAGAGCCGCAACTGGAAATGAGCCATCTATTCCAAAACCAAGGCATGAATGATTAGACCCTGATATTGAGCAAGTCAGGAAAGACAAGAAGGCCATGAATATATTGTTCAATGGAGTTGATGGTGATATGTGTGATAACATCATTAACTGCAAAATAGCCAAAGAGGTTTGGGACATTATCCAGATTATTTGTGATGGTACTGAGCAAGTAAGGGAAAATAAGATGCAGCTGCTAATTCAGCAATATGAGCATTTCCATTGTGAAGACAGTGAATTTCTCACTGATATTTTTAGTAGATTTCAAAAACTACTAAATGCTCTGAAGTTGCATGGAAGAGTCTATCAAACAAAAGACTCTAACCTCAAGTTCCTTAGATCTCTTCCAAAGGAGTAGAAACCAATGACAGTCTCATTGAGAAATTCTCAGGATTATAAGGAGTTTACCTTGGAGAGACTGTATGGCATTCTGAAAACTTATGAGCTTGAAATAGAGCAAGATGAGAGAATGGAGAAAGGAAGGAAGAAAGGAGGGTCCATAGCACTGGTGGCTGAGTTAGAGAAGGAGAAAGAGATGAAGGTAGAAGCTGTTGAGTCTACATCAAAGGTCAGTGAAAGCAAGGGTAAAGAACTGGTAGCTAAACATGAAGATCACTTGAGCCAAGATGATATGGATGATATTGATGAACATTTGGCATTCCTTTCCAGAAGATTTGCGAAGGTCAAGTTCAAAAAGAACTTTGGAGCAACCAAGCCAAGTAGAAACATGGTGGATAAATCCAAATTCAAATATTTCAAATGTGGCTTGGCTGGGCATTTTGCCAGTGAGTGTAAAAAGTCAGATTCTAGCAAGAAGAAGTTTGAGCTTGTTGATTATAAACAGAAATACTTTGAGTTGCTCAAGGAAAAGGAAAGGGCTTTCATTACACAAGAAAATGACTGGGCAACTGATGGATTGGATGAAGATGAAGAAATAAGCTATGTCAACCTAGCCCTGATGGCCAAATATGATGAAACAGAAACAAGTTCTTTAAGTAATCAGGTAATCACCACTAACCTAGCACATTTGTCTAAAGCTGAGTGTAATGATGCAATCAGTGACATGTCCACAGAATTATATCACTTGCGTGTTACACTTAAGTCCCTCACTAAGGAAAATGCTAAAATTAAAGAAAACAATTTGTTTTTAAGTGAGAGGAATAATGTGCTAGAGTCTCAGTTTATTGAATTTGAAAAATTGAGAATTGAATGTAAGGATGAATTAACTGAGTCCTTGAAGAAAGAAGAGATTTTAAAGAAGCAGCTTGAACGAGAACAGGAAGTTATTAAAGCGTGAAAATAATCCAGAGATGTCCATGCTCAAATCACTAAAGTTCAAGGTATTGAGTCCTTTTGTGATGCAGCCTGGAAAAAGAGTAAGGAAAAGCTGGAATCCAACTTGGTTGAAGGATTGTTGATAGATGTGGACTCAATGGATGATGAGAATCATCCATCGGATAATCAAAAGGATTATCCGTCGAGTGACAAAGAGCCACATCCGTCGGCTGTGAGTAAACCTGTGAGCAAAGCTAAGCTTGCCAAGCTGAATGAGAAATATGGATCAATTTCCAAAAAATTTGTTCCAGGAGAATCAAGTCAAGTGAAGAAGGAGAAGAAAGTTAATGTTGGTCATATGTCCATCAAGCAATTGAATGACAGATTAGAAAAGATTGAGGTTAAAGTAGAAGCTAAAAAGAAAAACAATAGAAATGGGAAAGTAGGAATTAATAAGCATAACAACTACACACCCAATAAATATGCACGAAGAAAAATCTGTGTTAAGTGTGGTAGTGTTAATCACCTGTCTGTTAATTACAAACTTGCCATGCCTACTTCTATGTTTATGCCTCCCTTTATTCCCAACATAACTACTATGCCTACCATGCCTATGAAAGTTATGTCTACTCAAAATATGAATGCACAATTTGGCAATATGCCATTTGCACCTAGTCCTTATTATGCTGCATTTAGTATGCCATAAATGCCATTTAGCATGCCTTATTGGAATAACATGTTTACAAATAGCTTGTCTTTTCCTATTAATCAAAATGTGCATGATAATTCTGTTTCAATGACTGGTTTCAAAGGTCAAACTCAAATGACTAAGGATGAATCAGAAATTTCCACGTCAAATGAGATCAAACCTAAGAAACCAAAGAAGAAAGCTAACAAGGCAAGACCTAAGGAAATTTGGGTACCAAAATTAACTTGATTTGATTTTAAAGTGTGCAGGGAAATAAAAAGATCTTTAGAATCTGGATAGTGGTTGCTCAAGGCACATGACTGGAGATTCTACCCTGCTCACTGAGTTCAAGGAAAGAGATGGCCCAAGTATTACTTTTAGAGATGACAGCAAGGGTTATACTGTGGGATATGGCTTGATTTCAAAAGACAATGTTATCATTAAAGAAGTTGCCCTAGTGGATGGTCTCAAGCACAATTTGTTGAATATCATCCAGCTTTGTGATAAGGGCAATTCAGTAACCTTCAATTCAGAAGCAACAAAGTGGTTCTCACTGGAGTGAGAAAAGGAAATGTGTATCTAGTTGACTTCAACTCATCTAATGCAGAGTCTGTCACTTGTCTTCTTAGTAAAGCAAGTCAAGATGAAAGTTGGCTATGGCACAAGAAGCTGTCCCATCTAAACTTTAAGACCATGAATGAGCTTGTCAAGAAAGAACTAGTTAGAGGCATTCCTCAAGTGGAGTTTTCTAAGGATGAATTGTGTGATGCCTGCCAAAAAGGAAAACAGATCAAAGCATCATTCAGAAAGAAGCTTGATTCAATAATTGAAGAACCTTTGTAATTGCTACACATGGATTTATTTGGACCAGTCAATATGTTGTCCATTTCAAGGAAAAGATTTTGCCTAGTAATTGAGGCTGATTTCTCAAAGTTCTCTTGGACATATTTCCTAAAGTCTAAAGATGAATCTAGTGAAATCATTATCAATCACATAAGGCAAGTCAACAATAATCCTGATTTTAAAGTAAGAAGAATCAGGAGTGACAATGGAACTGAGTTCAAGAATTCTATGATGAGATCATTTTGTGAAGAGAATGGGATTATGCATGAGTTTTCTATAGCAAGAACTCCACAACAAAATGGAGTAGTGGAAAGAAAGAACAGATCTCTTATTGAAGCTGCAAGGACAATGCTTGAAAAATCGAAGTTACCAACATATTTTTGGGCTGAAGCTGTGAATACTGCCTGCTACACTCAAAATATTTTTTTAATTAATCAAGAAAAATGTATGACACCCTACCAATTATTCAAGAACAAGAAGCCAATTCTAAATTTTCTTCATGTCATTGGCTGTAAATGTTTTATCTTGAGGAATCAAACTGATCAACATGGGAAGTTTGATGTTAAAGCAGATGAAGGAATTTTTGTTGGATATGCTGCGGGAAAGGCATATAGGGTCTACAATCTAAGAACCAACATTGTTATGGAATCAATGCATATTGTGTTTGATGACAAAAAGATTGAAGGACTGCAAGATGGAGATTTCCATTAAAACCTCAAGTTTGATAATGTGGAGATGGTTAGTGACGACAGTGATGATGAAAGTGATCAAGAATCAGTGAATAAGGATAATGCAGAAAACTATGCAACTAATGAAGCACATAATTCAACATCTGTCGAGTTGCAAAATGCTTCATCCGTCGGGAGACAATCAGCTTCATCCGTCGGGACACAAAGTGCATCATCCGTCGGAACATTAAGAGAAGTTGAAAGTCATAATAGATCACCTACAAAAAGTTACCCTTTCTCAAATCAAAGATTCACAAACTCAGGGGGAGTTTCTAATAATCAAAACTCAGTCACACATCAAGACAACAATGAGGCCTCTTCATCTAGAGCTAATCTACCTCAACAAAGAAAATGGACTAAAGATCAACCTTTTGAGCTCATCATTGGTGAGGCATCTTCTAGAGTTCAAATAAGGAGATCAACACACGAAGAATGTCTATACAGTAGCTTCCTATCAAAGAAAGAACCAAAGAAGGTAGAAGAAGCTTTGTTGGATCCTGATTGGATTTTAGCTATGCAGGAGGAGCTAAACCAATTTGAGAGGAACAAGGTATGGAAGCTGGTACCCAAACCTAAAGGAAAGAGTCCAATTGACACCAAGTGGGTATTCAGAAACAAGATGGATGAAAATGGCATAGTATTCAGGAACGAAGCTAGATTAGTTGCTAAGGGCTATTGTCAACAAGAATGAATAGATTTTGATAAAACCTTTGCTCCTGTTGCAAGACTTGAAGCCATCATAATCTTCTTAGCCTATGCAGCTCATGCCAATTTCAAGGTCTATCAAATGGATGTCAAAAGTGGTTTTCTGAATGGAGATTTGGAGGAGGAAGTCTATGTTAGTCAGCCTCCTGGTTTTGGAGACCCAAATTTTACAGAATATGTTTACTATCTTTTGAAAGCACTTTATGGATTGAAGCAAGCACCTAGAGCCTAGTATGGCACTTTATCAAAGTTTCTTTTGGAAAATCACTTCACAAGAGGTACTGTTGATAAAACTTTATTCTTCAGAAATGTTAATGGCTCTAGTATACGTGTTCAAATCTATGTAGATGATATTATATTTGGCTCTACAAATGAAAAACTTTGCAAAACATTTGCCAAATTGATGCAAAGTAAGTATGAAATGAGCATAATGGGAGAACTAACTTACTTTCTTGGTTTACAAGTTAAGGAAGTTAGTGATGAAATATTTATTAGTAAACTAAATACATTCATAATCTTTTAAAGAAGTTTGATCTAATGGATTGCACATCTGCAAAAACTCCCATGGTCACTGCAACTAAGCTTGAATTAAACACTACTGAAAAACTCCCATGGTTGGCTCACTTCTGTACTTAACAGCTAGTAGGCCTGATATAATTTTGCTACTTATCTTTGTGCTAGATTTCAGGCTGATCCTAGAAAATCTCACTTAGTAGCTATAAAAAGAATTTTCAGATATCTCAAGGGAACACCAAAGCTTGGCATTTGGTACCCTAGAGATTCTAGTTTTGATCTAACTGGTTATTCAGATGCAGATTATGCAGATTGTAAAATAGACAGAAAAAGCACAACAGGAACCTGTCAATTTCTAGTGAACAAGCTTGTGTCCTGGTTTAGTAAAAAGCAAAATTCAGTTTCTACTTCTACAGCTTAAGCCGAATATATTGCTACTGGTAGTTGTTGTGCACATATTTTGTGGATGAAAAACCAATTGTTGGACTATGGTCTACAAGTGAATAGAATTCCCATTTTCTATGATAACACAAGTGCAATTGCCATCACTGAAAATCCAGTGCAACATTCAAGAACAAAGCACATAGATATCAAGTACCACTTCATAAGGGAACATGTGATGAATGGTACTGTGGAACTTCATTTTGTTCCAAGTGAAAAGCAGCTTGCAGATATATTTACCAAGCCACTTGATGAATCCACCTTTTCAAGGTTGGTAAGTGAGTTAGGTATGCTTAATTACTCTTGAATCATTTCAGGTATTTTTGCAAGTTGTTGTGCAACCAGAAACTTAATTGATTTTTCTGTTTTGGATGAAATTTTGGCTAAGTCAAAATTTACATCCCAACGGATGCTCATTATCCATCGAGTTTAATCATCCTTCGGAATTCTATTTGTTAGTAAAAATCAATTATTTTTCTGGAGTATTTTATAACTCGACGGAAAACTGATTTATCCTCATCCGTCGAATCATCTCAATCTTAGCCGTTAAAACTCTGAACATTATCCATCGAGTATACTTACCGCTTGTAAGCATGACACGGCAGATAAGTGACAGAATTTTTACAGTTTATCTATTTTTTAAACGGCTATTTTGGGCTATTTTGATTGGTCACTTTATTTTACTTTATTATTTTTGACAGTTTATTTCTGAGATAGTATAAAAGCAGAATTCATTTTTATTCTACTCTTTTATCATTCTCAATTCAATTGCTCTAACTTCCTTTCTTCTTCAAAGTAAATATTTTCTCTGTAAATTACTCAGTCTCTAACAATGGCACCAGTCGTCAAAATCATGTCTCAAACTGGATATATCTACGAAAAGAACAACTTCACAGTTCTTATACACAAGGAGATTCAACAGTCTGGAGAGTTTAACAAAATGATGGATTTTATGAAAAGCTGCAAACTCAACTATGCGATGCTGGAATCTCCCACAATCTACTGTGAGGTTGTAGAGGAGATATGGACAACTGCAGTGTACAACTCTACTGACAAGACCATCACTTTCACTCTCTAAGGTAAACAGTTTTGCATTAATAGTGACATTGTCAAAGCATGCTTTAGAATTCTTGATATAGTTAACATGTTAAATTCCATGGGATATGCACTTTCCACCTCTAAGTTAAGTGAAATTAGGAGGTTAGGTCTTAGAAAGGAATGAAGCTTTTTGTGTGATGTGGTAACTAAGGTATTTTCTGGTAAGATTAGTAACTTTGATTTTGTTAACATTTCCATGCTTAACATGCTTTACATGCTAGTTACTGATAAATACTTTAATCTCAGTGACTTGGTCTTGTTTGAGTTAGGTTATAAGTTAGGAGAACTGAATAAGAGAGGTAAAAGTGTCTACTATGCTAGATTTTTTATGATGCTTGCTAACCATCTCATTGAGAACATTGTAATTGAGAACCCAACCAACAAGCTAAATTATTGGGTTCAAGAAAGGAGGATTATTGCAGATCTCAACAGGACAAATCACCATAAAGAGGTGCCTCTCCTTTATTTTCTAATCATGGAGGGACCTCAGATAAGTGAGGTAAGTTCTACTGTCTCCACTCTTCCAACCTCACACATTTCTTTACCTTCAAGTGTAGCAATGGCATCTGTGTCAATGACCCAACAGATGCCTACCCAAGCTACTAATCCACAAATTTCAAAATCAAAGTCTAAGAAAGCCCCCTCTGGTTTCTTTTAAAAGAAACCAGTTGCAAAATCCACTAAAACCAAAGAGGGAAGTGTGAAGGAGGGTAAGCAAGGTGAGGGACAGGGTGAAAATCAAAGAAGCCCTAAGAATAAGGTTGTAGAGGTGATAGTTTCCCAGCCTAGCCACACGGCAGCTTCTCAACAAATGGCAGTGCTTAAAAAGGACATAAGCTCATTACTAGTTGCATCCTCTCAAAAGGATGTGACTATTGAACAAAGATCTAAACCAAGAGCACAGGCCAAGAGGGTAAGGGACACTAACTCACCCCAAACTTAAGCCAGAAAGAAGAAATCTAAACCAACTGGGGATACACAGGGAACACACAGTGCAAACTGGAGCTAAAGACCCAGTCACTGCACCTTCTCAAAGTTAGATTGATTTGGCTCCAATAAATGTGGAGTCACAGCCAAAATCTTTAATAATTGAAGCACCTGAAATACCAAATTCACCCACACACTCACTGAATGTTGACATGATCAATACATCACTTCCAAATTCTCCATCTTTAACTCTTGTGGAGAAGCCAAAAATCCAAGCAAGTGAGCATCATCTTTTAGATGATTTGTTGGCTCACTTGCCATTTTTTTCTGAGTCTGTTGAGACATATGTGCCTAAATTTTCTTCAATCTACACAGAGTCTACAATAGTCTCCACTCCAAACTCATTCATTTCTTTTATCCCGATGGATATTCATTATTCGTCGAGTAGTGATTGTATCCCGACGGATAAGCCTAACAGCAGTCATCCGTCGGATAGCCATACTACTGTCCTGATGGATATTCATCATCCGTCGGGTGTCTCTGCACAACTTCAAATTTCTTCAATTCTTACAAGTGCAGATGACTTAGTGGTAGTGCAATCACTCTTGGGACTGAGGGAAAGGAGTGAATTGAGTGATAGTCTGGGTTGCTCCCAGGAAAAATGAGAGAAAATGAGTGAACAAATGCAGTCCATTTCTTCAGGACTAGAAAAAGTGAGTGAGAGGAGTCCCACCTTAGATGGTGAAGGTGAGGGTGTGAGGGTGGGTAGCCAAGGGGAGCCCTTGATGCATGAACAAAGAGATCATGAGAGGAATGCAGGTACATGAGAAATAAGGGTGGACATCATTGTTAGTGAGTCAATGAATGTTAATGAAGCAAATAGAGAGGAACTATCTCAGCATAGTCAAGCTGTTATAGATTCCACCTCTTTGGATGCTGAGACATTTACTCATCCTGTTCCAGCATATCAGCTTTTGGCTGGACTGGGCAATGAAAATACAGAAAGGATGCTGAATTTGGTGCACACTCAATCCATGCAAAGAGTAAAGGATGGCATCACAGCTATGCCTTCTAAAGCTGGTGATGACATAGATTATGAGGCTGGTGGGTCAGAAGAATTCTTTGGTGATGATAGTGAAGAGGGATCACTGGACATAGGGGGAGAAGTAGGCCCTAGTTCCAGATCTAGTATGCCAACTTGGGCATTTTCAAAGCAATGTGATGAACATTATTTCGAGACCACCCTCATTCAACTCATCAGTTAGACACGATCTGCTCTTCAATCAACAATAAATGCCAGCACCAAGAAGCTCCTACAAGCACACCTTGCTTCTCTTCAATTACAACAAATCCAAGGCTTTCAACACATTCAGAATGTCACTTCTATCAAAAATGATGTTGATCAAATGAAGAAGGACAATTCTGAAAGATTGGATACTAAACTTCCAGAAGCAGCTATGATTGATATTAAGAGAAAGCTAAGGAAGAACTCTGATCTTGCTACTCAAGTGGATTCCTTGGATAAAAGGATGACTGCTATGGAAGCTTCTCTAACAGCTATTCATCTACATCAAGCACAACAAACAGATTCGCTTCAAAAGCTAGTGGAAGCACAAACCTCTTCCTCTACTCTACATGCTGATAACAAAAATGGGGAGAAAGAAAGCACTATTGTCCCAATCAGTCAAGAGGGATCAATGAGTGAGGGGGAGAAGAAAGTTCTAAACATCCAAGTCAATAAAGTAATTGTGCCAACAATTTCTTTCACAAAGCCACCAACCATGGACAACATTGACATAATAAATCTGGCAGCAGAAAAACTAAACACAGATGACAAACTGCTAAAGATTGATGTAGCAGCAGCTGAGAAGGAGTTAAAAGAAAATGGAGGAAAATAGATGCAGAAATTCAACAAAAATTTGGACCAATTCAGAAGCCAGACAAAACATTCATTCATCACTCTCAAGTCAAGAATATTTCTCTGAATGAAATGAGTATGGATTATCTGGAAAAAGGCCAAACATCTTGTATCAAATCTCCAAAGGAAAATCTGATCATGAAGCCTAAAAGGAACTACTCAAAGTTCTCATACAAAAATCCTATGGATACTATGTATGAGACACCTAGGCCAGATGAGAAGAAGCTGTTGGCTAGGTCAATTGCATTTTACAAAGATCCAGTAGATTCAGCACTCAAAAGAAGATTAGCCAAGATTTACAGAAATGGTAAGGAAATTTGTGTGGTGGCTGGACACCCTATGTTTGTGGAAGCTAAAAAGGAAGAGAAGGAAAGAATAAGGTAAGAAAAGAAACAAGCTGCTGTGGATGCTAAGAAGCTTAAACAAAAGAAGAAGCAAGCTGCTATCTTAGCCAAACTCCAAGCTGTGAAGACCACAACTGAGATTTCTGCACAACCATCTATAATTGCTGAACCTCAAGATCAAAAAGTGCAAGATGAACCATAACAGAAAAGAAGATTCAGATACAAGCTCCACTCCAAAAGAAAATTGGACTTTAGTGATGAGGAAATGGAAGACTATATTCCCAAAAAGCCTACAACTTCAACTCAAACATCAAAACCCTCAATGGTATTTGAAGAATTCAAGGTGATGGATCCAACTACGAATATTCATGGTGAGCCCATTATTCCTAAGGATGGGCCAGTAGACTGGGATAGTTTGCCAATTCCTGAGCTAAATTTTCCTATCTTCAACAAGCCAAAGAAGACAAAGACTAGAGCACGCAAGAAAGTGAAGCCTGTGACTCTCATATCCAAGACCCTAACCAAATCTCAATCTACAGTCAACAAGGGAGAATTGCTTTATATCTATGACATCAAGGAGTTCTCTAACATAAACCTCTACTTAGATGAATTGGAAGAAGTAAGAGGAATTGATGCTCACAGACATCTTCCTGAAAGGCTGGTATTTAAATATAAGGGAGTAAATGAGATAATATGGCCACTTCACAGGATTCTTCTAGAAAGCCAAGATGTTCTAATAAAGATCTACTCATCTTTGAAAAAGAACTTTGGATACAATGTGACTGCAAGGAGATTAGTTCTAAAGAAGATTGAGGAGCTGAGGAGTAATAGAGCCAAAGATGCACTACCAAAAACTCTGTCAATTCCCTTCACAAGAAAGAGAGTGCATTTGAGACCCTATTGGCTGATGGAATTCAGGGATGAAAAGGGAGTAAGAAGATTCTTCAGATTGGAGGACCAGTTGAGTATCTCTAGCAATGAGACTCTATTGGAAATGCAAGAAATGCTAGATCTCTCAGAAGCTGATGAACTTGAGTTCCACAGACAACTCCAAAATCAGATAGAAGAGAACAATAGGAGGCTTGGAAAGAAATCCAGACAATCAAGGAAATAGACTTATATGCTCAGACTAGAGGAGCACCTTGATAATGATTGTGAGCAACTTCTTTGTACACTTTGCATTGTTCAATTTTCAGTAAATATTGTAGCACTTGTCAAATTTATCTACTATTTTTATTCTGTATCTTTTAGATGTTTTGTTATCATCAAGTTTCTCTTAATTTATGGCTACAATTCCAGTAGACATAAATTGGGGGAGATTGTTAAGAATATGTTGTGAACTTGATGATAAATTAAACAAAATACCATAGTAGATTTAACTTAGTGAATTTCGTAGCACTCGACGAATGATCAAATATAGTCCCGACGGATGATTCAATATAGTCCTGACGGATGATGATTTGACATCCATCGAGTGAGTACCTTATGTAATAATAAGTATTGTAGCACATTTCTGCAAATAACTTTGTGTAGATTCTGTAGGAGCATATGAGTCATGTTGACTACTAGTAGATATGCAGAATAGGTTGATTAATTGTAAAATACGAGATGTCTTGTAATTCTACATAAGTGAAATGGAGTCAAGTGACAAATAGTTACCCGACGGATGATCAACAAAGCTACCTGAGGGATGACAAGCATGTACCCGACGGATGATCAAATTTAAATATATATTGACAGTGACAACACAATCACATGCGTCGAGTGT
The DNA here is from genome assembly GCF_009905375.1 of Apium graveolens. NCBI lineage: Eukaryota > Viridiplantae > Streptophyta > Magnoliopsida > Apiales > Apiaceae > Apium > Apium graveolens. The sequence goes on from NC_133653.1 coordinate 49,984,938, forward strand.
TTGTAAAAGGAATGTGGCAGCCTGTTTAGCAGGGATTTGAGAAAAAAGAAGCATTAACATTTCCATGCTATTATGAAGATAATCAAAGATGCTGGAATAGAGTAGTGAAGTAGCATGGAGTTAGATAAGATATGTTTTGTTTTATTATCTTGTCTTATTTTCATGTAAACTTGGTGATATATAAACCAAGTGCAGCGAGTAGCAAACAAGCAACTAACTAAGCACACATATTTCCAGAGAAACATTTTCAAGCTGTATTATATAGCATTTCTCTATAAGTTTAGTTGTTCTACTTGTAAGCAGCTGTGAGCTATTCAAGCTTCACAGGGTTCTCATTCGATATATATATATATATATATATATATATATATCTGATGGATACTTTCAAATCCACCAGAAAGTTTTAAAAGCTTGTGTTTTTATTACTTTGTGTTTTGATTTATATAAATCATATATTCTGCACTCTGCGAATCAAACACATATATACTATCAAGTAAGAACTGTTTTAAAATCTTGAAAAAGAAGCCAGAATTACATTCAACCCCCCTTCTATAATTCTTGTTGTATTGTTAGGGAATAACAGAATCAAGCAAGGAAGGTTCTAGCAATTGGGTTAACATGTTTGAAGTATGGGAAACCAGGGCATATAGCGAAGGATTTTAAAACACCAGCCCCAGTCAGTAATGCGCTAAGAATCATTGGATCTACTATGATAGTGAATGAACCTCCAAAAGATAGAATTTATGATATATCTATGAAAGATGCTAGTTCATGATATTGATATAGTGGTAGGTACGCTTATTGTGAATTATTTATGTGCTAATGTATTAGCAGATGTGGGAGCAACTTGATCATTTATTTCTCAAGATTTTGTTGATAAGTTGAATTGCCCAGTTGAGTTGTTAAATGAGATCATGACTGAAGAACTAGTGAATCAAGAACTTTTATACATTAACCAAGTTTGTACCAATTGTGAGATTCAGATTTCTGGCAATAAGTTTGTGCGGATTTGATACCGTTTAAATTTGGAGAATTTAACGTTATTCTAGGAATGGACTGGCTATCTAAGCATAACGCTCAGATAGACTGTCGTAATAAGAAGGTAATTCTGAAGATGCCGGATGAGAAAATAGTGACATTTAGAGGCCGAAGGCAGGCAAAGAAGTTTTAACGGTGATTTAAACTAAAAAGTTAATGCGGCAAGGATGTGATCATTATATTGCTTATGTGATAAATAGAAGTCAGGAGCCATCAAAACTTGAAGATATTCCAGTGGTCAATGAGTTTCTAGATGTGTTTTCAGACGAGTTACCAGGACTTCCTCCAGATAGAGAAATTTAGTTTGCAATCGATCTAGCACCTGGAAAGGAACCCGAATCCAAGGCCCCGTACAGAATGGTACCAGTTGAAATGAAGGAATTAGTGAAGCAAGTGCAAGAAATATTGGAAAAAGGAGTGATTATACCTAGTATGTCCCCATGGGGCGCACTAGTATTATTTGTTAAGAATAAGGATGGAAGTATGAGATTATGTATCGACTATTGGGAGCTCAACAAGCTTACTATCAAGAACAAGTATCCATTACCTCAAACTGATGATTTGTTAGATCAGTTAATAGGAGCAAAGTACTTTTCTAAGATTGATTTAAGATCTGGGTATCACCAATTGAATATTAAACCCGAGAATGTACCGAAGACAGCTTTCAGAACTAGGTACGGTCATTATAAATTTCTAGTAATGGCTTTTGGATTGACCAATGCACTAGCAGTATTTATGGATTTAATGAACAAAATTTTTAAGAAGTATTTAAACAAATTTGTAATTGTGTTTATATATGATATCTTGATTTACTCGAAGTCAACAAAAGACCATGTATAACATTTAAGGATAACTGTGGGAATTTTGCAAAGGGAGAAGTTGTATGCTAAGTTTTCAAAGTGTGAGTTTTGGTTAAAGGAAGTTCAATTCTTAGGACTTATAGTCAGTAATAAAGGAATCAAAGTGGACCCAGCAAAGATTGAAGCTACTATAAGCTGGGAGAGACCAAAAACACCAACAGAAGTGAGCAGTTTCTTAGGATTGGCATGATATTATCAAAGGTTTGTTCAAGATTTCTCGAAGATTGGAACACCTCTGACGAAGCTTACCAAGAAGAACGACAAGTTTATATGGAATGAAAAGTGTGAAGAAAGCTTTTAGGAATTAAAGAAGAGATTGATCACGACACCTGTTTTATCACTTCCAGAAGATCAAGGAGAGTTTGTAATATATAGTGATGTTTCTCATAAAGGATTAGGTTGTGTACTAATGCAGCATGCTAAAAAGATTGCCTATGTATCTAGACAACTGAAACCTCATGAGCACAAGTATCATACTCATAACTTGGGATTGACAACAATAGTATTCGCCTTGAAGATTTGGAGATATTATCTATATGGAGAAAAGTGTGAGATTTATATAGACCATAAGAGTTTGAAATATATATTCAAGCAGAAGGAACTTAACATGAGACAATGAAGATGGTTGGAGTTGATTAAGGACTAAAATTGCATGATTAGCTATCACCCGGGAAAAGCAAATGTAGTGTCAGATGCGTTGAGCAGGAAAGAGAGATTAAATTTGTTGACTATACCAGAAAAGTTATATAAAGAATTTCAGAAGTTGGAATTGGAGGTCAGAGTTTGTAAACCATCAGAAGCGAAGATGTATACTATGACCTTTCAGCCAGAATTATTAGAGAAATAGGGAAATTCCAAGAGGAGATAATGAATCAGGATATCTTGGTAGGAGAAGAGTTATACACCCAGAAAGATGATCAAGGTATTCTCAGATTTTCTTCCGGAATTTGGATTCCACCAGTGACAAAGTTGAAGAATGAAATTTTACAGGAAGCTCACAATTCTAAGTATTCAATCCATCCATGAAGTACCAAGATGTACAGAGACTTAAAGAAGAACTATTGGTAGCAAGATATGAAGAGAGAGATTGCAGAATGGGTTAGTAGATGTTATACATGTCAAAGAGTTAAAGCGGAGCATCAAAGACCAAGTGGATTATTGTAACCGTTAGAGATTCCATAATGAAAATGGGAGCATATTGCTATGGATCTTATAGTCGGATTACCAAGGACAAAATCAAACCACGACGACATTTGGGTTATAGTGGACAGACTAACCAAGTCAGCTCATTTTCTTTCTATTAATGAAAGATTCTCATTGGACAAGTTAGTTCACATGTACTTGAAGAAAATAGTAGTTCGTCATGGAGTCCCTATTTCTATAGTATCTAACCGAGACCCACGATTTAATTCAAGATTCTAGAGAATTTTTCAAGAATGTTTAGGTACCAAGTTGAATATGAGTATAACTTATCATCCATAATCTGACGGCCAAAGCGAAAGAACGATCTAGACTATTGAAGATATGTTACGTGTTTGTGCCATCGACTTTAAAGGAAACTGGAATAAGCATTTTCCTTTAGTAGATTTTTCTTACAACAACAGTTACCATGCCAGTATCAGTATGCATCCCTACGAAGCTCTGTACGGATGCAAATGTTGATCACCAGTATAGTGGGATGAAGTTGGAGAATGTAAGATACTTGGACCAGAGTTGGTACAATAAACGGAGGAAGTTGTCGAGGTTATTCATAAAAGATTAATTGTAGCACAGAATCGTCAAATAAAATATGCAGATCCAGCCAGAAAGGACATGAAATTTGCAGATGGAGAACTAGTGTTGCTAAAGGTGTCGCCATGGAAGGGATTGTCCAGATTTGGAAATAAGGGAAAGATGGGTCCTAGATACAATGGACCTTTTCAAATTTTGAAACATGTCGGGAAAGTAGCATATGAATTGGAGTTACCCCCGCATATGGAGCATATTAATAACATTTTCCATATGTCAATTCTTAAGAAGTACAATCTAAATTCTAGACATATGATAAAATATGAACCGATAGAACTTCAGGCAGATTTGTCCTATGTTGAGAGTCTATTAGGAATATGTTGTGAACTTGATGATAAGTTGAACAAATCACCTTAGTAGATTTAAATTTTTGTTTTGTAGCTCTCGATGGATTTTCTCTAATAGTCCCGACGGATGATCTTTATAGTCCCAATGGATGACCTCTGAACATCCATTGAGAGTGTAGCTTATGTAACAATAAGTATTGTAGCATATTTCTATAAACAACAATATTTTAGTTGAGTAGATGCTGTAGGATTCTTTGAGTCATGTTGACTACTTGTTTGATATGCAAAATAGGTTGGCTAATTATAAATATAAGATGTCTTGTAATTCTGTATAAGTGAAATAGAGTTAAGTGGAAGAAAGACTCCCGACGGATGATCTACAGAGGCTCCCGAAAGATAATCAACAAGGCTCCCGACGGATGACCAACATAGTCTCGACGGATGATCATAAATTCAAAAGAGCAGTTGACAGTGACAACACATTCACATGCGTCGGGTGTTTGCAAATGGAATGTGGCAGCCTAATTGCAGGACTTAGAGAACAAAGAAGCATTACCATTTCCATGCAATTATGAAGATATTTAAAGATGCTGCAAAGAGTAATATAAGAGCATGAAGTTAGACTAGATTCAGTTTGTCTTATTGTCTTGTCTCACTATCATGAAATTTGGTAATATATAAACCAAGTGTAGCAAGTTGAAAAGTATCCAAGTAAGAAAGAAAAACTAGAAAAATAGAAAAAGCAAAATTTGTAAAGAATTTCTCAGATGTTCTTGTTGTTCAACTTGTAAGCAGTTGTGTGCTATTCAAGCATCACAGAGTTCTCATCTTTATATATATCTCTGGTGGATAATTTCAAATCCACTAGAAAGTTTTAAAGCCTTGTGTTTTATTACTTTGTGTTTTGCTTTCTATTTTACTTTCATTCCACACTTCTTGCAAAATCAAATACAATCATATATATTAAGTAAGAACATTCTTAAAATCAGAAAAAGAAGCCAGAATTACATTCAACCCCCCTTCTGTAATTCTCGTTGCATTGTTTGGGAATAACAATTCGTATTAGAGCCATCTCTTGAAGTACAAAGAGTGTAAAGATCACCACAATCAGCAAGATGATCAGAAAGGATGTTGGAGTGAAAATTCCATTTCTGTACAAAGACAACTATCACCACTGGAAGGTGCAGATGCACCTACATCTTCTTTCTCAAGATGAAGCTTATGCGGACTACATTGAGAGAGGTCCTCATGTTCCTATGAGAGCTGCTACAGGAAATGAACCATCAGTTCCAAATCCCAGACATGAATGGTCTGATCCAGACATTGAACAAGTCAGGAAAGATAAAAAGGCCATGAACATATTTTTTAATGCTGTTGATGGTGATATGTTTGACAACATGATAAACTGCAAAATAGCAAAAGAGGTTTGGGACATAATTCAAATTATTTGTGATGGAACTGAGCAAGTAAGAGAGAATAAAATGCAGCTCTTGATTCAGCAATATGAGCATTTTCACTGTGAAGAGAGTGAGTCACTCACTGATATATTTAGTAGATTTTAAAAGCTACTGAATGCTCTCAAGTTGTATGGAAGGGTCTATCAAACAAAAGACTCAAACCTTAAATTTCTTAGATCTCTACCAAAGAAATGGAAGCCCATGACAGTCTCTTTAAGAAACTCTCGAGATTACAAGGAATTCACCGTGGAAATACTGTATGGAATTATAAAAACCTATGAGCTTGAAATATAGCAAGATGAAAAGATGGAGAAAGGAAGGAAGAAAGGAGGATCCATTGCACTATTTGCTGAGAAAGAAAAGAAAAAGAAATAAAGGTTAAAACTGTGGAATCTGTATCAAACTCAAGGGTTTGTGAAAGCAAGGGTAAAGGGCTGGTAGCTGAAAATGAAGAATAGTTGAGCCAAGATGACATGGATAACATAGATGAGCATATTGCTTTTCTATCGAGGAGATTTTCCAAGCTCAAATTCAAGAAGATTTTGGAGCAGCCAAGTCAAACAGAAACATGGTTGATAAGTCTAAATTCAAGTGTTTCAAGTGTGGCTTGGCAGGTCATTTTGCTAGTGAGTGCAGAAAGCCTGACTCTGGTAAAAAGAAGTTTGAACCTGTTGATTATAAGCAGAAATACCTTGAGTTTCTCAAGCAAAAGGAAAGGGCTTTCATTACACAACAAAATGACTAGGCTGCAGATGGAATGGATGAAGATGAAGAAACAAACTATGTCAACCTAGCCCTAATGGCCAAATCAGATGAAACAGAAGTTAGTTCATCGAGTAATCAGGTAATCACCACTAACCTAGCATATTTAACTAAGTCTGAGTGTAATGATGCCATCAATGACATGTCTACTGAGTTGTATCATTTGCGTGTAATTCTTAAGTCTCTCACTAAGGAAAATGCTAATATTAAAGAAAACAATTTATTTTAAAGTGAGAGGAATAATGTGCTAGAGTCTCAATTCATTGAGTTTGAAAAATTGAGATTTAAATGTAAAACTACCAAGGATGAATTAACTTAATATTTGAAGAAAGAAAAAATTTGAAGAAAGTAACTTGAACAAGAACAGGAAGTGATTAAGGCATGGAAATCATCTAGAGATGTTCATGCTCAAATCACTAAAGTTCAAGGTATAGAATCTTTTTATGATACATCCAGGAAAAAGAACAAGGAGAAACTTGATTCCAATTTGGTTGAAGGACTTTCAACGGATGTGGATTCGACGGATGATAAAAATTATCCATCGAATAATCAAAAGGATTATCCGTCAAAAAACATTGAGCCACATACGTTGAATGTAAGTAAGCCAGTTAGCAAAGCTAAGCTAGCTAAGTTGAATGATAAATATGGATCAGTCTCTAAAAACTTTGTTCCAGGAGAATCAAGTCAAGTGAGAAAAGAAAAGAGAGTCAATGTTGTTCATATGTCTATCAAGCAATTGAATGACAGATTAGTAAAGATTGAGATTAAATAAGAATCAAAAAGGAAAAATGTGGCGCCCCAAAACCCGGGGTCAGGAGTCTCGGAAGCCACACCATCTAAACTCACACAACTCACACTACAATATGTAAATACTCACGCTTCACGACGCCACACGTAACACACACACACACTTACAGGTTATTGTCTTGGAAACGAACTATCATTACTAGAGAAATTTTATTACAACCCAAATATAATTATTCTTACCGGGGAGTGACCTTTAGATAAGGTTAGTCCGCCGGCCAAATATACGTTTCTTATTTCTTATCTTACATAAATCATACTTATAAATAAGCCGAACTATAAACAACTGAAAACTAATCCAGCTTATTCTGACTACCTGAGGTACAACACCAAACAATATATGGAACAGCTGACCATTTCCTACCCGTTTCCTGGCTGTGGTTCTCATGGCAGGCATCTTGATTCACTGTTGTGTTGTGTCAATTTAAGAAAACAAGTGTGAGCTATAATGCTCAGCATAATAAGGTATAGTATGGAAATGACTGTATAATAACATCATATGTTATATATATGTTTTATTTGAAAATAGTTTTCCTTGGTGTTACACACCTTTTTATGAAAACGATTCTTTAAAGGGGTTTTTATAACCTGCGAATACCTTAATAGTAATCCCAGCACCTAGGCTTGGGTTACGGTGTTGCATCTTAATTCCAATTGGAAGAATTTAGACATTCACTGGAGCCACCGCATATGATGATTAGGCGTACTACGGAAGTAACCTTCTTTACAAGTAAAAGGACGAAACCGTCATCTCTCGGGTATCACCCTGGCCGCATTCGGGCTACGTGCCCCATTTTCGGGTATGCACATACTTCACAAGTCTTTGAGTACACTGAGTACCTTCGCCTGCGATACCTTTGGTAGCCCATCTAGCACACATAGTACCAGAGTCTACCCCTCCATTGTCCTTTAAAAGAATTCTATCAATCTCGAGAACTCGAACCACATCGAAGTTCCCCAAGCGTTTTGCTTGTTGAGAGAAAGAGTTTATCTCTTTAAGATATGAGTGTATATATATGTATATACGTACTTCTGAGAATTTCGGAGGAAGTACTAAGGATGTAATTTGACCGTTGTCAACAGATAATTAATAAGGGGGAAAATTTTCTTCTCGAAACTATATTCAATATAATAATAAGTCGGGATAATATTCACCGACGATCTGAAATTATTCAAATAATACTTCTAAATCAGAAAGTATATCAGGATCTATGATCTTTAAATCAATAACAATCCTTTAATAAATAATAATTAATTAAATAATAGTCTATAATTAATTAAATGATAATTGATATTAATCATACCTCGAATGAGTTTACTCTCTAAAAGATTTATTTAAATAATATTCCTCAACTAGTTTGTGTTTACATAATTAATAATCTATAATGATTAATCGGGTTTGAATAAATAAACGTTAAGGTATAATACTCTTATAATAAAGGAATACGTATATAATATTTATTATCCGAATCAATAAAATATAGTTGAGGTAATATGCTCGTTGGGAAATCATTTTAAAAGTTCGAGGTGTTTTAATGTTTCGTAATTGGACGATGAGTCCCTTTAAAATGTACTATTATGGACTTATACCCGTCCTATAATATCTCCGGAATGATTTTCGGGTTTTATCTTAAATCCCGACCGACCCTCGGTCTTATATAATATGTCATGCTTAAAGCGAAATAACATTTCACGATATATACTTATCGTACAACATCGCTATATTATGTGAAAATTCAACAAATACGCATCATGGAAAACATGGTATTTAAGCGATGATAGTAAAACAATCCTTTCACAACATAACAGTAAAAATGGAGTTGGGTTTGTAAACTTGCCTGGGTATCTCGAGGTGGAGGATGCTCTAGGTTCCGCTCGGAAATCTATAACCATAAACATATTTCATTTTGTTAGGTTCCGTCCTAATTTACGGTAACTCGCACTCATGTGCTACTCATTATACACCCTCTCAACTCATACTACCCTTAACAAAAGTTATTTTTCAAGAATCTACAGTTTACAACTTCGGGACTTTCTGCAGAAACTTAAAGTTACGGTTTGTTGGTTTTAACAAAGTTACGTTTACGATCGGGGTTTCGTTTACGCCTTAACTATCAACACAACCACCAACAATCATCATATCATCATCAACACACAAACTCCTCTCAAGAACATCATGTTCTTGAGGCACCAACAACCAACCTTAAATCTACTTAACTTAATCATCAAGATTTCATCAATAACACTTTGTAAGCTAGGTTTACTAACACCTACTAAATGGATCTTAAAAATGAACCTTAAATAAAGTTAGGCCAAAGATTGTTACCTTTCTTGAAAGCTTAATATGTGTTCTTGAGGATGGTGGAGTCTTGGAAGTCCTTGGTATGACTTTTAGAACCTAAAACCACCATTAAAATCAAGAAACCAAAGAGAGGTTACTATTCACACCATTCACTAGTGAGTTTCTTGAATTTATTCCACCCATCAAACCTTGATAGAAAGAGATGAAAGATTTTTCTTACCTTAGTTTAGTTTCTAGGAGGCTTGGGAATTAATTGGGTGATTTTACAAGAACTAGAGCTTGGAGTTTTGAATTCCAATTCCTTCTTTTCTTCAAAAGAGCCGAATGGAAGAAAAAAATGGGGGTGGGGGAGTATTTATAGCACTTGGTTGCTTCTCTTGGATGATTTCCAGGTTGCTTCTTGGAAGGTGACTTGATATCTTTGCAAATTGATTTTATTCTTCCTAGGATAGCATTCTAGGTTTATTCTTGTCACCAAATCCATGGACATATCTTTGTAGCTTGCTAGCTTACAAGCTAAACTACAAGGTTAGCTCCTTAGCACACTATTTGCTAGCTAGCTTGGTCATCCTATGGTTAGCTCATTATTTGATGAAGTAACCATGGTTACTTCCTTACCATGGTTTAGTTAGTGCGTTACGTTTAATTAATCGTTTACGCGTTCGCTCGGTTACTTAATGTTCTCCGTAATACTAACTCGTAAATGGTTCGCAATGTAATTCCTTTCGTATTTATGCCTTATATTTTTATTTATCCTACTTGAATATAAATCCGTAGGATTTTAATCTCGAAATTATATTGTGATTCCCGTAATCCTTGATAAGTCGTAAATACGGTTGTTTTTCAAAGTTCGTTTTCTTCGAAAACTAATAGCGTTTACATACACTCATTTGGTATGTATAGTCGTAATATCGATTCCGAAACTCATTTTCTCATGCACTATATAGTGTGGGCTCAAACGTTTTTCCCGTCTGTCAGGGTTACTATTCATTAAACGTTTTACAAGGTCTCAAAAATTCGAGTTATTACAGTCTTCCCCTCTAACAAGGATTCCTTCCCGGAATCAATTAGAAAATAATCGGGGATATCTATTCCTCATTGTGTCTTCAAGTTCCCAAGTTGATTCCTCAACATTTTGATTTCTCCACAAGATCCTAACTAGCTTCACCGTTTTGTTCCTCAACACTTGTTCTTTCTGGTCCATTATCCTAACCGGCTGCTCGATGTAGGTCAGGTCTGGTTGTAAATCTACCTGCTCGTACTCTGTTACATGTCGGGCATCGGCATGGTACTTTCTCAACATGGATACATGGAACACGTTGTGTACTTGTTGCAAATTGGGAGGCAAGGCGAGTTCGTAAGCTAGAGGTCCTATTCTCCTCAAAATTTCAAAGGGTCCTATGAATCTGGGACTCAGCTTCCCTTTATTTCCAAATCTCATCACTCCTTTCCACGGAGAGACCTTCAATAGCATAAAATCTCCTACTTCATATTCTTTATCCTTCCTGGTCTGGTCGGCGTACTTCTTTTGTCTGTCCTGAGCTGCTACCAGTCTCTTTCTGATGAGTCCTACCATTTCTCTGATCAGCTGGACTAACTCTGGTCCTAATATCTTGTGTTCTCCAACTTCCTCCCAACACAGGGGAGAGCGACATCTTCTCCTGTGAAGAGCTTCATACGGGGGCATTCCTATGCTAGCGTGATAACTATTGTTGTAAGAAAATTCGATCAGGGGTAAGTGATCATCCCAATTTCCTTTGAAATCGATGGCACACACTCGCAACATATCTTCTAGGGTCTGTATAGTCCTTTCGCTTTGTCCATCAGTCTGGGGGTGGTAAGCAGTACTCATGTTTAGTCTGGTGCCTACACATTCCTGGAAGCTTCTCCAAAATCGGGAATTAAACCTCGGGTCTCTATCTGACACTATGGCTACATGAACGCCGTGTCTTACTACAATTTCCTTCAAGTAAATATCTACCAACTTGTCTACGGTGTACCTTTCGTTGATTGGTAGGAAGTGTGCGAACTTGGTCAGTCTATCAATGATAACCCATATAGCATCGTGATTAGTCTTTGTCCTTGGTAAGCCCGTCACAAAATCCATGGCTATGTGTTCCCATTTCCATTCCGGAATTTCTAGGGGTCGTAACAGTCCACTAGGTCACTGGTGTTCCGCCTTCACTCTCTGGCATGTCAAGCACTTGCTGACCCACTCTGCTACTTCTTTCTTCATGTTAGGCCACCAATAATATTCCTTAAGGTCACGGTACATTTTCGTACTTCCTGGGTGGATTGAATATCTAGAGTTGTGCCCTTCATGCAACAGCTCGTCCTTTAATTCTTGCACATTCGGAATCTAAATCCAGGACGCATACCTCATGATCCCTTTCTCATCCTTCTCACATCTTACTTCTTCACCGGTCAATGTCCCTTTTTCCTCACTCATCTTCTTTTCCTAACATACTCGTATCTTTTCAGTCAGTTCTGGTACTAGCTTAATCTCAAATAATCCTTCCGTTCCCTTACCGGTCACTCTCATATCAATTTCCATCTTCTCAAATTCCTTAATTAATTCCTCCGATGTCATTATCATCTTGAGTCTTTCCTTCCTACTAAGGGCGTCAGCCACCACATTGGCTTTACCCGGGTGATACAAAATTTCACAATCGTAGTCTTTTATCAACTCTAACCATCTCCTCTGTCTTATGTCCAGTTCCTTCTGAGTAAAATTATATTTGAGGCTTTTATGGTCAGTGTAGATCTCGCATTTCTCACCGTATAGGTACTGTCTCTAAATTTTTAGGGCAAATACTATGGCTGCTAATTCTAGATCATGCGTAGGGTATCTGCTCTCATATTCCTTCAATTGCCAAGAGGCATACGCTATAACTTTTCTTTGCTGCATTAGTACACATCCTAATCCTTTAAGCGATGCGTCGCTGTATATCACAAACTTTTCCTTTCCATCGGGAAGATCGAGCACTGGTGCTGACACCAGCCTCCTTTTCAGTTCTTGAAAACTCTCCTCACATTTCTCTGTCCATACAAACTTTTCTGCCTTCCGGATGAGTCTAGTCAGTGGACCGGCTATCTTAGCAAAGTCTTGCACGAACCTTCGGTAATATCCTGCTAAACCCACGAAACTCCTAACCTCTGTTGGGGTTGTTGGTCTTTCCCAATTGGATATCGCCTCTATCTTGGCAGGGTCAACTAAAACTCCTTTGCTACTCACCACATGTCCTAAAAACTGAACTTCTCTCAACCAAAATTTGCACTTCGAGAACTTGGCATACAATTTCTCATTCCTCAAGATTTCTAAGACTATCCTCAAATGTTCTGCATGTTCTTGCTCTGTCTTTGAGTAGATCAGAATATCGTCTATAAAAAGTATCACACATATATCCAGGTACTTTTTGAACACTCTATTCATCAAATCCATAAAGGCTGTGGGTGTATTGGTTAACCCAAACGACATGACTAAGAACTCATAGTGTCCATACCTAGTGCGAAAAGCGGTCTTCGGTATATCTTCGGGTTTGATTTTCATCTGGTGATATCCTGTTCTTAAATCTATTTTGGAAAAATGTACAGCTCCTTTGAGTTGGTCGAATAGGTCATCAATTCTGGGAAGAGGGTACCCATTCTTAATAGTCAGTTTATTTAGCTCTCGATAGTCTATACATAATCTCATGCTGCCGTCCTTTTTCTTGACGAATAGTACTGACGCTCCCCATGGCGACACATTGGGCCTTATCATTCCATTATCTAATAATTCTTGCAGTTGAGAAGCTAGTTCTTTCATCTCAACTGGGGCTAACCTATATGGGGCCTTGGATACTGGTGTCGTCCCTGGCGCTAACTCTATAGCGAACTCTATTTCTCGGTCAGGTGGTAATCCTGATAAGTTTTCTGGAAATACATCCTCGAATTCATTTACTATGGGTATGTCCTGTATATTGGGGACCTCCTTCTTGGTATCTATCACATAAGCCAAATAGGCCTCGTTACCTTTCCTTAACAATCTCTTTGCTTGAAGCATGGTCAGAAATTTCTGGTTCTGTCGTTGACCTTTAAACACTACTTCTTTTTCATTCTACACTCTTATCTTAACTTTCTTCTATTCACAATCTATTTGCACTCCGTTACTGGATAACCAATCAATTCCTAAGATCACATCAAATTCTCCTAATGCGAATGGTATTAGGTCGACCTCGAAGATCTTCCCTTCTAATTTCAGCTTGCACTTAGGGTATACTTGATTTACAGGGATTATTTCTTTGTTTGCTATTTCCACTCGTAATACCTCACGTAAGGGTATGGCATTAAGTTTTAACTTTCTAACAAAATCTTAAGATATAAAAGACTTGGTTGCTCCAGAATCAAATAGGACATTTGCATGTTCGGAATTTAACAAAAGGGTACCTGCTATCACATCAGTGTTTCAGACAGCATCCTGAACAATCATGTTGAAGGTCCTAGCGGCTTGAGGTTGGTTGGATGCAGCTTCGCTCATTCCTGAGGCTGGGGGCTTTAACATTGGGCAATCCCTCTTCATGTGTCCTGCCTTTCCACATTGGAAACACGTTACTTTGGGTCGGGTGCAGTTGTTGTCAAGGTGCCCGATTTGGTCACACAGGTAACATCTCAGAGGGGCTCTTGTCTGGGTACACACTCCAAGGTGCCTCTTCTTACAGGTTTGACACTCTGGTATTGGGGCACGTGGTTGGCTATGAAATGTTGCCCTACATTGTCCGCCGCCCTGGCCAACGCTCTCACTCGGGGCCTTTATGAATCCGGGGCCTCGTGCAGGTTGGGACACCGCTCCCCTGACGAACCTGCTTGGAAGGCTCCTGCTTCCGGTTCCTATTCCTTGGCTTCCTATCTTCCTCTTCCTATTCTCCTTTTCTTTCACAATCTGCTCACTGCCAGCTTCAACAATCGAGGCTTTCTGTACTAAGGTGGCATAGTCTGTCAGCTCTAACACTGCTACTCGGTTCTGTATCCATTGTTTCAGACCAAGCTGAGACCTTCGCGCTTTCTTTTCTTCGGTATTCACAAACTCAGGCACAAATCTAGACAACTCAGTAAATTTGGCCTCATATTCTGCCACAGTCATCTTATCCTGTTTCAACTCCAGAAACCTAATCTCCATCTGGGTTTCCATGAACCTATGGAAGTACATGTCTATGAACAATCGGGTAAATCTATCCCATGGGATCACAGCATCAGTTTCTATGTTTCGTTTGGACTCCCACCAATAGTTAGATTCTCCTTTCAGCATGTAAGAAACGAAAATGGTCTTATGTCGTTCCTCAACACCTAGTATCTCGAAGGATTTTTCTATCTCTTTGAGCCAGGCCCGTGCTTCAACGGGGTTGGCAGATCCTAGAAACTCTGGGGGTTTGAGGGATTTGAAGGCTCTAAAGGCAGTAGCTGTAGTCTGTTGGGCAGCATGGGGTTGTGGTGGAATAGGCTGTTGGTCCAGATTTGTGCTTAGCAGTTCCATAAATTCATTCATGGGGTTCCCTCCCTGTTGGGTATCCTCAACCTCTTCTTCTACATATTCATCCTCATCATATTCGTTATAGTCTAGGTCTTCTTCACTTTCCTCATTTACTACTGGGTCACCTCGTTGTTGGTTAACAGACTCTGCGGGTTGTGCCCTGGTTCCTCTTCTACGGGGTGGCATTGTTTTGATAAAGAAAATTGGTCACATGATTATAACAGTTGGGTTATTTTATTCATATGTAAGCATGCAATTCATTATTTAACAGGTTTTATAAAGTGCAGTAATATAGACATCATTTCTTAATAACTGCTTAGATATATATTCATAAGATCTCCCATTTATATCTTGGGGATGAAACAACTAGTCGAGTTCATACACGCCTGATTACAATCTATCACTACTAGTTCTAAATACTGAAATGAAAATACATAAGCCGTGTACCCTGAAAGGCTAGGAACGCTATCTACTACTAGCAATCCTATCAAAATTGGTGACAAGTCACTCAGCCTTCTTCAAGGTCTACATCTAATCACTAATCTCTCAGTCACTATCACTACGAGTGAGGTCACGCACCCTCCTCATCGCTCCTGCAATCATCATCTCTGCATCTACTACCGGGATGTATCCTCCCACTGATGTCATCCTCATCTGAACCCTGGTACGGAGCTTGATCCCATCGATCTCTCTACGGGCTATGGCTGGGGAAGCAGCTCTGAAATCTCCTGGGTATTCTAGTCGGGTGGCTCTCTCAGCTATCAGTGCTTGGCGTAACTCAGCAATGCGAGCAGATGCCGCGGTGATCTCAGCGTTAAGCTGACCCACTATCCAGTCATGTACGGCTACATGCATGGTCTCCGGTGGTGGTAGAGGTGAATCTGGGTCGCTAGAGGATATGTCATGGACCTCATGGAACTGTGCGTGTATCGCCTCCTCATCATCGTCATCAGTATAGGACATAGGGCTCTGGATCCCTGGGGGTGGTGTAGGAGAGCGAATAGCCTAGTGTGGGTACATCTCTACATCTCTCCATACTACGCCATTAGCTACGGGGACAGGAAGCTCAGTCTCCTCCTGTAGGACATCCTCAGTAGGGTCATCATCTGAATCATCAATGGGAGGGCTCTCTGGCTCGGGAATAGGGTCACGCTCAGGAATCATGACATCATCAACAGGTTCAACCTCCCTCCTAGGCTCCACTGGTACCTGACACAATAGGCAAGGTATTACTAACTTAGAGTTGGAATTCCCTTGAGGGTAAAACAGTCAAGACTACCCGTGTAGCCTGACAACGAACTCGACTTGAGCTCTAATTGATTATTTTATTATTCTTAGGTCTACGTATTTTATATCCTATCGTTTCCAAGATTTGATAACCTAAAGCTCTGATACCATTTCTGTGGCGCCCCAAAACCCGGTGTCAGAAGTCTCGGAAGCCACGCCATCTAAACTCACACAACTCACACTACAATATGTAAATACTCACGCTTCACGACCCCACACTTAACACACACACACTTACAGGTTATTGTCTTGGAAACAAACCATCATTACTAGAGAAATTTTATTACAACCCAAATATAATTAGTCTTACTGGGGAGTGACCTTTAGGTAAGGTTAGTCCGCCGGCCAAATATACGTTTCTTATTTCTTATCTTACATAAACCATACTTATAAATAAGCCGAACTATAAACAACTGAAAACTAATCCAGCTTATTCTGACTACCTGAGGTACAACACCAAACAATCTACGGAACAGCTGACCATTTCCTACCCGTTTCCTGGCTGTGGTTCTCATGGCAGGAATCTTGATTCACTGTTGTGTTGTGTCAATTTAAGAAAACAAGTGTGAGCTATAATGCTCAGCATAATAAGGTACAGTATGGAAATGACTTTATAATAACATCATATGTTATATATATGTTTTATTCGAAAATAGTTTTCCTTGGTATTACACACCTTTTTACGAAAACGATTCTTTAAAGGGGTTTTTATAACCTGCGAATACCTTAATAGTAATCCCAGCACCTAGGCTTCGGTTACGGTATTGCATCTTAATTCTAATTGGAAAATTTTGGACATTCACTGGAGCCACCGCATACGATGATCAGTCATACTACGGAACTAACCTTCTTTACTAGTAAAAGGACGAAACCGTCATCTCTCGGGTATCACCCTGGCCGCATTCGGGCTACGTGTCCCATTTTCGGGTATGCACATACTTCACAAGTTCCTGAGTACACTGAGTACCTTCGCCTGTGGTACCTTTGGTAGCCCATCTAGCACACATAGTACCAGAGTCTACCCCTCCATTGTCCTTTAAAAAATTCTATCAATCTCGAGAACTCGAACCACATCGAAGTTCCCCAAGCATTTTGCTTGTTGATAGAAATAGTTTATCTCTTATAGAATTTGGGTTCCAAACGTTTAAGAGCTTAAAGATGAGATCTTAGATGAAAGTCATAGTTCAAGGAATAAGATTTAGGGCAAACCCTGAATGTGATAGCCAGGGAGGACGCCATCACGATAGAAGGAACCCATAACATAATGAAGTGGAAAACAAGGTTTTTAATGTATAAGATAACCCCGATTATGGGAGAAGGTTGAACCATTTCATACTAAGGAAACAGAAAGTCGAGTAAGGAAAGGAGACCCGAGACGGTACTCCTATACGGCAATTTATGGACCTGTCTAGACAGAACTTAGACTATTATCCCCAACCACCACCTTGAGGAAACAATGCGGTAGGAAATTCTTTCATGACCTTTAAATCGCTAAGCTCTCAGAGTTCCAAGGAACAGGTTGACCCAGTCGAGGCAAGAGCCTGGCTAAAGGAAATATAGGAATCATTTGAGATTCTAAATGATTGACGAATCACAAAAGACTGTTTTTGTCACTTACCCTCCTAAGAGAGAGACCACCCACTGGTGAAAGACCAAGGAAGGCACGGAGCAAGAGATTATAATAAACTGATTTAAGTTCAGTCAATTGTTTTCAGGAAAGTGCTTCCCAAGAGTATAGAGATAGTGTAAAAGCTTTGGAGCTAGAATAAAAGCGGATGAGTATGATGAATTATGAATCTAAGTTGTAAAAGTTGTCAAGATTCGTTCTGAGGACACGAATCCAGAATGACGGGATGTTTGAAATCAATGCTTATGTTGTGATTGGTTTGTGAAATAATGATAAGAGAAAGGAGAATAAAAAGAAACTAAAGTAGAAAGGAATATAAAGGCAATAGGGTTTGAGGAATGATAAGGGAGTTGGGTATGAGGAAACCCTAAAGACTCATAGCAATAGAAATAGAAAAGTATGTAATCGTCAGGATGAGGATGATTCACCATGAGTTAAAATTGAAGGTTGAAAGCATAAGAGATACATATATTGTACCCCCTTTAAGTTGGGAGGATTCGAGGAAACCTTGAGATAGTTCGAAGGATAAATAATGAGACGCGGATAGACTGAGGAGACAAGGAAGTAAGAAATTAGGAAAATTGGATAAAGGAAGTGACCTTCAAGGATGTGAAGTGTAAGACCGGTGGCTTGATACCCAGAAAGGGAGACGCCAGGTATGAGAGATATCCCAATATTGAGATGACTGTTGGGATAAACAACAAAAGTAAATAAGGAATTATTAAGAAGAGGTTCACGTTGAACACGACCAATATCTTCCAGAACATCGTTATTATTGTTACCAAATTAGGCAAGACAAGGGGATAACCGTTGCTATCTTTTGGAGGCCATATTGATTGACCCCATTTTGAATACAAATGTTATTGTGAAATTAGACATATACTATCGAGGTGGGAATGATTGAATAAGACACCCTTATCAGGGATATATGACTTGATTATCCATGGAAGGATGCAGGTACCTTTTAAAGGTGGAATTAAGGATATAACATCGGTAACTTAAAATGAATCCTAGGGGAATGCATAAAGGTTGGCATTTCACCCTTAATAGGGATAGTATGAGTTTTGACAGTATGAATTGGAAAGGATTAAGGTAATAACAACCTTTAAAGAATCAGTGGAGAAATTTTTTTCAAAAGTATATAGACAATGATTCTAGTATTAGTATATGGTATTTTGATATGCCCTGTATCTAGGGAATACAGGAGGAACGATTTAAGGATAACCTTAAGAGGTTTTACAAGGAGAAAGGTAATATTCAAAGTTCTCAAGAATAGAAATTTTGATGAAGAAAATATGGCGTAATTATAATAATGCCAGGTGGGCACGTGTTAAACCACGAGAAAGTATGGATCGAACCAGTAAAGGTCAAATTTGTTCCAGGCAATTAGGACCTAAGATAAAAGATGTTCTAAGTATGATTGAGAGTCAGTCATGACAGTGATTAACCTCTAAAGACTGAGGCAATAACATATGGAAAAATGGTGATATTTTTTTTACTCACCAGATTTTAAGGAAAACATCTTCACATAAGGAGTGATTGAAATGAGGTAGAAAATTTATTTGGAGGTGGTTAAAATGACATTGACTGTAAGGAAATTTTACTATCAGGAAAGGCCAAAGAGGTGGCCGACACTTTAAAGGTAAGAGGATAATTATAGGCGCATGCACCAAAGGAATACAGTGATGATGGTTAAAGCTATGAAGGTTGTATTATGGTTTGGAAGATTGACATTCCTTCTGATGACTGTGCAATACCCAACCGTAATAGTAGTTGGTAAAGGTTTAATTCGTGTAATCGCCATGAGCGGGCTATCTATCTTAGAAGGTCCTATCTTGAGAATAATCCAGGACCATGTTTCAAAAAGGACTAAACAAACCTTTGAGTTAAGTCTTCTATTGAAGGCATATGATTAAGAATGGTATTAACCTGTTATCGTTGCTTTGATTGAAACTCTTCTGCAATTTTATCTGCTTCATGTCATGAAGGTACATCAGGATCTGGAGTGTTCTTCATGAATTATGATTGGTGGTTATATTAACTCCTTTGAAGTATTTTATACGACATGTATGGACTCCGTATGGTTAGATATTAAGATTTCATGGAAAGTGAATGACGACAATAGGTCAGTGGTGGACCATAGTAATGCAGCAATGATTCTGCGAGTAATGAGTCGATTACAACCGTGAGAGTTGTATTGGAATGAATGTTGAGATTGAGTACCACTAATCGGGTCGTGGTGGTGTATAAGTTACCATTGAATAGACTAATTAAGTAAAGTATCTACCTATTGAATATTCATTCCTTCTTATCAATAGAGAGTCGTATTACTATACGAGGAAGGTTGCGATGTAAGCATAGAATTCTAGTAACGATGATGTCTAGAATGAGATCCCAGATTCGATTTTCAATGTCGAGGGAGTTTCAAAGGTGATTGTGTATAAGCTCGAGGAAGAGCATGGGTCCATAGAATGATGGACGGAATAGAAAAAATATTTAGGCATGTGAAATACGATGCTATAATACTTGATGTTGATATAAACACATATATGTTTTGTTCTCCTATGACAGACCTCTATAGTTCAGAGGTAGATTCCAAGCCAGATATTTTATGGCAATAAATTTTTTTTTTTCGTATATACAATTCTCTTCAGTTCATTCTTTTCTCTTCTTTTCATTTCATGTAAACTGAGAAGAACAACCCTTCCAGAAGGGGAGGTATTGCCGAATGACTATCTATCTGTGTGATAGAAGCCTAGTAGGATACCATCTATTGTTTAATTGCTTGTCAAGTACTAAAGGCTGGCCACCTTCTGTACTAACTATGCAATGTAACAAGTGTTCATGATCATAGTGATCTCTCAACAAATTCCTTTACTTCTATATGATTGATCAAATTTTGGAAAATAGAAACAACTGAAAAAGGAGTAATAAAGTGGTGGTAGTATGCGGAATGGAAACACATTCGTGATACTAAGGTTGACGTGGTTATTAAAAGGTTATAGAACGCTAGCGAGCAAAAGTATAACCCGTATAATATTAGGAACGGAAGGTAGTAGCGATTACGAACTGGAAAAGAATGGGTATTAAGAAGCAAAAGCTATAATGCTAGAAGCTATAATGAGAGTCTGTGCAATAGACTTGAAAGAAATTGGAATGATCACATAACGCGGATTGAGTTTTCTTACGACAATAGATCATATGTCAGTATTGAGGTATCGCCTTATGAGATCCTTGAGGGAAGACAATGTCGATCTCCCTTATGTTAGGATGAAGTTGTAGAGCGCAAGATGCTCGGACCCGCAGTAGTCCAAAGGACCAATGATATGATAAATCTAATCAGAGGATGGCTGGTAGTAGCCCAAGATGGGAACACGAAGTATGTTGATTTAACACGAAAGGACAAGGAATGGGAAATAGGGGACCTAGTAATGTTATAGGTATCCCTTGGAAAAAGGATTGATGAGGTTCGGAAAGAAAGGAAAGCTAAGTCCACGAATTGTTGGACCCTGGGATATACTAAGACGTATTGGGAAGTTAGCATATGAGTTAGCCCTAACCCCGAACATGTAGCAAGTTCATAGCGTGTTCCACGTATCAATGTTAAGGAAGTATAATTTGGACGCCAGATAAATAGGGGCATATGAGCACATAGACATGCAACCAGACGTAACCTATATGGAGCAACTAGGAAGGGTTATAGAGTGAAAAGGAATAAGTACTTAGGAGAAGGGTTATCAAACTAGGCGGAGTTTGGTGGTAGGACCACAATGTGGGAAAATTTACTTGAGAGTTAGAGAGTGCAATGCTAAGAGAGTATCCCTATTTATTTTCAATTTGATTCCGGGACGGAATCCTTTTAAGGAGGGGAGACTGTAATAACCCCCAAAATTTTGAACTTTTTGTAACCCTTATGAATAGTGATTTTGCAGATTATGCTGAATGAGAAAACTTTTGATGTCACACTATGTAGGGGTTCTGTAATTGATCTTCTGGGATATTATTAGTACTCTATGTGGTATATAAGTGTATGTAAAGATCGTCAGAATCCAATTCCGAATACTTTGATTTTTCCCGGAAATCCACTAGATACGGAAAGAATTGAGTATAAGGTAACAGGATAAAAAGGATTTAAATTAAAGGATTATAAGAGAGGATCATAAAAGGAATACAATATATTGAGAAAGGTTAAGGGAACCTAAGTAATAAGATCCCGGGTATGATCCCTCAAACGATAAACGAAAATGAAAGTTAAGCGAACCGTATAACAGATCAGCGGTCATTAGGCAAACAATTAGGAAGTTAATCAAAGGGATTAGAGAGGATGATGTCACCCAACCAATGAGAAGAGGACAAGGAGGGGAGGATGACATCATGAGGATGACACAAGCATGACATGGGAAGGAAGGAGATGTGGTGACTTTTTAACCACACAAACTCAAGGGCAACAAGGTAATTAACTAAAAACAACACAAAAATCAACCAACCAAGCAAACATTTCATTTTTCATCAAACAAAACACAAAAATCTCTTTCTTCCCAAGCTAGCTCTCGGCCCATTTCTTAAAAATTGAAGATCCAAGCTCCACCACTTACTATTTAGCAAGGTAATTATTTAAGCTTCCCCATGGATAGTTACATACTTCCTATAAGTTTAAGCTTCTAATTCCAAGCCAATCTTTTTCTATAAATCATGGAAGAAGATGGTGAATTGTGTTTTTCAAGAAATAAAATTTGTGTTCTTGAAGTTTTGTTTAGATTAAGCTTGGATAAGGACTTTAAGGGTGATTCCAAGCCATTCTCTTGATTCTCCACTCTCCAAGGAAGGTATAAACTACAAACCCTAGCTTTAGTTTTGAGTAATTAGGATTGAATATGTTTGATATAGTATATGTGAAGCATGATGCTTGATTGTTTGAAGTTTGGTTGAGTTGTAGAGATTAGTTGGTTTTGTGGTATTGTTGGAGTTGTAAATCTTGATAATTAGTTAAAGAACCTAAGTAAAGCTTTTAGTTCATGTGGGGAATAAGTATAAATGGTTAATGTGGATTGTTAGGGCTGTTATGATGTGGTTTGGATGGATATTGGTTGTATGATTGATTTGTGGTTGAATTGTTGTTGGTTTTGAATGGTTTAAATTTGGGAAATCATGTAAACATAGCCGTCGTAACATCCGATTTTCTTTAGACTGTTTTTGTGCATAGCATTAGGACCCGAGAACCCCCTGCTAGATTATGACCATTGCCATGTCTAGATAGCTCATGTTACGAGCTTCATTTTGATATGTAGTTCGTTCGATTCCGATGCACGGTTTAGGAGAAACGACCGTTTCAAGTAACGGCGTTTCGCGAACGAAACTTTTCCCCTCGCCTTACTTTGAAACATAGGTTAAAGACCAAAAAGGGTTAATTAATGTATGAAACATTTATGGTAAGTGTGTTAGGCAGTTGGTAAGACACTCGCGAAGGAATCGCCTTAAAACTCGTAAAGGTTAAATTATTAAAAATGGTGGAGCCGTGGGTACTCGAGTGACTTAAGAGAATCAATAAGCGCAAAACAAGCGTTAGAGTCTAAGTTAGTTAAAGTATAGATTTACAAGTGACTTTGGTTTAATTCCAACTTATTTGTTGTTTATAGGTTACCAGACTCGTCCCGAGCCATTCGTAACCCCCAGTCGCTCAGGCAAGTTTTCTACCCGTTATACTGTTGTTGTGATGTAAATATATGTATATGCATTATCTTGTGATAAGTGCATGATTGTTATTAGCAAATTTTGCGATATATTGGAGCATGCTGATACGGTATATATGCATGTCTGTTTCGTAATCTTGATATATATCTGTTGATTCAATTGATTCAGTTGATAATACCTATGCTAGAGGATAGCGGTAATTTGCATATACCCTTAGTATAGGGACCCAAAGGTAAAAATATTTTCTAAAACCGGGAGTCGAGGATCCCGAGTAGGTTTTGTATATATGGATATAAATATATATATATATATACTTATATATATATATGGTCATAGTTTTCAAAACAAGGTTGCTGTTTTGATAAATGAATTGATTACTTACCCAACACTCGGGAAGTAAAATTCTTGGAACAAGTTAATCCATTAACAGGCATCGCCTGGGAAATATCGGTGAGTTCTCCTTTCCAAATAGATACGACTTCTTGGTGGAGCCGTATCAACAAGTTTCTACTTGGGGAAAGTGGGGACGAGCTTTACGTTTCAGAGTCATGGATTTCATCTGAACTAGGAGTGGCGTAAGTGGCCGAGTAGCGCCGGCCCAGCCTTATTATATTGGCCCAAATGGTCTGGAAGTTCCGCTAAGGCGGTCCATTCCTTAGGAGTTCAGTGTTCGGTTGACAAGTAAATCCGACAGGTTCTCCTCTACATGTAGAAAATGGTGGGGTTGTACTACTACGACTGATCATCGTAAGTGGTCTTCCTGGCGCGGCAAACTCCCGTAATGAGTTCATCATCCAATTGGATAATTTCTGCAACACTACCCAGAGCACTTCGATAGAAAGGCTACGGTTGGGCGATTGTTGGGTGTTGTCAGGGTCAAGTTTTCAAAATGATGTTTACATCAAATGAAGTATCTCGTAACTTCATTTTATTTTGATAATATTTTAAAGATTTAATCTATTTAAATCTTGTCTTATAGTCTCATCTATGTGATGAACTTTTGAAATTAATTATAACTTGAACGGTGGTAGTTCATGTAGTATTTGGAAAAGATATAAGTATATTGGAGTATTTGGTAACTTCATCTTTTAAGCTTATATCTAATTAATAATTGTCTTATGTATGACAAATATTTTCAGAAAAACGTTGAGACAAGGTTAGATATATGAGATCACCTTGCAACGATATTTTTTTATACAGTTATACACTAGGACTTTGTGTATATTATGCATGGAAAAGGACTTCCAATATTTTGAAAAGTATATATATATATATATATATATATATACTGAATATTTTTGCGACTTCATCGCATTAAGATATCAACTTGGTTCATTTCTTTTGACCAAGACTTTCATGAGTACTAAGAGAAGGCTCATATACCATTAATCATTATACATATTATTTTGGTGGGCTTGCTGCTCACCCTTGCTTTCTTCTTTCATCACACAACAACAGATAGAAAGGATGAACAGGACCAAGCTCCCGATTCGCAAGCGATTAGGAGACGTTCAGCAGTTTTCTAGAAGCATTGATGCCGCCGTAGCTGAGGTAGGAACTACCAATAGGCTAGGCTTTCAAATTCTAATGTACCAGATTTATGTATAATTATGAATTGTAATAATGGCAAAGAAATGTAAATTTATTCAGAAAACCTTTTAAGGTGTATTGGCAGATAATTGTGGAATAAAATGACTTGTGGTTATTTTTTGGATGTTCATCTCTGAGACTATAACGTATGGTGTGTGTGTTTATTGTGGGGTCACAGTACAGAGTAGTTGAGTAATTATTAAGATTGGGTGTTATTAAGGGAAATGGAACTCGTGACAACCCGGATCCCCGACCCCGGATTTGGGGGTGTTACAATCTTTTAGAGTTCAAATAAGAAAAGCAACTCAAGAAGAATGTCTGTATAGCAGTTTTCTCTCAAAGGAAGAACCAAAGAAGGTGGAAGAAGCTCTGTTGGATCCTGATTGGGTTCTAGCTATGCAGGAGGAGCTAAACCAATTTGAAAGACACAAGGTATGGAAGCTGGTACCCAAGCCTAAAGGAAAGAATTCAATTGACACCAAGTGGGTATTCAGAAACAAGATGGATGAAAATGGCATAGTTGTCAGGAACAAAGCTAGATTGTTTGCTAAGGGCTATTGTCAATAAGAAGGAATAGATTTTGATGAAACTTTTGCTCCTATTGCAAGACTTGAAGCCATCAGAATTTTCTTAGCCTATGCAGCCCATGCCAATTTCAAAGTCTATCAAATGGATGTCAAAAGTGCCTTTTTGAATGGAGATTTGGAGGAGGAAGTATATGTCAGTCATCCTCCTGGTTTTGAAGATCCAAATTTTCCAGAATATGTCTACTATCTTTTGAAAGCACTTTATGGATTGAAGCAAGCACCTAGAGTCGGGTATGATACTTTGTCAAAGTTTCTCTTAGAAAACTACTTCACAAGAGGCACTGTTGACAAAACTTTATTCTTTAGAAATGTTAATGGCTCTAGTATACTTGTTCAAATTTATGTAGATGATATTATATTTGGCTCTACAGATGAAAAAATTTGTAAAAAGTTTGCCAAATTGATGCAAAGTAAGTATGAAATGAGCATGATGGGAGAACTAACTTACTTTCTTGGTCTACAAGTTAAGCAAGTTAGTGATGGAATTTTTATTAGTCAAACCAAATATATTTATGATCTTTTGAAGAAGTTTGATCTAATGAATTGCACATCTACAAAAACTCTCATAGATACTGCAACTAAACTTGAATTAAATACTACTGAAAAGTCTGTGAATATTTCAAGCTATAGAGGCATGGTTGGCTCACTTTTGTATTTAATAGCTAGTAGGACAGATATAATGTTTGCTACTTGTCTTTGTGCTAGATTTCAGGCTGATCCTAGAGAATCTCATTTAATAGCTATAAAGAGAATTTTCAGATATCTCAAGGGAACGCCAAAACTTGGCATTTGGTAACCAAAAGATTCTGGTTTTGATCTAACTGGTTATTCAGATGCAAACTATGCAGGGTGCAAGATTGATAAAAAAAGCACTACAGGAACCTATTAATTTCTAGGAAACAAACTAGTATCCCGGTTCAGTAATAAGCAAAATTCAGTCTCTACTTCTATAGCTAAGGCTGAATATATTGCTGCTGGCAGTTGCTGTGCACAAATTCTATGGATGAAAAACCAATTGTTGGACTATGGTCTGTAAGTGGACAAAATTCCTATTTTCTGTGATAACACAAGTACAATTACCATTACTGAAAATCCAGTACAACATTCAAGAACAAAACACATAGACATCAAGTATCACTTCATTAGGGAACATGTAATGAGTGGTACTGTGGAACTTCGTTTTATTCCAAGTGAGAAGCAACTTGCAAATATCTTTACCAAGCCACTTGATGAATCCACCTTCACTAGGTTGGTAAGTGAGTTAGTTATGCTTAATTATTCTTAAATATCTGTGATAATTTTGCAAGTTGAAATGCAGCCAGAAATTTAATTAATTTTTCTGTTTTGGATGAAAATTTGGCTAAGTCAAATTTTACATCTCGACGGATGTTCCTTATGCATCGAATTTGATCATCCGTCAAAATAGAATAGCTTGATAAAAATCAATTACTTTTCTGGATTATTTTAAACCCGACGGATAATTGCTTTATTCTCATCCGTCGAACTGTCTACATCTTAGCCGTTAAAGTTTTGAAGATTATCCATCGGATATACTTACAGTCTGTAAGTATATCACGACGGATAATTGACAGAATTTTGGCATTTTATTTTACTTTTAAATGACTATTTTGGGCAATTCTCATTGGGTCTAAAATTTTTACCTTTAATTTTTATCCCGTTTTATCTAATAATACATAAAAGCCTTACTTCAAGTTTATTTTAGCTTTTATCTTTCTCTATTGCAATTACCTGCTCTCTTCTTCCTCAAAGCAAAATCCTCTTTCTCTCTGCAAATTTCCTTGCTTTAACAATGGCACCAGTAGTCAAGATCATGTCTCAGTCAGGATTCATTTATGAGAAGAACAATTTTATAGCTCTTGTGAACAAAGAAATTCCATCCTCTGAGGATTATCACAAAGTGATGGATTTTGTGAAGGGATGCAAGCTTAGTTATGCCATGCTGGAATCACCCACAATCTACTGAAGTTGTGGAGGAGATGTGGACTACTGCTGTGTATCAAGCAACTGACAAAACAATAACTCTCTCCATTAAAGGTAAGGAATTCTGCATTAATAGTGATACTATCCGAGCATGCTTTAAAATTCCTGAAAACACTACTACTAAACCACACATATATGTTGATTTAGTTAACTTGCTTAATTCTATTGGATATGCTCTTCCTACCAGTAAATTAAGTGAGATTAGAAGACTAGGTCTTAGAAAAGAGTGGAGTTTTCTTCTATGATGTAGTTACCAAGGTGTTTTCTGGTAAATTAAGTAACTTTGATTCTATCAATACTACTATGCTTAACATGCTCTACATGTTGCTTACTGATAATTACTATAATTTTAGTGATGCTATCATGTTTGAGTTGGGTTTCAAGTTAGGGGAGATTAAAAAGAGATCTAGGCATGTTTATTATGCTAGATTCTTTATGATTATTGCTAGCCATATTTTTTAGGATCTTGTGATTGAGAACCCAACCAACAAACTGGATTGTTGGGTTTAAGAAAGAAGAGTAATTGCAGATTTAAATAGGGCTGATCACCACAAGGAGGTGCCCTTGTTTATTTACCTATCATGGAAGGCCCTCAGGTAAGTGAGGTAAATGCTTTGTCTCTACTCCTTCTACCTCTCAAATTTCTTTACCATTGACTATGGCTATGGCATCTGTGTCAATAACCCAACAGATGCCTACCCAAGCCACAAAATCCAAATCTTCAAAATCCAAATCAAAGAAACCACACTCTGGTGTCTCTCAAAAGATGCCAGTTTCAAAATCTACCAAACACAAAGAGGGGAGTATGAAGGTGGGTCAGATTGGTGAGGGACAGGGTGAACATAAAAGAAACCTTAAGAACAAGGATGGTGAGGTGAGTGTACCCAAACCTAGCCACACCACCATTTCCCAACAAACTGTGATACTTAATAAGGAAATTAGCACATCTCTAGTTTCATCCTCCCAAAAGGATGCTACTATTGAAACAAGCTCCCAACCAGGAGCACAGGACAAAATGGTTAGGGACATAGATTTACCCCAAACTTATACAAGAAAGAAGAAAGCTAAAAAATTTGGGGATGCACAGGGATCACATACAGGGTAAACTTCAGCTAAAGACTCAGTCACTGCACCTTCTCAAATTCAGGTTGATGTGGCTCCAATAAATGTGGAGTCACGGCCAAAATCTTTAACACTAGAAGCACCAAACACACAAAAGTCTCCCACCAATTCTCTGGATGTGGACATGATTCACACATCATTTCCTGATTCTCCTTCTTTAACTCTGTTGGAGAAGCCAAAATTTAGTGCAAGTGAGCATCATCTTTTAGATGATTTGTTGGCTCAATTGCCAATTCTTGGTGCCTAAATTATCATCAATCTGCACAGAGTCCACAATAATTTCCACTCCAAACTCTATCATTTCCTCTATTTCGGTGGATATTGTTCATCCATCGGCTAGTGATTGTATCCCGATGGATGTGCCTAACAGCAGTCATCCGTCGGCTATCCTAACTACTACCCCGACGGATGTTCCTCATCCGTTGGTACTCACTACAGAAGCTGAATTTTCAAAAACTGTTTCAAGTGTAGATGAGCTAGTAGTTGTACAATTACTCCTGGGATTGAGGGAAGGGAGTGAACAGAGTGAGAGGCTGAGTTGCTCTCAGGCAAAAGGAGAGGAAAAGAGAGAAATTATGCAGGCAATTTTTTCAGCCTAGCAAAAGTGAGTGAGGGGAGTTCCACCTTAGTAAGTGAAGGTGAGGGTGTGAGGGTGGTGAGCCAAGGAGAGCCCTTGATGCAAGAATATAGAGAAAACGAGAGAAATGCAGGTACTGAAATTCGGGAAGAACCCATTGTAAGTGAGTTAATGGATGTCAATGAGGCTGACAAGAAATAGCTATTTCAGCAAGAATATCAAGTTGTCTTAGGCTATGTTTCTTAAGAAGCTGAGGCATTTACTCACCCTGTATCAGCATATCAAGCTTTAGCTGAACAGGATAATGTGGTTGCTGAAAGGATGCTAAACTTTGTGCATACTACTACTTTAATGCAAAGGGTCAAGGATGTTATAACTGTTATGCCTTCCACAACTTGTAGTGACTTTGAATTGGCCGAAGAATCATTTAGGGGTGATGGTGACGACGATGAGGATGATAGCATGAGCACAGAGGGAGATGCAGACATTCTTTCCTGGATGCTAACCAAAAACTGTTCATATTCACATCTCCAATCCACCTTATTCAAGCTTATTCATGACACCCAAACAGTAATTCAACATTCACAAGTGCCAGCACAAAAAGGTTACTCAAGGCACACCTAGAATCTCTACAGCTGCACAAGATTCAGGCTATCCAACATAGTCAAAATGTAGATGAAATCAAGCAAGAAATTTTTGATGTCAAACAAGATTTTGTAGCAAGGTTGGATGCTAGTCTTCCAGGAACTACTATGACTAAAATAGCTCAAAAGCTAAGGAAGGAAGCTGATTTAAACAGAAAGGTAGAGGCCATGGACTCTAGACTGACAAATGTGGAGAAGTCAGTGTCCAAAATACTTTCAAATCAGGAAGCTCAAACTGGTATGCTCCAACAGTTGGTGGCTGCACAACTCTCTACCTCTACTCAACTTGATCCTAACAAAAAGGGGGAGAAAGATTCTATCATCCTAGTTAACAAGGGAAATGTTCTATACATATGTGATATCAAGGAATTTTCAGATATCAATCTCTACATGGATGAATTAGAAGAGGTGAGGGGAATTGATGCTCACAGAAATCTCCCTAAAAGACTGATGTTCAAATACAAGAGTGGGAAAGAGATCATATGGCCCCTTCACAATGATTTAGTAATTTCGAAGGAGTTCTATTTATGATGTAGGTTGCTGTAAGTAAACAATCACCCTAAAGATGAATAGGAACTTTGGAGTTAAATTTTAGAGCCCTTGCAACAAATAGTCGGTGCCTATGTTTTCTTTCAGCCCTACCATTCTGTTGAGGAGTCTCAACACAAGAACTCTGATGTTCAATACAGTGGTTTAAAACAGACTAGTAAGATCTTTATTGAAAAATTCTGAACCATTGTCAGACCTTATAGTCTTGACATTGGCTTTAA
This sequence comes from Apium graveolens, assembly GCF_009905375.1. Lineage (NCBI taxonomy): Eukaryota > Viridiplantae > Streptophyta > Magnoliopsida > Apiales > Apiaceae > Apium > Apium graveolens. Next base: position 50,015,638 of record NC_133653.1, read on the forward strand.
AATGAGTCAAAACATATTGCAGAAAAATAGAAAGAATAGAGAAAACTTGAGATTTATTGGAAATGATAAATGTTCAGGTACACCTAGTACAATCATCTACTATTGTAAGAAAAGAATTACAAGTGAAGTAGGTTTTATGTCTACAGGGACCCCACAAATCACAATGCAACAATTTAAACGGTACAGTAGAATGACTATCACTAGTTGGAAAGTAAGATCTAGTTTGTTTAGCATAGTGACAAATATCACAAGGTACAAAACTAAAAGACTGAATTTGTGAAGAAATTTCACTTATTTTCTGAAGCACATTTAATGGTATGTGACCAAGTCTGGAGTGCCAAAGAGTTCACTGATCAGACTTGACAGCATTACAGAATGTAGAAGATGATGCTTGATTGAACAATGAAGAAGAGGAAGTTGAGACTGGAAGAATCAATTTGTATAGAGAACCTTGGAATTTACCAATCCCCAATATTTTCTTCATTGTATAATCCTGAATGACACAGAGATGAGACAAGAATTGATATGTACAAGGCACAGAAGTAGTCAATTTACTGATAGAGATCAGATTGAATTGAAAATTAGGAACCAACAACACATCATAAAGAGTTAGTTCAGATGTTAAAACAATATTTCCTTTTAGAGTAACTTTACTAAAAGCTCCATTTGGTAAACAAATATCAACCTCACAAGGACTAACACTCGTAAGTAACTCATGGTAACAAGTGATATGATTTGTGGCTCCTGAGTCCAGAATTCAATCTTGAGAAGTATAGCAGTTTATGAGACATAAAGAAGTCAGATAAGAACAATAATGAGTCATAGTACTTGATTGTGGAATTTCAGGAGAGCCTTTAGAGCTTTGAGCAATTTGACTTCTGTTAAGAAGCTGCAACAACTGCTGATATTGAGTGTTTGAGAAGCTATTTCCATTCGTACCATCAGAACCAACAGACATGTCAGTCTTATCAATAGAGTAACTGAAAGAGGTGTGTCCTAAGTCCAATCATGTATGATGATTTAGGAATAACTTTTATGTAATCTATTTTGATTTCATTGATATTAATAAAAGACTTGTCTTGGTTTTATTGCGGGCTTTATCTATTTAAGTGTTTAAATAAGATCTACCATAGTTTAGAGTAAAGCTTTTTATGGATTATGATGAGATCATAATAATGAGACCTAAAAGATGATAACTCTAAACTTAAATATTTCCCGGTCGTAGGATTACAAACTGGTAATTAGTAATCCGCAAAGATCGGTACATACTATGCTTGCTTCATTATGAAGAATGTCTATTCTCATAGACATTTGTGTGGTGACACTATAGCTAGTATGTAGGTGCTTATTATAGAATAAGTTCACTGAACATGACTCACACAGCTGAACAACTGATGGAGTTCACTCACGTGTCAGCAGTTGTTCACATAGTGATAGTTGTACAAGTATCCTTAGACTTGAGGTCATTATAGTCATCTTGTGTACACTGAACTATGCTTTGGTTTGGTTCTTAGTCTCCAGGGACAATTATAAGGGCTCTACTGGGTATAGGAATTTGTACACGAAGATAGTGTATGATCAATAAAGGATCTACCCCTTCCAGTGAAGGAAGAGAATGTTCAATGCTGATCCACTTATGCTAGTTCAGGAATCTCTGGCCAGAGTGAATGAAATTATAAAGGAGTTTCTAATTTACATTAAATAGAACTAAGCATAGTGAATGGGAAAGCAAATGATTAAATAAGATAGGCTTGACACAAGTTCCATGCCTTGAATTTAATCGTGATATTGCAGGGTAGAAGGAATCGATTGTAAGGTAACTACTCACTGAATAGGTTCTTGGTATTCTAAGCAGTGAATTCGTATTATCCGGATAGTCGCGATATGCTGAGAAGTATCACTCACGATGTAGAATAAATATGATTAATTTATTAATTAATCATATTTAATGAATTAGAGAATTTATATAAATAATGATAAAATAGTTTTATTATTATTATTTATTTCTACTATCGGCTTAATATTGAACCTACGGTATCACACCATAAAAGAGAATGATTTAATGGTGGAGGAATTAATTAATAATGGCTGGTAATTATTTATTTATGAAATAAATAATTAATTAGCAGATTTAATAATTGATTAAATGAGATTTAATTAATTTTTAATATTATTAATTAAGAATTTAATTTTGGAAATTAAATCAAGTGAGAGAATTATTTTTCTAAAGTGTTTAGAAAAGGGATTAATGATTAAAAGGTGTTTTAATTATTAGTTAATTGGTTTATAAGAATAATCAATTAAAGGGTTAATAATAATAATATTTTATGGAAAATTTTCAGCTGAAAATTTTGCCTATAAATATACTATTATAAACCCTATTTGCCTCAACCCAAATAATTAACCCTAATTCTAAAGTAGAACAAGAGGGAGGCAACTAATTCTCTCAACCTCTTCCTCCTCCATCACATTGTACTTTTGGTGGATATCGGTGGAGTGCTTCACACTTGAGTAGCAGCTGCTAGGAATTTCCGTTCATCATTCTTGGATCGCTATTAAAGACCTCCATCTTTCCATTAACGTAAAGCTTCTTAAGGTAAACATACTGAACTACGAATTAAATATTATTTTTCACATGGATCTTGCGGAGGGTTTCGGTTTTTTTTTAAGATTTAAATTTATATTTTCGTTGCATTTATGTGCTAAAAACCCTTCAATGGCATCAGTGCTACTTGCGAAAAGTTTTTAATTCGTTTATGTGTTTAACTGTTTTCGATATATGAGCATGTACGTGATTCGCCATGATTTGATGTTGATATAATATGGTTATATATGTATGGTTTTGAATATATGATATTCATGTGAGTTGTATAATCATAAGATGATTATGTAATTTGTATGTATACTGATATATACATGATTTATGTTTGTTATAATTACGAGAATCATATTAGATACAGATTTTGAATTGGCTGCTGCAGATTTGCTGAAATCTGGGCCTGGTATCCGATTTACGCAAACGAATACCCTATTCCATAGGTAAACGAGTGTCTCAACAAAGCTGATATCTACTGCTATCAACGACTCGTCTGTAAGGCATTTGACGTCGTTTACTGCCCGTAAACAGTGATTCTTCTTTTTCTGATTTGATTCTGATAATTCTGATTTTTGTCATATTTTTTTATGATTAGATCATGGATAATATGATATGTTAAGATCATATTATGTGTTTTAACATGCTTTTATGTGTTGTATGAGCATGGTGGATGGTTATGGCCTTTCGACCTTAGTGTAATGGTTTTGGTTTTGGTTTTAAATACGACTTGCATGTCGTCAATCTTTGTAATCATAAATCTCGAATGTAACTCGAGTTATTCTTGTAAGTTCATTAGATTAGTTTTTCTTTCAATCTATGTAATGTAATTGAAGACTCAAGAAGGCTATCCAATGGAGGTGATACAAAGAAGAAGACGAGGCATACAAGAAGTCTAAACAAAGAAGAAGACTTATGTAATAAGTAGTTGTATTTATTTCCATCACCATATTAGATTGACCTTGATCTTTATCATGAGCTTGATAAAGATCACATAGGATGGGGCCATAACCAAACACATTTACTTTATTGCACTTTACATTTACTTGTTTATTTAATTTTATATATGAGATATATGCTAATGATTACCATGCGATGATAGATTTAGGTGAACTTAAATCAATATAAGGCGTGCTCTAGAAAATCTAGAATAGGAATCGTTTCTTGCCTTAACAATAATATTATGAATACAATCATGAGATTCTTGTGTTTATGAAACACGTAATTAAATATGAATTTTCAATATTGAGAGAAAGGATGATTCTGTGACGGCCTCAACCCCGGGGTCAGGAGTTGACGTCATCAACAACAATAATAACAATTATAAATCAATCTAAAACATAACTATGACCCCTTTACCAAGACCTTTTCCAGGTTTAAGTATGACTCAGGTTACTCAACTAACACAACTCAAACTTACAACAATCATCTCGACGCAGCTAACTTAACACACCAACTCAACAGACCACCCTTGGTCTAGCACAACCATCTCAGAGGAGTCCGACACGAAAGGAACTGGAACTCTGCCCGACTATCACCGAAGAATCTCCTAGGCATCTGCAATATATATATATATATATATATATAAAACATTCTGCAAGGGTGAGGAATTGCTTGCTCAACAACACCACTATATGAATAACAAGTAAAACAGTTTAAAGTAAAACGGTTACAGGAACAGAATTCATAACTTGCCAGAAACATGTAAAACAGTTATAAACTGGATATCAAAACTAGCATGCTCTGTAAAACAAGATCAACAGTCGTGTGCTGTGCATAAAAATCATAGTTCAGTTTTTAGCATGCTATTCCATTTTCAAACCTTCCATTCCACTACAGGAACCATAACCATCTGTCCCGTTACGGGGACCCAAAGCCATTTGTTCCATTACTGGAATCACCAAAAATCATAATCAGATATGTATTTGATGTTATCTAGGGACGGCTGATCAGGCCTCCACACAAATTATCTAGGATAGTTGGTCGGACTATCACACAAAATGTCTAGGAAGGCTAATCGGGCTTTCACACAAAATCACCGGATCCGCAGAGACTAGCTAGGTCTCTGATTATCTATGCTGGACTAATTGGTTATGTAATGCGTGCAACCGAATTAGCCACTTACGCAATGTTATCCAATATCTGATTCGTTTTATCCAGTTTCATAATCACTTTTACCTATCTCTTGTTAAAAATCAATTCTATCACATCACACTATTCAAAATCTCTTTTTCATTTTAAATCACACTTTAGAGATAGGTATTTTCAGAAGTTACTTTTCCCCAAAAACACATATTTAACAACATTTTCAAACACAGGGGATACGTAACTTAAAACGTTTCTGTTCCATTACGAGAATAAAACATTTAGTTATTCACATATACTGAACCATAAAAGAATGGTCAGGGGTACTTGCCTTGCAAAGTGATACAACTATCTCTGATTGACCTTGAACCGATTCGGGACACTCAGCTTTATCGCTTTACTGTTTGACTATCTGGATCCGACTTCAACGCCCATGTCCTTCGCTTAGGAACCTCGCTGCGCTTGTCTACTGATCACTAGATTAACTTTAGTTCGATATCACTTTTTGAGTCCTTTGACTAATACCTACAGAGCCGAAATACCCTGCGTTACACGTCTAGGTATACTTGACATATCCTCGCTGACAACCTACCCATTCGATATCAATTCCTGACTCGTAATTACACATATTATAATAACACACACAATAATTAGGGTTCACATTCACGAAAAATAGGTTCAGGGTTCGTTTTCAGAAAAATACATATACCCATCATTTTACAAAAATTAGGGTTATTACTTTTTGGCAAAACAGTTCGCCACCACATACACTCAAATTTCGTATACAATATACATGTATGTTTATATATACTCGTTCGACGGCCCGGTAATTACTGGATACGCTCCCGTATTTCCGTCGTTCGGTTTCTCGGAAATTGGGCAACACCTCCTTTATTTATCAGACTAACCCGTCGAACAAATCGACGTCAAATCAATCACACCCAAAACCAAACCAACTACAATCCAATTCCCAGCCACCGATTTCAGTCAACAACGTCAATTCACAACCAATCACACAATCCAACAACCATCATCACAATTCAATTAACGATACAGCTTTTTTTAATAATCATTTATTATTCGTATTTTTATATTTATTTATTTTAAAATATTAGGACTCAGATAAAAATCATCATCGCCCACCGTCGGCTCGCCGAGGCTCATATCCGACGGCGATAAAATTCGCGGGTTTCCGTTTATATCGGACATCCAACGCGAACTTCACTAATTATTACAAATTATTCTCATCCGAATAATTTATTTTCATCAGGAATATCCAGAAATTTTATATATTCATTTTCTGCAAAAAAAATCAATAAAAGAAATTCAGTCCAACAATAAAACAAAAATCACAGGGTAACATCACGCGCATACGCAGTGGGAACAGGGAGGTCGCCTGACCGGACTCAGGTCGGCGGCAACCGGATGGAATAGAACCGACAACACAGAACCCGGTCGGAACACACACAACACGATACCCACACACATATCACCATACACACACACATAGATTAATACATATACATATATATATGTACATAGCTGAATCAACCAACAATCGGAACCAACAGAAAGAGGATGGCCGGACTAATTACCGGGAAAAACAAAGCCGAAAACATGATGGCCGAAAGAGAAAGGAGAACGGCGGTGAACTCGCCTGAAGTAGAGAACGGGGCGGAGGGAAAAAAACAGAGAAGGAAGAGAGATTTATGAGGGAGAAAACTAGAGAGATTAGAGAGAGATATAAGGGGGAGAGATCGAACAGAGAGAGTAAGAGAGAGTAACGGAGAAAGATGAGTGAACAGGGGGGTGGGTTGTTTATTGTTTTTTTTCTTTCCCTTACTCAATTTGCAAAACGTATGATTAACTTGCTGAAATGCTGACACGTGGAGTCTGAGATAAATACAAAGGTTTAATGAGCTGTTTTGACCTGAAATTCGAAATTAAACGAACCGAGTCGCGATTAAAATAAACTCGGAAAAGCACAAAAATAGTTTTAAAATTTTCTAAAAATCCCGAAGTTAATAAAATAAAATTTCTCTAATTTTTAAAGCATTTTTGAAACGCAACTCGTACCCGCATTACACAATTAGTTAACCGAGCTGCACTTAAAACAAATTCAGAAAATTACAAAAATAGTCTTAAAATGTTATAAATATCCGGAAGTAAATAAAACTGTAAATTTCGAAATTTTAAAACAATTTTTGAAATGCAATTTTCCCAGTTTTCTCAACTAAACGAATCGACGTGCGGGTGAAACTAACTCCGAAAATTCCCGAAATAATTTTAAAATTCTCAGAATTTTACGAACTTAATAAAATATAGGTTTCATAATTTTTGAAGATTTTCATAATTAAATATGGATTTTTACCATTAAACACACTCAGAAAATCATTTAATGATAAATAATTAATGAAATATTGATTTCTCAATTTTATAAATTTTTAAAAATAATTATTCAAATTATAAAGCCAATAAAATAATTTTAAAGACATTTCAAGTATTTACGCAAATAAATTTGCATTAAATCCACTTTTAAAAATGAAAACAATTCAGCATACTTAATAATCACCTATACAGATAAAATCCATAGCTGACAGAAGTTATACACATATATTATTCATTTAATAATTCCATAATTATGCATTTAAATAATATAAAAATACACGAGTCGTTATATCCTTCCCCCCTTAAAAAGATTTTGTCCTCAGAATCTGATCTAACTAAACAAGTGAGGATATTTGTCAAGCACATCTGATTCTAACTTTCAGGTAGACTCTTCGACTCAAGGATTTATTCAAAGCATACTCACTACAGACATAATTTCAATACTAAGGACTCGCTCTTAACGATCTAGGATTTGGATCGATTATTCCACGCAGAACAAATTTGGATGAGAGCCCATTGGCTTCTATTTAATGGGTTGATTCCGAATCAGGTATATATCACCTTAATATTGACATGCAAGATATATTATATATATATACTGCAACTGCAGCAGCCACGTCAACTTATGGCAACTATACTTATATTTACCAATATCGCGAATGACTTACTATATTGAGGACTCAGCTTGTCCTTTCTGTTCAACTTAACCAATCTCTGTCAGGGTAAAACTTTCACCTATACCCCGATCCTCCTTCTATATATTCATACTCTTTCAATGAGAATCCGCTTTCTCTCTTTGTACATTTTGAGTCGTTTCAACTCTTTCCCGAGTACACCACCACCCTCTCGATGTACTAAATTAATTCAGGATTTAACACTATCTCTATTCCTACTTTATCTCAATAGAGTGAGGACCACACTTATGTCCAAACACACTTCATAAGGTAACATTTTCTTACTAACATGATAGCTATTAGCATAGAAAACTCAATCCACGGTAGGTGATTACTTCAGTTTCCTTTGTCAACCCAACACATATACTCTCCACATTTCTTATATTGACCAAATCATCTTCTCACTTTGACCCTCTATCTAAGGGTGATAGATAATACTGATTTTCAATTTAGTTTCCAACATCCGATCACTTCTTACTCATTTCCATCAGTTAAGGCTGGGAAATAATCTTATATACTAACTTCTCATCGCCTTCATATACTCAACTTCAATTCCCAAAGTTTCCAATTCCTTTACTAATTCCTTAGCAATCTTAACCACATTCAATCATTTTTCTCTGCACGCAACATAAACTACTACATTGGCTTTGCTTAGATGGTTGTTAGTGAAATACTCAAATTTTTTTGTTATTTTCAACCAAAATTCATACTTCAAAACTTAGCGTATAATTGCTTCCCTTCTAATCTTCGTAAGGAAATCATGGGGCGTTCTACACAGACTTTCTTAATCCTTAAACAGCTGAAGATGTTATCAATAATTAAAATTTACTTATCCAAGTACTTCTTACACACCATGTCCCTAAAATCCTTATATAAAACTAGTACACTTGTGACTTCATATACTATCACCTGAACTTGCAATGCTCATAACTTATCGCAGTCCCTGATATGTCATCAGGTTGAATCTTACCTCAATTTTGAGAAATAACACATTCCTTGAATTAGGCTGCATAAGTAATCAATTCTTAATAAAGGTTACTTATCCTTATGCGGCATCTTGTTAAACTTCTGATAATCAATACACAATCTCATAATTTCATTCCTATTTCCCAGCAACATCACTGGTGCATTTCAGGGGACTCTATCTATTACACTCACTTCCCTTTCAATCACTTTCACAATTATCGCACTAATTATTTCTTTCCACTGACTTCCAGAGATTCCAGGGCATTTATTTATTATCCAAAATTCCTCTAGCTTAAATATTCTCTTCTTCATATCCTTACAGATGGTGGATCTACCTTATGTCCTTAGCTTATCACTTCTTTTCTCGCATGATTGGAAGACTTCCCTATATTACTTCTGGATCCAGAAACTTACCTTACTATTGGCTTCTGTACACTTTATACTTCACTTCTTCTAAAAACCGTTCCTTACCTTACTACAGGACAACCATCCCGATCCTAAAATCATATCGAACTCTTCTAGCTCGAAGGGTGGCAAATCATGTGCAACTACGTCTAAGTTCTAAATGCTCGATCTCTTGGTCCTTTTAGAAGTTCTGCCTCTGGCTGTAATATCAGGGATATATCGTGTAATTATTTTGCTATTAAATAACTATTATATGTGTTCAGTATCTATTCTGTGAATTAATTGTTAAGTGTTATCTGTATTTGGATATTCAAAAATAATATTAATTGAGTACTTAATTTTTATATGTCCAAAATAAAATATAGATAATTGTCATATCTTCCTAATTATTTTTATGTTGATTTATGAATTTATAAGAATCATATAAAATTTATAAAATCTTCTTCCAGGTATTTAAAATCTATTTTATTAAAACGAGAATCAACCGACGTCATCAGTTGTTACGTTTTTGGAACCCGAAACTCTTCCCAGAACTCCTTCCTAACCTAATTGTAATATTCCAAGCATATTCCATGTTTCGACTTTTTCGATCCGGCGTACGGTTTGTTCTGCGCGGGTCCCGGCGCAACATTTTTGATACAATATTCGTTTCGGTAAATCATTAAAACCCGTATTTTCGATAAACGGGAGCTTTTTATTAAACTATCACAATTATCACCTTGTAATACGTGTAACCAGGCGCTGAGACCAAGACCGCAGTACAAATTGTACTGATCCGGATAATTATCCCGAAAACCGATACCGATTGGATCAGTTTTTATAAATAAACGTACCGTTTTATATCCGGAATGATCCAACGGGATACTAATTTTCCATAATTATAAATAGCCTTTTCCCGTATTTTATTTCGTATCAAAATCATTTGCAGACAGATAATTATATAATTTTCAGAGAAAAACCCTAATTTCATAAACTGTTCTAAGAATCAAACAGCAAAACGAAGGCGTTACCGATCTTTGTTTTCAAAGATCGAGTACTCAATCCAAAGGATTTGAAGTGTTCTATCAGATTCTGAGCTTCGTTTTACTGCAGAAATCAAGGTTTATTTTCTATATTTTTATTTATTTTCGAATTAATTTTATTAAAAATATGAATTTTTGTTCGGATGATTGTTTGTATGATTTGATGATTGCATGTTGTAGAGCTTGTTTTCCTGATAATTTTGATATATTATACGTCTGATTTGGAGTTCAATAACATGTTCAAATTTGAGTTTAATTTTCGAATTTCAAAATTAGGGTTTATAACCCGTATGAATGTTCTTAGTTGAAATTTGGAGGTTTCTTCTTCTCGAATAGATAGATATTGTGGTATAGTGGATTGTGTTCTCTGTGAAATTTGCAATCCAGACGTATAAGTTTCATGAATCAACGAGGTCCGTAGAGAAGGGAGTTGTGTTTTGAATATTTTCGAAGTTCGCCGGAAACTGGCAAACTTCACGGCCAAATTCCGGCCAACTCAGGGATTGTTAGGTTGTTCTGATTGCATGGTTGTGTTCCTGGTAGTTTGTATATGTGATCTGGAACTTGTGGTAAGGTGAGGTGGCCGGAATCGTGTTCTCCGGCAACCCCTGCATTTTCCGGCGACGGGGGTGTAAAATTGCAGTTTGATACCTGAACTTTTGGGGACGATGCAGTTTGGTCCCTGAAGTTTCCAGACTTTGCAAATTTAGGATTCTTGTTTTAAAAATGTTTAAAAATCATATTTCCTATTTATTTTTATTATAAAATTCGTTTTTAATTTCTGAAAATTCTAAAAATTATTATTTTAATTCCGAAAATTATTTTTAATTCGAAAATAAATCTGAATTAATTAGTTAATTAATTTCAGTTAATTTTAATTGATTAATTGGTCAATTAATTCGAAAATTAATTGATTAATTGATTTAATTAATTATTAATTGATTTTACTTAATTATTTAATTAGATTTAATTATTTAAAAATGATTTAAAAATTCCAAAAAATAGTTTCGAGCTTTAAAATATTATTCTAAATTATTTCCAAGGCTCGATAATTATTATAAAATTGTTTCGAAGCCAGAATTGGCCAACCGAACTCTGTTTATTGCCCCGAAATTGATCCAACGACCCGTTTTAATTCCGAAAAATGTTTTAAAAATCATTTTAAATACCAAAAAGCCTATTTATGACCCGAAACTTCTTTATAAATGATATATCATTGATTATGTGACGTATTATGTGTTATATGTGACTTGTTGGTTGATTGTCGGTCTGTATATTCGATGTTTACTTGTTCATTACATAACTTTCAATCTGTTAATCGGATTTGGGTGAAACGAAGGGTAGATAGAAGTATGTGTTGAATAGAATCATATGAGTTGAATATTGATAGATGTTTTTAATATGTGAGCAGAAGAGGTAAGACGTAGAAAAGGGAAACAGGTAGTTGAGGAGTGAGACGATTGAGATTGGAAGCGAGTATAGTGTAGTAAGCTAACAATAGGCAAGTGTTCTGAACTTTCTCGAGATATTGTAGTACTTAGTAGCCTGTTGATATTGCAAGTGCTTTGAAGCACTGAAACCCAAACCCTGATTCCAGTTATTGCTCTTGAGCCATAAACCCTATTCTTTCTAAGCTATTGATTATTGCATACCCGAATACGAACCTCAAGTATACGATACTACTCCACAAATACATACAAACTAAATACCGAATACTGAATCGAATTACCCACACACTCCAACCATTGTATCCTATGCTTTGAAAGGCAAAATCATTGAAACCTTGAAACATTGATTCCTTTATTATCCAATTCTTTCATTACCCAATAGCTAAGCTTTGAAAATGCCATATTGATCCTCATAAACTCTGAAACCATTTCATTATGAAACATCCAATGTTGTTAATGATTCTATTTATTGTTTATTATTGCTTATTATGTTATTATGCTAGAATTGGATTGTTTTTATAAAATTGTGGACCAAATTCGTGGTCAGACCATATAATGGTCAAGTTAGGCCAATGTGTGCCTTGGATCCAGTAGTTAGAGCAATGTCGTGTACTTTGCTCGGGGTTAGTGCGTGACTGATCAACAGCCTAACCTTGGTTTTTAAAATAAAAGTATAATATCCAATTCTAAATCATAATCCATTGTTCACTTGATATCATAACCATATTTACCTGATGATCATTATTCTCAATTTTGTCATGGTGACTTGCTGAGCTAGTTAGCTCATTTGTGCGATGTTGTTTATATTCTTTCCAGTTAAAAAGGAACAAGTTGGTAGTGAGGATCCCCAGTCCAGCGTGAGAGCTAGGGGTTCAGGTTGATCGAGTTAAGCTAGCAGGCTTCTTTTGGAATAATTTAAGTTTGTAAAAATTTGTAATAATGCTTAATACTCAGTTTGAGTTTGAATGGTTGGGATTTGAACGGTTTGTAATATAAGTAGATGTGTTTGGCTTGTGTGCATACTTTAACATGTTGCGATCCTTGGTAGTTGGTAAGTAGGGTCACTGCATATTATTATTATCTTTATTATTGTTATAAGCAGGTTATAATTAAGGTGTGTGAGTGGACCCCAAACTTCTGACCCGGGTTTGGAGGGCGCCACACTGGCTGTGCTGGATATTGGCCCTTGAGATGTAGTATCTTGAGTAACCGTTCTACAACTCCTTGCAATATGCCCAACTTTTCCACAATTATAACACGTAACTCCTGGATTTTCTGGATTACATTCCGATGCATAATGACCCTTATCTCCACACTTAAAACATTGCACATTCTTTTTGCATGAACCACTGTGTCTCCTGTCACAGGACTCACAATCCACTGCTGACTTGACTCACTTAGCTAGAGTTGAAGAAATTGAAATAGCACTAGTCCTAGCCTGAAATAAACTCTGTCTCCGGAATCCTTTACTCCTGTTTTGGCCAAACCGATTAATAAATTCCTGACTGGATTCTCCTTGGTCTACCTTGTCCTTAACACCTTCTGACTTCCTTTTCTTATCACTTTCTTCCTTAACAGCCAACTTCTGGTCACTTTCCATTACCAGGGCGGCCTGAACCATAGAGGAGTATGTATTGAGTTGCAGTGCCACAACTCCTCTACGAATCTCAGGCTTCAACCCTTGCTGAAACCTCCTTGCTTTTTGAATCTTCGTACTTACATACTCAGGAACTAATCGAGCCAATTCTGTAAACTTGGCCTCATACTCCAGCACACTTCTCTCACCTTGTTTCAGTTCTAGAAACTCGACTTCCAACTGACTCCTTAAACCATCGGGAAAATACTTTTTCAAGAATAATTCTGTAAATCTTGCCCAAGAAACAGGGCCTTCTCCTTCCAACACTCGAGTGGATTCCCACCAATAATTTGCTTCATTCTTAAGAAAATAACTCGCATAATCAGTCTTAAGATCATCAATTACTTGCGTGAGGGTAAATGCTTTGTCCATTTCCTTCAGCCAATTTATGGCAACAACAGGATCCACTTCGCCTTTGAACTCTGGGGGCTTAACAGACTGAAATGATTTAAAACTAGTAGTTTGGTTTAGCTTTCCTTGTTGATGTTGTTACTGCTGAATCTGTTGGATTAACAGCAACTGTTGTTGTTGCTGCTGGCACAACAAATCTAGAATTTCATTTATAACTGGAACCTCCGCCAAACTACTACTATTTTCTTTAGACTGGATAGCTTTCTTGGGTGGCATTTTCCTGAAATATAACAGGGAATTTATTCAAAACATAATGAGAATGTATAACAAAATATCATCATTCAAACGGTGCACCTGTGTCAGGAAAATGCTGCCCAATTAAAGCACCCATGTTCCTATCCTTAGGATCCATTTATAAAAGATATCTAGATTAGCAACAATAACAACAATAACCATAGCAGAACCAACAATATCGCAGAAAACTGGAATATAAAGGTACTAAACATTATGGTATGCCCTCTCAATACAACAACCAAGCAACCTTCTAGTACCATTAAATTACAACGCTAACATATTTCATATACCGCAAAGCTAGACGGGTTATACTAGGCATCACCCCAAAAAGGGTAAACTGGTAACTCAAGTTAAATCTAAGAATCACAGACTTGGCTAATGCACTAATCCGAGTTTGAATCAACCATCCTTCCCAAGGCGACTTCTTATCTCATACAATTGACCCATCTTCCACGGTTTAACTTTTCTAAAACCGCAACCTTCAATATCGAATCATAAATCCTCTATACTATTATCGTTTCTAAGATAGCTAACAATCCAGGGTACATCTTATATTTCTTCCAGACAGTCAACTTTCAACTACTTTCGATGACCAAGACTGTCTAATCACAAAGGCTATCGACAATCCACTGCCTCTGGACTTCAAATGAAATTTCAAAATTAAAGAATCAATGATACGGGGAGGACAAAAAAAATATGGGTATGACTGAGGGCAACCATACAAGTACATAAGATGGCCAGTCTTAGTACCATACGGTCACAACACATAATTTGGCGGCGTCCCACCAGACCCTTTTGCCACATAGACAAATGGTCAATTTATATGCATTGTTTGCCCCAATCACCCTAAAAAGTCACCGAGGAGAGAAACAATATTCAGATAAGAAATTCAAAAATAGAAAGAAAAGAATCTGATTCATAAGGAGATCAACAAAACCCTAAGTAGCTTACCTCGGGTTCACAACTTCTCACAAGAAAGATATTTAATGTATAGAATAAGAAACAATTACTCTGGAGATAAAATATATTTCAAGGGAGGAAATAAAAGAGTTCAAAGATATCGCCTCCCGTTCTAATCCACATTCACTACCAAACTTAGTCATCATAACAGCCCCTGACTATTATCACGCTATCCGAACTCACCAAGGTCACACATTCTGACTAACCACACTCCTTGCCACAAAAGATGCGATATTTAGGAATAACGTTGGCGTCTTCTCAGCTGACACATCAAGAGCCCACTCAATACTGAATCCTCGCAATCAAACTCGGTTTGTCGAGGGAAAACTAGAAATCTCTATCGAACATTACTAATAATACACATACGAAGAATATGTACTCTAGGTTAGGGCAGTTCCAGTCAATCATTAAAAAATGTCAGGGTTACGTCTCCGAAACCCTTGACTAAACTCATAGACTCACTCCTCTGATTGAGTTGCTGACTTACATCTATCTACAAACCCTTCTTCACTCTTTTTACTCCATTCTTAACCTAAATCAGGGACACAAACCTGTAGCTCTGATACCAACTGTGACGGCCTCAACCCCGGGGTCAGGAGTTGACGTCATCAACAACAATAATAACAATTATAAATCAATCTAAAACATAACTACAACCCCTTTACAAAGACCTTTTCCAGGTTTAAGTATGACTCAGGTTACTCAACTAACACAACTCAAACTTATAGAAATCATCTCGACGCAGCTAACTTAACACAACAACTTAACAGACCACCCTTGGTCTTGCACAACCATCTCAGAGGAGTCCGACACGAAAGGAACTGGAACTCTGCCCGACTATCACCGAAGAATCTCCTAGGCATCTGCAATATATATATATATAACATTCTGCAAGGGTGAGCAATTGCTTGCTCAGCAGCACCACAATATGAATAACAAGTAAAACAGTTTAAAGTAAAACGGTTACAGGAACATAATTCATAACTTGCCAGAAACATGTAAAACAGTTATAAACTGGATATCAAAACTAGCATGCTCTATAAAACAAGATCAACAGTCGTGTGATGTGCATAAAAATCATAGTTCAATTTTTAGCATGCTATTCCATTTTCAAACCTTCCGTTCCACTACAGGAACCATAACCATCTGTCCCGTTACGGGGACCCAAAGCCATTTGTTCCATTACTGGAATCACCAAAAATCATAATCAGATATGTATTGGATGTTATCTAGGGACGGCTGATCAGGCCTCCACACAAATTATCTAGGATAGTTGGCCGGACTATCACACAAAATGTCTAGGAAAGCTGATCGGGCTTTCACACAAAATCACCGGATCCGCAGAGACTAGCTAAGTCTCTGATTATCTATGCTGGACTAATCGGTTATATAATGCGCGCAACCGAATTAGCAACTTACGCAATGTTATCCAATATCTGATTCGTTTTATCCAGTTTCAGAATCACTTTTACCTATCTCTTGTTAAAAATCAATTCTATCACAGCACACTATTCAAAATCTCTTTTTCATTTTTAATCACACTTTAGAGATAGGTATTTTCAGAAGTTACTTTTCCCCAAAAACACATATTTAACAACATTTTCAAACACAGGGGATACGTAACTTAAAACGTTTCTGTTCCATTACGAGAATAAAACATTTAGTTATTCACATATACTGAACCATAAAAGAATGGTCAGGGGTACTTGCCTTGCAAAGTGATACAACTATCTCTGATTGACCTTGAACCGATTCGGGACACTCAGCTTTATCACTTTACTGTTTGACTATCTGGATCCGACTTCAACGCCCAGGTCCTTCGCTTAGGAACTTCGCTGCGCTTGTCTACTGATCACGAGATTATCTTTAGTTCGATATCACTTTTTGAGTCCTTTGACTAATACCTATAGAGCCGAAATACCTTACGTTAGACGTCTAGGTATGCTTGACATATCCTCGCTAACAACCTACCCATTCAATATCAATTCCCGACTCGTAAATACACATATTATAATAACACACACAATAATTAGGGTTCACATTCACGAAAAATAGGTTCAGGGTTCGTTTTCGAAAAAATACATATACCCATCATTTTACAAAAATTAGGGTTATTACTTTTTGGCAAAACAGTTCGTCACCACATACACTCAAATTTCGTATACAATATACATATATGTTTATATATACTCGTTCGACGGCCCGTTAATTACTGGATACGCTCCCGTATTTCCGTCGTTCGGTTTCTCGGAAATTGGGCAGCACCTCCTTTATTTATCGGACTAACCCGTCGAACAAATCGACGTCAAATCAATCACACCCAAAACCAAACCAACTACAATCCAATTCCCAGCCACCAATTTCAGTCAACAACGTCAATTCACAACCAATCACACAATCCAACAACCATCATCACAATTCAATTAACGATACAGCTTTTTTTCAATAATTATTTATTATTCATATTTTTATATTTATTTATTTTAAAATATTAGGACTCAGATAAAAATCATCATCGCCCTCCGTCGGCTCGCCGAGGCTCATCGCCGATGACGATAAAATTCGCGGGTTTCCGTTTATATCGGACATCCAACGCGAATTTCACCGATTATTACAAATTATTCTCGTCCGAATAATTTATTTTCATCACGAATATCCAGAAATTTTATATATTCATTTTCTGCAAAATAATCAATAAAAGAAATTCAGTCCAACAATAAAACAAAAATCACAGGGTAACATCACGCGCATAAGCGGTTGGAACAGGGAGGTCGCCTGACCGGACTGAGGCCGGCGGCAACCGGATGGAATAGAACCGACAACACAGAACCCGGTCTGAACACACACAACACGATACCCACACACATATCACCATACACACACACAGAGATTAATACATATACATATATATATATGTACACAGCTGAATCAACCAACAATCGGAACCAACAGAAAGAGGATGGCCGGACTAATTACCGGGAAAAACAGAGCCGAAAACACGATGGCCGAAAGAGAAAGGAGAACGGCGTTAAACTCGCCAGAAGTAGAGAACGGGGCGGAGGGAAAAAATAGAGAAGGAAGAGAGATTTGCGAGGGAGAAAACTAGAGAGATTAGAGAGAGAGATATGGGGGAGAGATCGAACAGAGAGAGTAAGAGAGAGTGAGGGAGAAAGATGAGTGAATAGGGGGGTGGGTTGTTTATTGTTTTTTTTTCTTTCCCTTACTCAATTTGCAACACATATGATTAACTTGCTGAAATGCTGACACGTGGAGTTTGAGATAAATATAAAGGTTTAATGGGCTGTTTTGACCTGAAATTCGAAATTAAACGAACCGAGTCGCGATTAAAATAAACTCGGAAAAGCACAAAAATAGTTTTAAAATTTTCTAAATATCCCGAAGTTAATAAAATAAAATTTCTCTAATTTTTAAAGCATTTTTGAAACGCAACTCGTACCCGCATTACACAATTAGTGAACCGAGCTCCACTTAAAACAAATTCATAAAATTACAAAAATAGTCTTAAAATGTTACAAATATCCCAAAGTAAATAAAAACGTAAATTTTGAAATTTTAAAACAATTTTTGAAATGCAATTTATTCCCGGTTTTCTCAACTAAACGAATCGACGCGCGGATGAAACTAACTCCGAAAATTTCCAAAATAATTTTTAAATTCTTAGAATAATACGAACTTAATAAAATATAGGATTCATAATTTTTGAATATTTCCATAATTAAATATGGATTTTTACCATTAAACACACTCAGAATATCATTTAAAGATAAATAATTAATGAAATATTGATTTCTCAATTTTATAAATTTCTAAAAATAATTATTCAAATTATAAAGTCAATAAAATAATTTTAAAGACATTTCAAGTATTTACGCAAATAAATTTGCATTAAATCCACTTTTAAAAATGAAAACAATTCAGCATACTTAATAATTAATTACACGAACAATCCTGTATACCATAATCACCTATACAGATAAAATCCATAGCTGACAGAAGCTATACACATATATTATTCATTTAATAATTCCATAATTATGCATTTAAATAATATAAAAATACACGAGTCATTATAGATTCTGTCGAAAGCAGATTTCTATCTGTAAGAAAGGGGTATTAAGTGACGCCTCTGGACAATGCTCCCCCCGATCTGGGAATCAACTGATTATCGATTATTGATTTGAAATATTTAATTTAAAAGGAAGAATCTCTTTATAATATGATTATGATTGTAACATAATATAATCCCTCTAAAATTAAATAATATCAAGTAGTAATTGGCCAATGACACAACGGGCTTGTGTCGGTCATAGCCTTCCAACATGGTAGAAAGTGGTTCTTATTTTTAAATCATTGTCGTTTCGTGCTACAGCCGAGGTCTTTGATTATGAAATAAGAAATACTTGTCTATTACATAGAGATGTGTACATTGAATTAGAATCTAAAGGTCATTACGTGCTACAGCCGTGGCCGTTGGAGACCGATTCAATTGTACGAAATGTTGGGTTAGACTTGACTTAGAATATTGAGTTTATCGTGCTACAGCCGTGACTCAATTATTCAAGAGGCTAAAATTTTATTAGGGAATAACATAAGATGTAATTAAAAAGAGTTGTCTGCCTATTAAACATCACATGACGTTTCGTGCTACAACCGAGGTTGTGTGATGGAATGTAGGATCCCTATTCCAACTAGCATTATGAATGCAAAATTTTCACTTAGGGGTTGTATAAATTAGAAAACTAGTGGGAGCTACTTATGAATAAAGACCTGATTCATATAGTGTCTTGAAATGAAATTGAATGTTTTCTAAGTGTTGTTATGTGTTCATCATTTACAGATTTACTATATTCGTTATGTCTTCTGCACTATCACTCCGGAGTATACTAGATGCTCACAAGTTGACTGGTCCTAATTTTCCTGACTGGCTTCGAAACTTAAGAATCGTTCTCAGGGTTGAGAAGTTGGAATATGTGCTTGACTCACCTAAGCCTACTGAACATGCTAGCGATGCACATAATGATGAACATGTTGTGTATCGTAAGTGGATAGATGATGCAAATGTTGTTCAATGCATCATGCTAGCTTCCATGAACATTGAGCTACAAAAGCAACATGAGCATATGGATGCTGAAACTATCCTTATGCATCTACAAGAGTTGTATGATGTGGCAGGGAGGACAGCTCGATATGAGATATTGAAGGAACTGTTCGGTTGTAGGATGTCTGAGGGATCATCTGTGAATGACCATGTACTTAAGTTGATCAATTTGATTGAACGCCTTGGACAACTTGGTTTTGCCATGGATGGGGAGCTGAGCCAAGACTTGGTCTTGCAATCACTTTCGAGTTCGTTCTCGCAGTTTGTTGTGAACTTTCACATGAATAAGCTGGATGTCAGCCTGCCTGAACTCCACAACATGTTGAAGACTGCGGAATCAAATTTTCCCCCTAAGAAAAGTTATGTTCTTCTAATTGGTGAAGGTTCAAATCCTAAGAAAAGGAAGAAGAACCCTTCCAAGAAGAAGAAAGTAGGTGAGAAAAAGCCGGTTCCACCAAAAGCTGAAGACCCCAAGAGCAAAGCTGTTTGCTTTCACTATAACAAGGTGGGGCACTGGAAGAGGAACTGCAAGGTTGACCTTGCAGAATTGAAGAAGAAGAAGAAGAAGGGTAGTGAGACTACTGTTTCTGATTCAGGTATGTTCATGATCAAAGTTAATATGCCACTAAGTCAAATTTCTACTTGGGTATTAGATACCGCCTGTGGTTCTCATATTTGCAATTCGTTGCAGGGACTAAGGAGAAGTAGGACTCTTGAAGAAGAGGAGGTGATTCTACGGATGGGAAATGGAGCAAGAGTTGCTGCTGAAGCTGTAGGATCATTTCATTTACATATGCCTACGGGCAAGACTATTGTTCTAAATAATTGTTATTTTGTTCCCTCGATTGTGAGGAATATTATTTCTATTCCATGTTAGACTTGCCTGGATTTTCATTTGTTATTCAGAATAATAAATGTTCAATTCTTAGAGATAACGTTCTTTATGGAAGTGATATTTTAAACAATGGTCTGTATTTATGTGACGTAGAGTATAATTTACTACAAATTGAACATACTAATAAAAGAAAAGGGATGATGAAAATCTCACTTTCTTGTGGCACTGCAGACTTGGTCATATTAGTGAAAATAGACTGCGGACATTGCATAAGGAAGGGTTACTTGACCCCTTTGATTTTGAATCATATCCTACATGCGAGTCTTGTCTATTGGGTAAAATGACCAAATCTCCATTTAGTGGACATGGAGAGAGGGCTGCAGATTTGCTAGGATTGGTACAAACAGATGTATGTGGACCAATGTCTACGCAAGCCATGGGTGGATTTTCATACTTCATTGCTTTCATAGATGATCGATCTAGATTCAGATATGTGTATTTGATGAAACACAAGTCTGAAGCATTTGAAAAGTTCAAAGAATATAAGTATGAAGTGGAGAAACAAACCAAACATAATATTATAACTCTTCAATCAGATCGAGGTGGTGAATACTTGAATGGAGAGTTTGTAGCTTATCTCAAAGAAAATGGTATAGTCTCCCAGTGGACTCCTCCATATACTCCACAGTTGAATGGGGTATCTGAAAGGAGAAATCGAACTTTGTTAGACATGGTTCGGTCCATGATGAGCTATGCGAATCTTCCAGTATTCCTGTTGGGTTATGCATTGGAAACCTCAGCATATTTACTAAATAAGGTGCCTTCCAAATTTGTTCCTCAAACTCCATATGAGATATGGAAAAAAGGAAACCGAGTCTTAAACATGTTAAGATTTGGAGATGTCTAGCTTATGTCAAGAAAGTTGACCCAGATAAGCTGGAATCTCGATCTGTAAAATATAATTTTGTGGGATATCCTAAAGAGACTTTAGGGTATTACTTTTACACCGATCATCGGGTGTTTGTCTCCAGACATGCTACCTTCTTGGAAAAGCAGTTTATCCTTGAAGGAAACAGTGGGAGCAAAATTGAACTTGATGAAGTTCAAAAAGCACAAACTACTACGGATCAAGTGGAAACACCTGTTCAGACTGAACAACCTTCTGTGGAACAGCCCATTCGTAGGTCAGGGAGAGTATCTCGCCAACCTGAGAGGTATTATGGCCTTGTCATTGAGAATGACAATGAGTTGTCAATCATTGATGATGACAACCCTGTGACCTATAATGAGGCTATGAGTAGTGTTGACTCAGAAAAATGGCATAGTGCCATGAAATCCGAAATGGAATCTATGTATACCAACCAAGTATGGACTCTGGTTGAGGCGCCTGAAGGTGTTAAGCCTATTAGGTGCAAGTGGGTATACAAAAGAAAGATTGGAGCAGATGGGCAGGTGGAGACCTATAAGGCCAGGCTCGTGGCAAAAGGATTCAGACAAAGGCAAGGGATTGACTTTGATGAAACTTTTTTGCCTGTAGCCCTGTTAAAATCAATTCGGATTTTGCTTGCGATTGCTGCTTACTATGACAATGAGATCTGGCAAATGGACGTGAAAACGGCCTTCCTCAATGGGAAACTTAAAGAGGAAGTGTATATGACACAGCCAGAGGGTTTTCTTTCCAAGACAAATGAACACCTAGTGTGTAAGCTGCTGCGAACCATATATGGTTTAAAGCAAGCATCTCGTAGATGGAACATCCGTTTTGATGAGACAATCAAAGAGTTTGGTTTTATCAAAAACATTGATGAACCATGTGTCTACAAAAAGGTTAGTGGGAGCGCGGTAATATTTCTTGTATTGTATTGAAAGAGGGGACGTCAAGAGAGTTGACACACATAACAACATAGTATACCCACTCACAAAGCCACTTTCTCAAAGTCACTTTGATCGTCATAAAAACAAGATGGGTATTAGATACCAGAGTGATTGGCTTTAGTACAAGTGGGAGATTGAAAGAGATGTGTCCTAAGTCCAATCATGTATGATGATTTAAGAATAACTTTTATGTAATATTTTTTGATTTCATTGATATTAATAAAAGATTTGTTTTGGTTTTATTGCGGGCTTTATCTATTTAAGTGTTTAAATAAGATATACCATAGTTTAGAGTAAAGCTTTTTATGGATTATGATGAGATCATAATAATGAGACCTAAAAGATGATAACTCTAAACTTAAATATTTACTGGTCGTAGGATTACTAACTAGTAATTAGTAATCCACAAAGATCGGTACATACTATACTTGCTTCATTATGAAGGATGTCTGTTCTCATAGACATTTGTGTGGTGACACTATAGCTAGTATGTAGGTGCTTATTATAGAATAAGTTCACTGAACATGACTCACACAGCTGAACAACTGATGGAGTTCACTCACGTGTCAGCAGTTGTTCACATAGTGATAGTTGTACAAGTATCCTTAGACTTGAGGTCATCATAGTCATCTTGTGTACACTGAACTATGCTTTGGTTTAGTTCTTAGTCTCTAGGGACAATTATAAGGGCTCTACTGGGTATATAAATTTGTACACGAAGATAGTGTATGATCAATAAAGGATCTACTTCTTCCAGTAAAGGAAGAGAATGTTCAATGCTGATCCACTTATGCTAGTTCAGGAATCTCTGGCCAGAGTGAATGAAATTAGAAAGGAGTTTCTAATTTACATTAAATAGAACTAAGCATAGTGAATGGAAAAGCAAATTATTAAATAATATAGGCTTGACACAAGTTTCATGCCTTGTATTTAATCGTGACATTGCAGGGTAGAAGGAATTGATTGTACGGTAACTACTCACTGAATAGGTTCTTGGTATTCTAAGCAGTGAATTCGTATTATCCGGATAGTCGCGATATGCTGAGAAGTATCACTCACGATGTAGAATAAATATGATTAATTTATTAATTAATCATATTTAATGAATTAGAGAATTTATATAAATAATGATAAAATAGTTTTATTATTATTTATTTCTACTACCGGCTTAATATTGAACCTACAGGGTCACACCATAAAAGAGAATGATTTAATGGTGGAGGAATTAATTAATAATTGCTGGTAATTATTTATTTGTGAAATAAATAATTAATTAGCAGATTTAATAATTGATTAAATAAGATTTAATTAATTCTTAATATTATTAATTACGAATTTAATTTTGGAAATTAAATCAAGTGAGAGAATTATTTTTCTAAAGTGTTTAGAAAAGGGATTAATGATTAAAAGGTGTTTTAATTATTAGTTAATTGGTTAATAAGAATAATCAATTAAAGGGTTAATAATAATAATATTTTATGGAAAATTTTCAGCTGAAAATTTTGCCTATAAATATACTGTTATAAACCCTATTTGCCTCAACCCAAATAGTTAACCCTAATTCTAAAGTAGAACAAGAGGGAGGCAACTAATTCTCTCAACTTCTTCCTCCTCCATCACATTGTACTCTTGGTGGATACCGGTGGAGTGCTTCACACTTGAGGAACAGCTGCTAGGGATTTTCGTTCATCGTTCTTGGATCGCTATTAAAGACCTCCATATTTCCATTAACGTAAAACTTCTTAAAGTAAACATAGTGAACTACGAATTAAATATTATTTTTCGCATGGATCCTGCGGAGGGTTTCGTTTTTTTTAAGATTTAAATTTACGTTTTCGTTGCGTTTATGTGCTAAAAATCCTTCAGTAACTAGGTGCTGAAGGAGTTGCAGATACTTGACCAACAAACTTGTTGTCATTTTGAGTGGATTTAACAGAATTATTCTTAGTCTTTGGTGGAAAACCAATCATATGAAAGCACCTGTCACGAGTATGATTCTTCCCTTGACAATATGTACACTCCAGATTATAGCGTTTGTTCTCCGAGCATTTCTTATCTGGACGTTCAGAATTCTTGAATTCAGATTGTGAAAATCTAGACTTACTCATAAGAGCAGCAGATTCAATTCTAGGTTGAGCTAAAGAGACATCGTTTCTTTGTCTCTCTTCTTGTTGTAAAAGAGATAAAACATCAGTGAGAGGTGGCATATGAGTCATCATTAAAAGTTGTCCTATGATATTAGTATAAATCTCATTCAG
Organism: Apium graveolens; assembly: GCF_009905375.1. NCBI lineage: Eukaryota > Viridiplantae > Streptophyta > Magnoliopsida > Apiales > Apiaceae > Apium > Apium graveolens. The sequence goes on from NC_133653.1 coordinate 50,040,547, forward strand.
ACCCATCAAGAACTGTGTAACCTTCATAACCTCATCAGCTTATTCTTGTTGCTTCTTAGCAGTGCAAGTACATACACAAACACATTTAGGAATGCTTGATGCGTGCAACAGATCATCCCAAAGCGTCTTGAACTTTTTATAATAACCAGAAACAGATAGTATCTTGAGTAAGTGATCCTAGAGCCTTTTTCAATTCGAAGATCCTTGGACCATTACTTTGAGAATAACGCATATGAATATCATCCCAAACATCACTAGCTAAGGTAATATAAACCAGACTTGACCGAATTTCAGGAATAACAGAATTAAGCAACTAGGTGATTATCATATCATTGCAACGTTGCCAGTGAGCAAAATAAGCAGATGTTTCATTAAAAATCTTGAATTTACCAGTAACAAAACCGAGTTTGTTCTTCGTTGAGAGTGCAAGATACATCGATCGCTTCCATTCATTGAAGTTCTCTCCATTAAGTGCAACTATAACTAGAACTTGACCAGGATGATCCGATTGATGTAGGTACAATGGATGACTTGCATCCAGAATAATAGAACGATAAGTATTTTTCAGATCAGCATCAATAGTATTATTTTCATTTGATGTATGAGTATTTTCATCGATCGTAGTCATGCTGTTTGATGAAATGTCACTGAGATGTTTTCAGAAAAAATGTTTGTAAACTTCAAGAAAGTTTCACAATCTGATGATGAAGATCATAATCTTCAAGAAAGTAACACAATCAACTGATGATGAAGGTCATAATATGAACAATAAGATCTGGAAAAGAAATAAAGTAAAATGGAAGAAAAATCGAAGCTTCAAGTTGAAGCTTTAATGGCGAAAGAAGAAGGAAAGAAGAGCGAGAGCTCTGATACCATGAAGAATTTGATGAAATGAGAAAAGATTTACATTCAATTCATTCCAAAACTGTACAGCAAAACTTGTTTATATACAAGTTCAGAAAAATCAGATCTCACGAACTTGTATCTATTCTATATCTATATTTCTAACTAACTTGAAATAGATGAAAAGACATATCTACCCTTCTATACTAACTAACCTATCGACTATCTATCTTGTTATCTTTAATAGAGTTGGACTACCTTATAAGAGCAACTCCAACGGCTTAGTTATTTGGAATCTTAAAGTCAAATATAAGGAATATGGAGAGAAAAACTACTCCAACAGTATCTTAGTGATTCTAAAATTCACTAAGATCTTCTTCTCATTCCTTATCTTTAGCTAACCTCTTTACTCTTCTAACTTTTATTTTATAATATATATTTGAAACAAACACTTTTTCTTTATTCACTTCATGTAATAATGTTATTAATTTATATTATTAAATAACAAGGATTCTATAAATGTCTTAAATGTTTTAAATAACAAGGATCCTATTAATGTCTTAAATAACAAGGATCCTATTAAATTATATTATTTTTAAGGGACACACAGAATTACTGTTGGATTGCTCCAAGTGTGAGGAACCTACTAAGGCCCATTTGTTTCGCCCTGAATGTTACTCAATGAACACTGATTTGACCGCATAGGTCATTTGTCTGAAAACATTTAACACATGAGCGATTCATAAATCACCTAATTATTCTAGATAACTTTATCCGAATGATTCATATGATACTGTCCACACCTTTTATCAAGCTTTTATATTATTTTTTTCCTTCTTTTTTGCAAAAGCCTATTTTCTCTTTCATTTTTAATATTTTTTTATTAACTATAATTATTATGACATTCATAATTATATCATTTTGCACTAACATTAAAACAAATATTATGATAAACAAGTTATTTTATTAAGTTAATAATTTTTTAATAATATTCCCATGTATCCAAATTTAATATCTAGCTACACTATATTATATTATAATCAATGAAACCTTAAAATTTTGAGAGTGGATCGATAGTACGATACCTGCTTAATTTACTTAACTACCCTTATTTAAATTTTATTTTTACTTAATTATCCTAACTTAATTAATATATAAATCGATAAATTTTTTCAAGTTAAACACATTGCCCTTTTTATTTTACCCAACTAAAACACTTCTTTTTATAAAAAAATCACGAGCAATTTTATTTAATAAAATATTATATTTATTAATAACTAACCAATTACTTTTACTAAAGCGTATTAGTACCTTTTTTAATTTATACATGTCTTTGTTTGAATTACATTTTTAATTAAAACACATTATTTTTTAAAATATTTAGTACATCTAGCATTTCAAATACTTAGCACTTTTAACATTCAATATTATATCAATTTTAAAATCTTGTAATTTTTTCAGACTCATTTAATCACAAAATTTAATCATTCAGAAATCATAAAAATAAATATATACCAAATGATCTTAATCAATTGATATTCAGATTTTTGATTAATTCAGATCATTCAGAAATATTAATAATTCACATATAAATGATTCAGATTTGCCAAATGACCCTAAGAGGCAGAGGTGTGCAAATAACTATTATATGCCCTATGTGCGAGGAGCATTTGCTCCATGTGTTTCTGGATTGCAGCTTCGCAAAACAGTGGCGGAGAGTACTCGATCTGGAGTTTGATGTAACTAGGGTGAAATTGGCTTATGTGTGGTTGTCGGAGAGATTAGGCAGGGAAAAGAGGGAGGTCTTAATGTAGATTCCCAGGTAGCAGAGCATCTCCAATTCATACTCTCATGTTAGCTATATTGTACGTGAACAACAAAATTTAGCTAAATTTTAGCTAATGATTTTGATTTTTACTCCTCCAAGAACACAACTTGTTAGCTAAATTTTTTGAAAACACTAAAATGATACTCTAAATTTGATGATTGATAAGCCATTCATTATCTATAATTTCCACATCAGCTCCCCCAATTAAAAAATGTTAAAGTAATATTTTGTTTATAATATTATGGTGTAAAATCATTTACATGATTTTAAAATTTTAAAACTAATACTTATATCATTTTTAAGTATATCCTGTTTTGATCTTCCAAATTTGTTGAATCATGGATGAAATATAGATATCCTCTAAAACACATCCAACTCATCACTCCTTCTTTCTCTTCTTCTTTCCTTCTCTCTCCAAGTACGAATATATGCTTTCATCACCCATTTTATTTTCATAATAATAATAATAAAATATTATTTTTTAAGTATAGATAAACATTATAGCTAACACGGTTGGAGTACAACACCTTACAAGTTAGACAAATTTTATCTAATCATTAATTTATATTATTTCAGGTAACTATTTTAGCTATTTTTCTTGGAGATGCTCTCCAACCATAATAGGTAAAATGGTTAGCTAAATTATCATCATCTAAAATTTTGTTGAATCTGTAAGGTTATTTGCTCCACTGGTATTAGGTATATTGATTAGCTAAATTCAACAATAGTATGTTATATGTATTTTTAAATTATTGTATATATACGAAAATTTCAATGTTCAAATAAATTTAAAAATTTAATTAAATATAAGTAAAAATAAAATATTTATTTTATGAAAAAATATTGAATATATAACTATATAAGTATAATAGGACACTTATATGTGTTAAAAAAATATATACTTATATGTATAATAAAATTTTATATTTATATTTTATTATATTGGATTAGATTTATTAATATTTTTTTAAATACTCCCTCCGTCCAGTTGATTTTTATACGTGCACTGTTTGCACGTATTTCAAGACTTCTATAAAATATAGTTTTATAATATTTTTTTTAATTTTTTTTAAATAAAAATTTAAATATGAAAGTTTTATTCAGAAAAAAAAATTTAAAAAAATATTGTGGAATTATACTTTAAAAGAGTATTGAAAAGCGTGCCGAAAAGTAATGTATAAAATTCAATGGTAAAGAGGGAGTATGTAATGTTTTTTAAAATAGTTTATAAAATTGGTCAATAAGAAAATCATATTTTGACACTTAATATAACATCAACTTAAAATATTAAATATGAAATAAAAATTTGAACACGTAATTATATATTAAATATAAATATAATATGAATATATGTGTGTATTGATGTGCAAAATTAGATTAAAATAAGGCAAAAAATTGACAGAAAGCTGACATGAAATTTTTAGCTAATGGCTAATATAAAAAATGTGATAGATGATAACTAAATTTTTTGCTAACAAATTGGAGTACTATATTTTTTAATTAATATATATATAATTGTGTCACCTAAATTTTTTAGCTAACAGATGAAGTTGGCCGGAGAGCTTTTATGCTTTCATTCAACCAAAAAATCTTCGCTGTGCTAATGAGATCACGATGTTTGAAGCAGAGTCAAGGGAAGTCCTGGAAGCTTTTTGGTGAGTTAGCGCAATGCAACTAGGTAATCTTGATTTTAAAAAATGATTCGTTGCTTACTATCTGTAGGTAATATTTTTTAAATTTTTTTCTTCTCAATAAATATTGAATAAAATATACAATTAAACTAATTAAGAGTTTTAAAATTCGTTTTCAATACTTCATTTGAAATATTAATAACTAAAAGGGATGGAGGAAGTATTAGAGTAATACTAAAATCATAAAAAAAAGATACAAAAAATTATCCACAAAATATCATGGCATAAGTGATAGATACAATAAAATAATTATTTAACTTAGGTCCCTTTTTCATTTAGAAACAGGTCCAGGATGCTACCTATTTGTTAGCTAGGATGTTTTGTTTACTGAATTGCTCAAACTTGTTTTTGTCTCCGTCATTGTCTCAAACTTATATTATGGTATGTGTTAGGTAAAAATAATTTATTTATAAAGATTAAAAATAAAGCTCAAAATTATTATAATTTTTTAATTATTGTTTATTAATTTTACTTAAGAAGTCAAAATTTGACTATAAACAATCTAGCCCTAATTAACCTGAATCCCCAAATTTACTCTCGCTATTCCTCATATCAAGAAGCTGTGATTCATCAGTATGGAAAACAAAGCATCTGAAAGAGAATTACAGGTATTGGCAGCAACTGCAGTTGTACTTGGTGCCTTAGCTCCTGGTGTTAATGTCCGTACACTTTTTTCACCATTAAAATCACCCTCTTTTTTTTGCTTAATTATTCAGCAAGTACTAATCTTTTGATGTTTTGAAATCAGGGTCAGACTTGGAATACGCCAAAAGTTGCATTCTTGATGTTGGGTCTGTGTCTTACTGCAATGTTGGCTTTAGCCTTTTCTGCAAGTGATTTATCATTAATTATTCATGTCACATTTCTTGTTCTCATAACTGGGACCCTCTTCTTTCTTTTAACCAGTTATCTCAAATTCTTGTATATTCAAGTTATATATATATGATGATTGTTATGCTTGATAAGTAAGGATACTGTATTAGTTGGATCAACATTCGAGTTTAGGACCCTATTGTTAACAGACAGGGTCTATAGGATTGTAGCCTAGTGGATATCTTTCCTTAGTAATCCTGATTCGTGACAAGAGGTCCAAGGTTTGAGTTTTTGATTCATAGTGTGGGCACTTATGCGCGAGATTTAAAATTTCGAATTGACCATAGACAAAAAAAATGATCATTTTAAGTTTTTTGGTTGACTGTTTTTCATCATGAAATGAATACTGATAATTTATGGTTGTGCTGCTGCCTTCAACTTATGATAAGTATATGAAAATACATATTTGTATAGGTTTAGTTTACAGGCAGTTGTTGGTTTTATGTGATTAAATGTAGGGGTTAAATATCAAAGTGGTCACTCAACTGAAGGTCATATATCAATTTAATCATCAAACTTAATGGGTAATCATTTGGATCACTAAAATAATAATGAATATTAAACGGATACCTCAAAATATGTGATCGAGAATTAAAATTTATTTTATGAAGTTCTAAACATTTTTTTTAAATCTTGTTACAACCAAATGAAAAGTTATGAATTCATAGTATTTTAGATGACTTTTTGAGATTTTTAAAAATTTACCTACTAATTATTTTTATTTAAATAAAGCAAATGACTACAAAATTAAAAATAAATAGTAGATAAAATTAAAAAAATCTTATTATATTATAGAAAATACTAGAATTCATCCATTTTAATTTGGTTATAATAGGATTCAAGAAAAATATATAAAACTCCATAAAACAAATTTTAATTCTCGAGCACATATTTTGAGGTATATGTATGATATTTATTATAACTTTAGTGATTCAAATGATACCCCGTTAATTTTGATGATTAAACTGATATATGGCGTTCAGTTGAGTGACCACTTTGATATTTAACCCTTAAATGTAGTGTGATTCTGATTCAGCAAATGTGGTTTTTCGCCTGTATGTTATAGCATGTTTTAATTGGCCGAACCTATCTATTCTTTAGATTTATATACACTTTTATTGCTATTGATTTTTTCATTAAAATGTGTTGTCCCTTTTCGCTGTTTGGAAAGCGATATGCTATTATAACTGGATCACAATATGTTGCTTCAAATCTGCTGAAAAGGATTAGACTTATTGAGATATATCTCACTCCATTTAAAGGCTTAGCCCAGTTGGATGTGAGGGAAGTTGTATGGGATCCTATGTGTGTATAGAACTGTAATTATAACCAGAAAAATACATCTCTGATGCATAAGATATTGGGGGTGTTCGTTTCCCGTTAAAAGTAGATGACAAGTTGTAAAATACAGACATTTTTCAACTTATAGGTAACCATTTTTGGGGATTTTCACCTTACATTAAGATGCCCTAATTCCGATGTTTATCATAAGAACATCTTATCCAAGGGCTGGCAATGTTTTGTAAAAGGCTAATTTGATAGGATTTTTTTTTCTTTTTGCAAAGTAGAATAAAGGAGTAAATTATGATTGGATGTTGTAATTGTGTTTAATTTCTCTGCCTCTGTCAAATGCCTGACTTTTGTTAGAAGTTGGATATCTGTAAATATGTATGTACTAATATGTTTGACCTTTTATAGTAGTTATGACCCCAAATTATTCTAACATGATATCTGTGCGTGCTGTTTATGCACTCTTATACCCTGTCTAATGGCTAAAAGAATGTGGATGTTGTTATAAATGATTATTTACGTAGGTTAAAAGCATGCAGAGTTTTGGCTGGAGAGGATACGTAGAAAGACCATGCAGTTCGTAGTATTGAAAAATTGGTTCCAACTTCCAAGCTTTTTACATTTAGCAGTTAAAGTTTACATGACATTAAGGAACTTTCTAGTGGTTTTAAATTGCAGTCTTAAATTTTATAGTTCTGGGGTTTATGCTAGCTACTCAATTGATTGTCTAACATTGGTTACACAAGTTGCAAATGCATTGTTCATCATCAAAAGCTTATTGTGAATGTTACTTCTAAATTTTCTCAAGTGTAATATTAAGAAAAGTAGAAAACAAGTAAAACTAAAATAAACGAAGAAGCCTTGAGAATTAACAAAATGGTTTCATGAGTAAGGTTATATATTTGATAGCGTCATATTTTAGATCCAGATTACTGATTTGGATTTTATCTGCAGCTTTCTGGCACAAACTGCCCTAGTTACAGTCGAAACTCAAATGAAGGAAATGGGCCTAGCTTCTGAAATTTCTATGGACAAAAGTGAATAGAAGAAGCATGGAAGACTTCTCTTTGTTTATTTTAAAATTTTTTGATATCAAGTCAAGAAACCATTACAGGTTAAAGCTAATAGAAGCATACAAGTCTACACGGGATTACAATTACATTCTTGATGCCATTTCAGATGAAATGTGAAAATCATGATGCAGAATCTTTAGCACTGTGTCGCAGTTTCTGCACTTATTCCCTCATCAAACAAAAAAAGCAAATAGATATATCACTTACTCTTGACCTCCTCCTTTGGTTTACTACCCTTCTTGGACTTCATGAAGCAGAAACAAGAGCAGCAAGGTACTTAAAACAGGAACTTCATATTTTTTTGTTTACCATGTAATCTTAAGATCTCAAAATATTGGTATTTAAAGATAGTAGTGCTCAGTTTGATCCCCTTGCTTTTGCCTTGTACTATTTAAAGGATTCTATTCCTATCTTTTACAGATAAAAAGGTTCAACTTTTTTGCAGATGATCGATACAATTGTGTGTCAATAATAAAAATTAAACATACTTAGCATGGTTTTTATTTGTGTGCATTTTTTAAGTACAATATACATCCTCTCTATATATTTCTTTGATGGAAAATTTCAATGGGCTATGCAGCACCGAAGAAAGTGAGATTCTCTAGTAGTCCTAGGTAAGGACTTGTTTGTTTGTTTATTTATTTATAAAAATCTACAGCAAATTTGTTGCTGCTAGTTCCTTTTTTTTCGCTTTTCTTTTTATGTTTCAGGGGCAAATGAAACCCTTGGTTGACGTGCGTTTGAGAACGAAATTAAATTCCATTTTTCCCTTCAGTATCAGCCATTTCATCCAAAAAGATTTCTAATGTTTTATGTAAAACCATCATTAAGGTGAATATCTTATAACTCATGTACGTGTTATATTTACAGAATATTGCAATACATATTGTGCAAAATATGTGCTATAAACCCAAGTCAGCCACCCATATTGTTCACATATATTGTTCACATATGCCAGGAGGCCCAAAAAGACGAAAGCCCCAGTTGCTGAAAGCCCAAACTGATTGAAGTTTTATTATTATTGGGAGAGGGGTATAATGGTCTTTTGTAATTAATGATTGGGGGTTAGTTAAAAAGGGAAGTAGGGTTACCAAAGGGGGCATCTGATTATTGTGAGAGTTCAGACATGTGGGAGAGGCTACGTCACGAACAGTAGCAATTCTATCTTGTAACCGTACTCAGTTCATTATTATATTACTTGTTATTTATCTACGGTGTTTTAGTTATAAATCAAGTTGTTCCATAGCAAATTGGTATCAGAGCAGTAGATCTAAAGAACGATGGGGGCACCACCATCGAATCAAGCTCGAATCGAGCAGCTCGAAAAAAGTATAGAGGAGTTACGAGATACTATGGGGGACCATGTCTCTATAGCGGTGAATAACGCGACTCGAGGTCTACAAAGCTCCCTCATAGATCATTTGTCTGTCACCATGGACCAAGCGATGCAGCGCTTTGAGATGAGGATCAACAGATCCAAGGAAGAGCAGGAGAAATTTCAAGCCGAAATGAGATCTACAGTGTTGTTTATGAAGGCGGCTGAGTCGACTCAGTTAAACGGGTCAACCTCTTCAATGGGTAGGGGAAAATGAATGGATGGATTTGGAGCAGGTCAAATGGAAGGGTCGAGTCTCGGGTCGGATAGAAATGGCGGATCCGGGTCTGGATCGGGTCGAATTGGGGATCAATTTGGGTCAAATTGGAAGTTTAAGAAATTGGACTTACCCATTTTTGATGGAGTAAACCCAGATGGGTGGATCTTGAGAGCAGAACGTTATTTTCACTTTTACCGACTAGGGGAAGAATAAACTTTAGAGGCAGCGGTGATATCTTTGGACGGGGATGCGTTACTGTGGTATCAGTGGGAACATGGGCATCGCCCCATCAGAAATTGGTCAGAATTGAAGGGAATGTTGTTGCGGCAATTTCGACCTACTTCAATGGGCAGTTTACAAGAACAGTGGTTGCACCACCAACAACTTACCGATGTGGTGGAGTACAGGAGGCGGTTTATTGAATTAATGGCTCCATTGACAGGAGTTCCAAAGGAAATTGCACTAGGACAGTTTATCAATGGTTTAAAGGGGGAAATAAAGACAGAGGTGCGGGTTTTAGGCCCAGTCAGTTTAGACCATGCGATGGAATTGGCCGTGAAGGTGGAAGAGAAGCTGAAGTGCTATGGGAACCGTAAGTACAATAGTTCGAGCTCAAGCCTATCTCAATCAGGTATGTGGTATTCACCCTCTTTTAAATCTCAGTCCAGTTTTCCGAGTTCAAGTAACCGTTCAGTATCAGTGTACTCGCACTCTTCTTCTTCTCCTTCGAGTCCTTCTGTGAAGAGTGTGGGAGGGTTACCAATAGCCAAACCTTTAGGAGATTGAATGAGAGAGAATTGCAAGCTAAACGGGAGAAAGGGGAGTGTTTCAGATGCGACGAAAAGTGGTAAGTGGGTCACCATTGTAAAAAAAGAGAGTTAAGTGTCATTTTAATGCAAGGTGAGACGGGGGAAAATGAGAATGAGGACCATGGGGTGAGGGAGGAGGAATGCTCTGATGGGATGGATAAAGCAAATGAAGCGATTCAATCCGAAATTTCTTTCAATTCGATAGTATGCATTACTAGCCCAAAAACCATGAAGTTGCGGGGAGAAATACGGGGGAGAAGTGTGGTGGTTATGGTGGATCCAGGAGCGACTCACAATTTCATTTCAATAACAGCCGTACATAAATTAGGATTGCATATGGATAAAACAGGGGGGTTTGGAGTATCGCTGGGAAATGGGGAAATAGTAGGCGGAGAAGGAGAATGTAAGGGTGTAGTGGTACAACTACCAACGATCACCGTGATTGAGGACTTTCTTCCTTTGGCTTTAGGAAATTCAAATGTGATCTTGGGTGTGCAATGGTTAGAAAAGTTGGGCACAGTATCCACGAATTGGAAGACCCAAACATTGAAATTTATGGTGGGAGGGGAAAATGTGACAATTAAAGGGGATCCGAGTTTGGGGCATTCATTATTTTCATTAAAAACCATGATCAAGACTATCAAGATGGAAGGGCAGGGGTATCTAGTGGAGTTAAATGCCTTATCAGCTGTGGGACAATTGGAAGATGAAAGACAAATGCCGCCAAGGGTTCCTGCAATTCTAAAGCATATACTACAGAGGTACGAGTCAGTTTTTGAAATGCCTAAAGGGCTACCACCCTCAATGGGGCATGAGCACAAAATTATTCTTAAAGATGAAACAGTTCCGGTAAGTATCAGGCCCTATCTTTACTCTCAGGCTCAGAAAAATGAGATTGAGGCCTTGGTACAGGACATGCTACAAGCAGGAATCATACAACCTTCCAACAGTCCCTTCTCTAGTCCTGTGATCCTGGTGAAAAAGAAGAACGGAGCTTGGCGTTTCTGCGTAGATTATCGTGCTTTAAATAAAGTGACAATGGCTGACAACTTTCCCATTCCATTCATCAACGAGCTCTTAGATGAACTACATGGATCTACAGTTTTCTCAAAGTTGGACCTTAAATCAGGCTACCATCAAATTCGGGTAAAAATCGAAGATGTATCGAAGACCGCGTTTCGGACACACGAAGGGCATTACGAATTTTTGGTAATGCCTTTTGGTTTAAAAAATTCCCCGGCTACTTTTCAAGCTCTCATGAATACAGTCTTCAAGCCCTATTTACGTCGATTTGTCCTTCTCTTTTTCGACGACATCCTAATTTACAGCCCCGATGCTACACAACACCAGCAACACTTTGCTACGGTGTTACACACGCTGCAAGAGAACCAACTGTATGCTAATCTGGAGAAATGGGAGTTTGGAAGAATCAATTGGCTTATCTGGGGCATGTGATATCAGCCCAAGGGGTTGCAGTTGATGGGAGTAAAATTGAGGCTATGCTACAGTGGCCCCAACCTAAAAATCTAAAACAGTTGTGCTCCTTTCTAGGGCTGACGGGGTACTATCGTAAATTCATATCAGGGTATACAACTATAGCTCGCCCCCTCACTGACCAAATGAAGAAAGATCAGTATGGTTGGACTGAAGAAGCCACATCTTCATTCGAGCTTTTGAAACAGGCTTTGGCACAAGCCCCGATTCTGGCTATGCCCAACTTCCACAAGGCATTCATCGTCAAAACTGATGCCTCTGGGTTTGGGTTGGGAGCCGTTCTACTCCAAGATGGTCACCCTATTGCATACTATAGCAAGATTTTATGGACAAGGGCTCGCCTTAAGTCCATATACGAAAAAGAACTCATGGCTATCGTACTTGCCATCCTCAAGTGAAAACACTATTTATGTGGGCAGCGTTTTATTATGCGAACGGACCAACAAAGCTTAAAATTCTTGATGGAACAACAAGAAATAGGCCCCGAGTACCAGAAATGGGTGAGCAAGCTAATGGGTTTCGATTTTGAAATTCACTACAAAACAGGGGCTTCAAATCGGGTGGCAGATGCCCTCTCGCGACAATCTGGTCCTTCTGGGGCAATCAATACCCTAATCACCACTAGTGGTACTCATTGGGATGAAGTATGAATGATTATCCAAGAAGACCCGTTTATCAAGAAAATTAGTGAAGACTTAACAGCAGGACAAGCAATACCGAAGGGGTATGTCTTGGACCATGGAGTTTTAAAATTCAAAGGACGAGTTGTACTTCCTCCCAGGTGCTCTCTTATTCCAAAATAACTTCACACGTATCATGACACACCTATGGGGGACATTCAGGTGAACTAAAGTCCTATCAACGCATTGCTGCTACCTGGTTCTGTCCAGGAATGAGGAAGACGGTTGCCCAATATCGATGGATTTTATCGAGGGACTTCCGAAATCACAAGGTTGGGATTCTACTTTGGTGGTAGTGGATCGTCTTACGAAATACCCTCACTTTTTGCCATTGAAACACCCATTTACAGCACAAGGAGTGGCTTCAGTTTTTATGAGGGATGTGGTTCGCCTACATGGTTTCCCTACGACCATTATTTCTAACCGAGATACAAATTTTCTCAGTCTCTTTTGGAAAGAACTTTTTAGACTGCAGGGTACTCTATTGAATCATAGTGCAACCTACCATCCGCAGTCCGATGGACAAACATAAGTGGTGAACAAGTGTTTTGAAAATTTTCTAAGGTGTTTTGTAAATGGCAAACCTCGTGCTTGGGCTGCTTGGTTACCCTGGGCAGAATATTGGTACAACACGTTGTATCACATGTCGACCGGGTATACGCCGTTTAAGGCTTTGTATGGAAGAGTTCCCCATAATTGATTAAATTCGTCCCAGGCAGCACCGTACTATCATCCATTGAAGACCAACTGCAGGAAAGGGATGCTATTCTTGATGACTTGAAATTTCAGTTATTACGAGCTCAGCAGCGTATGAAGTTTCAAGAAGATAAATCCAGGCGTGAAGTGGAATTTCAAGTGGGAGACTCGGTGTATCTCAAACTGCAGCCGTATCACCAACAGTCCTTGGCTATACGAGCATGTGCCAAGTTGGCAGCTCGCTATTATGGCCCATTTGAGGTGGTGCAACGAATTGGTAAGGTTGCTTACAAACTTCTCTTACCTTCTACTTCCCGGATTCATCCAGTTTTTCACGTTTCACAACTAAAGAAAGCAGTAGGTGAGCCTACTCCATCACCTTTGTTACCACCCAACATTAGTGACACACTAGTATGAGAAGGCAGTCCAGAGAAGGTACTGGGGGTTTGACAAAGTAAATCAAGTTCAACTGCTGGGGTCGAAGTGCTCATCTAATGGGAAGGACTTCCGGAGTATGAAATCACATGGGAACAATTCGCAGAGTTAGACACCAGGTTTCCGTGCTTCCACCTTGAGGACAAGGTGGCTGTTTGGGCCGCGGGTAATGCTATAAACCCAAGTCAGCCACCAATACTGTTCACATATGTGATATGCCAGGAGGCCAAAAAGACGAAAGCCCAAGTTGCTGGAAGCCCAAACTGATTGAAGTCTTATTATTATTGGGAGAGGGATATAATGATCTTTTGTAATGAATGATTGGGGGTTAGTTAAAAAGGGAAGTAGGGTTACCAAAGGGGGCATCTGATTATTGTGAGAGTTCAAACATGTGGGAGAGGCTACGTCTCGAACAATAGCAATTCTATCTTGTAACCGTACTCAGTTCATTATTATATTGTTTGTTATTTATCTACGGTGTTTTAGTTATAAATCAAGTTGTTCCATAGCAATATGTTATGAAAGTATTTCACATGCTGAATATATATGTTCTCCAAGGTGTCTTGTTAACATTGTTATCGTCAAAATCTAATATTAAGATCCCAATACCCTGACTATACTATATGTGTATCAACATTGTTATCCGCCAAGTCTACTAGATCTCGTTATTAAGGTAACATGGTAAGTTAATTAGAAGGGGACGTTCAAACAAAACATCAACTTAGTCTTATAATAAGGTTCATGTTTTTGGTAACAACTATAAGTCCCTTATAAGTTTTTTTTTACTTAGAAGTCGAGCACTAGGGAGATAAATTTTGTTACTTGTTTATACATAGGACAATAGTGTTTTTGGATATTATCGATTCAAACAAATTAAAAAATCTTGCTTCTTAGAAAGGAGGGAGGACAGCAGATATAAGATTGATATTTACTTGCCAGCAGAAGACTCTGCGATGGCTCACTTGACAATTTAATAGTGACTAGCATTCCTCTTACAGGACCAAACTTTCCCCGAAGAAAGTGTCTACAGTAGAAGGCTCAAGACTGAGCAGGCAAGACTCTGTATCCCGCGCTTACTTGAGATCTTCATAACTCAGCAACGTCATGAAACCCCAGCAACTGAGATGTCACCATAAAATATTTTAATCCCGGAAATACAGGTAGGCACGAATATCATTTTCCAACATAATTTAGTACGAAACTTGAAATTAAACAATCAAGAATTTAATAATCATAACTAAAGCATGAAGCAGAGAAAGAAATATTTATAGAGATTGAAAGGAAGGAGAAATTGAATGACACCAATTTGAGGCATAGCCACAATAAAAAGAGCTATAAAAACAGGCCGGCAAGTAAAACCATGAAGATATATTTAAAGTTGAACATTAGGTGAAATTTTGTTCCATTATTTCCTTACTAACCGCAGCAAGTGATTACTCATCCTGCCAAACTCTTTATTGGAAGCATTATATTGGTCATTGATCTCCCTATATGCCACACGAGCCTCCTCTTTCTCTACATCCAACTTCTTCAGTTCAGCTTCAACAACAGAATGAGCTTCTTTGCATTGATCCTTGTCTTCTGTCAGAGTCTTGAATCTCTCTTCTACCTCAGACTGCTCCTCTGTAAGCTTAAGTAATGCACCTGTTGTTGGAATATTTTCTAGAACTGGAGATAATAAGAAGATGTTTTACGACTTGCTACTACAGAGCTCTTGTAGAGAAAGTTTGATATAGAATAGAGAGAAGAAATATTATTATTTTTACTTGGAAAAATTCTTTTCTGATAAGAGAGATTACAACTTACAAGGCAATTTATACTAGTACGTACATTCATAACTTATCATTTTATCAATACCATTCTTTGCACCTGGAAATACAGAGAACATGCATCTAGAATATCAGACTCATGGACTTCTAAAATAGTAAATTTGGAAACATACAGAAGCATATAGAACAGATTCTTGATTTTGCTCTTGAAATGCATCAACTTTTATCACTCCCCCTTATTGCATTTTCTGAAAAGTCCAAGCTTCTGTTGGAGAAGATATAACTTGTTCTTTGGTTGTTCCTTCGTTAAGATATCTGCCAGTTGATCGTATGTTCGACAAAATTTAAGTTTAATTATTCCGTCTACTGCTTCTCGAATGAAATGATACTTGATTGCAATGTGTTTTGTTGTATCATGACTCACAAGATTTTGAGCTATGTCAATTGCAGACTTGTTGTCACAATAAATAATCGTACTCTCTTCTTGTTTCTGACCAACATCATCCAAAATTTTGCTTATAACCAAATTGCATGAGAAACAGCTTTTCATGCAACTACATACACTGCTTCTACCGAAGAAAGTGCAACAAATTTCTGTTTCTTCGAGGCCCAAGAAAAGACACATGAACCAAGAGAAAAAAACATACCCCGATGTTCTCTTGCAATTATCAATTGATCCAGCCCAATCTATCTGTATAACCAAATAATCCAAGAAACTCTGGATCCTCTACAGGATTATACAGAATGCAATAGTTAGGGGTGAGCAAAAAGTCGAATAAATCCGAAATTGAATCCGAAACCGCTAAAAACCACTTAAAATCAATCCGCATAAAAGTGAACCGAAACCGAAAAAATCAAAACCGAAACGGGAACCGACTATTGGTTTCGATTTATAGGTTGAAACCGAACCGAAAAAACCCGAACCGAGATAATTAAAATAAAAATAATAAATTAATATTTATATATAATTTATATCAATTTTAATATAAATAAATACAAATATATTTTATAATTTATCTTAAATATATATATATTTTTGGCCTAACATATTTGTAGCATATTTTTGCCAACTACCTTTTGTATATATTACTTTGCTGCTTGTTTTGCACACTAATTTATTCTGTATATTATTGTGAAACATGGGGTGAGCAGTTCATTTCTTTAGCAAATTATAATATAAGAAACACTACTCTATTCACTGTTCACCCGTTTAATTTTTGCATCTTATATATGTCTTTTGCTTTCCCCGGTAGTTTTATTCGAGATAAGGGATCGTATAATGAAATAAATTTCAATTATTATATACTAATTTTTGATAAAAATTTAAAAATTATATTTTTTATTTATATTTTACGTGATTTTATAACCGAAACCGAACCGGTAATAACCGATCCGGTAATTTTATAACCGAAACTGAACCGACGGATGCGGTTGCAGTGTAGGTTTTTGATTTAAAAAACCGAGAATACGCGGTTTCGGTTTTGGTTTTAGCCTAAAACTGAACCGATCTGCCCCGCGCTCATCCCTAGCAATAATATAGTTCCTTGAAGATAACGTAAAGCTCGTTTGGCTGTTCCAAAATTAATCTTACTTGGGTCCTGCATAAACCTTGATAGTAATCTTGATGGGCCGTGTAGTTGTTAAATACAAAAGACTCCCAATCAAACTACGATATGTAGAAGCATTTACCTTTTCTGCACCATCGTCTTGTTTGAATTTTTAATTTTTCATTTGCTTGTTGTAACGGGACACTAACTGATTTACAACCATGCATCTTGTTGACGGAGGAATTTGGGAACAACAAAACTTGAGGTTAGTAGCCGGAAACAAGATCTGTGATGGCAGTTTTTCGTCGGAAACGTAAACAGTAGTCGGTGGATTCGATGAACAGTATTCGTCATAAAAGATGAACAGTATTTGGTGGTGATAATTATTGGGGGCTGAGATTGCTTAGGGTTAGTGGTGGCTCCTTTGCGCTCTCCTTCTGACCCCCTACAATTTGCCTACGTACCCCTATTTATAGGGGATCAAGCCCACATAGTTCTTGGGGAACAAGAAACCTAATGGGCTTAGATTTCTTATCCCGAGGCCCAGCAGGAAACCCACTGGAAACCGTCTTCTACTAGCTTTAGGAATGTCCGCCGATGAGGCCCAACCACAAAGGCCCAAGGCTCGTCCGCAGCTTCAAGACTTCACGGATGAGGCATCTCTCTGGCCAAGAATAACCCTCGGCTACCAGCTATTTCTCTAGTCTGCGGACGCAGGTATAGCCGTGGTTCACCCCAAATGTTGGACGCATCCTTGTCCCCCGATAAGGAGCCCCTACCAGATTGCAGGACAAGTGATCCCAAGCTTTTGGGTGCAAAGTGCAGGATACTCCAAAGTCTCCCAACGAGGACACCCGTTGACTACAGAGATAGAGCTCCCAAAGCACACACCAGATTTCACCCCACTTCCCCAATGAGGACACCCATTGACTACAGGAGGAGGTCTTCAGTCCATGCATACCCCTGAAGGTCTCTGACCACGGACACCGCCTTTCCTGTAGATGTTCTACAGGAAGGAGTTCTTTAATAGAGTACCTGCATCAAATATGTTAGTAATAATAATCTTCATCTTCCTTGAACCTTCCACAGAGTTCATCCAAATAGCATGTCAAAGTTGCATTTATGTGCCAAGTAGAATTTAAGGGCGCGCCCAAACATTTCTGTACATTGGCGCCGCCCTGTGTCATCAGCCTTTGATCTCTTCTTTTGTTATTCTACATTATAGGGCGCGCCCTAAATTATTCATCGTTGGGGCTTGCTCTAATTCTGTCCAAGCCAAAGTGTGGGTCTATCAAAGTAATCATGTCCGAGTAATCCGTCTAAGGAGCCTTCCTTACCTAGGGCGCGCCCTAAGGCTCACCACAGGACAGATTCCAATCAAGGAATTCCTCTCCTCCTTTTCAATAATTAGGCGCGCCTCCTCCATCATGTTTGAGGGCGCGCCTTTAAGACATGATAACCACAACTGTTAATCAGCTACTCAGTCAATAGGGCGCGATCTTAGGGCGCGCCTTCTATTTATGGAAAGTCAATCTTATCTTTTCCTAGATTTTAGGCGCTTCTCCTTCGATTCTGCTCATTTTATTAATCTTAATCTGAATATTTTTTATACCAATTTTTGGGCATAACAACTACCCCGAAATTCCATATGCTATTGAAAATGGGATTGAAATTTTTCTTCACCTTTATCAAAATCTGTATAAATAAATCTTCCAATACTTTTTACAGGGCGCGCCCTGAACAGGGCGTGCCTTCCAATTTTTTCCTTAAAGTTTCAATGATTTCATAATATTCAAACAAGGCGCGCCTTTAATAGGGCGCGTCCTAGAAGTCCAAACGGTTTAGGAGCAATTCCCCTTATTATTAGGGATTCGCAATTGATGTGTCTGATTTGATAGCTGTCATCTTTTTTACTATAAATACTAGTCACAATCAGTCATTTTTTCTTTTAATTTTACTCTCCCCCCTTTTTCTTACTTTCTCTTTCTTCCCAAAGGCTCCAAACCCAGCAGTATTGTTTTGCTCGGAACCAGCTTTCTCTGTTACCACTCTCCAAATCTCTTCCAGTCAACTTCTTCTCCATTCGAAGAGGTACGACTGGCTTCTTGTATTTCTGAATTTCGTTAAGTAAATCACATTGCATGTCATGTTACCTTTTTATCTTCCATTTCTGTTCTTGATAATATACATAAAATAGTGTATATATCTGTGTATGTATATGTGTAATTTCAAATTTTGTTGCTTTAGATCAGAAATCGTTTGGGTCTAACTTTTAAATTTGTGTTTTTATTTGTTTTTTTTAAGAATTTCAATCGTTATTTACAATCTGCACATAACCACCTGTGCCTTTAGAATCCACTAGCAACTTAGGACACGCCCTATCTTTAGCTTCTTATAATCTGTACATGACCATAATAGGGCGCGCCTGTTATAATAAAACACATCATTATCAATAGGTTAGGATTTTTTATGGCGCGCCTTCTTATGAGATGGCTTGCCTTTAAAAAGGAGTTGACATAGATCATAGGAAATACTCTTCTCTTACACCTTCCACCTATCTTTCCTGTTTCCTTTACACTTTCGTATCTCGTTCTTTCGCATAGGGCGCACCCTCAAAATTTCTTTTGGTTTTCTAGACAGCTGGAAGACGAGGGCGCGTCCTCTCCTTTTCACCCTTTCAAGAATTTCCTCACAAATTTGGGGATCTATTCGCCTCCAAACGCTTACTTCGATCCTTAACCCCCAAATGCCCACCATACTCCTGAATTTCTGAACCGGGTGGCGCACCTTTTTCAAGATTCTAAAAAGGGTATTTTGATGGCAGATCCCTCAGACAGTTCTTCTACGGACAACATTCCTTTGTCTCATAGACACGGGAAGCAGAAGCTGGTCCAAAAGGACAGATCCCCAGCCCCAGATAGGACAGAACTGGATGACGATGACTGGTTCGAGAGTTTAAATGCCGATAGGTATAGGGATGTTGAGAGGGGTGTCAACATAGGTGCAGGGCCTTCTAAAGTATCCTATAAGGTTGTATCCCCAAGCCCATCTCCTCAACAAACAGAGGGCGCACCTACTTCTCCTGTTCCTGAGGGCGCGCCTGAAGTAAGTGCATCACCTCTACGTGATGAAGAAGATTTCTTTGACAAGGACTCCTTCCAATTTTCCACTTCCCCTGAACCTTCTCCAATCCCCTTCCAACACTGGGAAGTTTCTGACAGTGAATTAGACTTTGATTGGGAGGAATTCAAACCATGCAATGAAGCTGTAAAGAAATGTTTCAGGAAGGAGCATGGGAAGCTCTTCTGCGTGGGCCTATCCTCAGCTTGTTCAGATGAGCAACTGGGATAGCTCATGGAATTTTATGATATGGAGGGCATATGGGCGCACCCTTTAAGCATGATGCGGCCCCATATCTTCAATTATGGGAGAAACTTTAAGATTCCTAGAATGGTAACCAGCCCCAAGCTGGTATCGTTGGGTATAGGCGCGCCCTTACATCCCTTCCTTAGGGAAGTGATAGAACTATATGACGTGGCTCCACTCCAACTTTCTGCCAACAGCTACAAGTTTATCCTGGCTCTGTTCATCCTTTATACGGACTTGGGTTTCCCCCAGCCGTCAATGGCTGAAGTTACTTATTTTTTCAATCTAAGAAAGTCTGACCACGGGTACTACTATTTGATGGTAGACAAGCAGCACAACAAGAAGGGTTTTTCCTCTGGCAAGCTTAGCCATGAAAAAGGTTGAAAGGAAAACTTCTTTTACTTGTACGACGTTCCCAGAATAAGGATAAAATTTAACAAGTCACCAAGTAAGGGCGCGCCCTTTCTTTCTTTTCCTTGCATTATTTCTATGTTCTTTCTTTCTTTTCTCATCTTTATACTTTTTCGGACAGACCAGTGGCGAAACCTCTTAAGGGCGAGCCCAAAAAATGAGCTGAAGCCCTTCTTAGAGTGGCTGCTGACAGGTGGAACTTAAAAACCTTAGTCACCCGGACCAACTTGATGCGAGTAGGAATCCTTTCTGACCAAGTAGGAACGATGTGTAAATATGTAAAATTTAGGAAAGGTGCTCCTGTTTCTCGTGTCATTGACTTAGATAGTGAAGAAGAGGCTGAAGAAGAAGAAGAAGAGGCAGAAGATAGCTCTTTTCAAGGCCAAGATCCTTCAGGTTTGTTGGCCACAAAGCCCTTTCAAATTAGCGCGTCCTAACTTCTTTTCTATTAGCTTTTGTATTAGCATACTATATGTAAATTAACGTGGCTAGTCTTTCCGCCTCTTAAGGCGTGCCCTTTCACTCTAGGCGTAGCACTTTATGCATGCTTATCAAATTTATCTTTATCAATTGCCTTTATTCATTACTCTGTTTAGCATATTTAACTATCACGTTCAATTAATATGTTATGTGTTCTATGCAGAAATGGCTCCTCCAAGAATCCCCAAATCTTTTGGGGCGCCCAAGTCAAAGAAAGATGCTCCTGCAGCACAGGCCTCCATTCCAACTTTTGCCCCCATTCCTCAAACAACACCCATTCCAAAAAGGCCCATAATTGATCTTACAGAGAAACAGGGCGCGCCTAAGAGGCATTGAGCAGAGGGCGCGCCTTCTGGCTCTTATGCTGCTTTGAGCGCTCTTGGCCCCATGGGTTCCCTTCACGTTTCAGATGAAGAAGTGGAACAGTGGCAAGCTATGGATTTGGGAGATGCTGCTCGTGCTTCTATAAAAGCATCTTGCCAATTGTTCATCCACTCCACTCGAGTGGTGGACAAGTTACTTGAGGAGGGGGCGCGCCTAGAAAGGCTGCAGGGTGACAACAATATTCTGAGAAACACCCTTAAGGATAAGGATTTTTTGCATGCTAAGGATATCAAGGCCAAGGATTCTGAAATCTCCTTTCTTAAGGATGAGGTGGCAAATCTCACTTCTCAGCTAGAAATTGCCAATAAAAAGGCTACATCTCTCCACACAAAGCTTGGTGCAGCCAACTTGAGGATTGAGTATCTGGAGGAGCAGCAGAAACTGGGATGGCCTAATGAAAAGAGGGAAATGACTGATGAGGCATTTTCCAGTGGTTTCCACTTCTATAAGGTCGGCTTTTTGGCCAACGATCCTGATTATTCTTTTGAGAAGTTTGGAGAAGAGACCGTCGCTGAGATGGTGGAATTTAAAAAGGAGCATGCTGCTGAAATCAAGGCAAGGAGGATAGAACTGGGGTTAGAGGAGGAAGAAAATGAGGGCGCGTCTGAAGCTGATCCCACTGTTCCTCTTTAATCTGTTCCTCCACAGACCAGTCTCAGGGGGCGCCTTGATTCATTTTAGTATAAATTTCAAATACTTCTGAGGAGCCAGCCCTCTTTTGATGCTGTGCAAAGTTGTATGACTTATTTTTCTGCTACTCTTTTACTTTTGCATATATGGCTCGACGTTAATTTTATCTTTCCCCATATGCATAAAAATTTGTTAAGGCACTTTGATTTTTCCCTTGGCCATTTATAAAAACATGACTCATATTTTCACGATGGCGCGCCCTCATATCACCAAAAATCTTGTCGGTTCATTATGACTGATGTTGCTACAGGGCGCGCCCTTTTATACCAGAGCTTATTTATTTAGCACATTCGTGGGTGTTTTCTTTTTATGTGATCTCGAAGTTGTTATCGTCCCTTTTATCGTAGCACTCAGATATGAGGGCGCGCCATATTACGTACTTTTTCTTATCAGTAATGTCTTCGCGATTTTTTATTTACTTATCAGTCCAAGGGCGCGCCTTAATTTGATTAGCTTTTGCTTTAGCTAACTTTACTGACTATGTACATTTATTCCTTTCACCCTTGTATACTATGTTTATCTTGATTATGAAGCAGAAGTTATTAGACAGGGCGCGCCTCAACATAGGGCGCGCCTCTGATGTTTTTCAAATGAGAAATGTCAAGCAAATAAAGCAATTTGAAGTAACTTTTCCCTTTTATTGATAATGCGCTCTAGTGTATAAATTACACCAGTCCCATGGCTACTATGCTCTATGGGGAAATTATTTGAAAAATTTTCTCCCTTCTGCTAGTTCCAAGGTTCGCAGTCACATGTACTACCCCCCTAGGCTAGGAGGAATTTATTTGCTACTACCTATTATATAAGAATCAAAATAAGAAAATAAGGGGGACACAACCACACCCTACTGATAATACTTCCGTAAATATTCTGCATTCCATGCTCGAGGAATAAGTTTACCATCTAGATCTTCTAAGCGATAGGTTCCCTTCCAGAGTATGGCTTTAACTTTGTACGGTCCTTCCCAATTAGCTCCAAGCACCCCGTGCTGAGCTACCTTAGTGTTAGGCATAACCTTTCGCAACACAAGATCTCCAACCTTGAACGGTACAGATTTTACCCTTTTATTGAAATACCTTACGACCCTCTGCTGATATGCAGCAAGCTTCAATTGAGAGTTCGTTCGGGCTTCTTCTAACAGATCCAAGTGGAGCCTTTGGTTAACTTCTGCATCTTACTCGACAAACACATCTCTCCGTAGGGATCCAGCTCCTACCTCCACGGGAACCACGACCTCATACCCATAAGTTAGCAGAAAGGGGGTTTCTCCTGTGGTCGATCTAGGGGTCGTATTGTAAGACCAAAGGACCATGGGCATCTCTTCTGGCCAATCTCCTTTTTTCTCTTCTAACTTTGCCTTCAAGGTGTGTTTTATGATTTTGTTTATGGCTTCTGTCTGACCATTACTCTGCGGATGATAAACCGCGGCGAAGTCCTTTTTAATCTTTAAGTCCTCACAAAGCTTCCTTAACTCTTTACTATCAAACTGCTTTCCATTGTCCGAGATGAGTTTGTAGGGGATACCGAACCTGCATACTATGGAATTGAACACAAAATCCCTTATTTTCTTTGTCGTGATCGTGGCCAGTGGCATAGCCTCTGCCCATTTGGTAAGTAGTCCACAGCCACCACGGCGTATTTCACACCCCCCTTTGCTTTGGGCAACTCCCCAATGAGATCAATTCCCCACATGGAAAAAGGCCAGGGACTTGCTAACGAGGTAATGGTGGATGCTGGGGCGTTGGAATAGTTGGCGAATCGCTGGCAATGATCACAAGCCCGGACAAAATTGAAAGCATCTTCTCTCATAGTTGGCCAGTAGTATCCTTGTCTGAGCACTTTTAATTCCAAGGAACCACCCCCCGAGTGATTGCCACAAATCCCTTCGTGCACCTCTCTGAGAATATAATTTCCTTCTTCCATATCCACACAACGTAACAGTGGCTGGTTAAATCCTCTCTTGTATAGTACCCCGTCATATTCGACATACTTTACGGCCTGGTAACGAAGGCGTCGAGCCTGTAGTTTGTCTTCTGGTATAGCTCCTGCCTGAATATAGTTATGAATGGGGGTCATCCAGCTTTCTTGCGGGATTTCTTGCATTTGAAACACCTCCACCTCCGGAATACTTGGGATTTCTTGGATTCCCAAAGGGATTTGTCCAAGTTGAACGCTGTCCATCTGTGAACCCATCTTGGCCAAAGCATCCGCATTACTATTTTCTTCTCGCCAAACGCTTTTTAGCCTGGCATTTGAAATTTTTTTCAGTAGGCGTTGTGCACATCTCATATATAGCTCCGTTTGTGGCCCCCGGGCTTGGAAACCTCCGTTGACCTGGTTCACAACTAATTCAGAATCGCTTCGAACTATCAGATTCACGGCCCCTACTTCCAGAGCTAATTTCAGACCATTGATCAAGGCTTCATAGTCAGCATCATTGTTAGTAGCATAGAACTTGAAATGGATAGCACTCATCAAACGGTGTCCCTCCGGAGTGATCAAGACAATCCCGGCACCTGATCCATTGTTGTTCACGGCCCCGTCCACATGTATTATCCACCAAGGGTATGGGAGTTCCTGCCTCTTTTCATCCTGGTGACTTCCTTGTGAGGTCGGTTCTGCCAACACTATGGCCTTATCATCGACTTCTGCATCGAACTCAAGTATAAAATCAGCCAGCGCTTGTCCCTTGATTACCGTGTGAGGACATTATTCCAAATCGAATTGTCCTAGCTCCACTGCCCATTTTAACATTCTCCCTGACGATTCGGGTTTATGTAGAATATGCCGAAGCGGATAAGCGGTGCGAACTTCTATTCGGTGAGCCTGAAAGTATGGTCTTAGCTTTCGTGCGGCAAGAATAAGAGCGTACACTAGTTTCTCCATGTTGGTATATTTGGTTTCCGCATCCAACAACCTTTTGCTCACATAGTATACGGGCCACTGGTGGCTTGCTTCTTCCTTTACCAATACCGCGCTGACGGAATATTCGGACACCGCCAAATAAAGAATCAATGTTTCTCCATCTTCTGGCTTGGCCAACATCGGAGGATTTCCCAACTGCTCTTTGATTTTCAGAAAAGCTTCTTCACACTCAGGAGTCCACATAAAATCCTTCCCTCTTCCTTTGATTGCCTTGAAGAATTCTTTGCACCTATCCGACGACTTTGAGACAAATCGATTCAGGGCCGCAATCCTTCCTGTGAGGCTCTGAACTTGTTTGACGCTGGTGGGAGATTTCATGTCTAGCAGAGCTTTGATTTTTGACGGGTTAGCCTCAATCCCCCGGTGGTTGACCATGAATCCCAAAAATTTCCCCGACTCCACACCGAATACACACTTTTGTGGGTTTAGTTTCATCTTATATTTTCTCAGAATATGGAACATTTCAGCTAAGTCGGCGATGTAGTCTTCCGCCCTTTTCGATTTTACGAGCATGTCATCTACATACACTTCCATCGTCTTCCCAATCTGCTTCTTGAACATTTTGTTTACCAATCTTTGATAAGTGGCACCGGCGTTGATCAGACCAAATGGCATTCCGATATAGCAGTAGAGCCCTCTATCAGTGATGAAAGAGGTGTGCTCCTGGTCGGGCTCATACATAAGGATTTGGTTATACCCGGAGTATGCGTCTATGAAGCTAAGCAAGGCATGTCCTGCCATGGCGTCGACCAACTGATCAATTCTTGGTAGGGGAAAACTATCTTTCGGGCACGCCTTATTTAGATCGGTGAAATCCACGCATGTTCACCATTTGCCGTTGGGCTTTTTTACCAACACCGGGTTTGCTAGCCATTTTGGCTAGAAGGATTCCCGGATTAGTCCGACATCCAGGAGCCTATCTACTTCTTCTGCTAGGGCTATAGCTCTCTCTCCGCTTACGGCCCTTCGTTTTTGTCGAACCCCCTTATGCTTGGGGTCGATATTCAATCGGTGGCACATTATCTCTGGATCAATTCCTACCATATCAGAATGGCTCCATGCAAATACATCAAGGTTCGCCAACAGAAATATTGAAAGACCTTCCTTCAACCTCGGTGCCAACTGGGATCCTATTCTCAAAACCTTACTCGGATCTTTTTCATCGACAGGGATTTCGATCGTATCTTCTGCTAGCCCCATCTTTTCCATCGGCATTGGTATCCGGGGATCCAGGTCAGGTGAATCATGGATTTCATTGTCTTGTAGAGAAGGCGCATCCCCTTTAGGAGGAGCGTCGACTTCTTTAGAAGGTGCGCCTTACATAGCAGGGGCATCAACTTCCTTAGTATATTTTTGCGGGTACGGGTGCTCCTTCAGGGGGAAGGGCTTCATCTTGTTCGAGGCTTTGCAAGACATCGAATCTCCCTTCTAACCGTTCCCCATTGAAATCTGTTTGGACATCATAGATTGTTCGGTGACTGCCATCCCCGACAAATTTACTTTCCTCCAGGGTATCATTATTTGACCCGCGCAGGGCTCGTCTTTCTTCTTCCTTTGCTCTGTCATCCTTGTGCTTCCTTACTTCCTTGACTACCCATTCTCCAAGGTATCCTTCCTTGATAAGCGCTTCGATTTCATATTTTAAATGTCGGCACTCATGCGTGTTATGTCTAGATGATTCATGGTATTCACAATATTTTTTCTTGTCTTTGCTTTGCCATGATGATAAAGCTTCAGGCTTTCTAAATAGCCCTTTATTTTTGTTTACTTCGTAGATATGCTCGATAGATGTGACCAAAGGCGTGTACCGGCTTGTCCTGTAGTCATAGTTTGAGGGAGGACTCCATCCCCTCCTTGTGCTTGCGGTATTCACCCGGTCTGGGCTTCGACTACTTCTTCGATACCTTGGGCTTGGAGACCTATCCCTCTTCCTTCCTTTGCTTCTCTGACTTGATTGTTAAGTCGGTTGCACCTCTGCCAGAGATTGTTCTATAGGTTTAAAAGATTCTGCCAAAGCGAAGACATCTGCTAGAGTAGCCGGGTCTTTCCCTTGCAAGTGCTTCCAAAAGTCCGAGCCAACCCTTAATCCTGCGATCAAGAAGCTTTTCAGAGCTTCGTCTGATGCTCCCCTCACGGTAGTAGATTCAGCGTTGAACCTTTTGAAGTACGATGTCAAGCTTTCATTTTCCCTTTGCCTAACATTGGCAAGAGTGGTGACAGAGGGCGCGTATTTCACCGCAGCTTGGAACTTGGTTAAGAATAGAGTTTTCATCTGATCCCATGAGATGATCACTCCTGGCCCGAGCTTTTGAAACCACTGCTGGGCAGTTTCTCTAAAAGTTGCCGCCAAGAGACGGCATCGATCCAAGTCCGGGACCTGGTACACATCCATCTCTATATTAAAATGACCCAGGAATTCCACCGGATCTGAGTTTCCGTGGAAACGGAGATCGCTAGTAGTGTTGCGATACCCATCCGGAAACTGTACCTCTCTTACTGCCACCGAGAATGGGGAAGGGATTTCAGCTGTGGCCGTCTCCCTGCCTTCCAGGTGGTTAAGTAGCCTTTTCAGATCTCCCACATTGAAAGTTCCCAAGCCTGGAATGGTCTGTATTTGAGGCTGCGGACCTTGGGGTTGTAATGGAGGTACCTCCACTTGATTCCCCCCGGGAGGGGCTTGCTGCTGGTTCGTATTCTGGGCGTCTTCGGGTATCACAATTACTTCAGGATTTTGTCCTTGATTTCTCCATTGATTTTCTTCTCCACCTTGGCCGCGGCCCCGAGCCGTACCGCGATCATAGTTTTCTATATTTCTATGATCATCATGTTCCGCATAGTCATAGCCATCTGCTCGGTTATTCCAGCGGGAAACAAGGTGACCGCGGTAATTGTCACGACGGTATCCCTCTAAATATCTACCTCGGCCTCCACCTCTTCCCCTCCATTGAGGCCTTATCCAACGATCATTTCCATACCCATGCCCATATCGATCCAGCGATCTGTGGGGAGGAGCTCTCTCATGATCGCGGTGCCGCTCCCGATTTTCCTGGGAATTCAGGGGCACACGTGTTGGATCGCGGTGCCGCTCCTGATTTTCCTGGGAATTCAGGGGCACATGCGTTGTATCATGGGGCATCACATCTCCACGATCAGCTTCTTTCTGCTATTCAAGTAACACCATTCTTAAATCATCATCACCCAAGAGGATCCTCAAGCGATCTTTCAAAGCCGCGAAGCCCCATTGATGATTCTTTGGCATCGACACCGCCTGTCGGTGTTCCTCGAGACTACGTCCAGACCAGTGCAGATGGGTGGCTCCCCGGGTATCTGTCCGCAGAATTTCCCGTCCATCAGCATCTTCTTCCACTAGTTCGATGATTGGGGACGTGTCATTAGAATAGTTCAGGCGTCGCGGGGTTATCGGCACACGCCCTCCTTCGGTGCTGCCATGGCCGGCTGAGGCATCCCTATCAGCCATGGGTGCTTTTCCAGGTGCATGAGTCGCTCGGTTGCGGCGAAGACCCCTCCTGGCCTTGCGCCGCTCTACAGTGCTCAACCTTGAATCGAAACCATTCAAAGCATCGCCCATGCGATACAGTTGTTCCAACAAGTCGGCGTTGCTGATGAGCACAGGTGGTTGTCCCCCAATGTCCGGCGTAGGACGATCAATCATTGGCGGAACATAGGGTTCATAGGGTTAGCGTGATCAGAATCTTCTTTTCCATCATAAAAACTTCCATCACGATATTGAGACATCCTTCCTCCCAGATGCAGATCTTGATTAGCCCCTCCTTCTAGGGCCAATTTGTTGACGGAGGAATTTGGGAACAACAAAACTTGAGGTTAGTAGCTGGAATCAAGACCTGTGATGGCAGTTCTTCATCGAAAACGTAAACAGTAGTCGGTGGATTCGATGAACAGTATTCGTCGGAAAAGATGAACAGTATTTGGTGGTGATAATTATTGGGGGCTGAGATTGCTTAGGGTTAGTGGTGGCTCATTTGCGCTCTCGCTTCTGACCCCCTACAATTTTCCTACGTACCCCTATTTATAGGGGATCAAGCCCACGTAGTTCTTGGGGAACAAGAAACCTAATGGGCTTAGATTTCTTATCCCGAGGCCCAGCAGGAAACCCACTGGAAACCGTCTTCTACTAGCTTTAGGAATGTCCGCCGATGAGGCCCAACCACAAAGGCCCAAGGCTCATCCGCAGCTTCAAGACTTCACGGATGAGGCATCTCCCTGGCCAAGGATAACCCTCCGCTACCAGTTGTTTCTCTAGTCTGCGGACGCAGGTATAGCCGTGGTTCACCCCAAATGTAGGACGCATCCTTGTCCCCCGATAAGGAGCCCCTACCAGATTGCAGGACAAGTGATCCCAAGCTTTTGGGTGCAAAGTGCAGGATACTCCAAAGTCTCTCAACGAGGACACCTGTTGACTACAGAGACAGAGCTCCCAAAGCACACACCAGATTTCACCCCACATCCCCAATGAGGACACCCATTGACTACAGGAGGAGGTCTTCAGTCCAGGCATACCCCTGGAGGTCTCTGACCACGGACACCGCCTTTCCTGTAGATGTGCTACAGGAAGGAGTTCTTTAATAGAGTACCTGCATCAAATATGTTAGTAATAATAATCTCCATCTTCCTTGAACCTTCCACAGAGTTCATTGAAATAGCATGTCAAAGTTGCATTTATGTGCCAAGTAGAATTTAAGGCCGCGCCCAAACATTTCTGTACATTGGCCCCGCCTTGTGTCATCAGCCTTTGATCTCTTCTTTTGTTATTCTACATTATAGGGCGCGCCCTAAATTATTTATCGTTGGGGCTTGCTCTAATTCTGTCCAAGCCAAAGTGTGGGTCTGTCAAAGTAATCATGTTCGAGTAATCCGTCCAAGGAGCCTTCCTTACCTAGGGCGCGCCCTAAGGCTCACCACAGGACAGATTCCAATCAAGGAATTCCTCTCCTCCTTTTCAATAATTGGACGCGCCTCCTCCATCATGTTTGAGGGCGCGCCTTTAAGACATGATAACCACAACTGTTAATCAGCTACTCAGTCAATGGGGCGCGATCTTAGGGCGCGCCTTCTGAAAGGAATATGTCCTAAGTCCAATCATGTATTAGGATTTAGGAATAACTTCCTGTGTAATCTGTTTTGATTTCATTGATATTAATAAAAGACTAATTTTGTTTTTATTACGGGCTTTATCTATTTAAGTGTTTAAATAAGATATACCATAGTTTATAATAAAGCTTTTTATGGATTATGATGAGATCATAATAGTGAGACCTAAAAGATGATAACTCTAAACTTAAATAGTTCCTGGTCATAGGATTACTAACTGGTAATTAATAATCCGCACAGATCGGTACATACTATGCTTGCTTCATTATGAAGGATGTCTGTTCTCATAGACATTTGTGTGGTGACACTATAGCTAGTATGTAGGTGCTTATTATAGAATAAGTTCACTGAACATGACTCGCCCAGCTGAACAACTGATGGAGTTCACTCACGTGTCAGCAGTTGTTCACATAGTGATAGTTGTACAAGTATCCTTAGACTTGAGGTCTTCATAGTCATCTTGTGTACACAGAACTATACTTTGGTTTAGTTCTTAGTCTTCAGGGACAATTATTAGGACAATAAAGGATCTACCCCTTCCACTGAAGGAAGCGAATGTTCAAGGCTGATCCACTTATGCTAGTTCAGGAATCTCTGGCCAGAGTGAATGAAATTAGAAAGGAGTTTCTAATTGGCATAGAACTAAGCATAGTAAATGGTAAGCAAGTGATTAAATTAGATAGGCTTGACACGAGATCCATGCCTTGTATTTAATCACGACATTGTAGGGTAGAAGGAGTTTATTGTACGGTAACTATTTACTGAATAGGTTCTTGGTATTCTAAGCAGTCAATTCATATTATCCGGATAGTCGCGATATGCTGAGAAGTATCCCTCCCGATGTAGAATAAATGTGATTAATTAATTAATCATATTTAATAAATTAGAGAATTTATATAAATAATGATAAAATAGTTTTATTATTATTTATTTCTACTACCGGCTTAATATTGAACCTACAGGGTCACACCATAAAAAGAGAATGATTTAATGGTGGAGGAATTAATTAATAATGGCTAATAATTATTTATTTGTGAAATAAATAATTAATTGGAAAATTTAATAATTGATTAAATGAGATTTAATTGTTTATAAATTAATTAAGAAAAGTTCTTAATATTATTAATTAAGGATTTAATTTTTTGGAAATTAAATCAAGAGAGAGAATTATTTCTAAAGTGTTTAGAAAAAGGATTAATAATTAAAAGGTGTTTTAATTATTAATGAGAATAATAAATGGGATAATAATAATAATATTTATGGGAAAATTTCAGCGGAAAATTTTGCCTATAAATATACTATTATAAACCCTATTTTCATTCTAACCCCAAAAAATTTTATAAAACATAATTCTCTCCACCTCCTCCTCCTCCTCCTCCTTAATGTCGTTTTCTTGGTGGATACCGGTGGAGTGCTTCACCTTTGAGGAGCAACTGCTAAGGATCTCCGATCGTTGCTCTTGGATCGCATATTAAAGGTTAGTAATCGATCCCTATGTTTTTACCACGATTTATATGCTTTTATTTGGATTTTATATGTGTAAAAGTGTTTTACCATGCCTCCATTGCGATTAAAATCCAACATTGGTATCAAAGCATAGGTTGTATGCATATAGATCTGTGGTAAAAATTTCAGAATTTTATGTGCTTGTATGAATTAATTATGATTTTTACAAGTTATATCATGGATTAATTTTTTCTGATGAGAAATCGTTTCTCAGAATAATTTTGAATGTTGATCTGGGTTCTACAAGTGTTGTAGATCGTCTGGGTATTTTTCTTATATTTTTATGATGTATAGATTTTTTATTATAAATTTTTGAAGTTGTTGCAATTAAATTCGTAATTACATAATCATATATATATATATATATATATATATATATTATTTGTTAGTATGTATATATATATACACACCTGCTGCTGAATAGTTACTGTTTATTAAAGCACGGAAGCACAGACAAAGAAACAGAGAAGGTACGGCGGCACGGAAATCCGTGCGAGGAAAAAAACGGCGGCTGCTGCAAGAAAAGGGAAAGGGGTGTCGCGCATTCCGGGGATGCGTTACACCCTGTGGCGCATTCACGGAATGCATTACACCTTTTAATGGCTTAAAAGGGTTGTAACGCATCACCGGAATGCGTTACAGGGCTTGTAACGCGTTCCTGTAAAGCGTTACAGCCCGACTGTCCACATTAAATTTGATTTTTTGGGAGTTTCGTAACTCCGTTTTTGGCGTGCAATATATCGTTGGATTCGTTTTTCCGAGACGGATCTAATGGAGTGATCAAATTTTAGATTATATAAAAGTTTTGAACTGATTATATTCGATGAGGTGTTTTAAAGCTTTTTTTAACTTTTTTAATTGCTTTTAAATGCTTCATGTGATACATAGAGATGTATAATGCTTAGACTAATATGCTAGATGATGTAACATGTCTACCTTGATGTTTATTCATGTTTATA
This sequence comes from Apium graveolens, assembly GCF_009905375.1. Classification (NCBI taxonomy): domain Eukaryota; kingdom Viridiplantae; phylum Streptophyta; class Magnoliopsida; order Apiales; family Apiaceae; genus Apium; species Apium graveolens. Next base: position 50,073,021 of record NC_133653.1, read on the forward strand.
TATGTGATATATGCTTATTTTATCATGCGATGATAGATTTAGGTGAACTTAAATGAACATAAGGCGTTTGTTAGACAACCTAGTATAGTGAAATTGTTTCATAACCTAAATAATAATATTATGAATACAATCATGAGATTCTTGTGTTTATGAAACACGTAGAAAAGTTGTTTTTATTTTTGAATCATTGTCGGTTCGTGCTACAGCCGAGGGCTTTGATTTCGAAATAAGAAATGCTTGTCTATTACATAGAGATGTGTACAATGAATTAGAATCTAAAGGTCGGTACGTGCCACAGTCGTGGGCCGTTGGAGACTGATTCAAATGTACGAAATGTTGGGTTAGACTTGACTTAGAATATTGAGTTTGTCGTGCCACAGCCGAGACTCAATTATTCAAGAGGCTAAAGTTTAATTAGGGAATAACATAAGATGTAATTGACAAGAGTTGTCTGCCTATTGAACATTACATGGCGGTTCGTGCTACAGCCGGGGTTGTATAATGGAATGTAGGATCCCTATTCCCACTAGCATTATGAATGCTTAATTTTTCACGTAGGGGGTTGAATAAATTAGGTAGACTAGTGGGAGCCACTTATGAATAAAGACCCGATTCATATAGTATTTTAAAATGAAATCGAATATTTGCTAAGTGTTGTTATGTGTTTATCATTTACAGATTTACTTTGTACGTCATGTCTTCTGCACTATCACTCAGGAGCATACTAGATGCTCACAAGTTGATTGGTCCTAATTATGCTGACTGGCTTCGAAACTTGAGAATTATTCTCAGGATTGAGAGGCTGGAATACGTGATTGACTCACCTAAGCCTACTGAACCTGCTAGTGATGCACATAATGATGAACATGTTGTGTATCGTAAGTGGGTAGATGATGCAAATGTTGCTCAATGCATCATGCTAGCTTCCATGAACATTGAGCTACAGAAGCAACATGAGCATATGGATGCTCACACTATCCTCATGCATCTACAAGAGTTGTACGATGTGGCAGGGAGGACAGCTCGATATGAGATATCGAATGAGCTGTTCGGTTGTAGGATGTCTGAGGGATTATCTGTGAATGACCATGTACTTAAGATGATCAATTTGATTGAACGTCTTGGACAACTTGGTTTTGCCATGGATGGGGAGCTGAGCCAAGACTTGGTCTTGCAATCGCTTCCGAGTTCGTTCTCGCAGTTTGTTGTGAACTTTCACATGAATAAGTTGGATGTCAGCCTGCCTGAACTCCACAACATGTTGAAGACTGCAGAATCGAATTTTCCCCCTAAGAAGAGATCTGTTCTTCTAATTGGTGAAGGTTCCAATCCTAAGAAAAGGAAGAGGAACCCTTCCAAGAAGAAGAAAGTAGGTGAGAAAATGCCGGTTCCACCAAAAGCTGAAGACCCCAAGAGCAAAGTTGTTTGCTTTCACTGTAACAAGGTGGGGCACTGGAAGAGGAACTGCAAGGTTTACCTTGCAGAATTGAAGAAGAAGGGTAGTGAGACTACCGCTTCTGATTCAGGTATGTTCATAATAGAAGTGAATATATCATTAAATCAAATTTCTACTTGGGTATTAGATACCGCCTGTGGTTCTCATATCTGCAATTTGTTGCAGGGACTAAGGAGAAGTAGGACTATTGAGGAAGAGGAGGTGATTCTACTGATGGGAAATGGAGCAAGAGTTGCTGCTGAAGATGTAGATACATTTCATTTTCATACGCCTACGGGCAAGACTATTGTTTTAAATAATTGTTATTTTGTTCCCTCGATTGTGAGGAATATTATTCCCATGTTAGACTTGGCTGGATTTTCATTTATTATTGAGAATAATGAATGTTCTATTCTTAGAGATAATATTCTTTATGGATGTGGTATTATAAATAATGGTCTGTATGTATATGACATAGAGCATGATTTACTTCAGATTGAACAAAATAATAAAAGAAAAGGGATGATGAAAATCTCACTTTATTGTGGCACTACAGTCTCCATTTAGTGGACATGGAGAGAGGGCTGCAGATTTGCTAGGATTGGTACACACAAATGTATGTGGACCAATGTCTACGCAAGCCATGGGTGGATTTTCATACTTCATTACTTTCATGGATAATAGATCTAGATTCGGATATGTGTTTGTTGAAACACAAGTCTGAAGCCTTTGAAAAGTTCAAAGAGTATAAGTATGAAGTGGAGAAACAAACCAAACATAGTATTATAATTTTTCGATTAGATCGAGGTGGTGAATACTTGAATGGAGAGTTTCTGGATTATCTCAAAGTAAATGGTATAGTCTCCCAGTGGACGCCTCCAGATTGGTATCTGAAAGGAGAAATCGAACTTTGTTAGACATAGTTCGGTCCATGATGAGCTATGCAAATCTTCCAGTATTCCCATGGGGTTATGCATTGGAAACCTCAGCATATTTACTGAATAAGGTGCCTTCCAAATCTGTTCCTCAAACTCCGTATGAGATATGGAAAGAAAGGAAACCGAGTCTTAAACACGTTAAGATTTGGGGATGTCCAGCTTATGTCAAGTAAGTTGACCCAGATAAGCTGGAATATCGATCCGTAAAATGTAGTTTTGTGGGATATCCTGAAGAGACTTTAGGGTATTACTTTTACACCGATCATTGGGAGTTTGTCTCCAGACATGCTACCTTCTTGGAAAAGGAGTTTATCCTTGAAGGAAACAGTGGGAGCAAAATTGAACTTGATGAAGTTCAAGAAGCACAAACTACTACGGATCAAGTGGAAACACCTGTTCTGACTAAACAACCTTTTGTGGAACAGCCCATTCGTAGGTCAGGGAGAGTGTCTCGCCAACCTGAGAGGTAATATGGCCTTGTCATTGAGAATGACAATGAGTTGTCGATCATTGATGATGACGACCATGTGACCTATAATGAGGCTATGAGTAGTGTTGACTTAGAGAAATGGGATAGTGCCATGAAATCCGAAAAGGAATCTATGTATACGGTGTACAAAAGAATGATTAGAGCAGATGGCCAGGTGGAGACCTATAAGGCCAGGCTTGTGGCAAAAGGATTCAAACAAAGGCAATGGATTGACTTTGATGAAACCTTTTACCTGTAGCCCTGTTAAAATCAGTTCGGATTTTGCTTGCGATTGCTGCTTACTACGACTATGAGATCTGGCAGATGGCCAGATGGTTTTCTTTCCAAGGGAAATGAAAACCTAGTGTGTAAGCTGCTGCGAACCATATGTGGTTTAAAGCAAGCTTCTCGTAGATGGAACATCCATTTTGATGAGACAATCAAAGAGTTTAATTTTATCAAAAACGTAGATGAACCATGCGTATACAAAAGGATTATTGGGAGCGCGGTAACATTTCTTGTATTGTATTGAAATAGAGTTGACACACATAACAACATAGCAGACCCACTCACAAAGCTACTTTCTGAAAGTCACTTTGATCGTCATAAAGATAAGATGGGTATTAGATACCAGAGTGATTGGCTTTAGTACAAGTGGGAGATTGAAAGGAATATGTCCTAAGTCCAATCATGTATTAGGATTTAGGATTAACTTCCTATGTAATCTGTTTTGATTTCTTTGATATTAATAAAAGACTAGTTTTATTTTTATTACAGGCTTTATCTATTTAAGTATTTAAATAAGATATAACATAGTTTAGAGTAAAGCTTTTTATGGATTATGATGAGATCATAATAGTGAGACCTAAAAGATGATAACTCTAAACTTAAATAGTTCCTGGTCATAGGATTACTAACTGGTAATTAATAATCTGCAAAGATCGGTACATACTATGCTTGCTTCATTATGAAGGATGTCTGTTCTCATAGACATTTGTGTGGTGACACTATAGCTAGTATGTAGGTGCTTATTATAGAATAAGTTCACTGAACATGACTCGCCCAGCTGAACAACTGATGGAGTTCACTCACGTGTCAGCAGTTGTTCACATAGTGATAGTTGTACAAGTATCCTTAGACTTAAGGTCTTCATAGTCATCTTGTGTACACTGAACTATACTTTGGTTTAGTTCTTAGTCTCCAGGGAAAATTATTAGGGCTCTACTGGGTATAGAAATTTGTACACGAAGATAGTGTATGATCAATAAAGGACCTACCCCTTCCAGTGAAGGAAGCGAATGTTCAAGGCTGATCCACTTATGCTAGTTCAGGAATCTCTGGCCAGAGTGAATGAAATTAGAAAGGAGTTTCTAATTGGCATAGAACTAAGCATAGTAAATGGTAAGCAAGTGATTAAATTAGATAGGCTTGACACGAGATCCATGCCTTGTATTTAATCAGGACATTGTAGGGTAGAAGGAGTTTATTGTACGATAACTATTCACTAAATAGATTCTTGGTATTCTAAGCAGTGAATTCATATTATCCGGATAGTCGCGATATGCTGAGAAGTATCCCTCACGATGTAGAATAAATGTGATTAATTAATTAATCATATTTAATAAATTAGAGAATTTATATGAATAATGATAAAATAGTTTTATTATTATTTATTTCTACTACCGGCTTAATATTGAACCTACAGGGTCATACCATAAAAAGAGAATGATTTAATGGTGGAGGAATTAATTAATAATGACTAATAATTATTTATTTGTGAAATAAATAATTAATTGGCAAATTTAATAATTGATTAAATGAGATTTAATTGATTATAAATTAATTATGAAAAGTTCTTAATATCATTAATTAAGGATTTAATTTTTTGGAAATTAAATCAAGAGAGAGAATTATTTCTAAAGTGTTTAGAAAAAGGATTAATAATTAAAAAGTGTTTTAATTATTAATGAGAATAATAAATGGGATAATAATAATAATATTTATGGGAAAATTTCAGCTGAAAATTTTGCCTATAAATATACTATTATAAACCCTATTTTCATTCTAACCCCAAAAAATTTTATAAAACCTAATTCTCTCCACATCCTCCTCCTCCTCCTCCTTAACGTCGTTTTCTTGGTGGATACCGATGGAGTGCTTCTCGTTTGAGGAGCAGCTGTTAAGGATCTCCGATTGTTGCTTTTGGATCGCATATTAAAGGTTAGTAATCGATCCCTATGTTTTACCACGATTTATATGCTTTTATTTGGATTTTATATGTGTAAAAGTGTTTTACCATGCCTCCATTGCGATTAAAATCCAACATTGGTATCAGAGCATAGGTTGTATGCATATAGATCTGTGGTAAAAATTTCAGAATTTTATGTGCTTGTATGAATTAATTATGATTTTTACAAGTTATATCATGGATTAATTTTGTCTGATGAGAAATCGTTTCTCAGAATAATTTTGAATGTTGATCTGGGTTCTACAAGTGTTGTAGATCGTCTGGGTATTTTTCTTATATTTTTATGATGTATAGATTTTTTATTATGAATTTTTGAAGTTGTTGCAATTAAATTCGTAATTAAATAATCATATATATATATATATTATTTGTTAGTATGTATATATATATACACACCTGCTGCTGTTCTGTTACTGTTTATTAAAGCACGGAAGCACAGACAAAGAAACAGAGAAGGTACGGCGGCACGGAAATCCGTGCGAGGAAAAAACCGGCGGCTGCTGCAAGAAAAGGGAAAGGGGTGTCGCGCATTCCGGGGATGCGTTACACCCTGTGGCGCATTCACGGAATGCGTTACACCTTTTAATGGCTTAAAAGGGTTGTAACGCATCACTGGAATGCGTTACAAGGCTTGTAACGCGTTCCTGTAAAGCGTTACAGCCCGACTGTCCACATTAAATTTGATTTTTTGGGAGTTTCGTAACTCCGTTTTGGGCGTGCAATATATCGTTGGATTCGTTTTTCCGAGACGGATATGATGGAGTGATCAAATTTTAGATTATATAAAAGTTTTGAACTGATTATATTCCATGAAGTGTTTTAAAGCTATTTTTAACTTTTTTAATTGCTTTTAAATGCTTCATGTGATACATAGAGATGTATAATGCTTAGACTAATATGCTAGATGATGTAACATGTCTACCTTGATGTTTATTCATGGTTATATATGTGATATATGCTTAGTTTATCATGCGATGATAGATTTAGGTGAACTTAAATGAACATAAGGTGTTTGTTAGACAACCTAGTATAGTAAAATTGTTTCAAAACCTTAATAATAATATTATGAATACAATCATGAGATTCTTGTGTTTATGAAACACGTAGAAAAGTAGTTCTTATTTTTGAATCATTGTCGGTTCATGCTACAGCCGAGGGCTTTGATTTCGAAATAAGAAATACTTGTCTATTACATAGAAATGTGTACATTGAATTAGAATCTAAAGGTCGGTACGTGCCACAGCCGTGGGCCGTTGGAGACTCATTCAAATGTAAGGAATGTTGGATTAGACTTGACTTAGAATATTGAGTTTGTCGTGCCACAGCCGAGACTCAATTATTCAAGAGGCTAAAGTTTGATTAGGGAATAACATAAGATGTAATTGAGAAGAGTTGTCTGTCTATTGAACATTACATGGCGGTTCGTGCTACAGCCGGGGTTGTGTAATGGAATGTAGGATCCTTATTCCCACTAGCATTATGAATGCTTAATTTTTTATGTAGGGGGTTGAATAAATTATATAGACTAGTGGGAGCCACTTATGAATAAAGACCTGATTCATATAGTGTTTTAAAATGAAATCGAATATTTGCTAAGTGTTGTTATGTGTTTATAATTTACAGATTTACTTTGTACGTCATGTCTTCTGCACTATCACTCAGGAGCATACTAGATGCTCACAAGTTGATTGGTCCTAATTATGCTGACTGGCTTCGAAACTTGAGAATTGTTCTCAGGATTGAGAGGCTGGAATACGTGATTGACTCACCTAAGCCTACTGAACCTGCTAGTGATGCACATAATGATGAACATGTTGTGTATCATAAGTGGGTAGATGATGCAAATGTTGCTCAATGCATCATGCTAGCTTCCATGAACATTGAGCTACAGAAGCAGCATGAGCATATGAATGCTCACACTATCCTCATGCATCTACAAGAGTTGTATGATGTGGCAGGGAGGACAGCTCGATATGAGATATCGAAGGAACTGTTCGGTTGTAGAATGTTTGAGGGATCATCTGTGAATAACCATGTACTTAAGATGATCAATTTGATTGAACGTCTTGGACAACTTGGTTTTGCCATGGATGGGGAGCTGAGCCAAGACTTGGTCTTGCAATCGCTTCTGAGTTCATTCTCGCAGTTTGTTGTGAACTTTCACATGAATAAGTTGGATGTCAGCCTGCCTGAACTCCACAACATGTTGAACACTGCGGAATCAAATTTCCCCCCTAAGAAGAGTTCTGTTCTTCTAATTGGTGAAGGTTCCAATCCTAAGAAAAGGAAGAGGAACCCTTCCAAGAAGAAGAAAGTAGGTGAGAAAATGCCGGTTCCACCAAAAGTTGAAGACCCCAAGAGCAAAGTTGTTTGCTTTCACTGTAACAAGGTGGGGCACTGGAAGAGGAACTGCAAGGTTTACCTTGCAGAATTGAAGAAGAAGAAGGGTAGTGAGACTACCGCTTCTGATTCAGGTATGTTCATAATAGAAGTGAATATGTCATTAAATCAAATTTCTACTTGGGTATTAGATACCGCCTGTGGTTCTCATATCTGCAATTTGTTGCAGGGACTAAGGAGAAGTAGGACTCTTGAGGAAGAGGAGGTGATTCTACTGATGGGAAATGGAGCAAGAGTTGCTGCTGAAGATGTAGAATCATTTCATTTTCATACGCCTACGGGCAAGACTATTATTTTAAATAATTGTTATTTTGTTCCCTCGATTGTGAGGAATATTATTCCCATGTTAGACTTGGCTGGATTTTCATTTATTATTGAGAATTATGAATGTTCTATTCTTAGAGATAATATTCTTTATGGACGTGGAACTATAAATAATGGTCTGTATGTATATGACATAGAGCATGATTTACTTCAGATTGAACAAAATAATAAAAGAAAAGGGATGATGAAAATCTCACTTTATTGTGGCACTGCAGTCTCCATTTAGTGGACATGGAGAGAGGGCTGCAGATTTGCTAGGATTGGTACACACAAATGTATGTGGACCAATGTCTACGCAAGCCATGGGTGGATTTTCATAATTCATTACTTTCATGGATAATAGATCTAGATTCAGATATGTGTTTGTTGAAACACAAGTCTGAAGCCTTTGAAAAGTTCAAAGAGTATAAGTATGAAGTGGAGAAACAAACCAAACATAGTATTATAATTTTTCGATTAGATCGAGGTGGTGAATACTTGAATGGAGAGTTTCTGGATTATCTCAAAGTAAATGGTATAGTCTCCCAGTGGACGCCTCCAGATGGGTATCTGAAAGGAGAAATCGAACTTTATTAGACATAGTTCGGTCCATGATGAGCTATGCAAATCTTCCAGTATTCCTATGGGGTTATGCATTGGAAACCTCAGCATATTTACTGAATAAGGTGCCTTCCAAATCTGTTCCTCAAACTCCGTATGAGATATGGAAAGAAAGGAAACTGAGTCTTAAACACGTTAAGATTTGGTGATGTCCAGCTTATGTCAAGTAAGTTGACCCAGATAAGCTGGAATATCGATCCGTAAAATGTAGTTTTGTGGGATATCCTGAAGAGACTTTAGGGTATTACTTTTACACCGATCATCGGGAGTTTATCTCCAGACATGCTACCTTCTTGGAAAAGGAGTTTATCCTTGAAGGAAACAGTGGGAGAAAAATTGAACTTGATGAAGTTCAAGAAGCACAAACTACTACGGATCAAGTGGAAACACTTGTTCTGACTGAACAACCTTCTGTGGAACAGCCCATTCGTAGGTCAGGGAGAGTGTCTCGGGACCAAGACCATATTATATTCTTTATATACTGGTTCAATTAGACCCCATCAACCCTAATCGGACTCGTATTGAGTATTAAACATTACAAAACCCATACCAAATAAGATGTTATTGGACCATTTATTTTAGACCACTTAATTAGTCCAAATATAAGATAAATATTAAATATATTTGTCATTAATTTGTAAGCCCATATATTGTGAATATTATAAAATATTCTAACAATCTCCCACTTGGACTATAAATTATTCCAAATAACAATTATATTCAATAACCTTAGGTGTGCACAAATTTGTTTATTCTTTAGAAATATCTTCCTTAGTCATTCTGGTACATCTCATATTTATAAATGAAACCAAAGCGACCTTTGTCATATTGTCATAACTCGATCCTCAATGATCACCCCATAAATATATTCAATGACATAGATCAAGTATGGATGTGTAACTGAAAATTTAATACAATGTGATCTCAATCATGCCTATTTCTAATTGGTGCTTTAATACTTTAGTCAGATCAATCTTTATACTTCAAATTTTACTCCAAAACCACCATTGAAAGATAAAACTCATTTAGTGTAATATAGAGGAAAAACTTAACTTCATTATGCAGAAACTCAAAACACAAAATGCATCAAAATAGTGTCAATATAGAATTGAGTAACGAATATAAGAATAAAACAGAACTCCCACTAAATTTGAAGAACCTCCAACGAGATAACACCCACATGAGCAGTATGCCCATGAAAGACTTAGGTGTCAAATCTTTAAATAGTGGGCCCGCTAGCATAAAATTTGTTTCTATATACTCAATAAATACTGTCGTACTTTTCGATCTCTCTATAATAACTGGATATTTAATTTCTACATGTTAAGACGTTAAAATACATAACTATAAGTAGATTTATACTATCTATGCAATAAGCAAAATTAAAGAAACAGAGTACCTAATGATCTCCAAATTTCTGATTTTCGATAAATAAGCAAGCAATATTTTTGTTCCTTGCAAGTACCTCATAAACCGTTAAACTGCAATCCAATGATTCCTTCCAGGTTTACTTGAATATCTGCTTAACATACCCATAATGAATGCCAAATCCGTATGGTACTAACCTGAACATACATAAGACTTCAATTGCTAAAATAAGGAATGTTCTGCATCTTCTTTCCTTCAACATCATTCTTAGGGCACTGTGTAAGATTAAATTTGTCTCCTTTAGAAACATGTTTATTAATTTGTGCACAATCTTTCATGTCAAACTTAACAAGCACATTCTCAATATAGCTCTTTTGTGATAACCCGATGATACCTCGAGAACAGTCTCGATGTATCTTAATTCCTAATACAAAAAATGCTTCACCAAGATCTTTCATCTCAAATTGATTTGTGAGGAATCTCTTGATTACCTATATCATTACAAGCCAATAGTATATCATCGACATAAAGCACCAGAAATCTAAATTTACTCCCAATGAACTTGTGATATATGCATTTTTCAACAAGATTTGACTCAAAACCGTATGTGTTAGGAATATGTTGTGAACTTGATGATAAAGTAAATAAAACACCTTAGTAAATTTAACTTAGTGTATTTTGTATTACTCGACGGATGATCAAATATAGTCTAGACGGATGATTTAATTTAGTCCCGATGGATGACGATTTGACATCCACCGGGTGAGTAGCTTCTGTAACAAATAAGTATTGTATCACATTTCTGCAAACAAATTTGTGTAGATTCTGTAAGAGCATATGAGTCATGTTGACTACCAGTGGATATGCAGAATATGTTGATTAATTGTAAATATAAGATGTCTTATAATTCTATATAAGTGAAATGGAGTCAAGTGACAAATAGCTACCCGACGGATGATCAACAAAGCTACCCGACGGATGATCAATAAAGCTACCCGACGGATGACAAGCATGTATCCGACGGATGATAAAATTCAAATATCTGTTGACAGTGACAACACAGTCACATGCGTTGGGTATTTGTAAAAGGAATGTGGCAAACTGTTAAGCAGGAATTTGAGAACAAAGAAGCATTACCATTTCCATGCAATTGTGAAGATATTCAAAGATGCTGGAATAGAGTAGTAAAGCAGTATGGAGTTAGACTAGATATGTTTTTTTTATTATCTTGTCTTATTGTCATGTGAACTTGGTGATATATAAACCAAGTGTAGCTAGTAGAACATCCAACTAAGCAAACATATTTTTAAGAGAGATAGAAAAAGCTGTACTTGTCAAATTGTAAGCAACTGTGAGCTATTCAAGCTTCACAGAGTTCTCATTCGATATATATATATATATATATATATATATATATATATATATATGTATATATATATGGTGGATACTTTCAAATCCACCAGAAAGTTTTAAAAGCTTGTGTTTTTATTACTTTGTGTTTTGATTCATATAACTACTTCATTCCGCAATCTGCAAATCAAACACTTTTATATTTGTCGAGTTAGAACTGTTTTAAAATCTTGAAAAAGTAGCCAGAATTACATCCAACCCTCCTTATGTAATTCTTATTGTATTGTTAGGGAATAACAATTGGTATCAGAGGAAGCTCTTGAAGTACAAAGAGTGTAAAGATCACAACAAACAGCAAGATGAACAAGAAGGATGTTGGAGTCAAAATTCCATTTATGGACAAAGACAATTATCACCACTGGAAGGTGAAGATGCAACTCCATCTTCTTTCTCAAGATGAGGCCTATGTGGATTGCATAGAGAGAGGTCCTTATGTACCAATGAGAGCTGCAACTGGCAATGAACCATCTATTCCCAAACCTAGGCATGAGTGGTCAGATCCTGATATTGAGCAAGTCAGGAAAGATAAGAAGGCTATGAACATATTGTTCAATAGAGTTGATGGTGATATGTTTGATAACATCATTAACTGTAAAATAGCCAAAGAGGTTTGGGACACAATCCAAATTATTTGTAATGGTACTGAGCAAGTAAAGGAGAACAAGATGCAGCTGCTGATTCAGCAATATGAGCATTTCCACTATGAAGAAAGAGAGTCTCTCACTGATATTTTTAGTAGATTTCAAAAGCTACTAAATTCTCTAAAGTTACATGGAAGAGTCTATCAAACAAAAGACTCTAACCTCAAGTTCTTTGATCTCTTCCAAAAGAGTGGAAGCCAATGACAGTCTCATTGAGAAATTCTTAGGATTACAAGGAGTTCACCTTGGAAAGACTGTATGGCGTCCTAAAAACTTATGAGCTTGAAATATAGCAAGATGAGAGGATGGAGAAAGGAAGAAAGAAAGGAGGGTCCATAGAACTGGTTGCTGAGTTAGAGAAGGAGAAAGAGATGAAGGTAGAAGCTGTTGTTTCTACATCAAAGGTCTGTGAAAACAAGGGTAAAGGGCTGGTAGCTGAAAATGAAGATCACTTGAGCCAAGATGACATGGATGATATTGATGAACATCTAGCATTCCTATCCAGAAGATTTTCCAAGCTCAAATTCAAAAAAAAAATTGGAGCAGCCAAGCCAAGTAGAAACATGGTGGATAAATCCAAATTCAAATGTTTCAAATGTGGCTTGGGAGGGAATTTTGTAAGTGAATGTAGAAAGTATGATTCTAGCAAAAAGAAGTTTGAGCCTGTTGATTATAAAAAGAAATACTTTGAGTTGCTCAAACAAAAGGAAAGGGCTTTCATCACAGAGGAGAATGACTGGGCTGCAGATGGTTTGGATGAAGATGAAGAAACAAACTATGTCAATCTAGCCCTGATGGCCAAGTCTTATGAAACAGAAACAAGTTCTTCAAGTAATCAAGTAATGACCACTAACCTAGCACATTTAACTAAAGTTGAGTGTAATGATGCCATAAATGACATGTCCACAGAATTATATCAGTTGCGTGTTACACTTAAGTCTCTCACTAAGGAAAATGCTAAATTTAAAGAAAATAATTTATTTTTAAGTGAGAGGAATAATGTGCTAGAGTCTCAATTTATTGAATTTGAAAATTTGAGAATCGAGTGTAAGATTGCTAAGGATGAATTAACTGAATCCTTGAAGAAAGAAGAGATTTTAAAGAAGCAGCTTGAACGATAACATGAAGTGATTAAAACATGGAAATCATCCAGAGATGTCCATGCTCAAATCACTAAAGTTGAAGGTATTGAGTCCTTTTGTGATGCAGCCTGGAGGAAGAGTAAAGAAAAGCTTGAGTCCAATTTGGTTGAAGGATTGTTGACAGATATGGACTCGACGGATGATGGAAATCATCCATCGGATAATCAGAAGGATTATCCGTCGAGTGAAAAAGAGCCACATTTGTCGGCTGTGAGTAAACCTATTAGCAAAGCTGAACTAGCTAAGTTAAATGAGAAATATGGATCAGTTTCTAAGAACTTTATTCCAGGAGAATCTAGTCAAGTTAAGAAAGAGAGGAAAGTTAATGTTGGTCACCTGTCCATCAAGCAATTGAATGACAGATTAGAAAAGATTGAGGTTAAAATAGAAACTAAAAAGAAAACAATAGAAATGTGAAAGTAGGAATTAACAAACATAACAACTACACACCTAATAAATATGCACCAAGAAAAATATATGTTAAGTGTGGTAGTGTTAATCACTTGTCTGTTAATTACAAACTTGCCATGCCTACTCCTATGTCTACACCTCCATCTTTTCCCAACATGACTGTTATGCCTACCATGCCTATCAATGCTATGTCTGCTCAGAATATGAATGCATAATTTGCTTATATGCCATTTACACCTAATCCTTATTATGATGTATTTAGTATACCTCAAATGTCATTTAGCATGCCTTACTGGAATAACATGTTTGCAGATAGCATGCCTTTTCCTGTTAATCAAAATGTGCATGACAATTCTGTTTTAATGACTGGTTTCAAAGGTCAAATTCAAATGACTAAGGATGATTCAGAAATTCCCAAGTCAAATGAGATCAAACCAAAGAAGAAAGCTAACAAGGCAGGACCCAAGAACTTGGGTACCAAAATTAACTTGATTTGATTTTGATGTGTACAGGGAAATAGAAAGAATCTTTGGTATCTGGATAGTGGTTGCTCAAGGCACATTACTGGAGATTCTACCCTGCTCACTGAGTTCAAGGAAAGAGCTGGCTCAAGTATTACTTTTGGAGATGACAACAAAGCTTATATTGTGGGATATGGCTTGATTTCAAAAGACAATATCATTATTAAAAAGGTTGCCCTAGTGGATGGTCTCAAGCACAATTTGTTGAGTATCAGCCAGCTTTGTGATAAGGGAAATTCAGTTGCCTTCAATTCAGAAGCCTGTGCTGTGACAAACATAAAGAGCAACAAAGTGGTTCTCTCTGGAGTGAGAAAAGGGAATGTGTATCTTGCTGACTTCAACTTATCTAATGCAGAATCTGTCACTTGTCTTCTCAGTAAAGCAAGTCAAGATAAAAGTTGGCTATGGCACAAGAAGCTGTCCCATCTAAACTTCAAGACCATGAATGAGCTTGTCAAGAAAGAGCTGGTAAGAGGTATTCCTCAAGTGGAGTTTACTAAGGATGGATTGTGTGATCCCTGCCAAAAAGGAAAGCAGATCAAAGCATCATTCAGAAAGAAGCTTGATTCAACAATTGAAGAACCTTTACAATTGTTACACAAGGATTTATTTGGACCAGTCAATGTGTTGTCCATCTTCAGGAAAAGATTTTGCCTAGTAATTGTGGATAATTTCTCAAAGTTCTCTTAGATATATTTCCTAAAGTCTAAAGATGAAGCTAGTGAAATCATCATCAATCACATAAGGCAAGTCAACAATCATCCTGATTTTAAAGTAAGAAGAATCAGGAGTGACAATGGAACTGAGTTCAAGAATTCTGTGATGAGATTATTTTGTGAAGAGAATGGGATTTTGCATGAGTTTTCTGTAGCAAGAACTCCGCAACAAAATGGAGTGGGGGAAAGAAAGAACAGATATCTTTTTGAAGCTGCAAGGACAATGCTTGAAGAATCAAAGTTACCAATATATTTTTGGGTTGAAGCTATGAATACCGCTTGCTACACTCAGAATATCTCTTTGGTTAATCAAGAAAAGTGCATGACACCCTACCAATTGTTCAAGAACAAGAAACCAACTCTAAATTTTTTTCATGTCTTTGGCTGCAAATGTTATATCTTAAGGAATTAAACTGATCAACATGGAAAGTTTGATACTACAGTAGATGAAGGAATTTTTGGTGGATATGCTGTAGGAAAAGCATATAGAGTCTACAATCCGAGAACCAACATTATTATGGAATCAATACATGTTGTGTTTGATGATAAAAAGATTGAAGGACTGCAAGATGGAGATTTCCATGAAAGCCTCAAGTTTGATAATGTGGAGATGGTCAGTGATGACAGTGATGATGATAGTGATCAAGAAATAGTAACTAAGGATAATGCAGAAAAATCTACAACTATTGAAGCACACAATTCAACATCTGTCGTGTTGTAAAATGTTTCATCCGTCGGGAGACAATCTGCCTTATCCATCGGGAGACAATCAGCTTCATCCGTCGGGACACAAAGTGCAACATCTGTCGGAACATTAAGAGAAGCTGAAAGTCAGAATAGATCACCTACAGAAAGTTCCCCTTTCTCAAATCAAAGATTCACAAACTCAGGGGGAGTTTCTTATAATCAAAACTCAATCACACATCAAGACAACAATGAGGCATCTTCATCTAGAGCTAATCTACCTCAATTAAGAAAATGGACTAAAGATCACCCTTTTGAGCTCATCATTGGTGACGCATCTTCTAGAGTTCAAACAAGGAGAGCAACTCAAGAAGAATGTCTATATAGCAGCTTCCTATCTAAGGAAGAATCAAAGAAGGTAGAAGAAGCTTTGTTGGATCCTTATTGGATTTAAGCTATGCAGGAGGAGCTAAACCAATTTGAAAGGAACAAGTTATGGAAACTGGTACCCGAACCTAAAGGAAAGAATCCAATTGACACCAAGTGGGTATTCAGAAACAAGATGGATGAAAATGGCATAGTGGTCAAGAATAAAGTTAGATTAGTTGCTAAGGGCTACTGTCAACAAGAAGGAATAGATTTTGATGAAACCTTTGCTCCTTTTACAAGACTTGAAGCCATCATAATCTTCTTAGCCTATGCAGCTCATGCCAATTTCAAGGTCTATCAAATGGATGTCAAAAGTGTCGTTCCGAATGGAGATTTGGAGGAGGAAGTCTATGGCAGTCAACCTCCTGGCTTTGAAGATCCAAATTTTCCCGGATATGTCTACTATCTTTTGAAAGCACTTTATGGACTGAAGCAAGCACCTAGAGCCTGGTATGACACTTTATCAAAGTTTCTTTTGGAAAATCACTTAACAAGAGGTACTGTTGATAAAACTTTATTCTTTAGAAATGTTAATGGCTCTAGTATACTTGTTCAAATTTATGTAGATGATATTATATTTGGCTCTACAGATGAAAAACTTTACAAAAAGTTTGCCAAATTGATGCAAAGTAAGTATGAAATGAGCATGATGGGAGAACTTACTTACTTTCTTGGTTTACAAGTTAAGCAATTTAGTGATGGAATATTCATTAGTCAAACTAAATATATTCATGATCTTTAAAGAAGTTTGATCTAATGGATTGCACATCTGCAAAAACTCCCATGGCCACTGCAACTAAGCTTGAATTAAACACTACTAAAAAGTCTGAGGATATTCCAAGCTACAGAGGAATGGTTGGCTCACTTCTGTACTTGACACCTAGTAGGCCAGATATAATGTTTGCTACTTGTCTTTGTGCTAGATTTCAGGATGATCCTAGAGAATCTTACTTAGTAGCTATCAAGAGAATTTTCAGATATCTCAAGGGAACACCAAAATATGGCATTTGGTACTCTAGAGATTCTGGATTTGATCTAACTGGTTATTCAAATGCAGATTATACAGGTTGTAAAATAGACAGAAAAAGCACAACAGGAACCTGTCAATTTCTAGGGAACAAGCTTGTGTCCTGGTTCGGTAAAAAAGTAAAATTCAGTTTCTACCTCTACAGCTGAAACTGAATATATTGCTGCTGGTAGTTGCTGTGCACATATTTTGTGGATGAAAAACCAATTGTTGGACTATGGTCTACAAGTGGATAGAATTCCCATTTTATGTGATAATACAAGTTAAAATTTCCATCACTGAAAATCCCGTGCAGCATTCAAGAACAAATCACATAGACATCAAGTACCACTTCATTAGGGAGCATGTGATGAATGGTACTGTGGAACTTCATTTTGTTTCAAGTGAAAAGAAGCTTGCAGATATATTTACCAAGCCACTTGATGAATCCACCTTTTCAAGGTTGGTAAGTGAGTTAGGTATTCTTAATTATTCTTGAATTATTTCAGATATTTTTGCAAGTTTTAATGCAGCCAGAAACTTAATTGATTTTTCTATTTTGGATGAAATTTTTGCTAAGTCAAAATTTATATCCCGACGGATGCTTATTATCTATCGAGTTTGATCATCCGTCAGAATATTATTTGTTAATAAAAATCAATTACTTTTCTGGATTATTTCATAACCCGACAGATAATTGAATTATCCTCATCCGTCAAATTATCTCAATCTTAGCCGTTAAAACTCTGAAAGTTATCCATCGAGTATACTTACAGTTTGTAAGCACAACACGACGGATAAGTGATATAATTTTTACAGTTTATTTATTTTTTAAACGGCTCTTTTGGGTTATTTTGATTGGTTACTTTATTTCACTTTATTATTTTGACAGTTTATTTCTGAGATAGTATAAAAAGTAGAATTTATTTTTATTCTACTCTTTTATCATTCTCAATTCAAATGCTCTAACTTTCTTTCTTCTCCAAAGCAAATATTCTCTCTGCACATTTCTCATTCTCTAACAATGGCATCAGTAATCAAAATCATGTCTCAAACTGGATATATCTATGAAAAGAACAACTTCACAGCTCTTGTGAACAAGGAGATTCAATAGTCTGGAGAGTTTCACAAGATGATGGATTTTGTGAAGAGTTGTAAACTCAGTTATGTTATGCCGGAATCACCCACAATCTACTGTGAATTTGTGGAGGAGATATGGACAACTGCAGTGTACAACTCTAGTGACAAGACCATAACTTTCACTCTTAAAGGTAAGCAGTTCTGTATTAATAGTGACATTATCAAAGTATGCTTTAGAATTCCAGATAATACTGCTACTGTTCCACACACAGACACTGATATAGTTAACATGCTAAATTTCATGGGCTATGCACTTTCTACCTCTAAGTTAAGTGAAATTAGAAGGTTAGGTCTTAGAAAAGAATGGAGTTATCTGTGTGATGTGGTAACTAAAGTTTTCTCTGGTTTCCATGCTTAACAAGCTTTACATGCTAGTTACTGATAAGTACTTTAATTTCAGTGACATGGTCTTGTTTGAGTTAGGTTTGTAGATCGGCGCGGTTTTACGAAGCGTCTAAGCACAGTTCACTCAGTTAGGAGAGCTTAATAAGAGAGGTAAAAGTGTCTATTATGCTAGATTCTTTATGATGCTTGATAACCATCTTATTAAGAACATTATTGTGGAGAACTTAACCAACAAGCTAAATTGTTGGGTTCAAGAAAGGAGGATTATTGCAGATCTTAATAGAACTAATCATTACAAAGAGGTGCCCCTCTTCTATTTTCTAGTCATGGAGGGTCCTCAGGTAAGTGAGGTAAGCTCTACTGTCTCCACTCTTCCAACCTCACACATTTCTTTTCCTTCTAGTGTAGCTATGGCATCTGTGTCAGTGACCCAACAGATGCCTACCCAAGCTACCAAACCAACAATTTCAAAATCCAAATCTAAGAAAGCCCCCTCTGGTTTCTTTCTAAAGAAATCAGTTACAAAATCTACTAAACACAAAGAGGGGAGTGTGAAGGTGAGTAAGCAAGGTGAGGGACAGGGTAAAAATAAAAGAAAGCCTAAAGATAAGGCTGGTGAGATGAGTGTACCCAAGCCTAGCCACATCACAGTTTCCCAATAAACTGTGGTTGTTAATAAGGAAATTAGCTCATTTCTAGTTTTATTCTCCCAGAAGGATGTTATTATTGAAACAAGCTCCCAACCAGGAGCACAGGCCAAGAGGGCTAGGGACACTAGTTCACCACAAACTTATGCTAGAAAGAAAAGGTCAAAAACCTTTGGGGATGTACAGGAAACACACACAGTGCAAACTGGTGCTATAGACCCAGTCACTGCACCTTCTCAAAGTCAGATTGATGTGACTCCAATAAATATGGAGTCACAGCCAAAATTCTTAATAATTGAAGCACCTGAAACACCAGATTCACCTACATACTCACTGGATGTTGACATGATCAATACATCACTTCCAAATTCTCCATCTTTAACTCTGTTGGAGAAGCTAAAAATTCAAGCAAGTGAGCATCATCTTTTAGATGATTTGTTGGCTCACTTGCCAATTCTTTCTGAGTCTATTAAGACATCTTTGCCCAAATTTTCATCAATCTGCACAGAGTCTACAATAGACTCCACTCCAAACTCATTCATTTCTTCTATCTCGGTGGATATTATTCATCCGTCGAGTAGTGATCGTATCCCGACGGATGTGCCTAACAACAGTCATCCGTCGGCTAGCCAAACTACTACCCCGATGGATATTCCTCATCTATCGGGAGTCTCGGCACAACTTCAAATTTCTTCTATTATCACAAGTACAGAGGACTTAGTAGTAGTACAATCACTCTTAGGACTGAGGGAAGGGAGTGAACTGAGTGAGAGGCTGGGTTGCTCCTAGGCAAAAGGAGAGAAAATGAGTGAACCTATGCAGTCCATTTCTTCAGGACTGGCAAAAGTGAGTGAGGGGAGTTCCACCTTAGATGGTGAAGATGAGGGTGTGAGGGTGGGAAGTCAAGTGGAGCCCTTGATGCAAAAACAGAGAGATCAAGAGAGAAATGCAGGTACTGGAGATATAAGGATGAACATCATTGCTAATGAGTCAATGAATGTCAGTGATGCAAAAAGAAAAAGACTATTTCAGCAAGAATATCAAGCTGTCATAGATTCTATTTCCCCAGATGCTGAGACATTTACTCATCCTGTAACAACTTATCAAACTCTAGATGTACAGGGCAATGAGAAGGCTGAAAAGATGCTTAATTTGGTACACACTACTCAATCTCTACAAAGAGCAAAGGATGCTATCAATGCTATGCCTTCAACTACTGGAAGTGATTTTGAACTGGCTGAAGACTCATTTGGGGATGCTGGTGGGGATGATGAGGAAGACAACATGAGCATAGGGGGAGATGCAGATGTTCCTGCCTGGATGCTAACAAAAGAATGTTCCTACTCACATCTCCAATAAATACTATTCAAGCTGATTTATGACACCCAAACACCCATTCAAGCATCTACAAATTCCAGCACAAAGAGGCTACTTACAACACATCTTGAAGCACTCCAGCTGCATAAGATTCAATCTCTCCAACACAGTCAAAGTGTGGATGAAATCAAGCAGGAAGTCTCTGAAGTAAAACAGAATTTCATAGAAAGGTTGGATGCTAGACTTCCTGGAAGCACCATGACTGAGATAGCTCAGAAGCTAAGGAAGGAGGCTGATCTCAATAGAAAGGTTGAGGCCATGGACTCTAGATTATCTAATGTGGAGAAGTCAATGGCCAAGATAATTGATAATCAAGAAACTCAGACTACTCTGCTCCAACAGTTGGTGGCTGCACAACTCCCTTCCACTCTCGAACTTGATGCTAACAAAAAGGGGGAGAAAGGCTCATCTAGTGACGGGGAGAAACAGCTCAACATCCAAGTCAACAAAGTAATTGTGCCAACAATTGCTTTCACAAAGCCAACAGCCATGGACAACATTGACATCATAAATCTGGCAGCAACAAAACTGGAAACAAATGATAAACTACTAAAGATTGATGTGGCAGCAACTGAGAAGGAATTAAAAGAAAAATGGAGGAAAATAGATGCAGAATTTCAACAGAAATTTGGACCAATTCAGAAACCAGACAAAGTCTTTAAACATTACTCTCAAGCCAAGCACATCTATGTGAATGAAATGAGTTTGAATTATCTGGAAAAGGGTCAAACATCTTGCATCAAATCTCCAAAAGCAAAGCTGATCATGAAGCCTAAGAGAAACTACTCAAAGTTTTCAGACAAAAATCTTATGGATATTGTGTATGAAACACCTAGGCCAGATGAGAAGAAGCTGTTAGCTAGGTCAATTGCATTTTTCAAGGATCCAGCTGATTCAGCACTTAAAAGAAGAATTGCCAAGATTTATAGAAATGGTAAAGAAATCTGTGTGGTGGCTGGACACCCTCAGTTTGTAGAAGCTAAAAAGGAAGAGAAGGAAAAAATTAGGCAAGAAAAGAAGCAAGCTGCCTTAGATGCTAAGAAGCTCAAACAAAAGAAAGAGCAAGCTGCTATCTTAGCCAAACTTCAAGCTGTGAAGACTACAACTGAGATTTCTGGACAACCATCTGTAATTGCCGAACCTCAAAATCAGAAAGTGCAAGATGAACCACAACAGAAAAGAAGATTCAGATACAAGCTCCCCTCCAAAAGAAAATTGGACTTCAGTGATGAGGAAATGAAAACTACATTCCCAAAAAGTCTACAACTTCAACTCATACATCAAAACCCTCAATGGTATTTGAAGAATTCAAGGTGGTGGATCCAACAAGGAATATTCATGGTGAGCCCATAATTCCAAAGGATGAGCCTGTAGATTGGGATAGTTTTCCAATTCCTGAACTAAACTTTCCAATCTTCAACAAGCCAAAGAAGACAAAGACTAGAGCAAGTAAGATAGTGAATCCTGTGACTCTCAGATCCAAGTCCCTAACCAAATCTCAATCTACAGTCAACAAGGGAGATTTGTTATACATCTGTGACATCAAGGAGTTCTCTGACATAAACCTCTACTTAGATGAATTGGAAGAAGCAAGAGGAATTCATGCTCACAGACATCTTTCTGAAAGGCTGGTATTTAAATATAAGGGAGGAAAAGAGATAATATGGTCACTTCACAGGATTCTTCTAGAAATACAATCTGTTCTAATAAAGATATACTCATCTTTCAAAAAGAACTTTGGATACAATGTGACTACAAGGAGATTAGTTCTAAAGAAGATTGAGGAGCTGAGGAGTAATAAAGCTAAAGATGCACTACCAAAAACTCTGTCAGTTCCCTTCACAGGAAAGAGAGTGCATTTGAGGCCTTATTTGCTGAGGGAATTCAGGGATGAAAAAGGAGTAAGAAGATTCTTCAGATTAGAGGACCAGTCGAGTATCTCTAGCAATGAGACTCTATTGGAAATGCAAGAAATGCTAGATCTCTCATAAGCTGATGAACTTGAGTTGCACAGATAACTATAAAATCAGATAGAAGAGAACAACAGGAGGTTTAGGAAGAAATCCAGATAATCAAGAAAATAGACTTATCTTCTCAGACTAGAGGAGCACCTTGATAATGATTGTGAGAAAATTCTCTGTATACTTTGCTTTGTTCAGTTTTCAGTAAAATAATATAGCAATTATCAATTTCATCTACTATTTTTTATTCTGTATCTTTAGATTTATGGCTACAATTCTAGTAGACATAAATTGGGGGAGATTGTTAGGAATATGTTGTGAAATTGATGATAAATTAAACAAAACACCTTAGTAGATTTAACTTATTGTATTCTGTAGCACTCGACGGATGATGAAATATAGTCCCGACGGATGATTTAATTTAGTCCCGATGGATGACGATTTGACATCCACCGGGTGAGTAGCTTATGTAACAAATAAGTATTGTAGCATATTTCTGCAAACAAATTTATGTAGATTCTATAGGAGCATATGAGTCATGTTGACTACTAGTGGATATACGGAATAGGTTGATTAATTGTAAATATAAGATGTCTTGTAATTTTGTATAAGTGAAATGGAGTCAAGTGACAAATAGCTACCCGACGGATGATCAACAAAGCTACCCGACGGATGATCAACAAAGCTACCCGACGGATGACAAGCATATATCCGATGGATGATCAAATTCAAATATCTGTTGACAGTGACAACACAATCACATGTGTTGGGTGTTTACAAAAGGAATGTGGTAGCCTGTTAAGCATGAATTTGAGAACAAAGAATCATTACCATTTCCATGCAATTGTGAAGATATTCAAAGATGCTGGAATAGAGTAGTTAAGCAGCATTGAGTTAGACTAGATATGTTTTGTTTTATTATCTTGTCTTATTGTCATGTAAACTTGGTGATATATAAACCAAGTGTAGCTAGTAGAACATCCAACTAAGCAAGCACATTTTTAAGAGAGATAGAAAAAGATGTACTTATCAAGAATCTCTCTGTAGTTTTTTTGTTCTACTTATAAGCAGCTGTGAGCTATTCAAGCTTCACAGATTTCTCATTCGATATATATATATATATATATATATATATATATATATATATCTAGTGGATACTTTCAAATCCCCCATAAAGTTTTAAAAGCTTGTGTTTTTATTAGTTTGTGTTTTGATTCATATAACTACTTCATTCTGCAATCTGCAAATTAAACACTTAGATATTTATCGAGTTAGAACTGTTTTAAAATCTTGAAAAAGTAGCCAGAATTACTTTCAATCCCTCTTCTGTAATTCTTGTTATATTGTTAGGGAATAACAGTATGAGACAATAGTTTGATGAAATTTGTGATTCTACATACGGGAAGCTTGCTTTGTACCATAGATGGATCATTTAAGTTTATAAACCATAGAATTTGGATCACCAATTACAAAGTTTTTCGGTTGTTCCATATATATTGTTTCGTCATTGTCACCACTGAGAAAAGCTGTTTTAACATTCATCTGGCGTAACTTTAAAAAATGAGCCACAAGTGCCATTATTGTCCTAAAAGAATCTTTTGTTGATATTGGAGAAAAAGTTTTATTATAGTCAATGTCTTTTCTTTGAGAAAAACCCTTTGCGACTAGATGGACTTTATATCTTGCAGTGTTGCCCTTTAAATCCCTTTTGGTTTTAACCAATCGGTTTTGCACCTTCAGGAAACTTGGCAAGATCCCAAACATCATCTCCTTCATGGATTTCATCTCATCATTCATGGTTTCAATCCACTTTTAACTATTAGCACTTTGTTGGCTTGTTGGAAGTTGAGTGGGTCATCTTCCATTACCCCTATGTCAAACTCATGCTTTTGATGAAATATAATATAATCATCCGGAATTGCACTTCTCCTATCTCTAGTGGATCACCTAAATGTATCTTCCTCTTAAGGTTGTTGAGTTTGCTTTTCTTAAACATCATCCTGATACTGAGTAGGAAATTGTATAGGTATGTCCACATTGTTTTCTTGAACTACATGAGGTAAAGAAATTGATTCTTCCTCAAAGAAAACATCCCTAACTTTATCTTCCGCCTCAAACTCAACATCCTCAAGAAATATAGAATTTCCCATTTTTGAAAAGGCATTTTTCAAAGGATCATAGAACTTGAAACCCTTTGTTTTCTCAGGATATCCAACAAAATAGCAACTAACAGTTGTTGAGTTACTCGGTATATATGCTGCAGTCTTAAGTGCATCCCCTGGAGGGATTTAGGTAAACATGAGTGATTAAACATACTTCTTTCCATGTCCTTAGGCGTTCTATTTCATCTTTCAGCAACACCATTCATGTGTGGTTTCCCATGCATAGTGTATTATGGGACGGTTCCGCATTCCTCTAGAAATTATTAAAAAATCCAAGACGTTATTCACATGATTCGTCATACCGACCATAGTATTCACCACTACGATCAGATTTGATAGATTTAATCTTTTTACTAAGATGATTTTTAACTTCGGCTTTGAAGACTTTAAACATATCCAAAGATTATGACTTTTCATGTATCAAATATAAACACCCATATCGTGATTAATCATTAATAAAAGTGATAAAATATTGTTGACCATTCCAAGAGGCCGTAGGGAATAGACCACAAATATCAGTATATATCAACTACAAGACACCATTACTCCTGTTGGCACTTAATTTTCTTATGTTTATCTGTTTACCTTTTGTTGTGCAAGACATGCCTGTACATAACAAGACTAAGTCACCTTGAAAACCCTAAGGATAAGTTGTATGATAATCCAATTATATTTTGTATTTCTTGAATCTTTAAAAATGCTAAGTAGATTAGACTGGAGGATTTTTCTATGAAAAACCATCAATCTAAGTAATAAACTCTAGAAGAATATCAATCCTGATCATGCCTCAAAGAAAAGTGTAGAAGCTGGGAGTTGAATAATATTGTTCTAGCAAAAATGTTCTAAGTCAGATATCGATAAGTCACAGATCAATGAATATAGAAATGTATGTCAAGAGGTCAAAAATGGCTTGTAGAGAAGTCCCAAGAGATATCGACAAGTCAATCCGCATGTAGAGAACTAGAGATATTGACAAGCCAAAAGCTTATGTAGAGAACTGGAGATATGGACAAGCTGAAATTTACTTGTAGAGAATTGGAGATATTGATAAGTCAAAAGTTTATGTAGAGAACTTGAGACATCGACAAGTCATTCTACTTGTAGAGAACTGGAGACCTCGACAAGTCACAAAACTTATCTAGAAGTAGAGATATCGATAAGTTATTTTACTTATCGATATATGACATCTGTACATAAGAAAAGAGATATCGACAAACAACTTTATAATTCAGAATACAGACAACTTGAAGATCCAAGATTATCGGTCAATAAATAAATCTATCACTGAATTGGAAATCCTACAAATACAACTTGAAGAATGCAAGATCAAGAGCCAAGATGAACTGGACAAGCCCTTAAAAATCCCTTAAAACACTACTAGAAAAATATGATATAACATCGGTGCTTAGACATTGGTTGGTTAGGCGACCGATGTTACAGCCTCTTTAGACATTAGTTATTTTTAAAATGATGTTAAAGCTTTTATTAAACATCGGTCTATAAAATAACCGATGTTAACTATATTTTTTTAAAAATAGAAAACGCAACTTAGACATCGGTTCTAGGCATAACTGTTGTTAATTTTACTTAGACATTAGTTTAAAAATAAACCGTTGTAGATCATATTTTAAAAAAATTAAAAAAGCGTAGATACCACTTCCCCCGTTATTTCCAAAACATTTCCCCTTAACACCAAAATCATTTCCCCCATTAACCAAAATCTATTTCCCTTGTACCCCCCCCCCCCCCCCCACTTTCCCCTTTCTCCTAACTCACTATCTCTCACTCCCCGACTCTCTCGCTCTCTTCCCCCTCCGGCTTTCTCTCCCCCTCTTTCTCTCTCTCTCACCGTGTCCCTCTCACCATGTCCTTGAATTGAAACCTCTATTCTCTCTCACCATCAACATTCCTTGTAATCTAGGCACCAATTGAAATCCTAATTGAAGAATAAGTTCAATTAATCAAACTTAAGCTTTAAGAAACATTAATTTATCGACCTAAATTGGTGTTCTATTTCATTTGGGTTTATTTATTCTTCATCCTAAATTAATTTTATAGATAACTCCAACTTTGTTTCTTATTTTTTTCAGGACTGGAGCTTGTCTATTTTCTCCGCTTATTCTGCGTTAAGCGAGCTTCAATTCAATTACTAAGATTTGTTTTCTTCTTCTTTTTTTCTCTTTAATTTGTATATATAGATATATATATGATTGTATTTACTATTCCCCCTTCATTTAGTTGTGTGTTCTTGAATTTGTTTACAAAAAAATGGGTTTATACCCTCTTTTTTTCTTGTACAAGTTGGAGCTTTCGGATTTGAATTTTATAAGTTATATTAAGTCGTTAAAAAATTATGGTCTACTATAATTGCAAGATTAAAATTCTAAAATTGGTGTTAACACCAGGCTTCTTGAATGTCTATATTCTATATTATAATTATTCAGTGATTTTTTTAAATTAGGCTGGAACATGGATGAGTTTCAGTTGCAGAGCCACTCCTTTGTTTTATTTATTTTTTCAAAGTTTTTTTACTTATTAATTGCTATATACTATTGAAATTTCTTACTTTATATTTTAACTTATTTTTATGTTGTCTGATTTGTCATTATTGTCATAACATATGTGACCTGATACTGTATTTTATACTTGATATTTCAGGAAAAGTTATATTACCCAGAGGATGGTAAGAATATATTTAAATTACTTGGGGTATATACTACATTATTTGGTTTGCTGATAGTTGAGGTGTCTTGACTAATTGTTTTAAAAATACCAAAAATTAAAATGTTCCATCTTTTTTGTTGCATCAGTAGCTCGTTATAGTGATGATGCATGTTTTAAGTCAGTACTGAGTATTAATGTTGTTTATGCAATATTTGTATACAAGCAGAAGTTTTTACCGGAACAATGTACATTTTATATCCTTGCAGGCTATTAACAACTTGAAAAATGTTGATTCAACTGCTCTGCTTCAGCTTCTTCAACCAATATTAAATACGCTTCTCCACATAATTGGAAATTTGGGTGAAAATATTCAGGTTCTTTGGATATCTTTGGATGTGTTCCTGTTGTTTTTAAATGAAATGAGCTTTTACGTATGGTGTTAAACTTCAAATTTTTACTTGGTCACTTCTTTATTTCAGGTTGTAGCATTCAGAGTTATGGTCAATATTTTAACCGGTATGTATATATAATATTTTTGAAGTACAAGGTAATTATCCAAGTTAGTAATTATTCAATCAAAAGTATGTAGTACCATGTTAGCTTTTTGACTTGTCACTTATTTTTCCTAAAGTTGGTTGTGATGGAGAAGTACGTGTAGCAAAAGCAGGTGAGAGTTGCAGGGTGTTATATTTTAGCACTTATACCCATCAACTTCTTTATGAGATTTGAGATCCAGGTACTTATATTAAACCATATATCGTAAGTTAGTTGCTCAATAATAATTTTTAAGTATCCATATTCATTTACACCTGAAAGATAATAGATGTGAGTATATATCATATCACGTGAAGAATGTTACAAATTTTCGAGATGTTTTATTTCAGTCATTAAAAAAAGATAAAATTATTTGCTCCGGAGCAAAACCAGCTGCCGCATTGGTACATGATAAGCTGCACCGTTTGATTAAAATATTTTATTTTGGGCCCTTTTCTTCACTGTGATAATCTTTCTGATTCTTCATCCCTTGTACTTGTCAGGGTCCCAACCCCATATCATGTAAGAATAAGAAGACTCAAAGAAAACTAGAATAATGCTCCAAAAAAGGTCAATTTTTATCTGGTGTAAAAGAAACAATACAAGGTATGTGAGTACATCAAGCAGATCCATTTCAAAATCACGGGGAATGATGGAGGAGCTTATGATTGATGCAGAAATGAAGGAATTACTTGCAGATGGAGTTGAAAGCCTTCTGATAAGCTTGAAGCAACGGTTCCCTGGGCTCCCTCAAGCCACCTTAGCAATAATTCTTGTATTTGCGATAGACTATCTTGGTGATCTTGATTCTGCAGTTATTGATCGTATTGATGAAGTCCTAGATAGTTGCAAATGTTGTTGTCGAATATTTTAGGGCTAGTTTTTTAGTTGTGGATAACCTGAATTGTAGATTCCATTTATTTTGTTTGACTTTAAATTGGAGTTACAAATTATATATACAGTAAGTGGTGTAAGTTTTGTTGGTTGGTTAGTTCAGTAGTTTGGTTCAGATGTGCAATACACTCTTATGACATAAAACTAATATCTAAAAACTACAAAGAAAGCAACTACAACTAAAGAAATCGATATGAGCAAAATGATATAACAACAGTCGAAGTTCAAAATCGATGTTGAAAATAAAAGTTAACAATAGTCATGAGAATATAACTGATGTTAGTCTGTGAGGTTAACATCAGTTAGATAAATAAAATCGATGTTAAAAATAAAAATTAACAACGACTACAGAGATATGACCAATGTCAATCATAGCAATCAAAATCGGTCTCTTAGAAAAATGATGTTAATGAGATTAATAGACATCGCTTTTATTTTATAACCGATATTAATGTTGTTTTCTTTCTTGTGTGTTGCATGTTTAAATAGGCCCAAATTTTTTGATATCGCAATTCTAAAGTTGTGGATATTCACTTTTACTACAAAAATGTGATAATAACATCAAAAATCTTTCAAAAGCAGTGTGTAAGACTGCTTTGGACATCAGTTTTTCCCGATATCTATGTAAAAAACTTTTAACATCACTAACGAAGACATCACTCATTTTTTACAAAGACATCGGGTTTTACCCGATGTCTAAGGCCAAATTTCTAGTAGTGAAAAGACTCTGGATGGTCATCAAGAGAAAATTAAGAAGATGGTGAGTGACATGATAGATGAATTAGTGCCATCTCATATAGAAATCAAGAATAAACTCAACAAATTTACTGAGAAGATGGTCATCTTCAATCTGACTGGTGTTGAGACAAGCATCAAAAATCTCAAAGGCTCATTTCTTGCTCTACATGAAGTTCTACAAAACCAAATCTTCAACAACAATGACACAAAGGTCAAGTTGGATCAACTATATAAGGAAAGATATGAACCCTCAGCTTTGGTGATGGAGAAAATCAAAAGGGTGGTGCATGATACATTTGATACACCCATCTCTATAACATCTACCTCTACATCTGCTCCTTTCAATTCATCTCTTCAAGTTCATGCTCTATAAGGCCAAATCAATGAACTATACGCATCTAATGCATCTTTCACAAATCAAGTCTCTCAGCTCACTACTCTTTTGTTCAAAATCAACAATAAGACATCAAGTCCATGATAGACTCCCAAAAATATTTTCAAATACAGACATGTGCATCTCTGGGAGCTAACATGGGTGCTTTGAAGGTCCCGCACTACTAGAAAAACATCAGTAGACATTTTCTAAAAACTGATGTCTATGAATAATAAAATCCGATATCTTCGTGGGTGATGTTAAAGACTCCCCCATTTAACATCGGTTTTAAACTGATGTTAAATAAGACATATACCATCAGTTCTTTGTGTGAAACCAATATCTGTAACTTGATATTAAATTTCTCATGCATATCTAATCTTCATATATTATCATAATATGATATTTTTATCAATTCAAATATATGTGAGCTAAGCAAAATCTTTCCATTTACCCATTAAACTGATGTTACTAATACCAATAACAACGGGTTTCATTTAAAACCAATGTAAACATAACGTTTGACATCGGTTCTTTATTGGAAACGGATTTCTATTGGTGACCAACTGATGTCTATAAAGTTTAATAACATCGGTTTTCTATTTTAAGACTTTTTTGTTGTAGTATCTAATATCGGTTTCAATAAGTTTTTCTGATATCAATGTTCAACTAAAACTAATGTATTAAGCTTTGACAGACATCATTTTTTTATTTTATAACAGATGTTTATAGTGTTAAATTAACATCAATTTTATCTAAGAAACGATAATAAATGGCTTTGTTTTTAAAATCAGTTGCTTTGTATAAAATGATGTTTGATCACCTGTTTTATTCATGCAAAATTTAAAAACACAGATGCCAAAAAATTGCCAGAAAAACAAAAAAATTACCAATGAACAACCGAATTCAACTACCAATATTTACCAAACTATCATATCCTTCCAAACATCCAAATTAATATTCAATCTCTATCCAATTAACATCCCAATCTCCAAACATCCAAATTATCAACCCAACATAGTACTAGCTACATAGTTTCAAATCTGAACCATCAAACATGAACTACTGGAAATTCATCCATAATCTTTTCTAATTACTAGTTACAATCCGAATATATGCAACCAAAATAAAGGTGTTTTTCATATTATAATATAAGTACAAGTCGCCAAGCTAGAGTCCCCAAGCTAGAGTCGCCAACAGCTACATGATGGATTGGATATAATAAAGCATCTCATAGCGAACGACGTCAAGATCCTCCTCTGTATAAGACCTGCGACTCTTAGAGGCCCACTGGAACACAAATAAACCTATGTCATTCCTTAACTAACTGATAACTAATATCCACAGAATTGATAAATGTAAAAGATTAACTATTGTTGTCCTATAATTGAGTACTGAAATCTATTTACCTTATCTAGCAACTTCATCTCCAGGTCCTCAATTAAATCTTTCATATATCGCATGACCACATATCTACATTTTGTGCCACTTGGTTGTTTAGGGAATCCCTATACATACCAAAAAACTGTTGACAATTAATGACACTGGAGCTTAATAATAATTCCATATTTCAAAAAAATGAAAAATTAACAAATCGACTAAATACTCACAACAAGATTTTTAACTTTGGGATTCTTGTTTTACCATCATTCCTAAGCATTATAAGATCTCACTGCTCTGTAAATGTTATAATAATAAGATACAGTGTCAAATCCAAAAATTACCGATTACATTATATATATAATTGTAAATTGAAGTAAAAAATTACCGCATTAAATTTTTACAACCTCCTAAAAATAATGACACTTGGTTTGTAATTAAATTTATATACCTCCGAACCAGTATTGGAGGTGTATATGATCATGTCTTTGTGCCATGCTAAATGAGAACCAATGGCTTGCTTCGTCCTGGATGCTTCCGTCCACCCCAACATGAACAAATCCTGGTTCTAAAAGCACTCCATGAACCAATCTACTCATTCCATCTCCCTCATAAAAACGCTCAAATGGATACATCCATCTATAGAAAACTGGTCCACATAAATGCAATTCCCTGACCATGTGCACTATTAGATGTATCATTATTAAAAAAGAAGACGGAAATATTTTTTCGAGCTCACATAAGGTTAATACCACATCGGCTTGCAATTTATCAAGTTTTGTTACGTCAACAATCCTGTTGCACAAAATGTTGAAAAAGAAGCAAAGTCTTATTATGCTAACTTCAACATTCTTCGAAAGTACAACACGAATTACGATCAGGAGTAATTGTTGAAGGAGTACGTGGCAGTTATGAGACTTCATCCCAAATATCTTTAAATCCTCCATGGATGCACAATTTCTGATGTTTGAGGAATGCCCATGTGGCAACTTCATTGATGAGAGTGATTGCAACATTTTTCTTTTTTCATCCTTTGTTAGACTAAAACTGGAAGGAGGCGGATAAGTTTTTTTTTCTCCTACTTCTAGAGCTAAATCAGTCCTAACCCCCATGTCTATCATATCAAGCTGAGATGCCTCACTATCTTTGGACTTGAACTTTAAATTCAGTAATGTCCCAATTAGACTATCACACACATTTTTCTCAACATGCATAATATCGAGGCATTGACGAACATGATGGAATTTCTAGTATTCCAACTCAAAAAATATCGACTTCTTCTTCCAAGCACAGTCCACCTTCTTCGACTTCTTTACTTCCTTTCCATCAGAAAATTTAATGTTTTCTTGTATCATATTTTCCTACTATAAGGTAAATAGTTAGCAATGGTATCATCACCACACACTGGACAACCCAAATAACCATTATTGACACAGCAGACAAATTACCATATGTCGGGAAATCATTAATCGTTCATAACAAAGTCGCCCTTAAAGTGAAAAAATATTTTACGAAGGCATCGTATACATTCGGTTCACCTTCTTCCCAAAGCTTTTTCAAATCATCAACTAACGGTTGTAAGAACACATCAAGGTTATTACTTGGTTCATGTGGACCGGAGACCAATATAGTTAACATCATAAATTTCCTCTTCATACATAACCACGAAGGAAGATTATATGTTACCAATACTACCGGCCAACAAGAATACCGATTGGTCAGCCCATTTTTATGTGGGTTAATACCATCAGCCGACAAAGCTAGTCAAAGATTTCTTGGCTCACTTCCGAAGGTAGGCCACCTGTAATCGATATTCCGCCAAGAAGGAGAGTCGGCAGGGTGGCGCATCTGGCCATCATGAATTATTTGGTTGGAATGTCATGTCAACAACTCAACTTTCGAAGAAGATTTAAACATCCATTTAAATCTTGGGATGATCGGAAAGTACCACATAACTTTTGCCGGGATTTTATACCTTTCTCTACCATCTTTACCACCTTCTAGCGTGATAGCTTGCACTTTGGACACTCTGAAGCATTCTCATTTACACCCCTGTATTGAACACATTAATTTGGGACACACATGGAATTTTGTATACTCGAGGCCTAAATTCGAAAGAGTTTCTTCACTTCATATTCGTTAAGAGGTAATGCATTTTCCTGAGGTAGGAATGAGCCAACTGTAGAGAGAAGATCACTAAATGCGTTATTACTAACACCGAATCTCGCTTTCCAGTTATGTAATTTTAACACTGAATATAATTTTGTGTATTTGTTTCCCTCAAATAAAGGTTATTGAGCATCGGCCACAAACCTCTTAAAATTATATGAGTCTTTATCGTAGTCATCACCCCTGGTTTACCCCCCGGATTACGATATGCTGCTTCACAAACCGCAATAGCTTGTGAAG
The DNA here is from genome assembly GCF_009905375.1 of Apium graveolens. NCBI lineage: Eukaryota > Viridiplantae > Streptophyta > Magnoliopsida > Apiales > Apiaceae > Apium > Apium graveolens. The sequence continues at coordinate 50,106,387 of NC_133653.1, forward strand.
CACCAGCAGCCACCGCTTCTGATGCAGCAGCCTCTTCTGATGCAGTTTCAAATGATGATTTAAATGAATCTGCATTCTGCTCCTTTTAATGAGGGAAATGTGCTACCAACAGATGACCTACCAGTCTTGGATTTGTGCCAAATTCAATCAATATACCCAAGACTGAAACCATTCTCGTAGAGATGACCCTTTATTACTTCAACCGGAAATTTCTTGAAATTAACACATTTACAGCAGGGGAAAGGTATTTTTTAGGATTTATACAATTTTTTTCAGCGTAAATCAAAAACTTTTCAACCCCGACCTCATATTCCAACGAATCCCTCTCTTTTGAAATCCAATCTTTCTCCATCCGTGGGATAACCTATTTCCTACCTAATTTTTATACCAAATATTTAAAAAACAAGTAACATACAATTAGTAATATATATGTATTACTATGTATAATTATCGGCAAAGCAGAGCACGACACTGATTGATCAAAATAATGAAACGAAACGAAACACAGAACAAAATTTATCGTACAGTGTGCGTCTATAATGCATCTGCCTCAAATTATATACAACAATATAATCTTATTTTTGTGAGGGATATGCAACACTATAATTTTAGATGAAATTAATACCATGTGATTTAAATTCTTTATGCATTCCTCTCCCGTAATTCTGAAGCCTTGACTGAGCCAACATAATAATCCATGTCATCTAATATAACTATGTCCATTATTTAACTTGCCATTTAACTTCTTTTTACCTGATTTGGATGGCTATAATCCTCTAGAGTTTTATCACAACATACTATAGAAAATAAGCCCAAATGTGAATCTATAACTATATGATTGTAACAACCTAATTTCTTCTTCTTCTAAACAAGTGAAAACACTGTCAGGTTTGTATCTCTTGAGAGTATCTGGTAAAAGTACTCAACATACAAATGACAAGAAACTCAAACAAATAGTGTTTCATGCACAATAAGAACAATCACTCAACTAATTAAAAATTAAAAAATTAGGGTTTCAAATTGAAACCCCCAATTCTGAAATTAGGGTTTAAAACTTACCCAATTCAAGCTTTAACCTCCAACTTAGCTTCAATCTCAGACCTGAACTAAACTCTGACTTGAACTTGAACTCCAACTTGAACTTCAACTTGAACTTCGACTTGAACTCCAACCTTAAACCCTGACTTTGACTTCGATTTACGCTAATACAATGAAACCCCCGATTCTATGAGAGAAATAAGGGAGATCTATGAGAAAATGAGAGCACGAAGAGGGAAATGAGAGCAATGATGGGAAATGAGAGCAACCTGTTCTTGGTGGGTGTTCTCGACATAAGTGAGAGATGAGAGTTTTTTGATGTTTGATGTTTTTTATTTTTTATTTTTTATTTTATATTTTAATTTTTTTTAATTAAAAAGAGGGGGAATATGTGTGTGAAAAAGGGGGGTGAATTTTACTAAAGCAAAAAATAGGGGAAAACATGGAGGGAATGAATTATTTGGCTGGGGGGGAACGAGGAAGGCGCGCTGATTAATTTTTTTAAAACAGACATATAACATCGGTTGGGCTAAAACACTGATGTTTATAAAAACAAAAGACATCGATTATCCAAAACCGATGTAGAAAACACTTTTTACATCGGCTCTAGAAGCAACCGATGTCTAAGAGGCGGTGTCTTTTCTACTTTTTCTAATAGTGCCCTCTACAGGAAACTCCTCAAATAGTAAGGGCCCAGATTCCTCAACATGTCACCTTGCTTGCTAGCAAGCCTAAGGGGAAGATGATGGGGCCTTAGCTAAAATCAAGCCAAAATGAAGATGATGTTGGAGTTAAAAAACTCAAGATGACAGCTGAAGGCCCTTGTCTTGACAAGGAGTTTACTGATTTCCTTGAAGGCCTAAGAGCCTCAATCAACCTAAATCACTTTACTTACAAAAAGGCTATGAACAACAATGTCAACTTCCTGAGAGTAATGTTGGTCACAAGACAAAGCTTCAAAGAAAAGAGAATTTTAGTAAATGTAAATGACTATGATGTTGATAGGTGCATGCATGTCTCTTTCTCATTTCTACAATCAAGAATAGCCTCAGAACTGGACATCTTTATCAATTAAGTAAAAGTGATGAGTCCAGGGGACACTCTTTAGCTACATGAATAAAAATCAAATCAAATAGGAGTTTTCCATGAAGCCTATCTATAACCTAGCAAAGAAGCGGCCTACATCTGCCCCGAAACCAGGAGATGCAAACACTTTCAATTACCCAAGGACTGTGTCTTGGGAAATAAAAAGTTGATGATGACTATTAAGACAGAGCTGAAGACAAAGAAGAACAAGAATCATGAAGATGTTGAGATGATCAAGATTTTTTCCAAGTACTTGAAGAATGCAAACACAATGTTACCAAAGACTCATATAAATGAAAAAGATGATGAATTGGATGATGATGAACAAAAGAAAGATGAACACAAATATTTTGGCTCAATCGAAGTCAGTCAAACAAAGGTAGTGGGAGCCATAAAGATGCTAAGGGTGGCAAGGATTATCAAAAAAAGAAAAGGATACAGGAAAGAAGAAAAATGGAAAAAATGGAAAATACTCCAAGAAAACACCAATAACCCAAAAATCCAAAACTCTACCAACCTCAACCCGAACACCTACCCAAACACAAACCCAAAACATCCAAACCTCAAAGCCTAAATACCTATACAAACCAGAAAGAAACTCTCTATTTAAAGTACCCGTTCAAGCCAATCAAATATTTCTGAAGAAACTGTCAAAATATCCATCATTCAAACCTCCAACTAAGACTCATTTCAAGACTACTGGAAGAAAACCAGTGCAAACAAAAGTTGAAGCTGGTGCTCTATGGAACTGATTAATCAACATAATTCTCTACCTATCCCAGTAGATACAAAAATGCTGACTACAACAAACAGTTAACTGAAGAAATAGTCAAAGTCTGTGTTGAAACTTTCGTAGAAGTGAGGATTTTCTTTAAGGATGGAACATTCAACTTACTTAATAGAGAAGTAATTGAAAAATACTCAACGGTAGAGCTTGATAGAGTGATAAGCTTGATAAATGGTAATGACAATTGTATATAGGGTGAAGTTATACCCAAAACTGGGTATATCTTTATTTTCTCTTATTTCTTAAATAAATGAAAATATATTTAAATTATTAGAGTATATCATTAAAAAAATATTTTTTTGTCATTAATATCAATGATTTTTGTCGCACCTTATCATTGATATTTTACCATACATCTTTTTGACATACACCATATATCACCATATTTAGAATATGCACATGCATCGCAATGACTAAAGATAATATTGTGTCTAATTAGTAGACCACTAAGATATATATTTATTTTACTATATCGCTAGACCGATTAAATGTTGTTTACATATTTGACATATTAAAAATTTATGAATTATATATCAAAAAGGATACTATAAGTTAAAGTTTATAGTATTAATAAAACATATGATCATATTGGTTTACATTGTCATTAATATCCATGTTTACATGCCACGGTGTGAAAGAATGGTATCTACTAAAACGGATAATCTTGGTAAAATTCATGTTTGCGCCTAATATGTCAATAGATGTGCATTGGTTAATATTGAACGACGAATGGGAAAAGGTATTTTGGTCAAGAATAAAAAAATTAAAAGACAACCCTCATGGATCACCGTTAGAATTGAAAAACAATACACAGTGGACAACAATACCACCACAAATATTGTTTGAGTTTAATATCAAATTTCAAAAAGTTCACCAATACCACAACACCCCAAATATTACTCCTTATATACTAAAGAAGTACATCATCCATTTATCATCCGATAGCATGTATATATAATCAATAATTGGAGATTAAACAACAATAATTCGTGCAATTTAGAGAATTCTTGTGTATTGCACGGACTATAGAGTTAGTTATACGTACCTCCATAACATTATTAACTTCATTAAATTAAAAATATTTTATAAATTTATTAATAAGTTGGATTTTATTTTATAATGTATTTTAAATTTCTTAAAATCTGGTAAGATTTTAGATGTGTTCTTTTTCAAAATCCTATCACATTTTCGTTCTTCTAGTCGGACTCTTAAGAGCTTCATTCTACAAGTTATCTGGCTAAGGACAACAGTGGAAAATAGGAATTGGCATATTGGCCTTAAAATATGAAGTTTAGTCTATTAAGAGCATCTCCAATACACTCTTAGTTCCCTCTCTATAAATAATATAAAAAATTTTGCTTTTAGTGTTGTAGTATGTACTTATCTCCAACCATACTCTTTAAATTGACTAGTTAACCAATTTTTTTTATTGTTGAAAATATTTTAAATTTACAAGAGTGCAAAAGTAAGTGGAGAGAGAAAGAAAATGTAATTATAAAATATAATATAATAAAATTTAAGAGTAAACTTTTTTTTTTAAAGTTGAGGAGAGAGAAGATGCTCTAAATGTTTTAAAGAGCAACCAATAGTCTATTAGAACAATAATTTGTTCTCCCTCCTTAAGTTTTGAGTTAAGAGTTAGAATAAAAAATCTATTTTGGAGCTGGTTTTTTTCCTGAGCACTAACTTAATTTAATTTTTTTATAAACCAAAAAAGTTGTCAAGATCACGCTTTGTAATGGTCTCAACTTGATGACAATTAAGATTTTCAGCTCTATCTAAGTTTGATTCGTCATGAGAGTTTAAATAAGCTCGTCAAGATTTGTAGCATTTGCATATTTATTACGGTAGTTACCTCCACCCGAGTAATGTCAAGTTTTAGTTAAACAGCTTTGTCAACCAATTTATTCCTCTTCTTAGGGACTCCAAATTTTATACTTGATGTTGCTTTTAAAGAACATGCCGAGGACACCATGGTACACAACTAATATTATTTAAATTGGTATTCGATTAAGCCTTCCCTGAATATTATGCAATTTATTATAACCCCTTTAATAATATATTTAAAATAAAGCTCGAAACATATTATGTGTTATCATATTCATAATTTAGTTGAAATTTTCTTGATCGATGAGTTGACTATTTTATTCAAATCAACATTTAAGCATGTCAATGCATTTCAGAGTTTAGTTCATAAAAATTTGTAACACATTTAATAAAAATATAATAAATTATTCAATAATCAATAGAACATAATTCTTATAAAACTATGATTTCCCTGCATATAAATGTATTGTCTCTAAAATACCAATACTTCCAATCTCCCACCTACAAATCTCCCACATGCACTAGAGCAAATCTCTCAAATATGAAACACCCATGAAAATGAGGCAAGTTTAATATGAAAGCAAAGAAGTTAATCTACATTAGTTATGGCTCACATGATACGGTTTATGGGATGAACTAAGAAAAAAGATCGCTAAAAGTAAGGATGTTACTTTTAATGAAAATGCATTAAATAAAGATAATCTTGTAATTGATTTTATGTTTACACAAAAATAACGTGAGAAAGATAAAGTAATACTCGAAAATATTACTAAAAAAGATCTTGCGAAAAATATAGTGAGGTTTTGGAAAATGTTGATGACACAGTTCCAAGTTACTTCACAAATCGAGGAAAGAAAATCTAGTAGAATTTTAAGTTCACCACAAAGAGTTTCTTTTTGATGATATTATATGTTATTGGCCGAGTACAGAGAGTCTTAATATTTTTCAAAGACAGTACATGTAGATGATTTTGTTCAGTGAAAATCAGTCATGAAAAAAAATATGAATTCTTTTGAGAAAAATGAGATTTCATCTTTAACATAGTTCCCAACAGAAAAGAAGGTTTTACGCAATAAGTGAAGGTTACATGATCGCATCAAGAGATATAATGCGAAATTAGTAGTCAAAGATTTTAAACATAATAATGGCATTGGCTACACTCATATATTTTCAGTCGTTATCAATATGACTATAGTTATAATTGTGCTAAGTATTGTGGTTGCAATAGAGTTACCTATGGAGTAACTAGATGTTAAGACTGCGTTCTTATAAGGAAGACATTTACATGATTCTGGAAAAAAACTTTGTTTACAAGATTATTAAAGCAAGCACCAGGAAAACGGCACTTGAAATTTGACAGTTTTATAATGTTGAATGGGTATACGAGAAGCGTTATGGATCATTTTTGTTATTTTAAGTAGCTTAATTAATCTTTTATAATATTTTGTTGTATGTTAATGACATGTTGATAACATGATCAAATATGAGATTAAAGAAATAGATGTATAACGAGTTTGTGATAAAGGACATGTGTGCGGAAAAACAGGTACTTGGGACGAGCAGCGTGTTTGAGATTGTTTTTTTTTGGCTCCATAAGATGAATGAAATTTTGCCCACAAATGCGCATCGTGCGACTCAATAGTACTACCTAGCATTGATGTCTGCGGGAGGCATCGGTAATACTCGTGTTATCTGTTTTTATTAACAGATTTCCACTAGCAAACACTAATATATGTGCAAGACCTGTTTCCGCGTATCATAAAGTTCAGATCTCCTTCTGGAACAGTCTTGATTAATACTTAAGAATTTGTATATCTGCTTTGTGCTTCTGCCAGATGCTTCATCTGTTCAATTGAATGGAAGGACATAGGATTTCTATTCAGCAAAGACAAGTGAACAAGAAGATGAACTTACAACTTGTGAATAAGTATTCTCTACAAAATTGGACAACATAACAAGGAATTAGCACATGAAATCACTTCCAAAGTTCTTCCATTGGGATACCACGATCACGAGCAACTTCACTGAATTGCCTCATTTGTTGCACAGCAACAACTGTGGCTCTTGCATTGTTGAGGGCATTGTTACTGCCAAGCTGTTTTCCCAGTGCATTCTCAACACCTGCCATTTCAAGAACAATCCTAACAGCACCGCCAGCAATCACTCCAGTACCAGGGGATGCAGGTCTAAGCATCACTTTTGCGGCCCCATAATCTCCATCAGCCCTGTTATTTTATGCATTCAAAAGAATAAATGACAAGCAAAATTAGATTTTAATCTATAGAGCATATGATGTCAGATTCATGAAAGGATCCAAAACAACTACTAAAAATAACTCCATTTGCAAATATGCCCAAACATTAGCAGAAAATAATGAAGTAGTGTAATGTAAAAAGTTTAGAGTACATTTAGCAAAAAATCAAAAGTTCTCAGTATATTGACATTAATTGTGATATATCCAGGCAGTTCATACATCATAAATTTTAAAAGGTAATACTTTCTTTTGCAACGAGTTAAGTGAAAATAGATATTCTTGAACAATACTTGATTTTTTTATTTTTATTTCCGCATAATCAAAATTTCAAACTAACACCAAGTAGTAATATAAGATTAGCCTAAAACCAAAACTATTAAACGTTTAGATATGTTGTCAATATATAGCAAAAACAACCCACATTTCATGTATAAAAATATCAACTAACTAATTATCACTGCAATAGAATTCAACAGGTATGGACGAGCAAAAAGAAACATTCAACCCAAACTCAAGTATGGGTGTCAGAAAAAGGTGCTGATCCGATAATTATTACTAAAATATTAAAATTCTTAGATAAAGATCTGAAAATGGACAAGGATGTGGGAACTTGTCATGTTTAACACATAATTTTTTATAGTCTTGTGTACATTTTAAAGTGTGTACACTACCAATAAAGCAATACATTTAATTAGAGCAAGCAAATCCAACAGTGTCTTAGTGTGTTCCTTATATATATTTTAAACAATACTGAATCTTAGTGATTTAGGAGATTATTTTGTCTTTCAACTCCAACAATGATCCTTATACCCCTTCCTTATTATTATTATAAGAAAAGAGAATGTGCAAGAAATGAAGGAAGAGAGAGAAAACAAGTCAAGAAGGATGGTGGAATAAATTTTTAATGATTAAAATAAAATAATGTATGGTTAGTGGCTCTTTATTAACAAGGTATGAGATGATGCTCCTAGCATTTTAAGGAAGTACTAAGAGTCGGTTGGTGCACCATTTTCATTCAAAATCCTTATAATTTAAGTTAGGAGGTCCATAGAAGTAGTCCGTGGGACTTGCTCTTATATATGTAAACTTTATGCTACAAAACTAAAAGGATGACATGGAAAGTCTCCCATGGACCTTGTTTTCAATAAGAAAGTAGTCTAGGAATCTTGTGTGCATATTGAACTAGAATTCCTGAAAGTGAAGTGTCCATTTTTAAAATGAAGGATCCCACAGCCATGTCCTGTCCAGTCCACATGGTTATGACTTCTGACTTATCAGGAAACTGGAGGGTCTGGGAAATGAAGCATTTATCAACAATAACAAATATCAAAATCAAATCAATATAGTCATGTCCACAATCCTTAACATTATCAATTTCCATGAATTATACCACTATGTTTAACATAAAACGATCAGCATTCAACATGAAGTGTTAAGAAAAGCATATACTAAACCACCATCCTCATATGATATAAGAACTCTTCCGACCAAACAGTCCAGAGCTCTGAAACCTTGGAACCCCAATATTCTTAAATGTGTAATTCGGATAGCAAGGTTGATTATTGCCTTTGGAATCCTAGTGATCAACTCTTCTGGAACTGGCTTTTGAGATAAGGGTCGTGTTAAATAATCATATTAAGCTCTTAAGCTAAAGCACATTATATAATCAACTTTAACCATAACAGAAACAACAATAATTCAACATTACAACAAAATCTAGTTCTAGTGAATACACCAGAAAAAAGAATATCAAATCAAGCCAAAAGAAACAAAAATCGGAAACCAACAACCTAGTGTATCCCACTCATTAATCAGAATTCAGGAGGTAAGATGTACTCATACTTCACCTTTAATCCTAGAGGCAGAGTGACGGAGTGTGTTCCTAAAGACACTGACTTTAACATTTTAAAAATAGTAAATCAATGTATTTAAGCCTAAAACCCCAATAACCTTCAAGAATCAATAATTACACCCATACATTCAACATAAAACCATCCACATTACACATAAACCAAACCATAATCACAACAATTTGACATTCAAAAAACTTAACCTGTGAGGAAATGTCGAATACTTAGTCATAGGCACCGTAACAATATTCCTCCGCGCATTAGTAGCTGATTTCTGAACAGCAGCAACAACCTCCTTCGCCTTCCCAACCCCAACTCCAACTTGCCCTTTCTTATCACCCACAACAACAACAGCCCGAAAATGCAATTGCTTCCCACCTTTAACAACTTTAGTCACTCTCCTAACTTGAATCACTCTCTCATCAAACCCATCTCTCACTTTCTCCTTCTTAATTTTCCCTAAAGCCCCACTCTTCTTAACCTTAGAATCCATCACATAAATATCATTACCTAACAAAGAAACACCACTATAAGCAGGCCCATAAAGTTCTTCATAAGCAGCAGCTATTTCATCCTCTGTTTCTTGTGGGCCATCATCAAATGAAGGTGGGGGTTCAAACCCTTCTGGGATTTCAGGTGGGTCGAAGGTAGAAACACCTTCTGGGTCATCATTTGTGAAAAAGATTGTGTCTTGATCAGTTATAGTGACTTCTTGGTCTTGTTCTTGTTCTTGGGCTTTAATGGGCTTGAGTTTTGTGGAGAGAGATTGGGAGAGAGTGGAGGAGAGAGAGTGGAATTGGGTTTGGGTGAAGAGAGAGAAACGAGGTGGGGGAGTGTAGAGAGAGAGGGATGAGAATGTGGAGAGAGAGGAGGGAGTTGCAGAGACTGCCATTGGTGGTAATGAGAAGAGGGGAAGAAGTTTTGTGTATATATATCCTATCTATATGTCTATCTCAACTCAAACTGAGGTAGCTCAACTGGGGATGCTGCTCCTGTGGATAAATGTACTTTTGAATTTCTTTTCACTATAATTTCTCTAACCGGATTAACAATTTTTAGTTTTATTAGAGATGCACAAAAGGACCACCGGGTCGGGCCGGTCTTTCCGGAAATATCAGAGTCCGTTTGGGTCCTAGAGGCGGGCTTAACCGGGCTTTACCGGGTTTTTTTTTCGGACCGGATCGGGTCGGCCTGTTTTCTAATTTAAATCGGATCGAGTATTATTAGAGATTCCGAAGAATACATGTGTTAGCAACTAGATTATCGTAAAAATGTATTAGTTTACATGGAATATTTTATGAAAACATTACTTCGTTGAAAACATTTAAGTTCGGCAAAAAATAAACATGTTTATAGAATAATATGTTTTATCATTGTTATGATAACAATGATATCCAAATATTCATAACAATGATATCCAAATATATATAGTGTACTTATTATATCATCTTTCATTATTTATGCAACGAAGTATATAAATAATATTATTAATCACAAATATGTAAATATATATGTGTTTAAAGTATTATTTATATTTATAGTAAATGTGAATTTATAAATATATAAGAAAATATATTAGAATAATCAGATTATAACCGGGCTTTTTCGGGCTTTTAATCGGGCCGGGCCGAGCCGAAGCCCGGGCTTTTAACCGGGCCGGGCTTTGCCTAAAAATATAGGGCCCGTCGAGGCCCGAAACCCGGGACGGGACCGGGCTTTGACCGGATCGGACTGGGCCAGATTTTCGGGCCCGGACTTTTTGTGCATCTCTAGTTCTGATATACTACAATTCGAAAAAGAACTTTTGAAAAGAAAAACTATTTGAAAGAAAATAAAAATTGCTATATTACTATTTTATTCTGAAAAATATTTCTACAATCTATCTATCTATTATATCTTAATAAACACTAGTGAAGAAACCCTCAAATCTATATATTCTTAAAGTGTACTCCTTAATTTACCCATTTTCCAAATGGGTAAATTTTTTTACCCATAACCCATATTAAGTATAAAATCACTAGATTCATGGATATATCCATAAAATTTACCCATGACCCATATTAAGTATAAAATCTATATATCCATGGATATATCCATATAAGTTTACCCTTTTTTTACCCATCAAAACACTAAACATGGAAATTTTTTGAATTTTAAAATTTAAACATCTTATCTAAGGAAAGATTTGCATGATTTTCTCACATTTGTTACAACACTAATTCAATAATAATTATTGGTTTCCTTATTCTCTCTCATTCTTTGCAAGCATGACCTAATTTTTTTATAAAATTCTTGATGAAGATTTGATGTATATCATGTTCGTCATACAAGTTTACAGAATATGCTGTTCATCTGTAAAAACCAGGTTCATGATTTACTGAATATATCCGGATGGATTCTCGAGGAACAAGTACATCATGTATTCATCTCCTTTGTCAGTTTACTTATAATAACATCGTTTTGCAGATATCTGATTTGATCATGATTTTCTTATAGATTCAAAACGACGTGTTCGTGGACGCAATGTTGAAAATGTGTTTAAAAATCCATCAGAACCACAGAATCAAGGTAGTGTACATTTTAATTCCATTTCTGATTCGTTTATTGAAAGTGATAATAATATTCATGTATTAATTCAGTTGTCAAACGTCGTACGCGTGGGAAGAATGTGTACAAGAATCTCACAAATTCAGCGAACATATATGATACACGTAAGCTTTCTCTCGAGAATTTCAGATTAGTTGATGTGTATATACGTTTAACAGACCATGTTATGTAACATACCATGTATCTTCTCCGACTGAGCATATGAATAATGATAATGTACATTGTTATACATATATTTGATGTGCTTATGTTAATAAATAGGTCATTCTGTAAGAACTCTGTTATCAATTATTGATCAAAGCGTGACACCAGAACAAGGTATTGGTTTCATTGTTTATCCGCCTGATTATTTTTATACATGGATTGATAAATGTGTCCTGAAGTTTCTATTAACATTCAGGAATAAGACAGCTTTCGAAAGGTGTGTTTCATAGCGGAGTTGCCGTAAATCTGGAAAGCAATAGAATGACATCAGAGGACATCAATAGTATCATTTTTCATCCATTCTGATTGTTATTATACAGTTTTTGTAATGATGTCTTCAGTTTGCATATATGTGTCGTGTTGCATTTAATAATAAAATAGGTCATTATGTAATAACTCCGCAATCAATGATTGATCAAAGCGTGATACCAGAACAAGGTATTTGTATCATTGTTTATCCGTCTGATTCATTTAATACGTGCATTTATAATTGTGACTTGAATTTTCTATTAACTCAGGAATAAGACAGTTTTCGAAAGGTGTTTTGCATAGCGGAGTTGCAGCAAATCTGGAAAGCAATACAATGACATCAGAGTACAATAATGGTATCATTCTTTATCCATTCTGATTGGTATTATATATTTTTTCCAATTTTATCTTCGATCATTTATTATATCTGTTGTGTTGTTGTTAATAATTTAGGCCTAATATATTGTTAAGATCATCAATAGGTAAAATAAGGATGGATTTTACCCATTATTACTGATTAACAACTTCATGCATGTACTTTTTCATCTCAGTTTACACATTTAAAACAGCAGCCGCAAAGTATTTTAAAGAGTCCTCTTTCAATATTTGATGAAAATATATCTCATAATATTTCAGCAGCCTCAAAACCAGGTTAATTTTAAAATAGTTTGATCAACATCTTATTCCAGCCTATTAGGAGATGTTGGTAATGTTTCATGCTTCCATTTATTTTCCATCTTCTATGTAGTGCGAAAAGTAAGAATTCGTTCAAAGAATTTGAACAAACAAGATCTCAGTGTTTTTCGTAACACCTTAGCAGATGGAGAAAGCAATAGAATGACACCAAAGCACAATAATGGTATCATTCTTACTCCATTATGAGATGTATCATACCTTTTTATAATTGTGCCATCAATTTGCTTATATCTGTTGTGTTTCAGTTAATCATATAGGCCATCCAATGAGAACTCCTCTATCAAGAACTGATGAACGTGTGTCGCCTAATATATCGTTAAGATCGTCAAGAGGTAAAATTTAGTTGGATTTATTTCACGATTACTATTTTTAACATCTATTAGGCCAGAATTTATAGCGGGGACATGCTTCAGGTAGTATTTCATCTCAGAATTCACGGTTAACACAACAGACGCAAAGTGTTCTGCAGACCTCTCTTGCAAAAAATCTTGGAAGCCACATAATTTGTTCAGAAGAACCTAATGGTATAATTCTTGATATATCTCATTTTTCTGATACATCTGTTAATAAGCTCTTTTTGCTAACTCTTCAGTAACCGAACCCCCTCCAGTAAGCAAAAAGATTTACACTCGCCAAGACACAACATTCAAATTCATGTAAGTTCCAGTACTTGTATCTGCTTTCATGGCCACTTATATTCCTTTACCTATCTTCAATCTTCCCGGTCATGAACAGCAAGCTCAACCTCCAGTGGTTCAAACGACCCAGGCTCAAACATCATATGCTCTTCCTCTACAGGTAATAATTCCTCAAACTCAAACTATTCTTCCTTCTGTTGAAAGACCACCAGTGGTTGATAGGACTGACCATGAAGTTGTAGAACCACAGCTTCAATCCCAGTTCATAGAGCCAAACACAGAGTCACAACCTATCTCAACCTCTCCCCCACTGTCTAAAATGTTGCCTAGAAGGTTAGTAGGAAGTAGTATGTTAGTGGATGTGAATGAACCTTCAGCTCTGCCTCCACCCAAGAAAAGAAAAACATTTACTGAGGCATCTGAAAGCCCATCCTTGTCCTCCCAACAGGACATGGACTTTGAAATGGCCACTGAATAGTTACTAGAGACATTCTCTCAACAGGATGAATCTATTGAAATTCGCCATAGGGTCATGGTATCCTGTACTGAGTCAAGCACAATTCTATTACTCACAATGGAAGCATACAGACCAATAGATGATACTCAAGACACAGAGCGAGGAGTGCACATTGTGTCGGTTACAGTGCCTGCCATAGTTATGGTAGAAGAGCAGTCACATGCTTCTGAGGGAAAATCTGACTCTCAGCCACCTTTAGTAGAGTCATTTTCTCCCCTCCCAGACCAACACCTCTGGCTCCCTCACGGGATTCTCCACTCGCAGATTTATCTGGAGAAAGTGGAGGGTAACTCGGTCAATCTATCCCTGAAGCAATTCAGACATCTATTTCACATGAAAAGATAGGTTTGACTGAGGATCGGTACTCGCGAATTCCCATTGCACCACCACTGACCTCTCTTGAAGAGGCTAGGGTGATTTTAAATGCAGGTACAGAAGATCAGCATCAGGAAGACTCCTCACGAGCAATTATATTGAGAGATACACAAGCACGTGAGTTGAGTGAATCAAACAGGAGAGATATTCAGGTGAGCGCACACACAGACACAAACACTGAAAATCTGTTAGCTCAAATTGCTGATCTCAAGGAACAACTTGCAAAAAGTCTGGCTGAAGCTAAATCATTCAAAGCACAAGTGGTTGAACGGTCTTCTTCTTCCACCTCTGTCAATACTCAGCTGGCTCTCATCAGGACTGAAATATCAGATTTGAAGACATCTGTTGTACCAAAGCTTAACTCAATCCAGGCATCTCCAACGTTATCAGCTGAAGATATTTCAAACTTCTTCTCACTCCATACAAGAATGACTTCTCTTGAAGACTTGGTTGAAATGAATCATTCACTGGATTCCTCCAGATTTCTGAAGATAGAGACGGGTATGGAATATCTGAATGAAGGGATGAAGCACTTGTACTTCATGATCAAAAATTCTCACTGCCCTAATGAAGAACAAAGGACTTTCTTTGAAGGGCCGTCTGGTGGAGGCTCAGGCTCTGGAGGTGAAGGAGGTCATGGAGGATCTAAGGGAAAGTCTGTAGAGGATTCCTCAACTAAGGGGGAGAAGAAAGGGAGAAGTGAAAAGGGAAAAGAAAAAGATTCTTCTGCTGGAGGCACAGGCAAGGCTGATGATGTCTACTATAGTGGAGAACAGGATGACTTTGATATTTTTGACATTCCCACTGAACCAGTCTTGGAAGATAAAGATGGTGTCTTTGAAGCTGAGGAGGTAAGTGATTTTGGAGAATGGGAAGAGGAAGCTCCAGTGGATCCTGTGTTTGAGAAAGAGTTTCAGCAGCAGCAGTCAGAGTTGAAAAGAAAAGAAGCTGAACAAAAAAAGGTATCCCAAATCATTGACATGAGGAAAGACATCCAAAGAACAGAAACTCTTCAAAAGCAACGTCTTCATGACATTAAAGCTAAAGAAAGGAGAAGAGATGTCAGACTGAAGATTGGTGATAAATGGGATGAAGCTAGGAGAGTACTTGATATGCCTCAGCTAAGCACAAACAATGATAGACAGTTTCTACATCTTCTGGACAAGCTGGAGATCTCTAATCCAAACAATGACGTGTACATGAATGCTATAAAGACTGAAGTCTCAAGGATCACAGCTGCCTTTGACAGATCTCTAAATGAAATGAGCATATTTGTATATTGTCAGAGCGAAGGATCTTTCAAAGTATCACTTCATCTATTTGAGAATCGTTCTTTATCAGAGATTTGGGTTCTTCTCAACAAAGTCAAGAGAAGCTCAGAATTGAATGAAGTTCTTCGAGAAAGGCTCAAAGAGCTTGCCAGCAGAGCTAGTCCTCAAGTGGTCAACAATCCTCATCAGGTAAGATTCTTTAAGTCTGACTGTCTTCAAATCTGCCAGCTCGATTCACAATCTCTTAAAGACTACTCAGCTAAGCATCTTGTCTGGATGGAACATCACTTAAGAACTGCTGGATATTCATCCATATTGAAAACTCAAGCAGTTGATCTGATTCAAGCTTATTGTGAAAAGAATATTAAAAGGTACGATCAGTTCAAGAATAAGCTAAAGTCAGTTGGAGTTCAACCAGTCAGACCAGTCAGCTTCACTTCTGAAAAGGATCGTGTCTTTGACAAGGAGTTGCTTGAAGATTTGGAAGAAGGTGAATTCGGAAGAGAAGATAACTGAATTCAATAAGCTCAAAACTTAATGTAATATGATTAGGGCTTTATGAATCAAGATAGACTAATGTAGTTATATGTTTAGTCTAGAGGAACAGCTATCTTGTATTCACTTGTAAATTTCTTTTGGAATCTGGAAAATGTTAAATATAATCCAGAACTTTTCTGCTATTTACTTTGCATTACTGTTTATATCTTTTTCTTATTTGTTAGTTTAGTTATCCTCTAGGTATTTTTTGTTATTGTCTAACAAACAAATAGGGGGAGATTGAAAGGCATATGTCATAGCCTATTTGTTTATTCGAGGAATTAACTCAACTCAAATAAGAATATAACAAGTAAATAGTGGTTCTATCGTCAGAGAGATCTCTCAAAGTAACATATGTCAAAGGATTAAGTAACATTGTTCATCTACAGACTTGATGACTTAATTCACTGGAAGAAGCTCAAGAAATTGATCACGCCTCAGTGATATAAATCAAGATTGTGGATTTAATCAAGTGACAGAGATCTCGTCAGGGTATCAATTAATTACAAGGATTTAGTCTGAAGAAAATCAAGAGTATCAAAGTCAAGGCATGAAGAAACGTCACGGAAGTTATTCACTCATGAACCAGACTGTACATCGAGTGTCAACATTGAAGTGGTGGAATTGATTCATAATTGACAGTGATTTTCATAAGATTTTCAGAAGAATGGTTGCTGTTCAAGAGTAGTATTAATTCTCTATTAATTAATTAAGTCGTATAATTTAATTAAGAAAATAAATTATATCTGCAAAGATTAATTTATTGATTAATTGAATTAATTGATTAATTAATTCTGAATTAATATTATGTATTTTCAGAATTGATTTTGAATTAATATTCTATATTAATTCAGCAAGACTATCTTTTGTATTAGCAAGACAATCGGTATGACAATCAATAGTCATACCGAAAGTCATGCCAGTTCAAATGAATTGTCTTGCCAGTTCAAATGGATTGTCTTGCTGAAAGTCTTTCTAGTTCAAATGGATTATCTTGCCGAAAGTCTTTCTGGATCAATTGGATTGTTTTGTTTACTTAACAACAACAGCTGATTTTACAACACACAGAATTGAATACAGCCAACTACTTAAGAACACAGAAAGAAAAACAGAAGCAGTGAACTTATTATTCTCAACTGCAATATCTCAGGACATTCATTTCTAGTATTTATTGTTAAATCTTAACCACTAGAAATCCTTTTCTTGTTCTTGTGTAACTATCTAGCGGATCATAATCCCTAGAACTTAATCTCAATTTGCAGTTAGCATTTGATCCTTTTATTACAAAAATAGAAAAAGTTCATGTCGAATTTATTCTAGATTTGGAATAATTTATTTGAGATTAATCCCTTGTAAACGATACCGTTGTTGTAACACCTTTCAAGTTTAATAATAGTTTTATTTAACTTGAATTTTGTTTCACTTTTTTATTTCGCATTTTATTCGATTAAACGGCATTGTTTGTATTCAACCCCCCTTCTACAATTAAACATAGAAGAAGCCTCCCTAGATGCTAGCCTTCAATTAATTTTAGTAGATTCCCTTGATCCCTTGATGAATAGACATGTGATGAACTGTAAAGATTCCAAACACATCTGGGAAACTATTGAGATTATTAATGAAGGCACAGAGGAAGTTAGGGAGAACAAGTTAGAAATCCTAACCTCTGAGTATGAATACTTTAAATCCAATCCAGGAGAAGGAATCACTGAAGTGTTTGAGAGGTACAATGCATTGATCAACAACCTGAACATTAATGGTAAATACTATTCCATCAGGGAGGTCAACAAAAAGTTCCTTTTAACACTGCCAACTCATCTCGAACACAGAATCACTGCCATAAGAAAAGCAAGAGATCTGAGTGAGATTTCTTTGGAAAGGCTCTATGGTGTGTTAAAGACTTATGAGTTGGAGCAGATTCAGCAGAAGGAAGTCTACGAGAAAGGAAGAGTGGTTAGCACGTCTACTGCTCTAGTAGCTGAAGAACAACAACAACAACAATCTTAACAGTCAGAAAGAATGGTACAGTCTTCCAAGGTTGAAGAAAATGTGATAGTAGCAGAATTTGATCCTCCTACTACAAATCAATCAGGAGATGATTTTTATTCCTTGGAAGAACCGGAGCAATTGGAAGATGAGTCAATGACCCTGATTGTCAAGAGATTCTCCAATGTTAGATTCAAGAGGAATCCCAAGTTCAAGTATAAGTCCAACTACAACAGATTCCAGAAAGGTGGATCTTCATCCTCTAACACCAGCAGTGTTGGGTACAAAACAGGGATGGTTGATCGAAGCACCATTCGATGCTTCAACTGCAATGAGTTGGGACACTTTGCCACAGAATGCAGGAAGCCAAAACAAGTTAGGAAGAATTCTTATGATTCTAATCAGAAGAGTAAATCTGAAAGGGCTTACCTGGCAAAGGGAAGAAGCTGGGATGATACTGACAGTGAAGATAAAGAAGTTGGGAATCTTGCTCTCATGGCTAGTGATTCAAACACCTCATCGTCAAGAAAAGAGGTAAAATTTACTGATGCTGAATTAGTTTATCATCTAGGAGGTTCCTTAGATTGTGCTCGTCGTGATAATGAAATGTTAAACCAACAAATCAAAGACCTTGAGAAAGAGGTCAATGAATTAAGACTTGTGCATATTAATCAAGATAAATTAAAAGAACAAGTATCTTTTCTAGAGAATAGAGTTGACTGTTATAGACAACTTGAAACTATTCTCAAAGACAAGATCACCGGTCTTGAGGCTAAGGTTAAAGTTTACTTTAATTCTTGTTCGAAGTCCAAAGAGTTTTATAATAAGCAAGCTGTTAATCAAACATCTGGAATAGGTTATGATTACAATGTTGCTATTGGAAAATTAGGCATAAACTCCCCTCCTCATGTCTATGCTAAAGGTAGGGAAGTACCACATGTGCTTAAGGGTGTTGATGAACCCCTCTATAAAGAATCAATTGTTGAACCATTTGATGAGACCTCATTTATTATTCAAGAAGAAATCCATGCTGAAGATCTTGCTAATGAGAAAGCTGTTTCCAAGTCAAGTGTGTCAAAGGTTCCAGTCAAAGTTGTGAAAGCAATTGAGACTAACTCAGACACACATGAGTTGGATAACACAAATGCCATATCTACCATGCATAAGTTGCATATTGTTAATCCCTCTCATAAAGCATGTGGTGTTCCTGATTGTATGTCTTGTGCTTTTAATTTGATGTATGCTTATTTTAATGGTAAGCATGTTTCTAATGATAAGACTACTCCTCGTCAGCATGTGAATAATAGGAAGCATGATAGGTCTAAGACTGCTAGTCCTCCTAAAGCTAGAAAGGAGACATTTGTGCCTAAGCCTAAACAGAAATTTGTCAAGGCTGTTCACAAGGTCAAATGTCCAGTCATTCAGAAAGTTGAGAACATTAAAGTTAAGGATGTTGTTTTGCCTGATAAAGGCCAATTTTACAAGTATGCCGGACCCAACCAAGCTTGGGTTCCGAAGAAGGTCTAATCCATTTGTATTGCAGGGCATTAAACAGGTACAACCGGTAGTGTGGATTCTTGACAGCGGATCGTCAAGACATATGACCGGAGATAGAGCCCTGTTATCAAATATGGTTGAGAAAGCTGGCCCAGTGGTTACCTTTGGAGATAACAGCAAAGGTTTAACTGAGGGATATGGCTGTTTGCTAGCTGGAAATGTTATCATTGAAAATGTGTATGTTGTGCAAGGACTTGAACACAATCTGCTTAGCATTAGTCAGTTCTGTGACAACGGCTACAATGTTTTATTCGACAAGCTGAAGTGTCAGATTCTGCACAAGAAAAATGAAAAACCCTCCTTGATGGGAATCCAGAAAGGAAATCTGTTCGTAGTTGACATGAACTCTGGAAGCAATCCTGAAGTCAATTGTTAAAACAATGAATTCTCTTGTCAAAAGAGAATTGGTCAGAGGTCTGCCTCAGCTGGAATTCTCCCCAGAAGGACTATGTGATGCTTGCCAGAAAGGAAAGTCAAAGAAAGCAAGTCACAGAGGCACTGACACATCCTCCATAACTTGTGTTATGCAATTATTGCACATGGATTTATTTGGACCAGTTAATGTTCCTTCGATGTCAAAGAAGTGTTACTGTCTTGTGATAGTTGATGATTATTCCAAGTATACGTGGGTTTTATTCCTTCACTCTAAGGATGAAACACCACAAGTTGTGATTGATCATATCAAGTTGATCGAGTTAGATTTTAATGTCCATGTTAGAGCAATAAGGTCAGATAATGAAACAGAATTCAAGAATTCACTTCTCAATGGATTTTGTACAGACAAAGGGATTACCAGACAATTTTCAGCTCCTAGAACCCCTCAGCAAAATAGAGTGGTAGAAAGGAAGAATCGTACATTGATTGAAGCTGCAAGAATGATGTTAAGTGAATCAGGTCTTCCAATGTACTTTTAGGCTGAAGCTGTCAATACTGCATGTTATACTCAGAATCGAACTCTAATCAACAAAGACCTCATGAAAACTCCTTATGAGATTTTGAATGAACAGAAACCTTCTATCAAATACTTTCATGTATTTGGTGCCAGATGCTTCGTGCTCAAGGATGGAGATGATCGTCGTGGTAAATTCGAGGCAAAAGCATATGAGGGTATTCTTGTTGGATATGGAAGAAGATCATACAGGGTGTATATCATTGATCAACACAAAGTAACTGAAAGTGTCAATGTTACATTTGATGACACTAAACTCCCTAGTATCCAAACTGAAGATCCTTCTGAGAAACTGAAGTTTGATGATATGTCAGATTCAGAATCAGAACATGATCAAGAACCTGAGGTTGTTGCTGGTGAAGAACCTTTTAATCATGATGATACTCGAGGTAACGGTGATGGAAACTTTGGCATCAATGGAGATACCACTGCTACTAACGGAGAATCTTCAAGTCAACATGGAAACAACTCAGGGGGAGGTGCTGAAGGATCAACTAGTAGGACATAATTTCCCAATAAATTTCAAGGCGAATCATCAAGATCAAATCTTCCAAGATAGACTGTCTGGAATAAAGCTCATCCTTTTGAGTTGATTATTGGTGATCCAGATGTTGGAGTCAGAACTAGACGTGCTACTCAAAATGAGTGTCTGTTCTCAGGATTTCTTTCTGAGATGGAACCTAAGAAGATTGAGGAAGCACTGACTGATCCAGATTGGGTGATTGCTATGCAAGATGAACTCAATCAGTTTGAACATCAACAAGTCTGGAAACTGGTACCTAGACCTACACACAAGAAAACTGTTGGTACTCGGTGGGTATTCAGGAATAAACTAGATGAAGATGGTATGGTTACAAGAAATAAAGCAAGACTGGTAGCTAAAGGGTATTCTCAAGCTGAAGGCATTGATTATGATGAAACCTATGCTCCAGTGGCTAGACTAGAGGCCATCAGGATATTTCTGGCATTTACAGCATTCTCTAACTTTAAAGTTTATCAAATGGATGTCAAGAGTGCCTTTCTGAATGGAAAGCTGGATGAAGAGGTACATGTAGAGCAACCTCCTGGTTTTGAAGATCCAGATCATTTGGATTTTGTCTACTTTCTTTTCAAGGCTATATATGGACTCAAACAGTCTCCGAGAAAATGGTATGACACTCTCTCTGAATTTCTTATTGAAAATAGCTTTATTAGAGGTGTCATAGACAAAACTCTCTTTTCTAAAAAGTATAAGAATGATACTATATTAGTCCAAGTCTATGTGGATGATATAATATTTGGGTCTACTAATGATAATCTCTGTAAGAGATTTGCTAAGTTAATGCACAGCAAATTTGAAATGAGCATGATGGGAGAGCTGAAGTTCTTTCTTGGATTACAAGTAAATCAAAGGTTAGATGGAACTTTTATTTGTCAATCCAAGTATCTCAAGGAACTCCTCAAAAAGTACAATCTAGAGGATTCTGCATCAGCAAGGACTCCGTCAACTACAGCTGTCAAGCTTGGACCATATGAAAACTCCATTAAGGTAGATGTCACAAGCTATAGAGGTATGATTGGCTCGTTACTCTATCTTACTGCAAGTAGACCAGATATTATGTATGTTACATGCTTATGTGCAAGGTTCCAAGCGGATCCGAGAGATATTCATCTCGTTGTTGTTAAACGAATCTTAAGATATCTTATGGGAACACCAAATCTAGGTATTTGGTACCCTAAAGAATCTGGTTTTAACCTTGTTGGATATACAGATTCAGACTACGCAGGCAGTGTTGTTGATAGGAAAAGTACCTCAGGGAGTTGTCAATTCCTAGGTAGCAGACTAGTCTCATGGTACAGCAAGAAACAGCAAACAGTTTCAAATTCAACGGCCGAGGCTGAATATATTACTGCTGGAAGCTGTTGTGCTCAGATCTTGTGGATTAGGAATCAGCTACGGGACTATGGCTCTGTATTGAACAAAATACCTATTCTATGTGACAATACAAGTGCAATAGCCATCACCAACAACCCTGTGCAGCATACAAGGACCAAGCACATTGACATCAAGTATCATTTTATTAGAGAGCACGTCATGAATGGTACTGTTGAACTATTTTTTGTTCCAACAGAAGAACAAATAGCAGATATTTTCACTAAACCTCTTGATAAATCCACATTTACCAAATTAGTTGGTAAATTGGGTATGTTGAATAGCTTTAGTGATTAAACTTGTGAATATTTGAAATCTGTTCTTGAGTGAATTTACAAATGAATTTTTCATAAATGAAAAATTCATTTGCAAATTTATTTTATCATATTTTCCATAATACTTGCTTATTTCTATGTAATTTTTATTATCTTATCTTATTTATTTATTCAACTTGTTAATTTTAATGTCTCAGAATATTTTATTTTCTCTAAAAATATTTTTCTATGAATTTTATTTGCTAAAATTCAAAAGAAATCTATTTTTGAACTGAAAGTATAATTATCTCTGAAATATTTTATTTGGGTAAATATTTTATGCCATATCTATATTAGTATTTATTGTAGTTTTTTCTGTAATTTTCTTTAATATCTTCTGTATTTGTTAAAAACTGTTAATATTTATTTTATATAATATTTATATATATTTGTTTGTTTTCATTTGATACTTGAATGACAATCGGCAAGACAATTGAAATTGTCTTGCTGAAAGTCATTTCAGTATATTTATATAAATATTTAATTTATTTTATACTAGAATGATAATCGGCAAGACAATTGAAATTGTCTTTCTGAAAGTCATTCCAGTACATATAAGTGTTTATTTTTTAAGTCAGTTTAATTTTATAACTGGCAAGACAATCGGTATGACTATTGCTTGTCATGCCAGTAATAAAATTTATAACAGTTAATATTTGTTTTTATTTTATACTGGTATGACAATCGGTATGACTATCAGATTGTCATACCAGTTATATTATTACTATGTTTTTTTGTGTTTTGTTTTCTCAATTTGCCTGGTATGACAATCGGGAAGACAATCGGTATGACTTTCCTCGATTGTCATACCAGTTGTTCTACATAGTGTTTTTTTTGTTGTGTTTTGTAATTCATTCAGTTCTCTTTCAAAAAAAACCAACAGTCTTTTTCTCACTTATTTGTCTCTCTCATTTCGAACAGATCTTAATCAAACCTCCATTGTCTTCTTGCTCGAGTTTTTACTCAGCTTCTCAAAACTTAACTCCAGTGATATATACATACACGTATATACATACAAAAGTGCTGCCCATTTTTATTTGTTTTTAAATTTTCACTTTTTTTGGTTCCCCTCAAAATCGTTTTGTGTTTGTTTATTTTTGGGTGTGTTATTTAGTTAATTTTGTTTTGTGTAGTGTGCGTTTTTCAGATCTTGTGTTGAGAGTTAAGAACTTTAACGAGATACATTACTTTCTAAATTTTTCATATATAATTGATTTAATTTGAATTATTAAATTAATTTAATTAATTCTGTTAGATATATTTGATAATGTCATGGCTAATATAATTTATGTTTAGATTTCAGATCTTACTTAACAGGACAAATCAGTACTTAACTGTTGATCAGTACTTACATGGGAAGTCAGGACTTAAGGATATCAGTACTTATATTATCAGGAGATAATTATCAGAAGTTAGATATCAGAACTTAAGTGTTGAAGGATGATTAGAGAAGGACAGTAGCTGATTAAAGGAAAGAAGATCGAGATAAACATAAGAAGAGATATGCATGAAGAAGGAATTCCGTGAAGAATGGAATACTTGGAAGAAAAGATATCTGATTGATATATTTTAGGAAGCAGAATTATATTCCATATCAATTAGCGATTATCTTGTAACTGTGTAGTATATAAACACAGACATAGGGTTTACACTATAAGTGTTATCAAATATTCGAGAAGTTTATTCATTGTAACCCTAGCAGCTCTCGTGATATTTGTTCATCACTGAGAGGTAACAGTTCCATACTGTAACAGAGTTTATTGTTTCGATAAAGTTTGTTTTCTGTTACTTAATATATTAAAGTTCGATTTGATTGTATTATACACTGTATTCACCCCCTCTACAGTGTGTGTGTGACCTAATAAGTGGTATCAGAGCCAATCTGTTAACACACATACAACTAAAGATCCAAACACAATCATGTCTGACACAGAAACTCCAACTAAGCCTACCAAAACTGAAGAACCTCCAAAGCCACAAATTCAAAGTCGGTATGAGACTATCAGGGTTCCCATACTGAGACCATTTGAATATCCCATATGGAAGGTAAGGATGACCATGTTCCTGGAAGCAATAGATCCAGAATTCCTTGATAGAATCAAGGAAGGGCCTCACAAACCAACCAAGCTCGCAGTTGCAGTTGCAGGTGAAGCAGCAAAGACCGTACCAAAGGAGAAGAGTGATTATACTGCTGAAGATATAGCATCAATTGCTAAGGATGCCAAGGTACGACACTTACTGCATGGTGCCATTGATAATGTAATGTCAAACAGGGTAATCAACTGCAAGACTGCTAAGGAGATATGGGATGCTCTGGAAACAAGGTGTCAGGGAACTGACACAATTAAGAAGAACAGGAAGACAATACTCACTCAAGAGTATGAACACTTTGACTCAAAGACTAATGAGTCATTGAATGATTTATATGATAGATTTGTCAAACTTTTGAATGATTTGTCATTGGTTGATAAAGAGTATGATCTTGAAGATTCAAACCTTAAGTTCCTGTTAGCTCTTCCTGAATGCTGAGATTTGAAGGCAACGACAATAAGAGACAACTACAATCTTGATGAAACAACTCTTGACGAAATCTATGGAATGCTCAAGACTCATGAGCTTGAGATGGAACAAAGAAGCAAGAGGAAAGGAGGAAAGTCAAGGACAGTTGCTCTTAAGGCTGAAGAAGAATTCCCCAAAGCAGCTTCCTCAAGGAAAGACAAGGGTAAAGCTCTTGTCATAAAGTCTGAAACTGAGTCATCAAGTTCTGAAAGTGATGATGACTCAGATTCTGAAAGCTTGCCTGAGACTGATGCTGATGAGGAGATGATGAAGCTGTGTGCTCTTATGGTGAAAGGAATCACAAAGATTGCATACATGAAGTTCAGGAAGGGAAAGAAGTTTTCCAGGAAAGGCATAAGTTCTGATAAGAAGAATTTCAGAAGATCCGAAGGCAGAGGAGGAAAGTCTGACATAGGAGATTACACCAATGTTAAATGCTATAACTGTGGTGAGAAAGGCCACATATCTCCTGATTGCAAGAAGGTAAAGGGTGACAAAGGCAAGGCTCTTGTCACAAAGCAGAAAAGCTGGACAGACACCTCAGACTCTGAAAGTGAGGAAAACTATGCATTGATGGCAAATGCTGATAAAGAAAGTGCTGAGAGCAGTTCTGAAGTTGCTGAAACAAAGGTACCTCAGACTACCTATGCTTTTCATACTGATGATATTAATGAGTTGAGAAGATATCTTAAAACCATGTTTGTTAGTTATAGAGATCAAACTTTAACATGTGAAAGATTAACTTCTGAAAATCTTGCATTTAAGAAAAGAAATGATTTCTTAGAAAAAGAGTTAGTCATGTTCCATCAAACTCAGAAGGATAGAGATGATGCTTTTTATGTTAGGGATGAAGTACTAAAAATGAATGAATCTCTAAAAACTGAGTTAGAAAAGGAAAGAGATATTATCAGGACTTGGACTAACTCTGGCAAAACAACTCAAAATTTGTTAAGTAGTGGAAACTGGAAAGAGGGCTTAGGTTATGGAGAAGATAAGAATGATAAAGGAACTGAAGAAATTAAGCCTGTTGATAAGCAAAAGCCAAAGTTAAAACCTGTTAAGTTTGTAACTGTAATGTCTGAAAATGAGAAATCAGAAGTTCCAAAGGAATTAACTTCTGACAAACTAAAACAGGAAAAGACAGTTGAAGTGAACATAGGCTTAATGACAAAGAAGCAGCTTAAGCATAAGCTGAAAGATGTTAAGAATGCAAACAAGGTAAAATCACCTAGGAAAAATAGGAATGGAAAGGAAGGTGTGAATAAAAGCAATAATTATAAACCTGTTCCTGATGCTCCTAGGAAAACATGTCATAACTGTGGAAGTTCTAACCACCTGGCTTCTTTTTGCAGGAAGAATATGAATATTAACTCTTTACCTTCAAAATCAGGAGTTAAGAGTCAGTCTGTTAGATACAAACCACAAAATCCTTGTTTTCATTGTGGTAGTTTATGGCATTCCATTTATACTTGTAAGGAATATCATAGTTTGTACTATGATTATTATCAAATAAAACCTACTTTGAAGAAAGTTTCCATTGTTCCTTCTAGTGTAAATTCTGATTCAAAGTCTGATAGTGTAAGTTCTGATAAGAAAAATGTTAACATAAACTCTGATGCTAAATCCGCTGCAAATGTTAACAAACTTAATAAGGCCAAAGGATCCAAGCAAGTCTGGGTCCTTAAAACTAATAATTAGTGGTCTTTGTGATTGCAGGGCAACAGGAAAAATATTCTAGCTCTGGACAGTGGATGTTCAGGACATATGACCGGAAATAAGGCCCTGCTATCAGACTTTGTGAAGAAAGCTGGCCCAAGTGTTTCTTATGGAGATGGCAACATTGGAAAAACATTGGGATATGGAAATATCAATCTTGGAAATGTCATAATTAAAGAAGTAGCTCTGGTCTCAGGACTTAAACACAACCTACTGAGTATAAGTCAAATCTGTGACAGAGGTTATCATGTTGATTTCTTTGAAGAACACTGTGAAATTGTGAGTAAATCTAAAGGCAAAGTTGTTCTGAAAGGATACAGGCGTGGTAACATTTATGAAGCTAAGCTTTCAACAAGTACTGATGGTTCTGCAATCTGTCTGATGAGTAGAGCATCAATTGAAGAAAGCTGGAATTGGCATAAGAAACTCTCTCATTTAAATTTCAACAATATAAATGAACTGGTCAATAAAAATCTTGTGAGAGGACTGCCAAAGTCAGTATTTGCTCCTGATGGTCTTTGTGATTCCTGTCAGAAGGCCAAACAAAGAAAATCTCCATTCAAGAGCAAGACTGAATCATCAATTCTTGAGCCTTATCATCTACTACATGTTGATCTATTTGGTCCAGTAAATGTCATGTCTATTCCAAAGAAGAAGTATGCGTTGGTCATAGTGGATGAGTTCACCAGATACACATGGGTGTATTTCTTGCACACAAAAAGTGAAACTGCATCTATCTTGATTGATCATGTCAAACATCTGGATAAAATGGTCAAAGATTCTGTGAAAATTTTAAGGAGTGATAATGGCACTGAGTTCAAGAATTTGATAATGGAAGAGTTCTACAAAAACCATGGAATAAAGCAGGAATTTTCTGCTCCTGGAATTCCTTTAGCAAAATGGAGTTGTTGAAAGGAAGAATAGAACTCTCATTGAAGCTGCACGTACAATGCTTGAAGAAGCAAAGCTTCCAACCTATTTCTGGGCTGAAGCTGTACAGACTGCTAGTTTTACTCAAAATGCAACACTCATTAACAAGCATGGAAAAACACCATATGAGATGGTGAAGAAAAAGAAACCAAATCTGAAATACTTTCATGTATTTGGATGCAAGTGTTTTGTTCTCAAGACTCATCCTGAACAACTATCAAAGTATGATTTAAAAGCTGATGAAGGAATCTTTGTTGGATATCCACTTTCCACAAAAGCCTTCAGAGTCTATAATTTGAAGACAAAAGTGGTCATGGAATCTATCAATGTCTCTTTTGATGACAAGAAGATTACTGGTCTTGAAGATTTCATTGACCATGATCAGCTGAGATTTGAAAATGAAGACTCAAATTCTGATACTGAATATCCTGACAATCTAAGTTCTGATACTGTGAACTCTGATGGAAGTTCTGATAGTGCTGAAAATCTAAATACCGAAGACTCCAACTCAGAGAGCATAGTTTCAGGGGGAGCATCAGAAAATGAAAATGAAGATAGCATGGATCATGGGGGAGCATCCAGTTCTAGAGAAAACCTTCCATCTGCAAGGAAGTGGACAAAATCACATACACCTGAATGGGAAATCCTGATGCAGGTGTCAGAACTAGAACAGGTACTTCAAATGAATGTCTCTACAATTCTTTTCTCACTCAGACTGAGCCAAAGAAAGTTGAAGAAGCTCTTCAAGATGCTGATTGGGTGCAAGCAATACAGGAAGAGTTAAATGAATTTGAAAGAAACAAAGTCTGGACCCTAGTGCCAAGACCAAAGAATAGATCTGCTGTTGGTACAAAGTGGGTATTCAGAAACAAAACTGACAGTGATGGCATAATTACAAGGAATATGGCAAGGCTGGTTGTAAAAGGATATTCTCAACAGGAGGGAATTGATTATGATGAAACATTTGCACCAGTTTCTAGGTTAGAAGCCATAAGGATATTTTTGGCTTATGCTGCTCACAAAAAGTTTACGGTCTTTCAAATGGATGTGAAAAGTGCTTTTCTCAATGGAGAATTGGAGGAGGAGGTATATGTTGAACAACCTCCAGGCTTTGTAGATACCAAACATCCAGATTATGTCTACAGGCTTGATAAAGCACTTTATGGACTTAAGCAAGCTCCTAGAGCATGGTATGAGACTTTAGCTCAGTTTCTTCTGGAAAGTGGATTCAACAGAGTAACAATAGACAAAACACTGTTCTACCTCAACCATGGAAATGACTTACTTCTGGTCCAGATTTATGTTGATGATATCATTTTTGGGTCTATAAATGACAAACTTTGCAAGAAGTTTGCCAAACTAATGCAGTCAAGATATCAGATGCATATGATGGGGGAACTTAGCTATTTTCTGGGCCTTCAAGTCAAGCAGAATGAAGAAGGCACTTTTATTTGTCAAACCAAGTACACCAGAAACTTGCTGAAGAAATTTGGAATGCAAGATTGTTCAAGTGCATCCACTCCCATGGCCACTGCAACAAAACTGGATAAGGATACCGGTAAATCAGTAGATATTACTGACTACAGAGGTATGATTGGCTCTCTACTCTATCTAACTGCTAGTAGACCTGATATCATGTATGCTACCTGTCTTTGTACAAGATTTCAAGCAGATCCAAGAGAACCTCACTTAACAGCTGTGAAAAGAATCTTTAAGTATCTTAAAGGAACAGCTGCTCTGGGATTATGGTATCCTAGAGAATCAGATTTTAAACTAATAGGTTACTCAAATGCAGATTTTGCAGGTTGCAAAATTGACAGGAAAAGCACAAGTGGAAGCTGCCAATTTCTTAGAGGCAGATTGGTTTCTTGGTTCAGCAAGAAACAAAAGTCAATTTCCACATCAACTGCAGAAGCAGAGTATATTGCTGCAGGAAGCTGTTGTGCACAGATTCTTTGGATGAAGAATCAATTACTGGATTATGGGTTAACATATTTTAAAATCCCTATTTACTGTGATAATCAAAGTGCTATTGCTATGACAGGTAATCCAGTTCAACACTCTATGACAAAGCACATCAGCATCAGGTACCACTTCATAAGGGAACATGTGGATGAAGGTACAGTGGAATTGCACTTTGTTCCAACAGATCAACAACTAGCAGATATCTTCACAAAACCACTATGTGAAGCCACTTTTACAAGATTGGTAAATGAACTTGGAATGGTTTCAGGTTCTTTTTCTAAATCTGTCTAGTTATGTTCTGATGCATCAGACTTTATGATCAGTATTTACAGAATGTAATCTCTTTGTTTATTCTGTGATTAATTGAAATACGCGTTTAAGTACTGATTGTTGTCTGATATATGTTTCTAAACTCTGATAAGTGATATGTCTGTTCAAGTAACTATTCAATCCTATGAGGATAACTGTGCTAGATACTGACCTAGTAGTCTTCAATAAACAAATGATTCCATGTAAGAAATAATTATTTCAGTGGAAATCTTATGACACTAGCAAATTCTGATAATTGAGCTTAGTTTAATTTACTTTGTTTATCTTATTACTAAGTCACAAATTAGAATAATGCTACTCATCTGTTAAATTCTGATACTAGTAAAACTGCTGAATGTACTAAGTGCTGATAAACCTCACTTATCAAAAGAAAAAGCAAAAAGATAAAAGAATAAAATCAGGTACTCCTTTGAGATCTAGAGTAAAAATGTGGAAGGGATGACCCAAGTGCATTGCTGGTATTAAGTAAATATGCATTAGAAAAGCAAAATACTTTCTTGGTGACTTTTCGCACTCTATGATTACTGGAGAAATACTCTGATAATAGCATAAATTCTAATAAGCAGTCGTGACTCACTTACACTGAGAAGCCACTGTAAAATAGAATTTCAAAAGATGCATAAAATTAGCACAAAACAGTTGAGGTGGACTCAAGCATGAACTCATTCATCAGTAGGTTTCAGGACAATGACAGCTCTTTAGCAAAATTTTAGTTATGCCTTATTTCTAAGATGTACTGAAGTGAATCAGACTTTACTCTTTGTCTATTATTTAGCTTAATGCACACACTAATCACTCCATCTGAATGATGAAAATTTCTGTGGAGGTCTATGTTATTTTAGATAAACAGTCATTGTGTCATTTTGCACAAACTCTGAGGACAAGCTCTGGTTGCATATTCTGATGATTAAGTTCTGAAGAGTATAAATCAGAACTTGTATGAGGACTTACTAAGATAGGCATTCCTTTTTCGAGTTAAGAAATTATGTACTGATGACTGTTAAGTTCTGATATAAGTCTAAGTTCTGATATTACAGTCTAATGTTTTACTTGACTTATCTGTGAATAAAATTTGATAACAGTCTCAGTTAATACTTGAATATGTTGAAGTGGAAGATTAATAGTCACTATGATTAGGATTAATGGTATTCGTACTTGAATAGTCCACTGTTACTTGTTTCTTGTGCGCTTTACACCATGTTTCCTCTTTCCAATGAATGTTATTCTTTTTCAAAGTCTAGGGAGACAAGGTAGAATTAATTCTACCTGTCAGCATTAAATACTTTTACGTCTCCTGGCATTCTCTTGCCTATATAAGCAGCCACTTCACATAAGCCTTCCCATCAAATTCTTTCTCACACACTTACCTTCATACTTTTTCTTTCAAAAACACAATGGTCAGATTCAACATGTTTTTGAACTACCAAAACTTCAATATGGAGCTAAGCTGTGCCGATTGGCAGCAGGAATGGCATGTCACAGCCATTCCTGAGGAGATATGGGACTCTGTCCCACAGGATGTACTGACCCACCTCCTGTTCTTCTATATGGATTACCATCGCCATCTGGAGCGATTGGAGGAGGAAAGACTGGCAGCTCTCCGCCAGCAAGAGCGAATCATCAGACTCGCCATTCTGTTCGTCGAGAGTAGGAAGAAGAAGAAATGATTTAATCTTGTCTTCTTCCTGTTTTTCTTCATCATCAGCTTTGTCAGGCTTCTTAGCTAGGACTAAAGCTGTTGATGTTAGGTTTAGTAGCTTAGGGAAATCTTGTATAAGTACTGATGTAATTTCCATTTCATAAATGTATTCTCTTGATATATTAATGAAATTTGTTTTTGCTTCAAGATTTTGTCTCTAAGATATTTGGTAATGCATTGATAAATCCTGATTAATATTCTGATGACCATATAAATTTTGTTTTAATTTAAGTTCTGATTTTTTTTATCAGCACTTACTCATTTAATTTATCTTGGTCATTTTTACATGATTTACTTTCAGAATATTAATGATGCAGTGAAAAATAATTAACTCAGTGGGAACGGTTTCAATTTTGAATTAAAACTGTTTCACCTTTGATTAATGGAATATCTGGGTAAGTGGAACGATTTTTCCTTGAAAACAGGCAACTGGGTAAGTAATGATACCTGTTTTCTCGAGCCCAGTAACTATCCGTTATTATTGCATGTCTGACAGGTGTCCGACGGTAACATTTTTGTTCAGAGTATAAGTACAACAGAGAGAGGATTTCTTTAATTTTTTATTTTCTTCGTATTTTTTCTCTTTACTTACTTTTACTCTCTTTCTTCTCACGTTGGTTTTTCATACAGACATCTTATCAAACACCTAACAGGCACTTTTGAATCTCAATTTTTCACATGGCACCTAAGGATTTAATCATTGATGGAGCTAAGTTTGTTCCAAACAACTATGCTGCAATTCTTGATCATGCTGAAGCTCCATCTGAATTGCATTTTGTGCAAGATCTTCTTGCACACAGTGAGATTGGGTATGCATTAACTCAGCCTAAAGTCTTTTCGAGTCAACAAGTTCTGACGTTTTGGCGGACTGGGCACTTTGATGATGGTGGTAAACATGGCACTCCTAGTATTATTTTTGAAGTGGGTGATTCATCTTATGCAGTCACTCCTGGTACAATACGCAAAGCTCTACATCTCCCAGAAAATTGTACTTTTTCAACTCCAGAGGAATCAGCACTTCAGGAGTTAATGGCTGATTTGGGATATGAAAAGAGTTTGGCAAAGCTTGGGCAGTTAAAAAGGGCTAATATCAGAAGAGAATGGAGTTTCTTCTTTGACTGCATCACCAAAGCTTTTGGGAACAAATGTTCGAATTTTGATGCTATCCCAATTCTGAGTCAGCACATAGGGTATGCTATTATCCATCAAACTCATTTTGATTTTGCAACTGGAATAATTGGTTTTATTGGGGATAGGATGACAGAGGATAGAAATGTTCTCTATTTTGCTAGATTCTGTCAACTTATATATACTTTTTGTACTGATGAACCTCAATTAGTCAGTTCCTCAACCCCACCTTTTAGAGTTGCAAAACGATACTTTAATGATCTGGTAAATGCTGATACTAAGAAAACAGTAGTTAGACCATTACAGATTCCTCAGTCTGTAAAACAAATCCTAGTAAATACTGATCCTGATACTTATAGATCTGTTTACTCTGATGTCCAACCAACCACAAACACCCAAAAACCATCATCCTTAGCACCTACCACTCATACTACTCAACCTACCCTCAGGACTTATCTCAAATCCTATCTCTCTACTTCACAGATTGTTCAACCCTCATCCCCCAAGCCAAAGAGGACAAAAACTATTCCTCAAACACCTCAAAAGAGGAGGAGGACTGTACTGAGAGATGAATTTGATACTGAGGAACAGGTTCCTTCTTCAGAACCTGTTGTAGGTGAAGCTGAGAAAGTGACTTCTCAGAAGGATTCTGGAATTGGGGGATCTAGGCTTCTCAAATGGCTTAGAAGAATGACAGTTCCTGAAACTCCCAAGGAATCCAAATCAACAAAGAGATACAAGAAACAGAGGGCAAAAAGGCCAGTTTCAGATGATGAAGAGGAAGCAGCTAAGGAAGGGGATCAGGAATCTCTGATCTCACAAGACAAGGAATTTGCTCCAGTCACTTCTTTTCCATCAACTCCATCTCAGGAAGCTGTTTCTGAAAAGGCTAACACACCTTCTGTGTCTTCTGTTGATCCAGGCACAAGTGCTGATATTGATGTTCAAAACTTGGTTGTGCCTGCAGTACTTCTCTTAGAAGCTCCAACAGCAAATAATCCTTCCACAACACCTGTTACTGATGCTGTTCAAACTCCAGAGTTATCAACAACACCTTCTCTACATCAAGATGCTGATGATCAGAATTTAGGTGAGCATCAGGATATGGCTGTTGATCAGAACTTAGAACAAGATCAGCAATTAGAGGATGCTGAAGCCTCCATTGCTACTCACACTGTTGTCTTATCAGAAGATACTGATTCTTTAAGTTCTGATGCTGCAAATGCTGTAGATACTGGTGATGCTGCTCCAACTGTAGATGCTGATGAAGCAGGTCCTTCAGGACATACTCCTCAACAGACTCTTCCTAAGTCTGAACTGGTTAAGAAGTTTGTTACCGGGGAAGCACCAGTACCTTGGAGTGAAACTCCTGCAGGTCAGGAGTGGACTAAGGAATGGAACTCAGTTTTATGTGTTCCAACTGAAAAGCATCTTGTTGAGTACTTGACAAAAGCTGATGAAATGTTAAATTCTGATGATTTTAAAACCCAGCTTAGAGTCACTGTATTGAGTACTAAACATCTACAAGGTCTTCATTCAACTACTCATACAGAGTTACACAAGATTCAGGAGAACTTTATCAAATAGGAACAAGTTTGGAAAATTGATAAGAAAAAGTTCTTCCAACCTACCATTGACAGGATTACTTATATTGAGAAGACTCAAGATCATCAACAAGCTCAGATTGATGAAATTCTAAAAAATCAAGCTTCTCAGCAATCACAACTAACTGAAATCCAATCCTCAGTGGAATTGCTTATCTCTCTTCTGAAAGGAATATGTCCTAAGTCCAATCATGTATTAGGATTTAGGAATAACTTTTATGTAATCTGTTTTGATTTCATTGATATTAATAAAGACTTGTTTTGTTTTTATTACGGGCTTTATCTATTTAAGTGTTTAAATAAGATATACTATAGTTTAGAGTAAAGCTTTTTATGGATTATGATGAGATCATAATAGTGAGACCTAAAAAGATGATAACTCTAAACTTAAATAGTTCCTGGTCATAGGATTACTAACTGGTAATTAATAATCCGCAAAGATCGGTACATACTATGCTTGCTTCATTATGAAGGATGTCTGTTCTCATAGACATTTGTGTGGTGACACTATAGCTAGTATGTAGGTGCTTATTATAGAATAAGTTCACTGAACATGACTCGCCTAGCTGAACAACTGATGGAGTTCACTCACGTGTCAGCAGTTGTTCGCTTAGTGATAGTTGTACAAATATCCTTAGACTTGAGGTCATCATAGTCATCTTGTGTACACTGAACTATGCTTTGGTTTAGTTCTTAGTCTCCAGGAACAATTATTAGGGCTCTTCCGGGTATAGGAATTTGTACACGAAGATAGTGTATGATCAATAAAGGATCTACCCCTTCCAGTGAAGGAAGCGAATGTTCAAGGCTGATCCACTTATGCTAGTTCAGGAATCTCTGGCCAGAGTAAATGAAATTAGAAAGGAGTTTCTAATTTGCATAGAACTACGCATAGTAAATGGTAAGCAAGTGATTGAATTAGATAGGCTTGACACGAGATCCATGCCTTATATTTAATCGGGACATTGTAGGGTAGAAGGAGTTTATTGTACGGTAACTATTCACTGAATAGGTTCTTGGTATTCTAAGCAGTGAATTCATATTATCCGGATAGTCGCGATATGCTGAGAAGTATCCCTCACGATGTAGAATAAATGTGATTAATTAATTAATCATATTTAATAAATTAGAGAATTTATATAAATAATGATAAAATAGTTTTATTATTATTTATTTCTACTACCGGCTTAATATTGAACCTACATGGTCACACCATAAAAAGAGAATGATTTAATGGTGGAGGAATTAATTAATAATGGCTAATAATTATTTATTTATGAAATAAATAATTAATTGACAAATTTAATAATTGATTAAATGAGATTTAATTGATTATAAATTAATTAAGAAAAGTTCTTAATATTATTAATTAAGAATTTAATTTTTGGAAATTAAATCAAGAGAGAGAATTATTTCTAAAGTGTTTAGAAAAAGGATTAATTATTAAAAGGTGTTTTAATTATTAATGAGAATAATAAATGGGATAATAATAATATTATCTATGGGAAAATTTCAGCTGAAAATTTTGCCTATAAATACACTATTATAGACCCTATTTTATTCTAACCCCATCGAACTCGAAAACCCAAAAAGTTTGGAAAACCCAATTCTCTCCACCTCCTTCCTCCTCCTTAACATCGTTTTCTTGGTGGATACCGGTGGAGTGCTTCACACTTGAGGAGCAACTGCTAAGGATCTCTGATCATTGTCTCTGAATTATTTTTAAAGGTTAGATTCAATCCCTCGAATTTTTATTCACGATTTATATGCTTTTATTTGGATTTTGTATGTGTAAAAGTGTTTTGTCATGACCCCGCTGCGTTAAAAATCCAACAATGGTATCAAAGCATAGGTTGTATGCATATAAATCTGTGGTAAAAATTTCAGAATTTTATGTGCTTGTATGAATTAATTATGATTTTTACAAGTTATATCATGGATTAATTTTGTCTGATGAGAAATCATTTCTCAGAATAATTTTGAATGTTGATCTGGGTTCTACAAGTGTTGTAGATCGTCTGGGTATTTTTTTCATAATTTTAGGATGTATAGATTTTTTATTATGAATTTTTGAAGTTGTTTCAATTAAAATTCGTAATTTAATAAGTAAATATATGTATATATATATATATATATTTGTATCTGCTGTAAAAGAATGTTTCTGCTGTTCTGCTATTACCTGTTCAATGGCACGGAAAGAAGACAGTCAGGTACACAGATGTCAGTACGGCGGCTCGTTTTCCGAGGAAAGCAAAAGGCGGCTGCTGAAAAGAAAAAAAAAATTAGGGGTGTAACGCATTCCGGGAATGCGTTACACACCTGTGGCGCATTCACTGGATGCGTTACACCCTTTAATGGCTTAAAAGGGGTGTAACGCATCACCGGAATGCGTTACAGAGCTTGTAACGCGTTCCTGTAATGCGTTACAGCCCTTCTGTTGATTTTAAAATTGATTTTCTAGGAGTTTCGTAACTCCGTTTTGGGCGTGCAATATACCGTTGGATTCGTTTTTTCGAGACGGATCTAATGGAGTGATCAATTTTAGTTTATATAAAAGTTTTGAACTGTTTATATTTCCATGAAGTGTTTTAAAGCTGTTTTTGATTGTTTTAATTGATTTTAAATGCTTCATGTGATACATAGAGATGTATAATACATAGACTAATGTGCTAGATGATGTAACATGCCTACCTTGATGTTTATTCATGTTGATATATGTGATATATGCTTAGTTTATCATGCGATGATAGATTTAGGTGAACTTAAATAAACATAAGGCGTTTGTTAGGCAACCTAGTATAGTGAAATTGTTTCATAACCTTAAGAATAATATTATGAATACAATCATGAGATTCTTGTGTTTGTGAAACACGTAATTGAATATGAATTTTCGATATGAGAGAAAGGATGATTCTGTCAACAACAGATTTCTGTCTGTAAGAAAGGGTTATTAAGTGACGCCTCTTGACAATGCTCCACCCGATCTGGGAATCGTCTGATTATTGATTATTGATTTGAAATATTTAATTTAAAAGGAAGAATCTCTTTATAATATGATTATGATTGTAACTTAATATAATCCCTCTAAAATTAAATAATATCAAGTAGTAATTGGCCAATGACACAACGGGCTTGTGTCGGTCATAGCCTTCCAACATGATAGAAAAGTAGTTCTTATTTTTGAATCATTGTCGGTTCGTGCTAAAGCCGAGGGCTTTGATTTCGAAATAAGAAATACTTGTCTATTACATAGAGATGTATACATTGAATAAGAATCTAAAGGTCGGTACGTGCTACAGCCGTGGGCCTTTGGGGACTGATTCAACTGTACGGAATGTTGGGTTAGACTTGACTTAGAATATTGAGTTTGTCGTGCTACAGCCGAGACTCAATTATTCAAGAGGCTAAAGTTTGATTAGGGAATAACATGAGATGTAATTGACAAGAGTTGTCTGCCTATTGAACATTACATGGCGGTTCGTGCTACAGCCGGGGTCGTGTAATGGGATGTAGGATCCCTATTCCCACTAGCATTTTGAATGCTTAATTTTTCATGTAGGGGGTTGAATAAATTAAGAAAACTAGTGGGAGCCACTTATGAATAAAGACCCGATTCATATAGTGTTTTGAAATGAAATCGAATATTTGCTAAGTGTTGTTATGTGTTTATCATTTACAGATTTACTTTGTACGTTATGTCTTCTGCACTATCACTCAGGAGCATACTAGATGCTCACAAATTGACTGGTCCTAATTATGCTGACTGGCTTCGAAACTTGAGAATTGTTCTCAGGATTGAGAAGCTGGAATACGTGATTGACTCACCTAAGCCTACTGAACCTGCTAGTGATGCACATAATGATGAACATGTTGTTTATCGTAAGTGGATAGATGATGCAAATATTGCTCAATGCATCATGCTAGCTTCCATGAACATTGAGCTACATAAGCAACATGAGCATATGGATGCTCACACTATCCTCATGCATCTACAAGAGTTGTATGATGTGGCAGGGAGGACAGCTCGATATGAGATATCAAAGGAGTTGTTCAGTTGTAGGATGTCTGCGGGATCATCTGTGAATGACCATGTACTTAAGATGATCAATTTGATTGAACGTCTTGGACAACTTGGTTTTTCCATGGATGGGGAGCTGAGCCAAGACTTGGTCTTGCAATCGCTTCCGAGTTCGTTCTCGCAGTTTGTTGTGAACTTTCACATGAATAAGTTGGATGTCAGCCTGCCTGAACTCCACAACATGTTGAAGACTGCGGAATCGAATTTTCCCCCTAAGAAGAGTTCCGTTCTTCTAATTGGTGAAGGTTCCAATCCTAAGAAAAGGAAGAGGAACTCTTCCAAGAAGAAGAAAGTAGGTGAGAAAACGCCGGTTCCACCAAAAGCTGAAGACCCCGAGAGCAAAGTTGTTTGCTTTCACTGTAACAAGGTGGGGCACTGGAAGAGGAACTGCAAGGTTTACCTTGCAGAATTGAAGAAGAAGGGTAGTGAGACTACCACTTCTGATTCAGGTATGTTCATGATAGAAGTGAATATGTCATTTCTACTTGGGTATTAGATACCGCCTGTGGTTCTCATATCTGCAATTTATTGCAGGGACCAAGGAGAAGTAGGACTCTTGAGGAAGAGGAGGTGATTCTACTGATGGAAATGGAGCAAGAGTTGCTGCTGAAGATGTAGAATCATTTCATTTACATATGCCTACGGGCAAGACTATTGTTTGAAATAATTGTTATTTTGTTCCCTCGATTGTGAGGAATATTATTCCCATATTAGACTTGGCTGAATTTTCATTTATTATTGAGAATAATGAATGTTCTATTCTTAGAGATAATATTCTTTATGGACGTGGTACTTTAAATAATGGTCTGTATATATGTGACATAATTTACTTCAGATTGAACAAACTAATAAAAGAAAAGGGATGATGAAAATCTCACTTTATAGTGGCACTGCAGTCTCCATTTAGTAGACATGGAGAGAGGGCTGCAAATTTGCCAGGAATGGTACACACAGTTGTATGTGGACCATTGTCTACGCAAGCCATGGGTGGATTTTCATACTTCATTACTTTCATAGATGATAGATCTGGATTCGGATATGTGTTTGATGAAACACAAGTCTGAGGCCTTTGAAAAGTTCAAAGAATGTAAGTATGAAGTGGAGAAATAATTAAACATAGTATTATAATTCTTCGATTAGATCAAGATGGTGTATACTTTAATGGAGTGTTTCTAGATTATCTTAAAGTAAATGGTATAGTCTCCCAGTGGACTCCTCCAGATTGGTATCTGAAAGGAGAAATCGAACTTTGTTAGACATAGTTCGGTCCATGATGAGCTATGCAAATCTTCCAGTATTCCTATGGGGTTATGCATTGGAAACCTCAACATATTTACTGAATATGGTGCTTTCCAAAATCTGTTCCTCAAACTTCGTATGAGATATGGAAAGTAAGGAAACCGAGTCTTAAACACGTTAAGATTTGGGGATGTCCAGCTTATGTCAAGAAAGTTGACCCAGATAAGCTGGAATATCGATCCGTAAAATGTAGTTTTGTGGGATATTCTAAAGAGACTTTAGGGTATTACTTTTGCACCGATCATCGGGTGTTTGTCTCCAGACATGCTACCTTCTTGGAAAAGGAGTTTATCCTTGAAGGAAACAGGGGGAGCAAAATTGAACTTAATGAAGTTCAAGAAGCACAAACTACTACGGATCAGGTGGAAACACCTGTTCTGACTGAACAAACTTTTGTGGAATAGCCCATTCGTAGGTCAGGAAGAGTGTCTCGCCAACCTGAGAGGTAATATGGCCTTGTCATTGAGAATGACAATGAGTTGTCAATCATTTGATGATGACGACCCTGTGACCTATAATGAGGCTATGAGTAGTGTTGACTCAGAGAAATGGCATAGTGCCATGAAATCCAGAATGGAATCTATGTATACGGTATACAAAAGATAGATTATAGCAGATGGCCAGGTGGAGACCTATAAGGCCAGGCTTGTGGCAAAAGAATTCAAACAAAGGCAATGGATTGACTTTGATGAAGTCTTTTACCTGTAGCCCTGTTAAAATCAGTTCGGATTTTGCTTGCGATTGCTGCTTACTACGACTATGTGATCTGGCATATAGCCAGATGGTTTTCTTTCCAAGGAAAATGAAAACCTAGTGTGTAAGCTACTGCGAACCATATGTGGTTTAAAGCAAGCTTCTCATAGATGGAACATTCATTTTGATGAAACAATCAAAGAGTTTGATTTTATCAAAAACGTAGATGAACCATGCGTCTACAAAAGGGTTAGTGGGAGCGCGGTACATTTCTTGTATTGTATTGAAATAGAGTTGACACACATAACAACATAGCAGACCCACTCACAAAGCTACTTTATGAAAGTCACTTTGATCATCATAAAGACAAGATGGGTATTAGATACCAGAGTGATTGGCTTTAGTACAAGTGGGAGATTGAAAGGAATATGTCCTAAGTCCAATCATGTATTAGGATTTAGGAATAACTTTTATGTAATCTGTTTTGATTTCATTGATATTAATAAAGACTTGTTTTGTTTTTATTACGGGCTTTATCTATTTAAGTGTTTAATTAAGATATACCATAGTTTAGAGTAAATTTTTTTATGGATTATGATGAGATCATAATAGTGAGACCTAAAAAGATGATAACTCTAAACTTAAATAGTTCCTGGTCATAGGATTACTAACTGGTAATTAATAATCCGCAAAGATCGGTACATACTATGCTTGCTTCATTATGAAGGATGTCTGTTCTCATAGACATTTGTGTGGTGACACTATAGCTAGTATGTAGGTGCTTATTATAGAATAAGTTCACTGAACATGACTCGCCTAGCTGAACAACTGATGGAGTTCACTCACGTGTCAGCAGTTGTTCGCTTAGTGATAGTTGTACAAGTATCCTTAGACTTGAGGTCATCATAGTCATCTTGTGTACACTGAACTATGCTTTGGTTTAGTTCTTAGTCTCCAGGGACAATTATTAGGGCTCTTCTGGGTATAGGAATTTGTACACAAAGATAGTGTATGATCAATAAAGGATCTACCCCTTCCAGTGAAGGAAGCGAATGTTCAAGGCTGATCCACTTATGCTAGTTCAGGAATCTCTGGCCAGAGTAAATGAAATTAGAAAGGAGTTTCTAATTTGCATAAAACTACGCATAGTAAATGGTAAGCAAGTGATTGAATTAGATAGGCTTGACACGAGATCCATGCCTTGTATTTAATCGGGACATTGTAGGGTAGAAGGAGCTTATTGTACGGTAACTATTCACTGAATAAGTTCTTGGTATTCTAAGTAATGAATTCATATTATCCGGATAGTCACGATATGCTGAGAAGTATCCCTCACGATGTAGAATAAATGTGATTAATTAATTAATCATATTTAATAAATTAGAGAATTTATATAAATAATGATAAAATAGTTTTATTATTATTTATTTCTACTACCGGCTTAATATTGAACCTACAGGGTCACACCATAAAAAGAGAATGATTTAATGGTGGAGGAATTAATTAATAATGGCTAATAATTATTTATTTATGAAATAAATAATTAATTGGAAAATTTAATAATTGATTAAATGAGATTTAATTGATTATAAATTAATTAAGAAAAGTTCTTAATATTATTAATTAAGGATTTAATTTTTGGAAATTAAATCAAGAGAGAGAATTATTTCTAAAGTGTTTAGAAAAAGGATTAATAATTAAAAGGTGTTTTAATTATTAATGAGAATAATAAATGGGATAATAATAATATTATTTATGGGAAAATTTCAGCTGAAAATTTTGCCTATAAATACACTATTATAGACCCTATTTTATTCTAACCCCATCGAACCCGAAAACCCAAAAAATTTGGAAAACCCAATTCTCTCCACCTCCTTCCTCCTCCTTAACATCGTTTTCTTGGTGGATACCGGTGGAGTGCTTCACACTTGAGGAGCAACTGCTAAGGATCTCTGATCGTTGTCTCTGAATTATTTTTAAAGGTTAGATTTGATCCCTCGAATTTTTATTCACGATTTATATGCTTTTATTTGGATTTTGTATGTGTAAAAGTGTTTTGCCATGACCCCGCTGCGTTAAAAATCCAACATCTTCTACTACCTGCTGATGCCAAAAAGGGGGAGAAATTGATTAAGTCCAAATGCAAGACTGACAAGACACTGACAGGAAAGGATAATGAAAAAGATGATCAAGGAAGCTCTGGAATGGGTAGAGGTCATAGTCAAGGTAGAGGATTCACATCAAGACAAGCTAGTCACAGGACAAGTTCTGATACTGGGAAGAGAATAAGTTCTGCTACTGGTAAAAGGCCAAGTTCTGATGAACTTTTAGATCTTGATGAGGAAATGTCAAGACAGTTATTTCTTCAGGAAAATCCAGGAATGGACTTGGAAAGTTTAAAGGAAGAAGAAGCCAGACTTAAATCAGAGAAAGTCACATCTAAATCTGAAGCTTCTGGTAAAAAGTCACTTCCAAAACTCAAAGGCATTGTGATCAAAGAAAGGACACATACTGAAGCAACATTGGCTAGATCACAACCACAGATAGATCCAAGATCCAAGGGTAAAGAAAAGGTTGGTGAACCTATCAAGGTTTATGTACCTCCTGAGGATGAAGAAATTACTGATGAAAAGGATGATCTTGCTCTGACTTCAAGAAAAGTTCTTAAAACAACCTCTGACATGGCTCAAGTTGTTCAGAGTCAAGAAATTGTAAGTTCTGATATTCAGAAGAAGCAAGTAACCTCTGACATAGCTCAAGTTAACTTGATACCAGAAGATAGATCAAAGACACTCCTACCAGGATTCACTAAAGCAAAACAGATTCAACCTTTGAAGACTACTGCAAGTGGTTTTGAAGGAAGAGTAGTTACTGGAAAGGAAGCAAGAGATAAAACTGGATTGGGAAGTGCTGATGAAAGAATAGTACACAACAC
Source organism: Apium graveolens (assembly GCF_009905375.1). Taxonomy (NCBI): domain Eukaryota; kingdom Viridiplantae; phylum Streptophyta; class Magnoliopsida; order Apiales; family Apiaceae; genus Apium; species Apium graveolens. The sequence continues at coordinate 50,149,977 of NC_133653.1, forward strand.
TACCAATGATCCAACTTCCTTGAGTGAACCAGGTATTGGAGCAACTCCTGAGAGATTGAATCAACTAGAATCTGTACAGATGGTTTACCATACCTACTTGAAAGAATACATCATGTTGTATTTCATGACAGATGGTAGGGTTTATCATATAAGACAAAATGCCATTCCATTGAAGTATTTTGAAGAATTGGAGCATGTACTTTTCTTACTTCAAGTGAATGACAGAATAACAGAAACTGCTGCAACCTACTTAAAGGAACAGATTCAGAGACAGAAAAGGCTTTATTCTGTTAAGTCTGACAGCACATATGTTCCAAAGTACAGAGATCACAATGGTGATATTGTTGATATGAAGCCTAATACTGCACAGATCAGAACATATCTTGGTATTAAGGGACTTGAATTCAATCTGGAGTCTGACAAAGCTTATGTCATAAGACTAGATCAGGAGTTGAGAAAAGCAAAGATCAATGATCTCAGAGCTGCAATCTTTCAAACTGGTGAAGATACTGCAGAGCTTAAAGATGCCAAAAGGAGAATGATTAATGAACTCAGATATGCTGAGAAATGTTTGTTGAAGAACTATCTCAGAACAACTCCTGACATCAGAGAGATCAGATGATGAAGCCAAGTCGAAGATCTACAACTGCTTAAATTCTGATATTTGTACAGACTGAAGTTGTTATCAGAAGTTAAATATTGGTAAAGCTTTAAGGACTGTAAGTTGTAGTTATCTAGTCTAATTCTCATACATTTGTACTTAATGTTTTTGACATCATCAAATATCTGTTAAACTTGTATATTATGCTAATTTACAAGTTGGGGGAGATTGTTAGATATATTTGATAATGTCATGGCTAATATAATTTATGTTTAGATTTCAGATCTTACTTAACAGGACAAATCAGTACTTAACTGTTGATCAGTACTTATATTGGAAGTCAGGACTTAAGGATATCAGTACTTATATTATCAGGAGATAATTATCAGAATTTAGATATCAGAACTTAAGTGCTGAAGGATGATTAGAGAAGGACAGTAGCTGATTAAAGGAAAGAAGATCGAGATAAACATAAGAAGAGATATGCATGAAGAAGGAATTCCGTGAAGAATGGAATACTTGGAAGAAAAGATATCTGATTGATATATTTTAGGAAGCAGAATTATATTCCATATCAATTAGCGATTATCTTGTAACTGTGTAGTATATAAACACAGACATAGGGTTTACACTATAAGTGTTATCATATATTCGAGAAGTTTATTCATTGTAACCCTAGCAGCTCTCGTGATATTTGTTCATCACTGAGAGGTAACAGTTTCATACTGTGACAGAGTTTATTGTTTCGATAAAGTTTGTTTTCTGTTACTTAATATATTAAAGTTCGATTTGATTGTATTATACACTGTATTCACCCCCTCTACAGTGTGTGTGTGACCTAACAAATTCGAATTTTCTTAATATTACTCTTAAAATTCTGAAAGTGTGTGTCTTATTATTTTTTTAAATGGCTCTCAATTTCCAAATTGTTTCGCATAATCTTGTTGGTTATTTTAATCCAGATAAATGTGATGTGGAAAAATTTAATCCGTGGATTAGATTTTTAAATGACCATTCGATTGTTAGCTCTGCTATTAAATCAAATGTGATTTTAAATGTTGATCTGCTCAGACTGATTTGCACAACCTCTACTGTGGCCGATGATTTTAAATCTTTTTCATTCACCGTGGCAAACACAGTATGTGGTTGATGAAACAGTCGTCAATCGAGCGTTAAATTTTCCATTGGACAATTTCTGTAATTTACCCTCTGAAAATGATATTTCAAACTTTTTCCATGCTATTCACTATCAGGGGGTGATTAATTTAACCAAGTTGTCTAAATCCAATTTGGTTTCTGAATGGGACATTTTCTTCGATACACTTTCTAAAGTGTTTGCCAACTGCACTAAATCCAACTTTCACAACATCACTTCCACTCTGCAGTATATTGGTCTTGCGGTTGTTTTCAATCAAAGCATCAATTTTGGCAAACTACTTTTACCCATTCTTCTAAGACGTCTCACTACTGCATTACGTGATCATTCTACAAATCGTAGGGTTTCTTGCTACTACGCTCATTTTCTCATGCTCATAGCAGAACATCTTCTCTCACCTGAGCATAAAGCTCTTTTTTCTAACTCTTCAGTAACCGAACCCCCTCTAGTAAGCAAAAAGATTTACACTCGCCAAGACACAACCTTCAAATTCATGCAAGTTCCAGTACTTGTATCTGCTTTCATGGCCACTTATATTCCTTTACCTATCTTCAATCTTCCCGGTCATGAACAGCAAGCTCAACCTCCAGTGGTTCAAACCACCCAGGCTCAAACATCAGATGCTCTTCCTCTACAGGTAATAATTCCTCAAACTCAAACTATTCCTCCTTCTGTTGAAAGACCACCAGTGGTTGATAGGACTGACCATGAAGTTGTAGAACCACAGCTTCAATCCCAGGTCATAGAGCCAAACACAGAGTCACAACCTATCTCAACCTCTCCCCCACTGTCTAAAATGTTGCCTAGAAGGTTAGTAGGAAGTAGTATGTTAGTGGATGTAATGAACCCTCAGCTCTGCCTCCACCCAAGAAAAGAAGAACATTTACTGAGGCATCTGAAAGCCCATCCCTGTCCTCCCAACAGGACATGGACTTTGAAATGGCCACTGAACAGTTACTAGAGACATTCTCTCAACAGGATGAATCTATTGAAATTCGCCATAGGGCCATGGTATCTTGTACTGAGTCAAACAAAATTCCATTACTCACAATGGAAGCATACAGACCAATAGATGATACTCAGGATACAGAGCGAGGAGTGCACATTGAGTCAGTTACAGTGCCTGCCATAGTTACGGTAGAAGAGCAGTCACATGCTTCTGAGGGAAAATCTGACTCTCAGCCACCTTTAGTAGAGTCATTTTCTCCCCTCCCATATCCAACACCTCTGGCTCCCTCACGGGATTCACCACTCACATATTTATCTGGAGAAAGTGGAGGGCAACTCGGTCAATCTATCCCTGAAGCAATTCAGACATCTATTTCACCACCACTGACCTCTCTTGAAGAGGCTAGGGTGATTTTAAATGCAGGTACAGAAGATCAGCATCAGGAAGACTCCTCACGAGCAATTATATTGAGAGATACATAAGCACGTGAGTTGAGTGAATCAAACAGGAGAGATATTCAGGTGAGCGCACACACAGACCCAAACACTGAAAATCTGTTAGCTCAAATTGCTGATCTCAAGGAACAACTTGCAAAAAGTCAGGCTGAAGCTAAATCATTCAAAGCACAAGTGGTTGAACGGTCTTCTTCTTCCACCTCTGTCAATAATCAGTTGGCTCTCATCAGGATTGAAATATCATATTTGAAGACATCCATTGTACCAAAGCTTAACTCAATCCAGGCATCTCCAACGTTATCAGCTGAAGACATTTCAAACTTCTGCTCTCTCCATACAAGAATGACTTCTCTTGAAAACTTGGTTGAAATGAATCATTCACTGGATTCTTCCAGATTTCTGAAGATAGAGACGGGTATGGAACATCTGAATGAAGGGACGAAGCACTTGTACTTCATGATCAAAAATTCTCACTGCCCTAATGAAGAACAAAGGACTTTCTTTGAAGGGCCATCTGGTGGAGGCTCAGGCTCTGGAGGTGATGGAGGTCATGGAGAATCTAAGGGAAAGTCTATAGAGGATTCCTCAACTAAGGGGGAGAAGTAAGGGAGAAGTGAAAAGGGAAAAGAAAAAAGATTCTTCTGCTTGAGGCACAGGCAAGGCTGATGATGTCTACTATAGTGGAGAACAGGATGACTTTGATATTTTTGACATTCCCACTGAACCATTCTTGGAAGATAAAGATGGTGTCTTTGAAGGTGAGGAGGTAAGTGATTTTGGAGAATGGGAAGAGGAAGCTCCCATGGATCCTGTGTTTGAGAAAGAGTTTCAGCAGCAGCAGTCAGAGTTGAAAAGAAAAGAAGCTGAACAAAAAAAGGTATCCCAGATCATTGACATGAGGAAAGACATCCAAAGAACAGAAACTCTTCAAAAACAACGTCTTCATGACATTAAAGCTAAAGAAAGGAGAAGAGATGTCAGACTGAAGATTGGTGAGAAATGAGATGAAGCTAGGAGAGTACTTGATATGCCTCAGCTAAGCACAAACAATGATAGACAATTTCTACATCTTCTGGACAAGCTGGAGATCTCTAATCCAAACAATGACGTGTACATGAATGCTATAAAGACTGAAGTCTCAAGGATCACAGCTGCCTTTGACAGATCTCTAAATGAAATGAGCATATTTGTATATTGTCAGAGCGAAGGATCTTTCAAAGTATCACTTCATCTGTTTGAGAATCGTTCTTTATCAGAGATTTGGGTTCTTCTCAACAAAGTCAAGAGAAGCTCAGAATTGAATGAAGTTCTTCGAGAAAGGCTCAAAGAGTTTGCCAGTAGAGCTAGTCCTCAAGTGGTCAACAATCCTCATCAGGTAAGATTCTTTAAGTCTGACTGTCTTCAAATCTGCCAGCTCGATTCACAATCTCTTAAAGACTACTCAGCTAAGCATCTTGTCTGGATGGAACATCACTTAAGAACTGCTGGATATTCATCCATGTTGAAAACTCAAGCAGCTGATCTGATTCAAGCTTATTGTGAAAAGAATATTAAAAGGTACGATCAGTTCAAGAATAAGCTAAAGTCAGTTGGAGTTCAACCAGTCAGACCAACCAGCTTCACTTCTGAAAAGGATCGTGTCTTTGACAAGGAGTTGCTTGAAGATTTAGAAGAAGGTGAATTCGGAAGAGAAGACAACTGAATTTAATAAGCTCAAAACTTAATGTAATATGATTAGGGCTTTATGAATCAAGATAGACTAATGTAGTTATATGTTCAGTCTAGAGGAACAGCTATCTTGTATTCACTTGTAAATTTCTTTTGGAATCTGGAAAATGTTAAATATAATCCAGAACTTTTCTGCTATTTACTTTGCATTACTGTTTATATCTTTTTCTTATTTGTTAGTTGAGTTATCCTCTAGGTATTTGTTGTTATTGTCTAACAAACAAATAGGGGGAGATTGAAAGGCATATGTCATAGCCTATTTGTTTATTCGAGGAATTAACTCAACTCAAATAAGAACGTAACAAATAAATAGTGGTTCTATCGTCAAAGAGATCTCTCAAAGTAACATATGTCAAAGGATTAAGTAACATTGTTCATATATAGACTTGATGACTTAATTCACTGGAAGAAGCTCAAGAAATTGATCACGCCTCAGTGATATAAATCAAGATTGTGGATTTAATCAAGTGACAGAGATCTCGTCAGGGTATCAATTAATTACAAGGATTTAGTCTGAAGAAAATCAAGAGTATCAAAGTCAAGGCATGAAGAAACGTCACGGAAGTTAGTCACTCATGAACCAGACAGTACATCGAGTGTCAACATTGAAGTGGTGGAATTGATTCATAATTAACAGTGATTTTCAGAAGATTTTCCGAAGAATGGTTGTTGTTCAAGAGTAGTATTAATTCTCTATTAATTAATTAAGTCGTATAATTTAATTAAGAAAATAAATTATATCTGCAAAGATTAATTTATTGATTAATTGAATTAATTGATTAATTAATTCTGAATTAATATTATGTATTTTCAGAATTGATTTTGAATTAATATTCTATATTAATTCAGCAAGACTATCTTTTGTATTAGCAAGACAATCGGTATGACAATCAATAGTCATACCGAAAGTCATGCCAGTTCAAATGAATTGTCTTGCCAGTTCAAATGGATTGTCTTGCCGAAAGTCTTTCTAGTTCAAATGGATTGTCTTGCCGAAAGTCTTTCTGGATCAATTGGATTGTTTTGTTTACTTAACAACAGCAGCTGATTTTACAACACACAGAATTGAATACAGCCAACTACTCAAGAACACAGAAAGAAAAATAGAAAGCAGTGAACTTATTATTCTCAACTGCAATATCTCAGGACATTCATTTCTAGTATTTATTGTTAAATCTTAACCACTAGAAATCCTTTTCTTGTTCTTGTGTAACTATCTAGCGGATCAAAATCCCTAGAACTTAATCTCAAATTGCAGTTAGCATTTGATCCTTTTATTACAAAAATAGAAAAAGTTCATATCGAATTTATTCTAGATTTGGAATAATTTATTTGAGATTAATCCCTTGTAAACGATACCGTTGTTGTAACACCTTTCAAGTTTAATAATAGTTTTATTTAACTTGAATTTTGTTTTACTTTTTTATTCCGCATTTTATTCGATTAAACGGTATTGTTTGTATTCAACCCCCCTTCTACAAACATATTGAGACCTAACAGAATGTATTCCTCTTCTCAGAGAGGTGAACAAAGTACAAATCAATTTCTACGGATAATATCGCCAAACGTTCCTGTCAAAGGTATCAAATTTTGTGGCTTATTCCTGAATTACAAAACTCTGAAGGATTATTTAAATAATGTGTCATGTTTAATACTCCGCATCTACTAATATATATCATGCAGAACATAATAGTAAAAATGCATAAATTCAGAATATTAACAGTAGTAGAAACAGTTTTCTCATATTCTCAATTCTTGGATCCTGTGTGACAACCGTTCACAAACAAAAAGGTGTCAAAAAGAAAATTATTGCTGACAGTGAAGAAGAACAGAATCCTTCAAAAAAGTTTTGTAGAAAACTATCACCATGTCCTTCGTCGTTCAATACAGCAAATGAAAAGAGTACATTTGAAAAAGGTGAAAGTTCTAGGCAAAAAAATTTAATGAATGAGTTCAACGATGTTGATGACAATGTTATAATCGACAGTGATACAACATGTGGAGGTATTAATTATTTGTTTTCGAATAATTTGTTTAATTCTGCAGGACATTAATAATTATTTTACTGTCTGAAGCATCACCTACTTTTGCTCAATGATGATTTTTAAAAATTTACATTTTTTTCGACAGACATGGCAAGTGATATTGAGGATATTGATGAAGAATATTTGAGCAATAATCAATCTATGTGGGATGGATACTTAGATCTTGGAGCTCCTGATAAAATTTGTTCGAGGTGTGATGCTGTCATGTGGAATCACGAAAAAAACAATAAGAGTTCTCCTAATAAGCCACCAACATTTTCTCTTTGTTGTAAAAATGGTCAAGTCGTACTGGATAAGGAGAAACAACATCCTGAACCTCTGGCTAGTCTCCTTACTGGTGGTGTTCATTTTAAGCATTTCAAACAAAACATAAGGTTTTACAATTGCATGTTTGCCATGAGCTCTACTGGAGGAAAGATTGACCATTCAATAAATAGAGGTGGTACGCCATATTGCTTCAAGGTCCAAGGTGTTAATTACCACAATATAGGAAGTCTGGTCCCAACTGACGATAACACTCCAAAGTTTTGCTAGCTTTATATCTATGACACAGAGGATGAAATCAACAAGAGGATCAATGTAGTTAATGGTGGCAGGGATGCTGTTAATGAAGAAATTGTACAATTTTTGTTGCATATGTTGGATGAGCATAACAGGTTGGTTAAAGGTTTTCGTATGGCTCGCGAAAGGGTTAGGAAAAATACAGTAGATGAGTTTAAATTGGTTCTGATTTCATCGAGTTCAGCAAGTGGCCAACCAAATCATATTACTCCATCAAATGAGGTAGCATGATTGATTGTTACTTCTCCTTATGCAAAAGGTTGTCGAGATACTGTCATTGATTCTAGAGTTGACGGATTACAGAGGATTTTTGAGATCAATCCACGTTTCATGCAACTTCAATATTTATTACTTTTCCCTCATGGAGATATTGGATATTACCGTGAGATCCCATTAAATAGACCTGTGAAGCATTCTAAGAGAGACGTAGAAGTTACCGAATCTGAAGATCCTGACGAAAAAGGTGCTAGAAAGTATATTACAATGAGAGAGTTTTATAATTATAAACTAATGATACGTTTTTCAGAAGGTACAAATTTTCTATTTAACAGAAGTATAATTTCTCATTCAGTTGTTCAACTTTGTGATAATTAGTTTATATTCGATTCATTTATACCTTTTATTATAACAGGTTTGACACCACATCTTGGAGGTCATTTATGGCAGCAATATGTTGTGGATGCTTTCACCGCAATTGAGCAGTACAGATTGGACTGGATTAGAGACTATCAAACTACTATAAGATCTGATCTCTACCATAATATCAAAGATGCAATACAAAAGGGAGATAGAAATCCATCCAATATTGGTAAATCAATCATTCTCCCCGCTTCATTCACCGGAAGTAAGCGCTATATGACTCAGTATTTTAAAGACTCATTAGCAATATGTCGAACTTTAGGACATCCTTCATTGTTCCTTACTATGACCACTAATACAAATGGCCCGAAATTCAGCACATGTTAAAATATATGCCTGGTGTTGATGTTGCTGATGCACCTGATGTTGTAGCCAGAGTCTTTAAAATGAAGGTTGATTAACTTATGGATATGATTAAAAAGAAAAATTGTTTTGGCAGATGTATAAGAGGTATCATTTTCGCTAAGTGTTTTTATACTCATTTTATTATTCCTAAATTGTCTATCAAAATGCACTTTTAGTATATATTTTGCCTGGTACTAACCATTTTTCTACAATATTTCCATAGTGATGCATGTAATTGAATTCCAGAAGCGTGGATTGCCTCACGCTCATATATTAATTTGGTTGCACCCCGACGATAGACCTAAAATAACTGAGCAAATTGATAAAATGGTATCAGCTAAAATTCCCGATCCAGAAATTGATCCAGTTGGATATAATGCCGTGAACAATTATATGATCCACGGACCATGTGGTCCTGATTATACTAAATCTCCATGCATGGTCAAAGGCAACTATATAAAACATTTTCCTAAGCGGTATTTTCATTAAGATCCTTAAATTATAAACACTTTACTTTGTTAATACCTCCAGTTTTATTACCAGATTTTTTACAATTTTAAATATGTTTTGTTACAGGTATAATTCTCATTACATTTTTTTATGAGTGTGGATTCCCCATATATAAAAGAAGGAGGACTAGAATTACCATTAACAAGAAGGGGGTCAATCTTGATAATCGCTTTGTTGTCCCATTCAATCACGATATTTTGGTATATTTTCAATGTCACATGAATCTGGAGATTTGCAATAATTCAAGATCATTAAAGTACCTTTTTCAAATACTGTCTAAAGGGTCATGACACGACAACAATGTGTTTGAGGAAAACACGTACAGGTACTTCTGCAACAATCCCAAAAAAAGCACCAAAATATTTGATTGATGAGGTAAAACATTATTTGGATGGGAGATATGTTTGCGCGTCAGAAGCATCTTGGAGAATATTTGCTTTTGACATTCATTCCCGTTGGCCATCGATAGAGAGGTTACCAATACATTTACCAGGCGAGAAGCATGTTTCATTTAAGGCTGGAGATGTCTTGGAGGATGTTTGCGACAAGGCAATATAAAAAAAACCAAGTTAGTAGCATGGTTTGATGCAAATCAGACTTTCCCAAATGCGAGGAATTATATTTATTCTGAATTTCCAAATAAATTTACTTGGCATCCTCGACCTGGTATTTGGAAAGAAAGGAAAATAGGAGATGTTATTGGGAGACTCTCTGAAGTGCATTCATCAAGTGGTGAACTATTATATCTCCGTATGCTGTTACTTAGGAAGAAAGGTTCCAGGTCTTTCGAAGATCTTAAAACTGTAAATGGACACATCCACGAAACATTCAAGGAAGCATGCGCGGCCCTTGGTCTTCTACAAAATGATAACCAATGGCATGAAGTAATTGCCAAGAACTCCTATACATCATTGCCTCCACAGTTACGTGCAATGTTTGTCAATATTTTGGCATATAGTCCTATTTCAGATCCACTTAGACTTTGGGAAGCTAATTGGCAATGTATGTCAGACGATATTCTCATCATTAGGTGACATATGCTTAATGATCCTCATCTATACCTATCAGACGAAGATTTGAAGAATTATGCACTTGCAGGTTTATATCTCATTATCATACTACCTGAATAATTAACATAATTCTATTTTAGATATTATATGTAGTATACTTTTAAACTATAACATAACACTTCATATATATTTTTGCCCGCATAAATTGAAAAATTGTTTAATGACATCGGGAAGAGTTTGAAGGACTACGCGACAATGCCATTTCCAAGTGAAGTTTATTTTAGCAATGCTGTTAAAAGACTACTCCAAGAAGAAACTTCATATGATAAAGAAGAACTGGAAATTTTGCATGAAAAGAATCATGGATTGCTCAACCTTGAATGGAAGAACATTTACGATTTTATCTTACAAAATTTTTATAATAAGGTAGGTGGTGTTTTCTTTGTATATGGAAGCGGAGGATGCGGCAAGACATTTCTGTGGCAGACATTATGTTGTCGCCTTCATTCAGAAGGAAAGATTGTGCTTTATGTTGCCTCATGTGGAATAGCAGCCGTATTGTTGCCTGGTGGTAGAACTGCACATTCAAGATTCCATATTCCTTTGAAACTTGATCAGGACAGTACAACCGGAATCGGACATGGAACCGATATTGCAGAATTAATCCAACAAACTGATTTGATCATTTGGGATGAAGCGTCAATGCAACATCGTCATGCCTTTGAATCTGTTGACCGTTCTTTGGGGGATATAATGTCTGTTATTGACAAAAGGAGAGCAAAGAAGCCATTTGGTGGTATCACAGTAGTTTTTGGCGGAGATTATAGGCAGATTTTACCTGTGATTCCAAAGGCATCCAGAGCTGAAGTAGTAGGTTCCATCTTCAATAAATCAAAGATTTGGGAATTTTGCCAATTATTTTTACTTAAGCAAAATATGTGGCTTCATGCAGGAAATACAGAAATGGAGAATAAGGTTATAGCGGATTTCAGTAAATGGCAGCTTTTAGTTGGCGATGGTAAAGTTGAGAACTTTAGTCCTGATGCAGACACTGGTGAAATGCTAATAAAGATTCCAGATCAATATGTTGTTCATACCACGCAAAATCCTATAGAAAGTCTTTCTAAAATTACTTACCCGGATTTTCTAAGAAACATGTCTTTACATTCTTATCTAAGATCAAGAGCTATCCTAACACCAACTAATGTTGTGGTGGATGACATCAATAACAACATTCTTGAGAAAATTCCTGGAACTCTACACACATATCTTAGTCAGGATTCAATTGACGATGTTGGTGATGAAGATAATGAATTCAAATCAGCATTTCCAGTAAAGTACCTGAACTCATTAAATATGCCTTGCATTCCTAAGCACGAGTTAAACATCAAGGTTGGCATCGTTGTCATGCTTATGAGAAATTTAAACCAAATTATGGGATTGTGTAACGACACGCGAATGATTGTGACATCCGGCAAGAAGAATAGTATTGAGTGTGAAATATTATGCGGATCCCATGTTGGCTCAAAACATTTGATCCCGAGGATAGAGATGATTCCAACAGATACCAGCTGGCCTTTTGAGTTTAAAAGAATTCAGTTCCCACTCCAGATTTGTTATGCAATGACAATTAATAAGAGTCAGGGCCAATCACTTGACACGGTTGGTCTATACCTTCCCAGAGCGGTGTTTTCTCATGGCCATGTCTACATTGGCATCTCAAGAGTTACAAGACCAGAAGGTCTCCACATTTTCATCGAAAGTGATGATGGTACCACCACAAATATTACATCAAATGTAGTGTTAGATATATTTGTGATGTCATGTCTAATGATGATTTGTGTTTAGTTTTCAGATCTTGACTAACAGGGTAAATCAGGACTTAACTGGAAATCAGTACTTATACTGAAGTCAGGACTTAAGATATCAGAACTTAAGTTGTCAGAACTTAAGTTATCAGGAGATATTTATCAGTAGATAATATCAAGACTTAAGGAGACTTTCAGATAAGGAAGACGGTTGATTGAAAGGAAAGAAGATCGAGATTAAAACAAGAAGAGATATGCATGGAGAAAAATTCTATGAAGAATATAATACTTGGAAGAAAAGATAACTAGTTGATATATATTAGGAAGCAGAATTATATTCGATATCAATTAAAAGATTATCTTGTAACTGTGTAGTATATAAACACAGACATAGGGTTTACACTATGTGTGTTATCTTAATCGAGTTTATTATTCATTGTAACCCTAGTAGCTCTCGTGATAATTTGTTCATCACTGAGAGAGAACAGTTCTTTGTAACAGAGTTTATTGTGTTGAATAAAATCTGTGTTCTGTTACTTGAGTTCCTATATTTGATTTGATTGTAGTAAACACTGTATTCAACCCCCTTCTACAGTGTGTGTGACCTAACAAGTGGTATCAGAGCAATCTGTTAACATATATACAGTAAAGATCCAAAAACAATCATGTCTGAAGAAGCACAAACTCCAACCAAGCCCACCAAAACTGAAGAAACTTCAAAGACTCAAATCCATAATCAATATGAGACTATTAGGGTTCCCATACTGAAACCTTCTGAGTATTACATATGGAAGGTGAGGATGTCTATGTTTCTGGAAGCTACAGATCCATAATACCTTGACAGAATTAATGAAGGACCACATAAGCCAACTAAGCTCTCTGTTGTAGTTGCAGATCAGCCAGCACAAACTGTACCAAAGGATAAAAGTCAATATACAGCTGAAGATATCTCATCTATTGCAAAGGATGCAAAGGTAAGACATTTGCTGCACAGTGCCATTGATAATGTCATGTCAAACAGGGTAATTAACAGCAAGTCTGCAAAGGAGATATGTGATGCCTTGGAGACAAGATGCCAGGGAACTGATTTAATTAAGAACAACAGGAGGACTATACTCACTCAAGAGTATGAGCACTTTGACTCAAAACCTGATTAGTCATTAACTGGTTCATATGATAGATTTTTCAAACTCTTGAATGATCTGTCACTGGTGGATAAGGAATATGATCTTGAAGATACTAATCTCAAATTCCTTTTAGCTCTTCCTGAAAGTTGGGATTTGAAGGCCACAACTATAAGAGACAACTATGCTCTTGATAAAACTACTCTTGATGAAATTTATGGTATGCTCAAGACTCATGAACTTGAGATGGATCAAAGAAGCAAGAGGCATGGGCGAAAGTCAAGGACAGTTGCTCTTAAGGCTGAGGAGGAATCCCCTAAAGTGGCTGCCTCAAAGAAAGGCAAAGGAAAGGCTCTCATCACAAAGTCTGATACTGAGTCATCAAGTTCTGATAGTGATGAGGATTCAGAAATGGAAAGTGTATCTGAGATGGACCCTGATGAAGAGATGATGAAGCTGTGTGCTCTTATGGTGAAAGGAATCACAGAGATTGCATACAAGAAATTTTGAAGGGGAAAGAAGATTTCCAGGAAAGGTGCAAGTTCTGATAAGAAAAGTTTCAGAAAATCTGAAGGCAAAGGAGGAAAGTCTGACAAAGGAGATTACTAAAATGTCAAATGCTACAACTTTGGTGAGAAATGCCACATATCTCCTGATTACAAGAAAGGAAACAGTGACAAAGGCAAGGCTCTTTGCACAAAGAAGAAAAGCTGGACAAACACTTCAGATTCTGAAAGTGAGGTGAACTATGCCTTGATGGCAAATGCTGATAGCAGTTCTGAAGCTGTTGAGTTAAAGGTACCTCAAACAACTTATGCTTTTCATACTGATGATATTACTGAGTTGAGAAGATATCTTAAAACCATGTTCATTAGTTATAGAGATCAAACTTTAACATGTGAAAGATTAACTTCTGAAAATCTAGCTTATAAAAATAGGAATGATTATTTAGAAAAAGAGTTAGTTATGTTCCATTAGACTCAGAAAGATAGAGATGATGCTTCCTATGTTAGAGATGAAGTGCTAAAAATGAATGAATCTCTAAAAACTGAGTTAGAAAAGGAAAGAGAGATTATCAGGACTTGGACTAACTCTGGCAGAACAACTCAGAATTTGTTAAGTAGTGGAAATTGGAAAGAGGACTTAGGTTATGGAGATGATAAGAATAATAATGGAACTGTAGAAATTGAGCCTATAGTTGTTAAACAAAAGCCAAAGGTAAATCATGTTAAGTTTGTAGTTGTAAAGTCTGATATTGATAAATCAGAAGTTAAAGAGAAATTAACTTCTGACAAACCAAAACAGGATAAGCCAACTGAAGTTAACATAGGCTTAATGACAAAGAAGCGGCTTAAGCATAAGCTGAAAGAAGTTAAGAATGTAAACAAGGTAAAGCCACCTAGGAAAAATAGGAATGGAAAGGAAGGTGTGAATAAAAGAAATGATTATAAGCATGTTCCTAATGCTCCTAGAAAGAAATGTTATAACTTTAGAAATTCTAATCATCTGGCTTCTTTTTGCAGGAAGAATAAAAATATAAACTCCTTACCTTCAAAATCAGGAGTTAAGAGTCAGTATGTTAGATATAGGCCACAAAATCCTTGTTTTCATTGTGGTAGTCTATGGCATTCCATTTATACTTGTAAGGAATATCATAGTTTGTACTATGATTATTATCAAATAAAACCTTCTTTAAAGAAAGTTAGCATTATTCCTTCTAGTGTAAGTTCTGATGCAAAGTCTGATACTGTAAATTCTGATAAGAAAAATGTTAACATAAACTCTGATGTTAAATCTATTGCAAATGTTAACAAACTTAATAAGGCCAAAGGATCCAAGCAAGTCTGGGTCCTTAATACTAATCATTAGTGGTCTTTGTGATTGCAGGGCAACAGGAAAAACATCCTAGTTCTAGACAGTGGATATTCAGGACATATGACTGGAAAGAAAGCCCTTCTATCAGACTTTGTGGAGAAAGCTGGCCCAGGTGTTTTTTATGGAGATGGCAACATGGGAAAAACTCTAGGATATGGAAATATCAATCTTGGGAATGTCATCATTAAAAAAGTAGCTCTAATCTCAGGACTTAAACACAATTTGCTGAGTGTTAATCAAATCTGTGACAGAGGTTATCATGTGGATTTCTTTGAAGAACACTGTGAAGTTGTAAGCAAATCTACAGGAAAATTTGTTCTGAAAGGATACAGGCATGGTAACATTTATGAAGTCAAGCTTTCAACAAGTTCTGATGTTTCTGTAATCTGTCTGTTAAGTAGAACATCAATTGAAGAAAGCTGGGATTGGCATAAAAAACTCTCTCATTTAAATTTCAGCAATATAAATGAACTTGTCAAGAAAGATCTTGTGAGAGGACTGCCAAAATCAGTGTTTGCTCCTGACGGCCTTTGTGATTCATGTCAAAAGGCAAAACAAAGAAAATCTTCATTCAAGAGCAAGACTGAATCTTCAATTTTTGAGCCTTATCACCTACTACATGTTGATCTATTTGGTCTAGTGAATGTCACGTCTATTGTAAAGAAGAAATATGCTATGGTCATAGTGGATGAGTTCACCAGATACACATGGGTATATTTCTTGCACACAAAAAGTGAAACGTCATCTATCTTGATTGATCATGTGAAACAACTGGATAAATTGGTTAAAGACTCTGTAAAAATCATAAGAAGTGATAATGACACTGAGTTCAAGAATTTGATTATGGAAGAGTTCTGCAAAGACCATGGAATCAAGTAAAGTTACCAACCTATTTTTGGGCTGAAGCAGTGCAGACTGCTTGTTTTACTCAGAATGCAATACTTATCAACAAGCATGGAAATACACCATATGAGATGGTGAAGAAAAAGAAGCAAAATCTGAAGTACTTTCATGTATTTGGATGCAAGTGTTTTGTTCTTAAGACTCATCCTGAACAGCTATCCAAATTTGATCTAAAAGCTGATGAAGGAATTTTTGTTGGATATCCACTTTCCACAAAAGCCTTCAGAGTCTACAATTTAAGAATAAGGGTTGTCATGGAATCTATCAATGTCTATTTTGATGATAAGAAGATTACTGAACTTGAAGATTTCAATGATCATGATCAGCTGAGATTTGAGAATGAAGTTTTAAATTCTAATTCTCTAAATCCCGACAGTTTAAATCCTGACAGTCTAAATCTTGACAGTCTAAATCCTGATACTGCAAATTCTGATGGATTAAACTCTGATGTCATTGAAACTGTGGTGACTACGCCAAAGCAAGATGCACCTGTATAGGGGGAGCATATTGAAGATACAACTACATCTCAAGAAGCATCAGAACCTAGAACAGGCTCTACAAGTTCTGATTCATCAAGTTATGATGGGCCAAGTTCTGATAATTCTGGAAACTCAAATTCTGATTCATCAAGTTCTGATGGGCCAAATTCTGATAATTCTGGAAACTCAAATTCTGAAGGATCCAACTCAAAGAACATAATTTCAGGGGGAGCATCAGAAAATGTTGATGGAGACATCATGGATCATGGGGGAGCATTCAGTTCTAGATATAAGCTTCTATCTGCAAGGAAGTGGACTAAAGCACATACACCTGACATGATTATTGGAGATCCTGAAGCAGGTATTAGAACTAGAAGAGCAACATCAAATGAATGTCTCTATCATTCTTTTCTTTCTCAGATTGAACCAAAGAAAGTGGAAGAAGCTCTTCAAGATGCTGACTGGGTGCAAGCAATGCAGGAAGAGTTAAATGAATTTGAAAGAAATAAAGTCTGGACCCTAGTGCCAAGACCAAAGAACATATCTGTTGTAGGTACAAAGTGGGTGTTCAGAAATAAAACTGATAGTGATGGCATAATTACAAGGAATAAAGCAAGGCTGATTGCAAAAGGATATTCTCAATAGGAGGGAATTGATTATGATGAAACATTTGCACCAGTTGCTAGATTGGAAGCCATAAGGATATTTTTGGCTTATGTTGTTCACAAAAAGTTACAGCCTTTCAAATGGATGTAAAAAGTGCTTTTCTTAATGGAGAATTAGAAGAAGAAGTATATGTTGAACAACCTCCAGGTTTTGTAGATTCAAAATTTCCTCATCATGTCTACAGACTTGATAAAGCACTTTATGGCCTTAAGCAAGCTCCAAGAGCATGGTATGAGACATTAGCTCAGTTTCTTCTGGAAAGTGGATTTAATAGAGGGACTATTGACAAAACATTGTTTTATCTCAACCATGGAAATGACTTACTTTTGGTGTAGATATATATTGATGATATTATTTTTGGTTCTATAAATGACAGACTTTGTAAAAGGTTTGCTAAGCTAATGCAGTCAAGATATCAAATGAGTATGATGGGAGAACTTAGCTATTTTCTGGGCCTTCAAGACAAGCAAAATGAAGAAGGAACTTTTATTTGTCAATCTAAGTACACCAAAAATTTGTTGAAGAAATTTGGAATACAAGACTGTTCAAGTGCATCCACTCCTATGGCCACTGTAACAAAATTGGATAAGGATACTCGTACATCAGTAGATATTACTGATTACAGAGGAATGATAGGCTCACTACTCTATCTAACTGCAAGTAGACCTGATATCATGTATGCTACCTGTCTTTGTGCAAGATTTCAAGCAGATCCAAGAGAACCTCACTTAACAGCTGTAAAAAGAATTTTCAAGTACCTTAAGGGTACAGCTGATCTAGGATTGTGGTATCCTAGGGAATCGGACTTTAAGCTAATAGGTTACTCATATGCAGATTTTGCAGAATGCAAAATTGACAGGAAAAACACAAGTGGAAGCTGCCAATTTCTTGGAGGCAGATTGGTTTCTTGGTTTAGCAAGTAACATAAGTCAATTTCCACATCAACTATAAAAGCAGAATACATTGTTGTAGGAAGCTGTTATGCACAGATTCTTTGGATGAAGAATCAGTTACTGGATTATGGGTTAATATATTCCAAAATCCCTATTTACTGTGATAATTAAAGTGATATTGCTATGCCAGGTAATCCAGTTCACCACTCAATGAGAAAGCACATCAGCATAAGGTACCACTTTATAAGGGAATATGTGGATGAAGGTACAGTGGAATTGTATTTTGTTCTAACAGATCAACAACTAGCAGATATCTTCACAAAACCACTGCGTGAAGCTACTTTTACAAGATTGGTAAATGAACTTGGAATGGTTTCAGGTTCTTTCTCTAAATCTTCTTAGTTTATGTTTTGATACATCAGACTTTATGATCAGTATTTACAGATATTACTATCTTTGTGTATTCTGTGCTTAAATTGAAATTTTCTAAATGCTGATTGTTGTCTGATGTGAATTTCTAAACTCTGATAGTGATATGAATGTTTCAGTGACTTTTCAATCTAATGAGGATAACTGTGCTAGATGCTGACCTAGTAGTCTTTAATATTCTAATAATCCCATGTTTGAAGTAATTGTTTATGTGGAAATCTTTTAACACAAGCAAATTCTGATATTGAGCTTGGTTAAAGTTTACTTTGTGTATCTTATTACTAAGTCAAAAACTAGAATAGTGCTTCGTATCTGTTAAGCTCTGATGTTAGTAAATCTGATGGATGTACTAAGTGCTGATAAGCCTCACTTATCAAAAGAAAAAGAAAAGAAAAGAAATAAATATCAGGTACTATTTTGAGATCTAGAGAAAAATATATGTGGAAGGGAAGACCCAAGTCCATTGCTGGTATTAAGTAATATGCATTAGAAAAGCAAAATAAAATTTTCTTGGTGACTTTTCATATTCTCTGATTACTGGAGAAATACTCTGATAACATCATAAATTCTGATAAGCAGTCGTGACTCACTTACACTGAGAAGCCACTATAAAAAGGAATTTCAAAAGATGCATAAAATGAGAACAAAACAGTTGAGGTGGAGTCATACATAAACTCATTCTATAGTAGACTTCAGAATAATAACAGATTTTGAGCAAAGTTCTTAGTTATGCCTTATTTCTAAGATGTACTGAAGTGAATCAGACTTTACTCTTTGTCTGATGTTTAGCTTATTGCACACACTTACACTCCATATGAATGATGAAAATTACTGTGGTGATACATGTTGTTTCAGATGAATAGTTTAAGTGTCAGTTGCATAAATTCTGAGGACAAGTTCTGATGGAAGTTCTGATGATTAAGTTCTGATGAAACCATATCAGTATTTATGTGAAGAATTACAGAAATAAACATTCACTTTTCGAGTAAAGGAGCCATATTCTGATGACTTTTAAATTCTGATAATAATCAAGTTCTGATGCTGACGTGGCAGTATTTATTTACTTAGTTTATTTTTTAAGTCAATACTTGAACGGTTATATTTTTCAGAATATTGGATTATGTGAGATAAAGCAGTAATAATCATTTGTTTAGTGGGAACGGTTTTTTTTAAAACTGAACGTGCAATGTAATCATTACTTATTTACCGTGCCCATTAACTTTTGCCTTAACTACTGCATGGCTGACATGTGTAAAGGTCTGTTCCACTTCTCAATAACTGCTGTCACGTGGGTTGTCTAAGTCAAAGAGATAAAAGATTTTCAAATCTTTTATTCACATATCTATTCTATTCACTCTCTCTCTTTTTCTTATTCTCTCACATTTTCTGACGGTTTTCTATACAGACTTTTCATGAAACACCTTTCAGGCAAACTAATTTCTCACTTATTTTTGATGGCGCCCAAGGATTTAATTATTGATGGCGCCCAAGGATTTAATTATTGATGGAGCCAAGTTTGTACCAAATAACTATGCTGCAATCCTGAACAAGGCTGAAGCTCCATCAGATCTGCACTTTGTGCAAGATTTATTATCCAATAGTGAGATTGGGTACGCTTTGACCCAACCTCAATCTATTTCAAGTAAACAAGTGCTGACATTTTGGCGAACTGGGCTTTTTGATGATGGTTATGCTGCTGGTTCACCAAGAATAATTTTCACATCAGGAGATGTCGAGCATGTGGTGACTCCAGGAGCAGTTCGTAAAGCTCTCCACTTACCTGAAGGTTGTACATTCTCAACAGTGGAGGATCCTGTTTTACAGCAGCTGATGGCCAGTCTGGGCTATGAGAAAAGTTTAGGAAAGCTGGGTCAACTGAAAAGATCAAATATCAGAAAGGAATAGAGCTTTTTCTTTGATTGTATCACAAAGGCATTCGCCAATAAATGCTCCAACTTTGATGCTATTCCCATCATGAGTCAGCAAATCGGGTATGCCCTTATTCATCAAACTCATTTTGATTTTGCAAGTGCTGTGCTAGGTTTCATAGGGGATAGGATGATAGAGGATAGGAATGTAGTATACTTTGCTAGATTCTGTCAGCTTATATATACTTTTTGTTGTGTTGATGAACCCCAACTAGACAGTGATTTAATTCCACCCTTTAAGCTTGCAAAAAGGGCTTTTAATGATTTGTTAAATGCTGACAATAAGAAACAAGTGTTGAGACCCTTACAAATTCCTCATTCAGTAAAACTAATCTTGGTAAATGTTGATCCACAAACTTATACATCTATCTATCCTGATGTTCAACCCACCAACTCATCACAACCAACACAACAACCATCAGAACATACCACAACTACACAAACACCTCAAACTTCTCAACCTCAACCAACTCAACCCTCCATCAGGATATATTAAAAACCAACACAGTCATCTCAACCTCAACCTTCAGTACATCCAGTGAAGCCTTCATCTTCAAAACCGAAGATGACTAAGATAGTACCTCAGTCTCAACAGAAGAGAAGGAGAATTGTTCTGAGAGATGAGTCAGATAATGAGGAACATGTTCCAATATCAGACACTGTTGTTGTAGAAGCTGAGAAGATCTCTTCTCAGAAAGATACTGTAACTGGGAGTTCTAGTCCCCTCAAAAGGCTTAGAAAGCTAAATTCTGATGATGAAGCTCCCAAAGTCTCAACTTCAGCAAAGAGACTTAAAAAGCAAAGAGCCATGAGGGCTATAAGTGAATCATCACACTCTGAAGAAGTTCTGGAAGAAGCAGCTAAGGAAGGGGGTCAGGAATCTCTGATCCCAACAGAACCTATAGTAATTGAATTACTTCCCACAGCTGAATCAGACTTTACTCAAGCTCAAAAGTCTCCTATTTAAGAGTAAGAGGATGTTCCTAAGCAAGTGCCTACACCTCATGTATCTCCTATAATTGATCCAGTACATGCTGAAGACCTAGGTACAAGTGCTGAAATAGACATACATAACTTGGTTGTGCCTGAGGTTCTGTACTTGGAAGCTCCACCAACTCAACTCACTCCACCAACAACACCAATTTTGGATGCTGATTTCAATGCAGACATTCCAACAACACCATATCTGAATCTAGATGATGAAAATCAGATTGAACGTGGGCATCAAAATTTGATTGTTGATCAGAACTTAGTTGCAGATCAGAATTTAGAGGATGATGTTGAAGCCTCTATAGCCTCACATACTGTTATTTTATCAGAGGATGCTGATACTGCAGGCTCTGTAAGTTCTAATGCTGACAATGCTGAATCTACTGGAGAAGCTGCTACTAATCTAAATGCTGATGCAGTTGGTCCTTCAGGACATGCACCTCAACAAACAGTTAATAAAGCTGATTTGATCAAGAAGTTTGTTAGGGAGGATGCACCAGTACCTTGGAGTGAAACTCCTAGAGGAAAGGAGTGGACTAAGGAATGGAACACAGTTAGTTTTGTTCCTACTGAAAAAATTCTTGTTGAGCACCTGGCTAAGGCTGATAAAATGCTGATAAATAATGATTTCAAGGCACAGCTGAGAGTTACTACAATGAGTACTAGGAACCTTCAAGGTCAACTCTCAATAACTCATGACAAGATGAACAAAATTCCAGAATCACTGATCCAGCAAGATATGAATATCAAATTAGAAAAGAACAA
Source organism: Apium graveolens (assembly GCF_009905375.1). NCBI lineage: Eukaryota > Viridiplantae > Streptophyta > Magnoliopsida > Apiales > Apiaceae > Apium > Apium graveolens. The sequence goes on from NC_133653.1 coordinate 50,171,836, forward strand.
ATTTTTTAAGCCAACCTTTGACCGAATTGGGTATATTGAAAAGACTCAGGAGAAGCAATAAGATCAGATTTCTGAAATTCTAAAGAATCAAGCTTCTCAGCAAACTCAACTCAATGAGATCCAATCCTTAGTAGAATTACTTGTCTCTCTACTTCTACCTGCTGATGCCAAAAAGGGGGAGAAAGTGATTAAGTCCAAATGCAAATCTAGTCAAGTACTGAAGGGTAAGGATGATGGAAATGATGACCAGGGAAACTCTGGAATGGGTAGAGGTCATCGTCAAGGCAAAGGTTTTTCATCAAGCAAAGCTGGAACTACAAGTCAAAGAACAAGTTCTGATACTGGGAGAAGAATAAGTTCTGATACTGGTAAAAGGATAAGTTCTAGTGAACATCTGGAACTTGATGAAGAGATTTCCAAAAGGTTATTCCTAAAAGACAATCCAGGCATGAATATTGAAAGTCTGAAGGAAGAAGAAGCCAGACTTAAAGCAGAAAATGTCAAGTCAAAGTCTAAAGCTCAAGTCATGGAAAAGAAGCCACCTAAGCCTAAGGGCATTGTGATAAAAGAAAAGACAATTTTAGAGGCAAACAAAGCCAAATCACAAGTGGAGGTAGATCCTAGATCCAAGGGCAAAGCAAAAATTGATGAACCTGTAAAGGTATATATGCCAATCATGGATCTGGAGATAAAATCTGATGAAGATGCTAGTCTGATTTTGAAGAAAAAGGATATTCAAACAACCTCTGACAGAGCTCATGTTGTTCAAGATCAGGACTTAGTAAAATCTGATATTACAGTGAAGCAAGCAACCTCTGACATAGCTCAAGTTGGCTTGATATCAGAAGATAAAGAAAAGGAAACCTCTGACATTGCTCATGTTAAACCTTCAAAGATACTACTATCAGAATTCACAAAAGCTCAACAGAATCAACCTTTGAAGACTACATCAAGTGGTTTTGAAGCAAGAGTTGTTCAAGGAAAGGAAGCAAGAGACAAATCAGGATTGGGTAGTTCTAAAGAGAAGAAAATATACAACACTACCAATGATCCAACTTCCTTAAGTGGACCAGGTGTAGGAGCAACTCCTGAGAGATTGAATCAACTTGAATCTGTACAAATGGTTTACCACTCTGTTTTGAAAGAAGATATCATGTTATACTTTATGACAGATGGGAGGGTATTCCAGATCAGGGAGAATGCTATTTCATTGAAGTATTTTGAAGAACTGGAACATGTTCTATTTCTACTTCAAGTGAAAAATAGATCAACATTTGGTGTTGCAGGTTGTTTAAAATCAAATATTCAAAGGCATAAGAAACTTTACTCTGTAAAGTCTGACAGGCCATACTATCCTAAGTATAGATCTCACAGTGGATATATTGTTGAAATGAAGCCTAATACTGCTAAAATCATCACTACATTTTATGGTATTAAGGGACTTGAATTCAATCTAGAGTCTGATAAAGCCTATATTATCAGACTAGATTAGGATATAAGGAAAGCAAAAATAAATGATCCCAGGGTTGCTATCTTTCAAACTGGTGAAGATACAGTTGAACTGAAAAATGCTAAAAGGAGGATGGTCAATGAACTTGAATATGCTGAGAGATGTCTGTTGAAGAACTATCTTAGAACAACTCCTGATATCAAAGAGATCAGAAATTGAAGCCAAGTCAAAGATCTACAACTGTTTAGATTTTTGAAGGATATACAGACGGAAGCTGATATCAAACTTTAAGGATGGTAAAGTTGCAAGGACTGTAAGTTGTAGTTATCTAGTCAAATTCTCATGCATTTGTACCTAATGTTTTTGACATCATCAAATATCTGTTAAACTTGTATATTATACTAATTTACAAGTTGGGGGAGATTGTTAGATATATTTGTGATGTCATGTCTAATGATGATTTGTATTTAGTTTTCAGATCTTGACTAACAGGGCAAATCAGGACTTAACTGAAAATCAGTACTTATACTGAAGTCAGGACTTAAGATATCAGAACTTAAGTTGTCAGAACTTAAGTTATCAGGAGATATTTATCAGGAGATAATATCAGGACTTAAGGAGATTTTCAGATAAGGAAGGCGGTTGATTGAAAGGAAAGAAGATCGAGATTAAAACAAGAAGAGATATGCATGGAGAAGAATTCTATGAAGAATAGAATACTTGGAAGAAAAGATAACTAGTTGATATATATTAGGAAGCAAAATTATATTCGATATCAATTAGAAGATTATCTTGTAACTGTGTAGTATATAAACGCAGACATAGGGTTTACACTATGTGTGTTATCTTAATCGAGTTTATTATTCATTGTAACCCTAGCAGCTCTCGTGATAATTTGTTCATCACTAAGAGAGAACAGTTCTTTGTAACAGAGTTTATTATGTTGAATAAAATCTGTGTTCTGTTACTTGAGTTCTTATATTCGATTTGATTGTAGTAAATACTATATTCAACCCCCTTCTACAGTGTGTGTGACCTAACATATAGTCTATGAAGAAGTATTTTACAACCTACCGAGCATAAATGATGAGAATGTATCAGATTAGTTATTTGTATTGCACATTTACAATCCTGACTAAGTTACTCATCATTTTATTATAATTGGTAGTTTGAGAAATTATTTGTTATTATATTAGAATTACATCAGGTCATATTGGTTAATGATGCTCATATGCGAAATAAAAGTCAGATTCTCAAATAGTTTTTTATGCATATCAAATTCTCAATATAATTAGATGTGATATGTTTTATATTGATAAGGAGACATTATGATAATCAGAGAAGATTATGGGATAACAATAATATCTACCAGATAACTTACTCATATTTAAATATTTGTTTAATATCACGTTTATGTTACTAATTGATCTTCTATTTTAACACAATCTTTTTTTCCATGCTAATATTAGTGTAAGCTGTTAAGGATCATCATACAGCTCTAATAGATATCTATTGATTGAGATTTTCATGGACTAATTATCAGCCTATCACCTTAACTATAAAGATAGTGTATATCTTTATTAAAAATATAGCCAATTGTCTTAAACGCTCCATACATTCGGATTTTTTTTGCTACATATCCAACTCACAAACTAATTTTAGAGTTCATATGGCAGAACATCCAAGTATAATTATAATTCATTACCTCTTTCTTGATATGAATATTTAACATACTCTTTTTTTGATAACATCTATTAACTTTTTCATTACTCAGATATGCAGGACCATCATCATTTATCCAATCTGGATGGTAATCATACTGCTTGCTTATTAAATTTTAGAACAAATCGCTTACAATTTGTTGTTTTTAACTTTAAGTTTATTGTTGTAGATGTTATTGGAATTGTTGAACTCCTGCAACCAGTACAATCTATTATGACAAGATTTGATGAAAAGGAAGTGTTATGCTTTAGAATTTCAGATGGCGTGTAAGACTCTTCAATAATTTTTTTGACAATTATAAAAATACTACGCCATCCTCCAATTTTTATATTTTACGTATTAACACTATTGAACATCCATAAATGTTTGACATTTTATTATATTCGTTTTAGGAGGGCCATCCAAGTGTGTTTAGCGGTTCTTTTCCAACAAATTTTGAATTATTGTACCAAGTTACTGAAATTGAACCCAAAATTGTGATTCTGGCATCTGTTAGAGTCTTTATGTATCGAGGTTAATGTTTTTTTTATATTAAAAACCTTTAAAATTGTAAGCCTTCTCATAAGTTATAGAATTTCTTCTAGCTCTAAAATAATATATATTTTTCGCTCTTAAAAACAGGAAGAGCGCAGATCAGCAATATTCCGTCAACAAAGCTTTTTGTCAATCTTGATTATCCAGATATCTTTTATTTGAGACAAAGGTAACTAAATATAAACTATAATTTTTGATTTTTACATCATTTTTTCATATATACGCTTATAATTTTTACATACTTTGCAATATAGGTTGATGGACATTTGACAAATCTAAATTTGACGCTGTAGAACCATTCCCGTCAACGAAGCTTGAAGACATTTTATTTTTACTGCATTTCTATTAAATTGATGAGACATGTCGTTTTTTAATTGATGGAATACTGATAAACTTCCTGATTCAACCGCATTGTCGTATTAGTTTTTATTAAACTTATTTACCATGCTATGGATTATTTTATAATTTCTGTGTAAAATATAATTCTCTCAGTATTTGTCTTTATTAAATGTTGGAACAATTTTGATCATATTATCTCAACTCAACAGTTTAAATAAATACATTAATTTAATATGTATATTCTAAAGTTCTGAAAAAAGAAGTTATATATAATTCCATTTCGAAAGACTCAAACTGATTCTGTTATAAATATTCATATCATTTTCATATCTTATGCACATTTTTAAATAAATTGGAGAAATAGATAGAGTTATGAACAAAAATATACAAGTTAATAAAAAAATGAAATTAATAACACTTTGATTGTGATGATTGAATTAATTTAATTGATTAAACTTAATTAATTAATTAACTCAAAATTTAAAATATAATATTCTGTTACATCTAAATTGTACTGATATATTCAAGAATCATATTGAATAGATAGAAAGATAATTGATGATTAATGATATAATCATTCAGGATTATATTGTTGTCGGTCTTTATCGTACATATTTAAAAAAAAAGTTTCAACTAGCATCAACTTACCAGACTGAATAAGATAATTGATGAATAATTATAGAATCAATCAGGACCATATTGTTGGCAGTCTTTATCATACAGTTAAAATAGAGTATCAATTAGCATCAATTTACCAGTTTGAATAGTAATCATAACCTATCAAGTTGCATATATCAATTGCAAATGCATTTAAATTTCATGCCTTGAGATAAACATCAAACATACTCTGACACTAAAAATAAAACTTTAGGTTTCCTCTCAATTTGTTCTCTCTAAAAATATCATTGATTGGTACGAACTGATCTAATATGTTATCATTATTTCTTCATCGTGCATGTGATAAGTGGCATTTTATACCACTTAGAACGTCTTATAATGGCTTGAATTGATGTCTTGAAATCAGGTATTTTATGTATTTGATGCGTTTTTCTAGTATTTTTGCATTTCAGGGTATAACTTGCGTATGTAGGAAGAATTCATCAGAAATAAGCCTAGGGAAGTGCTTGACATTGGTTGTGGGAAGTGAGGAGCAGAACGCAGCAGAAATCGGGAGCAGAATTAGAAATTTTCCAGTAGCCTGCTGGGCGCCCGCTCAGGAATGTTGGGCGCCCGTTCAGGATACTGGGCGCCCGCTCAGGAATGCTGGGCGGCCGCTCAGGGGCGAGAATTTTAAATACTGATTTTTTATAATCCTTATTCTGTTGGACTTCTGAGACGGCTGGTTATTGTGGGCTTCTATATATGTAGTTCTCAGATACATTTCACAAAAGCGTGGTATCAAGCAAGGAGAAAGGAGAGAAGGAAGAAGACCGTTTTAGCACATCGCAACGAAAAAGAGGAAGCATATGTTTTCTTGTGATTCTTTTATTTATTGTATCAGTGGATGCTAGTTTTCTTTACTTAGAACCTTATTACTCTTGTGATGTACTCTGGTTTTAATAAGTATTTTTATTAGTTTATATTGTGTGTTATTATCATGTTTTCATATGAACCCATGGTGACGATGAGTTCTATCATGGGCTAATCGTGATCGTGGGGTCGTAACGGATTTACTATGGATTTCTTTAGTTAGTTGTTTAATACCTTAGTGTGTGATGATTGTATGATATCTAGTATAGGTTGCACTTATTCGTCTTATGTGTGTCGCGAATATATAAGATAGGCTGTTAATCTCTAGTGAAGCGACGGTGGATCTTGAGGTTTAGAACTTTCCATGCGAGCATATGTTCATGTATGAGTATGCATGATTAGTGGGTAACTTTAACCGTTTTACTTGCCCATTGTAATCATAAATAATAACTTGTGCTTAAATCGTTATGTAGTCAAATTCTGTAGACATATAGGGTCTCAACATAATTGATGCCTATTCAAATTCTATCTCAATTGTGGACGTTTGGTAGAAGGGTAATAAAGATAGCTATTGAAGGAAGTAGTAATGAAGTTATGTCTCATGTGTGTTTAATATTGATTATTTCAAGTGTCAATTAAGTGTTTAATTCTCGTAGTTAATTGTAGTTAATAATTAATTAATCAAATTTAAGTGTTATAGTTTTGAAATTGAGAAGTAATCATACATTGGTGAGTAAGTGTTAATTGAACATAATTAGTCTAGTCTGAGTCTCTGTGGGAACGAACTAGAAATTATTCTATATTACTTGCGAACGCGTATACTTGCGTGAATTATTAGCGCGTGTTTTGTGCCTAACAAGTTTTTGGCGCCGCTGCCGGGGACTCAGCGTATTTGTTTAGTTTATATACTTACCATCAATGGTCATTAGGACTCATTGATTAAGACGTGTTACTTATTGTTTCCGGTTGTGTTTCAGGTATTCTAGCGAGCGTTTATGCAAACACGTTCTTGCACTCGCTAGAGAACTTTAGATACGACTGAGGAGACAGACTCAGTTCTTGATATTCCGGAGAAGATAGATTTTGAAGATTTGAATAAAGAAAGTGAGCAAAAAGAACTAGTAATCATGGGTGATCGTATAGTTCCTGCAGCAGATCCAGCTCTTATGGACTTTTCTCGGCCTAAAATTGATGACATTCTGTTAGGTCACACACACACTGTAGAGGGGGTGAATACAATGTATAGTACACTCAAATCGAACTTTAAGAACTTAAGTAACAGAAAACAAACTTTATTGAAACAATAAACTCTGTTACAGTATGGAACTGTTACCTCTCAGTGATGAACAAATATCACGAGAGCTGCTAGGGTTATGTAGAATAATAACTTCGATAATGATAACACTTATAGTGTAAACCCTATGTCTGTGTTTATATATTACACAGTTACAAGATAATCACTAATTGATATGGAATATAATTCTGCTTCCTAAAATATATCAATCAGATATCTTTTCTTCCAAGTATTCCATTCTTCACGGAATTCCTTCTTCATGTATATCTCTCTTTATGTTTATCTCAATCTTCTTTCCTTTAATCAGCTACTGTCCTTATCTGATTGTCCTTCAGCACTTAAGTTCTGATATCTATCTTCTGATGATTATCTCCTGATAATATAAGTACTGATATCCTTAAGTCCTGACTTCCAGTATAAGTACTGATCAACAGTTAAGTACTGATTTATCCTGTTCACGTAAGATCTGAAAGGTAAACATAAAACACATTAGCCATGACATTATCAAATATATCTAACAATCTCCCCCAACTTGTAAATTAACAAAATATACAAGTTTAACAGATATTTGATGATGTCAAAAACATTAAGTACAAATGCATGAGAAATAGACTAGATAACTACAACTTACAGTCCTTAAAGTTTTTACCAAATTCAACTTCTGATAACAACTTCAATCTGTATAAATATCATAATTTAAGCAGTTGTAGATCTTCGACTTGGCTTCTTCATTTTCTGATCTCTCTGATGTCAGGAGTTGTTCTGAGATAGTTCTTCAATAAACATTTCTCAGCATATCTTAGTTCATCAATCATTCTCCTTTTAACACCTTTAAGCTCTGCAGTATCTTCACCAGTTTGAAAGATTGCAGCTCTGAGATCATTAATCTTTGCTTTTCTTAACTCCTGATCTAGTCTTATGACATAAGCTTTGTCAGATTCAAGATTGAATTCAAGTCCCTTAATACCAAGATACGTTCTGATCTGTGCAGTATTAGGCTTCATATCAATAATATCACCATTGTGATCTCTGTACTTTGGAACATATCTGCTGTCAGACTTAACAGAATAAAGCCTTTTCTGTCTCTGAATTTGTTCTTTTAAGTAGTTTGCAGCAGTCTCTGTTATTCTGTCATCCACTTGAAGTAAGAAAAGTACATGCTCCAATTCTTCAAAATACTTCAAAGGAATGGCATTTTGTCTTATATGATAAACCCTACCATCTGTCATGAAATACAACATGATGTATTCTTTCAAGTAGGTATGGTAAACCATCTGTACAGATTCCAGTTGATTCAATCTCTCAGGAGTTGCTCCAATACCTGGTTCACTCAAGGAAGTTGGATCATTGGCAGTGTTGTGTACTCTTCTTTCATCAGCACTTCCCAATCCAGTTTTATCTCTAGCTTCCTTTCCAGTAACTACTCTTGCTTCAAAACCACTTGCAGTAGTCTTCAAAGATTGAGTCTGTTTTGCTTTAGTGAATCCTGGTAGGAGTGTTTTAGATCTATTTTCTGATATCAAGTTAACTTGAGCACTGTCAGAGGTTACTTGCTTCTTCTGAATATCAGAACTTACAATTTCTTGACTCTGAACAACTTGAACCATGTCAGAGGTTGTTTTAAGAACTTTTCTTGTAGTCAGAGCAAGATCATCTTTTCCATCAGTAATTTCTTCTTCCTCAGGAGGTACATAAGGCTTGATAGGTACACCAACCTTTTCTTTACCCTTGGATCTTGGATCTATCTGTGGTTGTGATCTAGCCAAAGTTGCTTCAGTATGTATCCTTTCTTTGATCACAATGCCTTTAGGTTTTGGAAGTAACTTTTTACCAGAAGCTTCAGATTTAGATGTAACTTTCTCTGATTTAAGTCTGGCTTCTTCTTCCTTTAAACTTTCTAAGTCCATCCCTGGATTTTCTTGAAGAAATAACTGTCTTGAGATTTCCTCATCAAGATCTAGAAGTTCATCAGAACTTATCCTTTTACCAGCAGCAGAACTTATTCTTTTCCCAGTATCAGAACTTGTTCTGTGACTAGCTTGTCTTGATATAAACCTTCTACCTTGACTATGACCACTACCCATTCCAGAGGTTCCTTGGTCATCTTTTCCATCATCCTTTCCTTGCAGTGTCTTGTTGGTTTTACATTTGGACTTAATTACCTTCTCCCCCTTTTTGGCATCAGCAGGTAATAAAAGAGAGATAAGTAGTTCCACTGAGGTCTGGATTTCAGTAAGTTGCGATTGCTGAGAAGCTTGATTTGTCAGAATTTGATCAATCTGAGCTTGTTGCTTCTCTTGAGTTTTCTCAATATAAGCAACCCTGTCAATGGTAGGTTGGAAGAACTTTTTCTTATCAATTTTCCAAACTTGTTCCTGTTTGATAAAGTTCTCCTGAATCTTGTGTAGCTCTGCATGAGTATTGGAATGAAGACCTTGTAGATGTTTAGTACTCAATGCAGTGACTCTAAGCTGGGTTTTAAGATCATCAGAATTTAACATTTCATCAGCTTTAGTCAAGTGCTCAGCAAGATGTAAAGCATTTGGAACACATGAAACTGAGTTCCATTCCTTAGTCCACTCCTGACCTGCAGGAATTTCACTCCAAGGTACTGGTGCATCCCTGATAACAAACTCCTTTACCAGTTCAGACTTAGGAAGAGTCAGTGGAGGAGTATGTCCTGAAGGACCTGCTTCATCAGCATCTACAGTTGTAGCAGCTTCACCAGTATCTCCAACATTTGCAGCATCAGAACTTAAAGAATCAGTATCTTCTGATAAGACAACAGTGTGAGTAGCAATGGAGGCTTCAGCATCCTCTAATTGCTGATCTGATACTAAGTTCTGATCAACAGCCATATCCTGATGCTCACCTAAAATCTGATCATCAGAATCTTGATGCAGAGAAGGTGTTGTTGATAACTCTGGAGTTTGAACAGCATCAATAACAGGTGTTATAGAAGTATTATTTGCTGTTGGAGCTTCTAAGAAAAGTATTTCAGGCACAACCAGGTTCTGAATATCAATTTCAGCACTTGTGCCGGGATCAACAAGAGACACAGATGGCGAGTTAGCCTTGTCAGATACAGCTTCCTGAGATGGAGTTGATGGAGAAGAAGTGACTGGAGCAAATTCCTTGCCTTGTGAGATCATAGATTCCTGATCCCCTTCCTTAGCTGCTTCCTCCTCATCATCTGAAACTGGCCTTTGTGCCCTCTGTTTCTTGTACTTCCTTGTTGATTTGGATTCCTTGGGAGTTTCAGGATCTATCATACGTCTAAGCCTCTTGAGAAGCCAAGAACCCCCAATGTCAGAATCCTTCTGAGAAGTTGCTTTCTCAGCTTCAACCACCACAGGTTCTGAAGAAGGAATCTGTTCCTCAGAATCTGATTCATCTCTCAAAGTAAATCTCCTCCTCTTTTGAGGTGTTTGAGGAACAGTCTTTGTTCTCTTTGGCTTAGAGGATGTAGGCTTCACAGTAGGTGCTGAAGAAGAAGGTTGAGCAGTCTGTGAAGTGGAGAGATAGGATTTGAGATAAGTTCTGAGGGTAGGTTGAGTAGAATGAGAGGTAGGTACTGAGGTTGATGGATTTTGGTTATGGTGAGTTGGTTGAATATTTGAGTAAACAGATTTGTAAGTAGCAGGATCAGCATTTACCAGAATCTGTTTCACAGACTGAGGGATCTGTAATTGTCTCACCATTGATTTCTTTATGTCAGCATTTATCAGGTCGTTAAAGTACCTTTTTGCAACCTTAAAAGGTGGGGTTTGAGTGCTGACTAACTGGGGTTCAGCAGTACAATAAGTGTAAATAAGTTGACAGAATCTAGCAAAATAAACAACATCTCTATCCTCTGTCATCCTATCCCCAATAAAACCAATTATTCCAGTTGCAAAATCAAAATGAGTTTGATGGATAATAGCATACCCTGTGTGCTGACTCAGAATTGGGATAGCATCAAAATTTGAACATTTGTTCCCAAAAGCTTTGGTGATGCAATCAAAGAAGAAACTCCATTCTCGTCTGATATTAGCCCGTTTCAACTGTCCAAGTTTCGTCAGACTCTTTTCATATCCCAATTCAGCCATTAACTCCCGAAGGGCTGAGTCCTCTGGAACTGAGAAAGTTCAATCCTCAGGAAGATGTAAAGCCCTGCGTACTGTACCAGGAGTGACTACAAAAGATGAATCACCCACTTGGAAGATAATACTGGGAGTTCCACGGTTACCACCATCATCAAAAATGCCAGTCCTCCAGAACCTCAGAACTTGTTGACTTGAAAATAATTCAGGCTGAGTTAAGGCGTACCCAACCTCACTATGTGTAAGAAGATCTTGCACAAAGTGCAATTCTGATGGAGCTTCAGCATGATCAAGAATTGCAGCATAGTTGTTTGGAACAAACTTTGCTCCATCAATGATTAAATCCTTTGGTGCCATGTGAAAAAAAATTGAGAATTAAGTATGCCTGATAGGTGTTTGATATAATATCTGTATGAAAACAACGGAAATAGTAAAGTGAAGGAGAGTAAAAGTAAGAAGAGAGATAAAAGATGAAGAAATTAAAAAGATTAAAGAAATCTTCTCTCTGCTGTACTTATACAAAAAAAATATTACCGTTGGACACCTGTCAGACATGCAGTAATAACGGATAGTTACTGGGCTCGAGAAAACAGTAATCATTACTTACCCATTTGCCGAGTTTCAAGGAAAAACTGTTCCATTTATCAAGGGAAACAATTCAAATTTTAACCCGTTATCACTGATTGAATTATTTGTCACTGCAACATTAATATTCTGAAAATAAATCATGTTAAAAATGACCGAGATAATTTCGATGAATAAGTGCTGACAGAGAATCAGAACTTAACTAAAGGCACAATTTAAATGGTCATCAGAATATCAATCAGGATTTATCAACACAAGATAAAATAACTCAGAGACACAATCTTGAAGTAAAAACAGTTTTCATTAATATATGAAGTCAATACATTTATGAAATGGAAATTACATCAATACTTATACAAGATTTTTCCTAAGCTTCTAACCCTAACATCAACAGCTTTAGTCCTAGCTAAGAAGCCTGACAAAGCTGAGGATGAAGAAGAACAGGAAGAAGACGAGATTAAGTCATCTTCCTCTTCCTATCTTCGACGAACAAGATGGCGAGTCGTATGATTCGCTCTTGCTGATGGATAGCTTCCCGCCTTTCCTCCTCCAATCGCTCCAGATGGCGATGGTAGTCCATATAGAAGAATAGGAGGTGAGTCAGCACCTCCTGTGGGACAGAATCCCAGATCTCCTCAGGAATGGCTGTTACATGCCACTCCTGCTGCCAATCGGCACAACTTAGCTCCATTGTGAAGGTTTGGTTGTTCAAAAACATGTTGTATCGAACCATTGTGTTTTTGATAGAAGAAGGAGGATAAGTGTATGAGAAGAATGTGATGGAAAGACTGATGTGAAGTGGTTGCTTATATAGGCAAGAGAATGCCAAGAGACGCAAGGATATTTAATGCTGACAGGTAGAATTAATTCTACCTCGTCTCCCTAGAGTTTGAAAAAGAATAACAGTCATTGGAAAGAGGAAGCATGGTCTAGACCGCACAAAACACAAGAAACAGTGGTCTGTTCAAGTACAAATACCATTAATCCTAATCACAGTGACTATTAATCTTCCACTTCAACATATTCGAGTACAAACTGAGACTGTTATCAAATTTTATTCAAAGATAAGCCAAGTAAAGGATTAGACTGAGAAATCAGAACTTAGACCTATACCAGAACTTAACAGTCATCAGAACATAATTTCTTAACTCAAAAAAGGAATGCCTATCTTAGTAAATATTCATACAAGTTCTGAGTTATGGACGTCAGTACTTAATCATCAGAACGTGTAACTTAGAACTTGTCCTCAGAATTTGTGCAATAATGACACATTGACTGTTTTATCTAAAATAACATAGACCACCACAGAAATTTTCATCATTCAGATGGAGTGATTAGTGTGTGCATTAAGCTAAAAACAGACAAAGAGTAAAGTCTGATTCACTGCAGTATATCTTAGAAATAAGGCATAACTAAAATTGTGCTAAAGATCTGTCATTGTCCTGAAACCGACTGAAGAATGAGTTTATGCTTGAGTCCACCTCAACTATTTTGTGCTAATTTTATGCATCTTTTGAAATTCTATTTTACAGTGGCTTCTCAGTGTAAGTGAGTCACGACTGTTTATCAGAATTTATGCTATTTTTAGAGTATTTCTCCAGTAATCATAGAGTGTGAAAAGTCACCAAGAAAATATTTTGCTTTTCTGATGCATATTTACTTAATACCAGCAATGCACTTGGGTCGTCCCTTCCACATTTTTACTCTAGATCTCAAAGGAGTACCTGATTTTAATCTTGGATCTTTTTGCTTTTGCTTTTGATAAGAGAGGTCTGTCAGCACTTAGTACATTCAGCAGTTTTACTAGTATCAGAACTTAACAGATGAGTAGCATTATTCTAATTTGTGACTTAGTAATAAGATATACAAAGTGAACTTAACTAAGCTCAGTTATCAGAATTTGCTAGTGTCATAAGATTTCCACTGAAATAATTACTTCTTCCATGGAATCATTTGTTTATTGAAGACTACTAGGTCAGTATCTAGCATAGTTATCCTCATAAGATTGAATAGGTACTAGAACAGACATATCACTTATCAGAGTTTAGAAACATATATCAGACAACAGTCAGTACTTAAAGACATTTATCAATTAAGCACAGAATACACAATGAGATGAATTCTATAAATACTGAGCATAAAGTCTGATAACACAGAACAAGTCTAAGCAGATTTAGAGAAGGAACCTGAAACCATTCCAAGTTCATTTACCAATCTTGTAAAAGTAGCTTCACATAATGGTTTTGTGAAGATATCTGCCAACTGTTGATCTGTGGGAACAAAATGCAATTCCACTGTACCTTCATCCACATGTTCCCTGATGAAGTGGTACCTGATGCTGATGTGCTTTGTCATTGAGTGTTGAACTGGATTACCTGTCATAGCAATAACACTTTGATTATCACAGTAAATAGGGATTTTGAAATATGTTAACCCATAATCCAGTAACTGATTCTTCATCCAAAGAATCTGTGCACAACAGCTTCCTGCAGCAATATACTCTGCTTCTGCAGTTGATGTGGAAATTGACTTTTGTTTCTTGCTGTACCAAGAAACCAATCTGCCTCCAAGAAATTGGTAGCTTCCACTTGTGCTTTTCCTGTCAATTTTGCAACCTGCAAAATCTGCATCTGAGTAACCTATTAGTTTAAAATCTGATTCTCTAGGATACCATAATCCCAGAGCAGCTGTTCCTTTAAGATACTTAAAGATTCTTTTTACAGCTGTTAAGTGAGGTTCTCTTGGATCTGCTTGAAATCTTGCACAAAGACAGGTAGCATACATGATATCAGGTCTACTAGCAGTTAGATAGAGTAGAGAGCCAATCCTACCTCTGTAGTCAGTAATATCTACTGATTTACCGGTATCCTTATCCAGTTTTGTTGCAGTGGCCATTGGAGTGGATGCACTTGAACAATCTTGCATTCCAAATTTCTTTAGCAAGTTTCTGGTGTACTTGGTTTGACAAATAAAAGTGCCTTCTTCATTCTGCTTGACTTGAAGGCCCAGAAAGTAGCTAAGTTCCCCCATCATACTCATCTGATATCTTGACTACATAAGTTTGGCAAACTTCTTGCAAAGTTTGTCATTTGTAGATCCAAAAATGATATCATCAACATAAATCTGGACCAGAAGTAAGTCCTTTCCATGGTTGAGGTAGAACAGTGTTTTGTCTATTGTCCCTCTGTTGAATCCACTTTCCAGAAGAAACTAAGCTAAAGTCTCATACCATGCTCTAGGAGCTTGCTTAAGTCCATAAAGTGCTTTGTCAAGTCTGTAGACATAATCTGGATGTTTGGTATCTACAAAACCTGGAGGTTGTTCAACATATACCTCTTCCTCCAATTCTCCATTGAGAAAAGCACTTTTCACATCCATTTGAAAGACAGTAAACTTTTTTTAAGCAGCATAAGCCAAAAATATCCTTATGGCTTCTAACCTAGCAACTGGTGCAAATGTTTCATCATAATCAATTCCCTCCTGTTGAGAATATCCTTTTGCAACCAGCCTTGCCTTATTCCTTATAATTATGCCATCACTGTCAGTTATGTTTCTGAATACCCACTTTGTACCAACAACAGATCTATTCTTTGGTCTTGGTACTAGGGTCCAGACTTTGTTTCTTTCAAATTCATTCAACTCTTCCTGCATTGCTTGCACCCAATCAGCATCTTGAAGAGCTTCTTCCACTTTCTTTGGCTCAGTCTGAGAGAGAAAAGAATTGTAAAGACACTCATTTGAAGTACCAGTTCTAGTTCTGACACCTGCATCAGGATTTCCAATTATCAAATCAGGTGTATGTGATTTTGTCCACTTCCTTGCAGATGGAAGGTTTTCTCTAGAACTGGATGCTCCCCCATGATCCATGCTATCTTCATTTTCATTTTCTGATGCTCCCCCTGAAACTATGCTCTATGAGTTGGATTCTTCAGTATTTAGATTTTCAGCACTATCAGAACTTGGCTTATCAGAACTTGACGAATCAGAACTTGAAGAGCCAGATGCATGTTCGAATGTTTCTTGAGATGTGGTAGGATTTGGAGTATGCTCCCCCTGCATAGGGACATCTTCATTTAACGTAGTCACCACAGTTTCAATAACATCAGAGTTTAATCCATCAGAGTTTGCAGTATCAGGACTTAGACTGTCAGGATTTTCAGTATCAGAATATGAGTCTTCATTTTCAAATCTCAGCTGATCATGGTCAACGAAATCTTTAAGACCTGTGATCTTCTTGTCATCAAAAGAGACATTGATAGATTCCATGACCACTTTTGTTCTCAAATTATAGACTCTGAAGGCTTTTGTGGAAAGTGGATATCCAACAAAGATTCCTTCATCAGCTTTTAGATCAAACTTTGATAGCTGTTCAGGATGAGTCTTGAGAACAAAACACTTGCATCCAAATACATGAAAATATTTCAGATTTGGCTTCTTTTTCTTCACCATCTCATATGGTGTTTTTCCATGCTTGTTAATGAGTGTTGCATTTTGAGTAAAACAAGCAGTCTGCACAGCTTCAGCCCAGAAATAGGTTGGAAGCTTTGCTTCTTCAAGCATTGTACGTGCAGCTTCAACGAGAGTTCTATTCTTCCTTTCAACAACTCCATTTTGCTGTGGAGTTCCAGGAGCAGAAAATTCCTGCTTTATTCCATGGCTTTTGCAGAACTCTTCCATTATCAAATTCTTGAACTCAGTGCCATTATCACTCCTTAAAATTTTCACAGAATCTGTGACCATTTTATCCAGCTGTTTGACATGATCAATCAAGATAGATGCAGTTTCACTTTTTGTGTGCAAGAAATATACCCATGTGTATCTGGTGAACTCATCCACTATGACCAACGCATACTTCTTCTTTGCAATAGACATGACATTTACTGGACCAATAGATCAATATGTATAAGATGATAAGGCTCAAGAATTGATGATTCAGTCCTGCTCTTGAATGAAGATTTCTTTGTTTGGCTTTCTGACATGAATCACAAAGACCATCAGGAGCAAATACTGTGTTTGGCAATCCTCTCACAAGATCTTTCTTGACAAGTTCATTTATATTGTTGAAATTTAAATGAGAGAGTTTCTTATGCCAATTCCAGCTTTCTTCAATTGATGCTCTACTTAACAGACAGATTGCAGAGCCATCAGTACTTGTTGAAAGCTTAGCTTCATAAATGTTACCACGTCTGTATCCTTTCAGAACAACTTTACCTTTAGATTTACTCACAACTTCACAGTGTTCTTCAAAGAAATCAACATGATAACCTCTGTCACAGATTTGACTTATACTCAGTAGGTTGTGTTTAAGTCCTGAGACCAGAGCTACTTCTTTAATGATGACATTCCCAAGATTGATATTGCCATATCCCAATGTTTTTCCAATGTTGCCATCTCCATAAGAAACACTTGGGCCAGCTTTCTCCACAAAGTCTGATAGCAGGGCCTTATTTCCAGTCATATGACCTGAACATCCACTGTCCAGAACTAGAATATTTTTCATGTTGCCCTGCAATCACAAAGACCACTAATTATTAGTTTTAAGGACCCAGACTTGCTTGGATCCTTTGGCCTTATTAAGTTTGTTAACATTTGCAGCGGATTTAGCATCAGAGTTTATGTTAACATTTTTCTTATCAGAATTTACATTATCAGACTTTGAATCAGAATTTACACTAGAAGGAACAATGGAAACTTTCTTCAAAGAAGGTTTTATTTGATAATAATCATAGTACAAACTATGATATTCCTTACAAGTATAAATGGAATGCCATAAACTACCACAATGAAAACAAGGATTTTGTGGTTTGTATCTAACTGACTGACTCTTAACTCCTGATTTTGAAGGTAAGGAGTTAATATTCTTATTTTTCCTGCAAAAAGAAGCCAGATGGTTAGAACTTCCACAGTTATGACATGTTTTCCTAGGAACATCAGGAACAGGTTTATAATCATTGCTTTTATTCACACCTTCCTTTCCATTCCTATTTTTCCTAGGTGATTTTATCTTGTTTGCATTCTTGACATCTTTCAGCTTATGCTTAAGCTGTTTCTTTGTCATTAAGCCTATGTTTACTTCAGCTGTCTTTTCCTGTTTTAGTTTGTCAGAAGTTAATTCCTCTTTAACTTCTGATTTCTCATTATTAGACTTTACAGTTACAAACTTAACAGGTTTTAACTTTGGCTTTTGCTTAACAACAGGCTTAATTTCTTCAGTTCCTTTATCATTCTTATTCTCTCCATAACCTAAGCCCTCTTTCCAATTTTCACTACTTAGCAAATTTTGAGTTGTTCTGCCAGAGTTAGTCCAAGTCCTGATTATCTTTCTTTCCTTTTCTAACTCAGTTTTTAGAGATTCATTCATTTTTAGCACTTCATCCCTAACATAAAAAGCATCATCTCTATCCTTCTGAGTTTGATGGAATATAACTAACTCTTTTTCTAAGAAATCATTTCTTTTCTTAAAAACAAGATTTTCAGAAGTTAATCTTTCACATGTTAAGGTTTGATCTCTATAACTAACAAACATGGTTTTAAGATATCTTCTCAACTCATTAATATCATCAGTATGAAAAGCATAAGTAGTCTGAGGTACCTTTGTTTCAGCAGCTTCAGAACTGCTCTCAGCACTTTCTTTATCAGCATTTGCCATCAATGCATAGTTCTCCTCACTTTCAGAGTCTGAAGTGTCTGTCCAGCTTTTCTGCTTTGTGACAAGAGCCTTGCCTCTGTCACCCTTTACCTTCTTGCAGTCAGGAGATATGTGGCCTTTCTCACCACAATTATAGCATTTAACATTGGTGTAATCTCCTCTGTCAGACTTTCCTTCTCTGCCTTCAGATCTTCTGAAATTCTTCTTATCAGAACTTATGCTTTTTCTGGAAAACTTCTTTCCCTTCCTGAACTTCCTGTATGCAATCTTAATGATTCCTTTCACCATAAGAGCACACAGCTTCATCATCTCCTCATCAGCATTAGTCTCATGCAAGCTTTCAGAATCTGAGTCATCATCACTCTCAGAACTTGATGACTCAATATCAGACTTTATGAAAAGAGCTTTACCCTTATCTTTCTTTGAGGAAGCTGCCTTGGGGAATTCTTCTTCAGCTTTAAGAGCGACTGTCCTTGACTTTCCTCCTTTCCTCTTGCTTTTTTGTTCCATCTCTAGCTCATGAGTCTTGAGCATTCCATAGATTTCGTCAAGAGATGTTTCATCAAGATTGTAGTTGTCTCTTATTGTCGTTGCCTTCAAATCCCAGCATTCAGGAAGAGCTAACAGGAACTTAAGGTTTGAATCTTCAAGATCATACTCTCTATCAACCAATGACAAATCATTCAAAAGTTTGACAAATCTATCATATAAATCATTCAATGACTCATTAGTCTTTGAGTCAAAGTGTTCATACTCTTGAGTGAGTATTGTCTTCCTGTTCTTCTTAATTGTGTCAGTTCCCTGACATCTTGTTTCCAGAGCATCTCATATCTCCTTAGCAGTCTTGCAGTTGATTACCCTGTTTGACATTACATTATCAATGGCACTATGCAGTAAGTGTCGTACCTTAGCATCCTTAGCAATTGATGCTATGTCTTCAGCAGTATAATCACTCTTCTCCTTTGGTACGGTCATTGCTGCTTCACCTGCAACTGCAACAGCGAGTTTGGTTGGTTTGTGAGGACCTTCCTTGATTCTATCCAGGTATTCTGGATCTGTTGCTTCCAGGAACATGGTCATCCTTACCTTCCATATGGGATATTCAGATGGTCTCAGTATGGGGACTCTGATGGTCTCATACCGACTCTGAATTAGTGTCTTTGGTGGTTCCTCAGTTGTGGTAGGCTTAGTTGGAGTTTCTGTGTCCGACATGATTGTGTTTGGATCTTTAACTGTATGTAAATTAACAGATATGTTCTGATACCAATTGTTAGGTCACACACACACTGTAGAGGGGGTGAATACAGTGTATAGTACACTCAAATCGAACTTTAAGAACTTAAGTAACAGAAAACAAACTTTATTGAAACAATAAACTCTGTTACAGTATGGAACTGTTACCTCTCAGTGATGAACAAATATCACGAGAGCTGCTAGGGTTATGTAGAATAATAACTTCGATAATGATAACACTTATAGTGTAAACCCTATGCCTGTGTTTATATATTACATAGTTACAAGATAATCGCTAATTGATATGGAATATAATTCTGCTTCCTAAAATATATCAATCAGATATCTTTTCTTCCAAGTATTCCATTCTTCACGGAATTCCTTCTTCATGCATATCTCTCTTTATGTTTATCTCAATCTTCTTTCCTTTAATCAGCTACTGTCCTTATCTGATTGTCCTTCAGCACTTAAGTTCTGATATCTATCTTCTGATGATTATCTCCTGATAATATAAGTACTGATATCCTTAAGTCCTGACTTCCAGTATAAGTACTGATCAACAGTTAAGTACTGATTTATCCTGTTCACGTAAAATCTGAAAGCTAAACATAAAACACATTAGCCATGACATTATCAAATATATCTAACACATTCAGTCAAGCATCCTTCATCCGGCTATTCAAGCTAACACTTTTGAAATCAAGCCGGGCACTCACTACACCATATCTGGCTTGTAGCAACATTTTTTTTGGTATTACAAACAAAAATGTTACCTAAACTCATTAAAATTTGATTTGAGATAACATTTTCTGTTTGTGTTACAATAGCGAATACTAGATGTTACCATAGACATGATAAAATTGTTATTGTAACACTGAAGATAGTGTTAGCATTGATATTATAATTAGTGTTACCATATAACTAAATATTTTGGCAGAATATCAATTTTGGCCAAATTTTAACCAAATTTTGGGAGGTCCAGAAAATGAAATTTGACCCGCTCAATTTTCCTAAAATAAAATAAAATAGGCCATATACACCCTCTCAAGAACTCATCTCACTTAAAACTCTCAAGCATTCTTCTTCAACATCTCTTGGAAATTATAGGGTTCAAAATTAGCGTTCTCAGTTGGGTCAGAGCTTGGAGCTTGAAGATTAGGGTATTAATTAGGGTTCTCAGTCGGGTTAGAACCTGGATCTTAAAGCTTGGAGATTAGTGTTTATGTTTGTAGAAATTGGGGCTTTTTTTCTTGTAGTAATTTGGGGCTTTCTTCAGGTACGCTCCAATTTTCTTCAGTTCCACATTCAAGTAGGTATTTCTTGAATTAAATCTTGAATTTATTGAATTAATTTTTGTTGTACTTGTCAAGTTACGAACTAAAGCAATGTGCCTGACAACTAATAAGGGATTTTGATGTGTATTATGTATATCATTCTTCGATTAGTACACTTAATCTCTCAAAAGCCCATTTTTCGGATTATGGGATTACAGAGTAAACTACTAGTAGCCTGTCTTTAAGGCCGTACTCAACCTTAGTTTCCAAATTATGTATTGAAAATACCGGGGTTGGAGACTCAGTCAAATAAACAATGATATGAAATCATGTCCATTTTAATACTTGACTCGTCTAAAACCTTGAACTGTAAAGAATAGGCTTGATAACTATTATTTTTTGACAGAAAGCTTGCAGTTGTGATAAATATAACTAATATTTATTAGCTTCTGAGTAAGCATATGTAGCTAATACAGTGAAAGAAAAAATGATTAGGAAAAGGAGCAACATATACCTGGTGACATCAAGCTCCTCATCTGATTCCACATCTGCTTCAATTCATAGGGTAAGAATTATACTGTTCTCAAAACTGCATTATATCCAGAATTGTCTATAACAGACCGATTATTTTACAGGAAATCAATGACTCTCTTGCAATGAATCAAACTGTAGCTAAAGGTGAACACCAGCTCCTCGAGGGAGAATGGAACATGATATGGAGTTTGTGGATATGGAGTTTGTTGATGACCTCTTATTAGCTTTGTAGAGCTACACCGATTAATGGTAACTATAGTTCATATAAACCTATATTCATCAGGAATTTATTGGATATATGTACTTAATGTGTTTGCATTAAAATTTGGGCAAGTAGGTGACAGATCTTCCTGTATCCAAGAAACCGTTTTCTGCGGTGTGACATAATAATAGTACCTAATTGAGATAGCATATATCTATTTTCTTGTCGTTACTATCATGCTCTAGACTATAGACATGCTCTTGATTTGCCTTTGATCTGAATGTCTCTGCAGGGAGGTCTACAGCAGGTATCATGGTTCCAGTTTGTTCCTCATGAATCTGGTCTCAAGTCCTTGCCTGATCGAACGTCTGCTTTTGTAATTGGTAATTATTAATTTTGATTTTTGTCAAGTTGATTGACATGGAACATTATCTACATTTTGATAGTAGAAAGCGGACCAAAAAGATGTTGATACGCTAGTGGTTCTGTCATCCCATCAATAGTTGCAGAAGGAAGGATTTCTTAGTGCTTGGACCAATTGTTTTGTTGGACCTCGGGACCCTTCGCAGGGTATTCATAACCCTGGTAAATATTCTTAAAAATTTGACTACAGGGTCCTTCACTCATATTTTTATTCTTTTGTTTTCACTTATATTTCAATATACTTTATGGCAATAAGGTATCTAGTCACTTGCTTTTGCTTACGATATATATACAGATGAAAAGCTGAAGCTTTGGCTTTTTCTACCGGGACGTCACTCAACTGTTGTTGAGAAGGCTCAAGCTGCTGTATCTAGATTAAGAGGTAGAAATACTTTTCCTTGCTAGTGAATCTATTGCCGGAATGCTACATGTCATGTTGGTATTGGTTGTGTTGAAGCCCTTATTGTTGGTACCTTTTTTTTATAAAATTCTTGTACTCTAGTTGTTTATTCAGTATTCGCCGATCATTGACTTTGACTGTATATTTGTCCCTACTGTTGATAGTTCTGACATCTGGACTTTGGTTGGCTCCTGGGGACTTTGAAGAGGTTTCGATTGCGCTGTTTCAAGCTTTAAGAAATTTTATTGAAAGGTTATAATTTTTGTCTTTATAAATTTATTTTATCAGAGAACTTCAAAGGGTTCTAAGCTGACATCGATTTTTTCATCCAAGTCGACATTTACTTCATAAATGACAGGGCACTTGCAGGCCTTTCGTATGTTAGATTCAGGGATGTGTTTTCAAGATATCATCCCTTTTCACAGAGTGAAGAACTATTCAGGTTTAAATTATAGTCCAGTTTTTTCCTTGCCAATTTATTTCTCAATTCTTTAAACCGTGTTTCAATATGTCAATCTGGTAAATTTCAGTGGTCGTTTAGTAACATTAAGTCAATCATATATGTTACTAGCATTCCAACCATAATTATATTTATATAAAAGGATGATCTTATGTTGGGGACAGTTGCAAATTTGTCTTTTCACCTTTATACATGATTTTTTCGGGGACAGAGGATAATTGATGATGAATCAGAAAAGGTCAAGGGTTTTTCTTTGGACACAGTTGCACCATATAGGGAAAGATTAAAGATCTTGGGTCGAATAACAAATATGGAGGACATTAACTTGAGTGCAGCTGAAAAGAAGCTTATGAATGCTTACAATGAAAAGCCTGTACTTTCGCGTCCTCAACATAAGTTTTACTCGGTAAAGTTTTTTTAGTATTTTCCATTTGTAGTCTGCTTGAATAGAAACAATGTGCTATACTTATCCTATATTACTAACAAAGCAAATATTTTAGTCTATTGGTTTGGACA
The DNA here is from genome assembly GCF_009905375.1 of Apium graveolens. Classification (NCBI taxonomy): domain Eukaryota; kingdom Viridiplantae; phylum Streptophyta; class Magnoliopsida; order Apiales; family Apiaceae; genus Apium; species Apium graveolens. The sequence goes on from NC_133653.1 coordinate 50,195,003, forward strand.
TAGAATGTGTTAAAAAAACAGTATAAAGAATGTGTTTGCTGCCCTGTTTTTTATTCCTTTGTATAATATTATTTAATACTAGAATGCTGCATAGTGCATATTGAAAGTGAATTGATGAATGTGTACTTGGTAAGCTACCTCAACTATGTAATTGCAGCGGCTGACATGGAGACAGGCCCAGTCCTTTGTACTATTTATTTAACAATTCATTTTTCGAAATCTAGAACAATTTTATGAGTCATGCCATTCTCGTGATTCTTGCATTGGATTTTTCTGAAATATTTCAATTACTAAATGTACATTCTCTGCATCATTCCTCATTTTCCATATTCATATATGATAATGTAATAGTTAGTAATTAAAGACACATGCATCTTCTTACACTTGCATCAATCTAGATGCAAATTAGCTCAAATTTGTTAATTAGAAAATATTACTGCAGTGTGATAGATATTCAAACAAGTTGGAGCTATCTTGATTTTTAGATTATTTCACTCATTAATTTACTACAAAATCACTACCTTTTTTATGGTCTTTAACAGCTTCAGATTAATGGAACGAATCAAGGAGTCCATGCTTTTATTGTTCAAATTAGAGATGTAGATGGCAACATTAATCCCGTTAATCCTACGACTGCTTCTGACTGCTACTAAAAGAAATTATGCCTTGCATAGCCGATGAAGAAGAAAAAATATGAGTGGTAAGTCAATGGATGTCCATAAGATTTTTTACTTTTCATTTAAAGAAGTGAATGTCCCAGTTCTCTTTTTGTTTGGTCTCTCTCCTGCATTCCTGTATTTTTTTTGTGCAACATCTGTTTTTACAGATGCTTATTTTATTAAATTTTATTAATCTTCATCAGGTTGTTCATCAAACTAATGAAGAACTTTGCACTATAAAGGCTGTTCCAGTAGAGCTTTGATCAGTCCATCAAGGAGAAAGTACGATGATGTGGTCCACTGCACAACAGGTGTTAGTTCGTCTACTTTTAACAATATCTTGAGCTCAAAGGGAAGAGTAGTGGATATTAGTGCAAGTGCATTGGTCACATTCGCAATGAAGAAACTTACATGCTCAAAGAAACAATTGATTTGTATTTCATAAACATTAAGGGCGTGTATAAAACTCCTCCCACACATATGTGACTTGGAACTTTATATTGTGTTGAACTTAAACTTTATTTTGAGTTTTTAATTAAATGTATTTAAGTTTTTAATGTTCCAAGTGTGACCGATTGATATATTTATGTTAGTAAAAATTGAAAAAAATGTTACAATAAATATCAGAGTGTTAAAAAAGAATGTTACAATAAGATCTAAAAATGTTACCAAAAGATTGAATTAAGTGTTACAATAGTAAATATTGTGTTACAAAAGAGTCTATTCCAACATATTTTTTGTGTTACTAAATGGTCAGGTGTGTTGCAACAGAAATGTGGTTACATCTTAACTTGGTACCATAAAAATAGAAAATGTAACTATAGGTATTTTATTGTAACACATTGAGAGGTTACCAAAATTTCAAAAAGTGTAATCGTAGACATCTATTGTAGCAGTGGCAAATCCAACACCCCCAAATTCTCAAAAAATGTAATCATAGTCCATTTTTTTGCTTTAGGTAACACTTTTTGGCCATTTTAACACTTTTTTTGGTGTTGCTACAGGTCAAATATGGTGTAGTGACAATTCAGATGGTGCAAAATTCTGTTTCTTTTGGAGGTGCTGCGACTGAAGACCCCACCATGCATATCAGGAATTTTGTCGAGATCTGTAGTACTTTCAAATATAATTGTGTTACTGATGAGGCTATCAAGCTGAGGCTTTTCCCATTCTCTCTGAGAAATAAAGCTAAGGACTGGTTACATTCTGAACCAGTTGGGTCCATTACTACTTGGCAAGATCTTGCGCAAAAGTTTCTGGTGAAATTCTATGAGGAGTGCTCTTACTCAGTTTGCCCAGCAACCAACATAATCTATGTGCGAAGCTTGGGAGCGCTACAAGGAGATGCTGAGAAAGTGTCCACATCATGGTATGCCTGACTGGATGGTGATCACTGGTTTTTATAATGGTTTGGGGGCCCAATCTCGGCCCATGCTCGATGCAGCAGCTGGAGGCGCCTTGTGGGCCAAAAGCTATACTGAAGCTTATAATCTTATTGAAACTATGGCTACAAATGAGCATCAAAACCCCACTCAAAGGATGATGTCTGGGAAGGTAGCAGGTATTCTGAAAGTCGATGCAGCTATAGCTATTGCAGCGCAGCTCCACGCGTTGTCTTTGAAGGTCGATTCTTTAGCCAACTATGGAGTCAATCAGATAGTTATGGTCTGTGAGCTTTGTGCAGGTTCTCATGCTACGGATCAGTGTTCTCTTGTTAATGAATCTGTTCAGTATGTGAACAATTATCAGTGACCGCAGCAGCCTGTGCCAGCTACTTATCATCCTAACAACAAAAATTATCCCAATTTCAGCTGGAGCAATAATCAGAATGCTATTCAGCAACCATATCAATAAGGCGTAAGTAAACAGTTTAATCCACCTGGATTCCAGCAACCACAACATTACGCTTAAAGGCAATTATATCCTCAACAAGGAGGTGCTGCTCCACCTTCTAGTGCTGATTTCGAGGAGCTCAAGCTGTTGTGCAAAAGTCAGGCTGTTTCTATCAAGACCTTGGAAAATCAAATCGGTCAAATAGCCAATGCCGTGCTCAATCGTCAACCTGGCACACTTCCCAACAATACTGAAGTGCCAGGCAGGAAGGAAGCTAAAGAGCAAGTTAAAGCTATTACCTTAAGGTCTGGAAAAGTTGCTGATGTTGAAAAAGCGAAAGACGGAGAAGCTGAAGTTGTTGATGAAGAAGAGAAGCAAAAGGAGAAAGCGGCGGAACCAAGGAAGATTACTGTTGAACACACTCTGCCTGAGGGTAATACAGGGGTGAAACAGCTCTATCCTCCACCACCTTTCCCTAAGAGATTGCAACAACAAAAAATAGATAAGTAGTTCGGTAAGTTTCTGGAGGTGTTCAAGAAACTTCACACCAACATACCTTTTGCTGAGGCGCTGGAGCAAATGCCTAGTTATGCAAAATTCATGAAGAGTATTCTTTCAAGGAAGGTGAAACTGGATGACCTTGAGACCGTTGCTCTAACGAAAGAGTGCAGTGCTTTGCTGCAACAAAAATTACCTCCAAAGCTTAAAGATCCAGGTAGCTTCATCATTCCTTGCACCATCGGTAAGTTATCTTTCGACAAATGCCTGTGCGATTTGGGAGAAAACATCAATCTAATGCCATTGTCTGTTTTTAAAAAGTTGAATTTGCCCGATCCAAAGCCTACCTACATGTCTCTATAATTGGCTGATCGTTCTATTACATACCCATGAGGCATCGTGGAGGACGTGTTAGTAAAGGTGGATAAGCTCTTCTTCCCTGCAGACTTTGTCATTTGGATTTCGAGGAAGATAAGAAGATTCCCATAATCTTGGGAAGACCTTTCTTGGCTACAGGCCGTACCTTGATAGATGTGCAGAAAGGTGAATTTACTATGAGGGTGCAGTATCAGGATGTGACATTCAATGTATTCAAGGCAATGAAATTCCCTATAGAAGACGACGAGTGCTTAAAGGTGGATTTGATTGATTCTGCGGTAACTTCAGAACTTGATCACATGCTAATGTTTGACGCCTTAGAGAAAGCCTTAGTGGGGGAATTTGACAGTGACGATGAGGATGGCAATGCGCAACTACAATATCTAAATGCTTCTCCTTGGAGGCGAAAGCTAGACATGCCATTTGAACCTCTTGGTAACACTGATCTCAAGAATGCTGAAGGAAAGCTCAAACCATCTATTGAGGAAGCACCTACTTTGGAGCTTAAACCATTACCTGAACACTTGAGGTATCCTTTTTTAGGTGATGCATCTACTTTACCTGTTATTATTGCATCTGACCTTTCAAGTAGTGAGGAGGACAAGCTCTTGAGGATTTTGAGGGAATTCAAATCGGCCATCAGATGGACTATAGCAGATATCAAAGGGATCAACCCTTCGTACTGTATGAATAAAATTCTGCTAGAGGAAGGTAGTAAGCCAACTATTGAGCAATAGCGAAGAATTAATCCTATCATGAAAGAAGTGGTGAAGAAAGAAATTCTTAAGTGGCTAGATGCATGAATCATATATCCTATTTTTGACAGTTCTTGGGTGAGCCCCGTGCAATGTGTACCTAAGAAAGGAGGTATAACTGTGGTAGAAAATGAGAAGAACGAGCTCATTCCCACTCGAACAGTCATATAATGGAGGGTATGCATGTATTACAGAAAGTTGAACAAAGCCACGAGGAACGATCACTTTCCTCTTCCATTTATTGATCAGATGCTTGACAGGTTGGCTGGTCATGAGTATTATCGTCTTTTAGATGGCTATTCGGGGTATAATAAGATTTGCATTGCACTAGAAGATCAAGAGAAGACTACCTTTACTTGTCCATTTGGCACGTTTGCTTTTCTCAGAGTTTCGTTTGGCTTATGTGGTGCACCTGCCACTTTTCAGAGATGCATGATGGCTATATTCTCTGATATGATTGGAAACAATGTCAAAGTGTTCATGGACGACTTCTCCGTCTTTGGACATTCGTATGATGAATGTTTGAATAATCTTCGTTCGGCGCTCAAAAGGTGTGTGGAAACTAATTTGGTGCTCAATTGAGAAAAATGTCACTTTATGGTGCGAGAATGCATTATTCTTGGGTATAAAGTCTCTAGCAAGGGTCTTGAGGTGGACAAAGCCAAGGTGGGAGTCATTGAAAATCTTCCACCACCTACTTCTGTGAAAGGAATCCGTAGTTTTTTTGGTCATGCGGGTTTTTATCGGCGTTTCATCAAGGACTTCTCGAAGATATCTAAGCCGTTGTGCAACTTGCTTGAGAAAGATGTGCCTTTCAAATTTGATGATGAATGCTTGGCGGCATTCGAGACTCTCAAGAAGAGTTTGATAACTGCACCAGTTATTACGACACCTGATTGGACATAACCTTTTGAGATGATGTGTGATGCGAGTGATTATGCAGTGGGAGCAGTTCTTGGGCAGCGCAAGAATAATCTTTTACATGTGGTCTACTATGCTAGTAAGACTCTAAATGGAGCTCAAATGAACTACACCACTACTGAGAAGGAGCTCTTGGCTATAGTCTTTGGTTTCGAATTTTTTTGATCTTATCTGCTTGGGACAAAGGTGACAGTATTCACTGATCATGCTGCCATTCGCTATTTGGTCTCAAAGAAGGATTCGAAGCCTAGACTTATTCGTTGGGTGCTCTTGCTATAGGAATTTGAGTTAGAGATCACGGATCGAAAAGGTACTGAGAATCAAGTAGCTGACCATCTCTCTATATTGGAGAATCCCGGTTCGACTTCACAAGATAAGACATTGATCAACAAATCTTTTCCGGATGAGCAGTTGTTCACAGTTCAGGAGGAAGAGCCATGGTTCGCAGATATTGTGAACTATCTTGTCAGCAATATATTGCCTCCTAATATGAATGCAGCTTAAAAAAAGAAGTTTCTGCATGAGGTGAAGTGGTACATGTGGGATGAATCATATTTATTTAGACATGGAGCTGACCAGATCATCAGGAGATGTATCCCATTCTGTGAGACGGAGGGGATATTACGAGACTGCCATTCCACAGTTTATGGTGGACATTATGGTGGTGAAAAGACGGCAGCTCGTATTTTACAAGCAGGTTTTTTCTGGCCTACGTTGTTTAAGGATGCGCATCAGTTCGTTTTAAGGTGTGATCGTTGCCAAAGAGTGGGGAATCTTACTAGAAAAGATGAGATGTCTTTAAATGTGATGCTTGAAGTCGAGGTCTTTGATGTGTGGGGAATCGATTTCATGGGACCATTTGTCTCGTCCTGCAATAATCAGTACATCATGCTGGAAGTAGATTATGTCTCGAAATGGGTAGAAGTCAACTCTACCGACGAATGATGGAATTGTAGTGTTGAATTTTATCCATTAGCAGATATTCACAAGGTTTGGAACGCCACGGGTAATCATAAGTGATGAGGGGTCGCATTTCTACAATCGTAAGTTCACTTCTATGATGCAGCGCTATAATGTGAATCATCGTGTTGCTAGTGCCTATCATCCGCAAACGAATGGTCAAGCTGAAGTGTCTAATAGAGAGATCAAGCGCATTCTGGAGAAAGTTATTTGTCCGTCAAGGAAGGATTGGTCTTTAAAGCTCGATGAAGCTGTTTGGGCTTATAGAACAGCATACAAGACTCCACTTGGGATGTCCCCGTTTCAACTTGTTTATGGTAAGGGATGTCATTTACCCGCGGAGCTTGAACATAAGGCTTATTGGGCGTTGAAGAAGTTGAACCTTGATTTAGATGCAGCTGGGAAAAAGCAAATGCTTCAGTTAAATGAACTTGATAAATTTCGACTTCAAGCGTACGAGAACAACAAAATGTATAAGGAAAAAGTAAAAAGGTGGCACGACATGAAGCTATCTCTTAAGTTATTCGTGCCAGGGAAACAAATTCTTTTATTCAACTCTCGCCTCCGACTTTTTCCTGGAAAGTTGAAATCAAGGTGGTCTGGACCTTTTATTGTCAAAACCGTATTTCCACATGGAGCGGTGGAGATTTTTGAGAATGATCCGGGCCAAGCATTCAAGGTTAATGGTCAGAGATTGAAGCATTACTATGGGGACACGGCAAACCGGGAAGTGGTTAGTGCCGTTTTATTGTCGACTTGATCGAACTCCTCTACGTCAAGCTAATGACGTAAAATAAGCGCTTCTTGGGAGGCAACCCAAGACTTTAACCTTTAGGAACCTTTAGAAGTTAGTACCATATCAAAAAAAAACCAAAAAAATCAGAAAATTGGGTAGAAAAAACTTTTTTCCAGAAACCCCTTGGGCGCCCGCTCAGGAAAGCTGGGCGGGCCGCTCAGGATACTGGGTGCCCGCTCAGGAAGGCTGTGCGGCCGCTCAGGACCCGACTGTCAGAATTTTTTTTGCCTTATAAAAAAATTCAAAAAAAATCAGAAAAACCCAAAAATAAAATACAAACCCACAAACCACGATTTCTTTTACACAACGCACGTTTTATCTCCCACAAACCCCACTCTTACTCTAATTTTAACCCTAATTCCTACCTTATATATATACACAACTCCTCCATATACACTCCCATATACTTTCAACTTGAAAACTCTCTCCTACACTCAAAACACAACTCTTAAACACTTTTTCTCAGTTTCAATGGCACCTAAGAGATCCCGAACTATTGATAGCAGCAACACCGTTCCTACTGCTGATTCTTCGAGGGGAACTGATGCGAGACCTCGTTTGATGGATAGGGCTGCTGAGGAGGAGTATACTAGGCTTCTGGCTAAGCCGATTTTGAAGGAGAGGGGATTTTTACGATCAAGGAGGGATGGTGAGTTATTACCGATGATTGTGAAGAAAGGGTGAATTTCTCTTTGTTAGTCACCGGAGGCGGTTCCAATGAGTGTGGTTCGCGAGTTTTATGCGAACGCCAAGGCTGAAAAGAATGGGTTTACTGTTGTTCGTGGGCTTAATGTGGATTATGAGCCGGAGGCGATTCGCCGTGTTATTGGGCAGCGACAACGGAAGCCCACAGAGGAGAATTGGAATGAGAAGACACCCGAGGATTTTGATTTGGATTTGATTGTGGCTACCCTCTATCAGCAGGGCACGGTGTGGAGGTTCAAGACGGGATCTAATGATTATCGTTCTTTTCCGGCGATTGTGATGAATATGTATGCCCGTGCATGGAATGCCTTTATTTGTGCTAATATTTTGCCTACTTCGCATGCACATGAGGTTAAAGTCGAGAGAGCAAGGTTGTTATAGGGGATCTTGAATGAGGAGTATTATGTGGACCTTGGGGAGTTCATCTACCAAGGGATTTTGAAGTTTTTGAGGGGGCGAAGCACATGAACATCCCTTATGCATCTAGTGTCACGAAGCTGTGCAGAGCAGTGGGAGTTCATTGGTCTTCTCACGAGCAGCTGCAGATGCATGCCGCTCCTATTGACTCAGCGACTCTGAATGCGATGCCGTAGAGCATGGTTTGGGATATCGTCTTCCAGGAGGATGTTCAGCAGCTGGTGCTACCATGGCTAGGCTCAGTCAGGGTCATGATGAGGCAGACTCTTCTAGAGTCCAGGAAGATGCTGGGATGGCTGATGCCCAGTATAGGAGGCTATCGAGGAGGATGGATGCGATGTATGAGTCGGAGAGAAGGTTCGCTCAGGAGCTCACCCTTGCACTTGGGACTGCTTTCAGAGGCCTTAGAGCTGACATCCAGTGGCCCGTTTTTGGTGAGGACTCTGATTATCCGCCTCCTGACACTCCACCCTCTGAGGGTGATGATGATGATTTCTCCGAGTAGGTATACCTTGTGTTCTTTTCTACTACCTTCACTGGGGACAGTGAAGATTTTAAGTTTGGGGGTGGTAGTTAAGGAATATTTTTGTGTGTGTGTCATGTAGTTACATATTCATGATAGTTTAGTTCATATAGTTGCATATTTTTTCCATATAATAGTTTTTTTTTTATTATTTTATAGCTTTATTTATCATGTCATTTAGCTCTGCATATACCATGATCCCTTTGCGTTACTTTACCGATTGATTTGTGATATTGATGCAAGTGTATTGATAGCGTTACAGTGATGATTGAGTCTTGTAGGTTGACATGCATGCTAGAAACACTTGTAATTTCACTAAGTCTTAGAGTATACTTAAGGACTAGAGGGTTGTCATGGTTTGATGGTTTTTGAGATTAATCTATTGATAATGCTTAGAATTTATGATAGACTCTTAATGATAAAAGGCATGAAAAGAAAAAAATTGGAGTAAAAATTGGAATTCATTGCTAATTATGGCTAGGCGTCAAATGGCTAGTAGTCGGCTCGTATTTTTATGCGAGTAGTCTAGGGTTGAGCAAGATGGAGCGAAACGCACTTGCTCAAAAATTTGAAAAAAAGAGAAAAAATAGAAGAAAAAAAAAGAAAAGAAAGAGAAATAAAGAGTTAATGCATAATTGATCACGAGTGGGCTCTTTGATATTCGAGTTATTAAGTTCTTAGGGGACTTTGTGCCTAGTGACCTAAAGCTTTTATAGTCTTGGATTCGCTAACCTAACGCTCGCTAAATATATGCCATTGCATAAGTCTTTGTGGACCTCACTCATTGCACGGTCCAATTAAGCATTTGTTGTGTGTTGAATAAAAGCATAATTCCGTACTAAGCTCCAGTGATCTTGCAGTGTTATAAGTCATTTTATGCCAAAAATTTATTCTTCGTATAATCATGTGATTTCCTTGAGGATAATCGAGTTATGATAATTGATCTAGTTTCGAAGCATATCTGTTAAGCATCCACACACACCACGTTTCTAGTTGTATGTTAGTTTCAATGATTTGATTGATCTTTATTCGCCTAATTGCATTGTTGAGATGTTATGAGTTGGTTGGTTTAGTCATTGTGAGGGGGATCGCTGCATTTCATGTAGATTGCATTCATGCATGTTTTTGTTTTATTTTGAATCTGTGACGCTTGAGGACGCATCGATTTAAGTTTGGGGGTGTGATAAGTGGCATTTTATACCACTTAGAACGTCTTATAATGGCTTGAATTGATGTCTTGAAATCAGGTATTTTGTGTATTTGATGCATTTTTCTAGTGTTTTTGCATTTCAGGGTATAACTTGCGTATGTATGAAGAATTCATTATAAATAAGCCTAGGGAAGTGTTGGCATTGGTTGTGGGAAGTTAGGAGCCGAACGCAGCAGAAATCGGGAGCAGAATGAGAAATTTTCCGGTAGCCTGCTGGGCGCCCGCTCAGGAATGCTGGGCGACGACTCAGGATGCTGGGCGCCCGCTCAGGAATGCTGGGCGGCCGCTCAGGGGCGATAATTTTAAATATTGATTTTTTATAATCCTTATTCTGTTGGACTTCTGAGATGGCTGGTTCTTGTGGGCTTCTATATAAGTAGTTCTCAGAGACATTTCACAAAAGCGTGGTATCAAGCAAGGAGAAAGGAGAGAAGGAAGAAGACCGTTTTAGCACATCGCAATGAAGAAGATGAAGCATACGTTTTCTTGTGATTCTTTTATTCGTTGTATCAGTGGATGCTAGTTTTCTTTACTTTAAACCTTATTACTCTTGTGATGTACTCTGGTTTTAATAAGTATTTTTATTAGTTTATATTATGTGTTATTATCATGTTTCATATGAACCCGTGGTGACAATGAGTTCTATCATGGGCTAATCGTGATCATGAGGTCGTAACGGATTTACTATGGATTTCTTTAGTTAGTTGTTTAATACCTTAGTGTGTGATGATTGTATCATATCTAGCATAGGTTGCGCTTATTCGTCTTATGTGCGTCGCGTACATATAAGATAGGCTGTTAATCTCTTGTGAAGCGACGATGGATCTTGAGGTTTAGAACTTTCCATGCTAGCATAGGTTCATGTATGAGTATGCATGATTAGTGGGTAACTCTAACCGTTTTTACTTGCCCTGTGTAATCATAAAGAATAACTTGTGCTTAAATCGTTATGTTGTCAAATTTTGTAGACATATAGGGTCTCAACATAATGATGCCTATTCAAATTCTATCTTAATTGTGGACATTTGGTAGAATGGTAATAGTACAACGAAAGTTGGCTTTTATCAGTTTTCGTGCTGTTCGATTAATATCATCACCATTTCATGCTAAGGGTAATAACGATAACTATTGAAGGAAGTAGTAATGAAGTTATGATCTCATGTGTGTTTAATATTGATTAATTCAAGTGTCAATTAAGTGTTTAATTCTCATAGTTAATTGTAGTTAATAATTAGTTAATCAAATTTAGTGTTATAATTTTGACATTGAGAAGTAATCATACAGTGGTGAGTAAGTATTAATTGAACATAATTAGTCTGAGTCTCTGTGGGAACGAACTAGAAATTATTCTATATTACTTGCGAATGTGTATAATTGCGTGAATTATTAGCGCGTGTTTTATGCCTAACAGCATGCTGTCAATTTTTGTTAATATTTTTGGGGCTTTAATTCCTCAATTGTTAATGCTTGACACTTTGTGTAATTGACTTGAACAAAAGCTTCAATGGAGTCTGCAGTATTCAATCTTATTGAAGACCTTGATCAATCGCTACCAATTGGAAGATTAAGGCTAGAGTAACTAGGATGTGGACCAGCGTTAGCTCTGAGAATGGATCAGTCAAAGGATATAATGTCATTCTGCTTGATGATGATGTAAGTCTTATGTTGTAAAATTTTATTATGGTATTACGTAAAATCCTACCTTCTTTTGTATACCAAATGTAACATCCTTTTTTGTTTTAGAATAATCACGCCCATGCATTTGCTTATCCCAATATTTGGAATGTATTCAAAACTCCGGTGATTGAAGGAGGCGTTTATGTTTTTGACCAATTTTCTGTGAAAGATGCTGTCAGTAATCTGAAGCCTGTACAAGCTGATATCTGCATCAGATTTTCACAATATTACTACGGTCACCGTCGTTGAAGACGATGGCATGGTTCCTGCCTACAAATTTGAGGCCAGCAAATATCAGCCACAACAACAGGCTGAATTTGCTCTAGGTGACCTTAATATATACTCTTTTGGTTCAGATTATTAGTTTTTTAAAATGCGTACCTTAATATTTCACTGCATTTTATCTTCACTAAATTAAATATATTGCTCTGTTTAATTTATATGTAATTGGAGTTATTGAGGATTTTGAACCTCTAACGAAACTTGACACAAAATTTGGCATGTGAGACATTGTCAAATTCAAGATTTGTGATTCCAGGTTTGTCGAATGTATTAATATTTATCCTGTAATTATAATTATTTTCTGAGTCCGCCTCTAATGTGGAAGTTGTATATCCTGAAATATATGTTCATTTTTTCAATATAGTAATCAGCATAAAGTCAGGTTTTGGGGAGATCTTGCTGTGTTGGCCAATAACATTTATAATAAGGAACTCCAGTCTCCAGTCATGCAATAATAACGAGTACAAAAGTTACAACTTTCATGAGTAAGTCTCTTTAACTACTTAGTATAAATGACCTTGACACTATACAACAATTTCCTGAACTATATTGCTTTGATTTAGATACTGTGCAGATTGTACTTTGCCATCTCCAAATTGTACCTCAACCAAGATGATGAATCTGTGCCTGATCATGAGGATGAGGTACTACAACTAAGAATTATAATAATTACATAATTATAGCACGTTTGCATGTGTAATAACAGTTGATATAGGAGGCTGAGTTAATAAACATCAATGTTTACCTTTGTAGGTTGAAGGAGGGATATTTGTCAAAGAGAGAAAATATCTTAAGGCGGCAAAATCTGAATTTGTTCAAACCCTTTATGGAAATAATGACATTAAAGGATCTCAATGAAAAACTGACATATGATGACTTGAAGGTTTTATAACCTTTATTAAAAATTTGCACGACACAAACATATTGAAGTGAATTTATTTTTAAATCTGAACTTTTTTCACTTCAAACAGAAAAGGATATACACCCGTTCTCAGTTTTTAAGGTGGATGAGGATGTAGCATGGTGGTTTTACAGTTGTAACAAATGTCAACATAGAGGTAGAGCGGCTTGACATGAGATTTCGATGTAATAATTATCCTCGCATAATTCGGGTGCACCCTAAAAAGGGTAGAACAAATTAGAGTTTATCAAAATTTATTATGCTTACTCTGTATTAAAGTCAACTTTCAATACTTATCACATAATTCCTTATAAATTTAGGTTTCGTATCATGGTCCTTTGCCGAAGATGATACATTTCATGTAATTGTTATGCTCATGGGACCGAGCTCCAAGAAGGATTGTTGGCACAAGTACAACAAAAGCATATAATGATTTTGAGAAGGTATAAATTCATTACAACAAAGCAGATCCAATGTAATGTTCTAAATTTTCAATTAAAGTATTTAAATAATATTATTATTATTTAAAGTATTGATTTGGTTCTTGACGTAAGTCTGAGTTATATTATTATTTGATATGAATTGATTGGTATAAATATATAATAAGTACCTATAGTTCTATAATTTTTTATGTTGTTTTGGTCATATTCTAAGAATTTTTAATTTGATAAAATTTGCAGGAGAAGTAATACAACAGTTTATCACTCAATTATTTTACTTGATGTTATGTACGAAAGCTGGATTGGATTGGTGTTTAGCATTTATGAATTTTGTTTTAAATAATGACCATTATCACATTGTTATCATCATATTCTATCTTTCAAAACTTTGTTTTCCGAAATTGATGCAAATAAATTTTGCAGATTGGACAAGTTTTACGTACTATGATCCAGTTTCTTTCAATTTCCAGAATTTCTATAATAATTTCCTTCAATACTTTATATCATTATTAAGGATTGCTTCATATATTTATCTATGTAATCCGGTACTTAGATTCCTGTTTTTAGTTTTCTTTAATTCTATTCGTTTTACAAATTATTAAACTTAAGATATAAAAGATTGACCAAATATTTATACTCCACAAATACTCAATCAAACTTTTCGATAAACATACGATAAATTGTAAACATACGATATTATTAAACTTTTCGATAACCAATTATTAAACTTATGACTCTATATTTTTGGTAGTTAATCAGAAATTGTAAACATACGATAAAACAAAATAATTTCTAACTACTCTACAAAAATATAACAACTTAAACCCAGTAATTCCAATAAAATGTTCCCGAATCAATAAAGTAGTTACACAACCATAGTAAATTAACATGTTAGAAAAACATGATGAGAATGAGAAATAGTAGTCTAGTAGTCTGAGACATTAACAGAACCGAAAAAACATAGTCTTAAAGCTGCTTTTATGGGAAAAACATCTCAAGGCCTGTGTGGGAAAGTCACCAGAAAAACTACAGCCTATTCTTCAACAATTGAAATACAACTGTTTCATGTAATGATATCTCATTGTCTTTAACAAACTGATTCCAACCACTTGAAAACCTAAACATCTTCCCCGATTTGACAACATCGACATACCAACTCCCGGCAGCAGTTCTCAAATTTACCATGTCACCAGCTATCCATTGTCCATTTGGTGATTCAATGTAGCTCGGGATATACTACAATATACATGTAAAAAATAAGTACAAGTCAAAGTATTAAAAAACAGAGCAACTGTTCAATAAAATTTTATAAAATATTTTCGTACCACTCCATGAGAGTGTTGTCCACATTGGATGCTGTCATGACATGGGTAAAAGTCATGTTCTCATTATTGTGAACATCAACTTCCAGGTTAACAGGAAGTTGAACAGCTTCATCATCAATCTCTATTTCTGACTCTGTAGTATAAATAACATTAAATTAAAAAAAATGAATATGTAAGTTTAAAATTAATTACATGCTTTGTATAGTAGGTATAACCTGAACTTTCGGAATCTTGGTCAAGCATCATTGCTTCCACATTGAATTATCAAATATCATAATAAAAAAGTTTCCTTCACAAAAGTAGGTAAACAAAACTTTTTCAGTCTCGCTCAAACCATATTCTCGCACAAGATCTTCAATACCATACATCTTTCTCTCAGTTTTGGAACACGTTCTTTCATATCGACTTTCATTTCTCATGTAGAACTGGACTTTAGGTGGTAGCAGCTTCCCAAATGCTCTCCAGAAATGTGCAGGAATTGGCTATCAAAGATTAATAAAGTACCAGCTTTTACATTTTACTAATAAATGGATAAATTACTAAAGTGCACAGAATTATAGGCTCTGTACAAGTGGATATGGCCGATAATACTGTAATCTACTTTTTTACCTAAATATCAGAAAATAAAATAACTGACTTCGACTGAAAATAGTGTTCTTACAATTTCTCCATTTTGAAATACAGGATTGTTGAGAAACACCAGGAACTTCCATTCTATTCCAGTCATTAAATTTAAAAAAACATATCATTCATAAGAAACTTTATTTTTATTATAGTAGTCCAACAAGAGTTTTATGAAGTTTTTGTATAGTACCTTGATCATCGAAAGTGCCGCGTGAAATTGTCCTATTCTTGAAGTATATAACCTCGCAGAGGTCATCCTTCAAACAATCCACAAAGAATTTCCCAGAGCCCTTATAAGAAATAAAAGTGGAACCCAACAAACCCCGACAATCAATGTTAAACTCTTTCATGTGACAGAGAGACTGTTCCGACTTCTTGAAATTCACATAGCTTTCATGTCCATTAGCAAGTACAAGAATTACTTTACTAGGAATAGATTCTCGAAGACTATTGACAAAGTTATCAGGTAGTTTCTGGAAATTGACAAATTTGTTTTCACATTAGTACTTTTAAATCATATAATATCATTAAACTCTTCAGGCATGCAATAAGATTAAATGATAGTAGAATGCACATTACCAGTATAGTAGTAAAATATACCATTTCACGAAGGTCTCTGTCATCACGTGGGAGAGTTACAAAGAACGATGGATTTTCCTCGCTAAAGTACCTAAGCTGATTTAAAGTTGGATAAAGAGCACACATAATATGTAGAGTTAAAAATGATGAATATACTATAGTACATTACAAGGATTGATAGTGAATTTTAGTTTACCTCTCTGAATCTTTCAAGGTTTGCATGTCTGCACTACGGAAATCAGTATTTCCACTCATATCTGCAATATAAATAGGCAATATAGCTCTTATGAAATTACAATGATTGTATATCAAAGCCTCTGTAACACTATCATCTCCTAATTCATCTAAAAAATAGCAAGACTGTTCCGATATTACTTTCCAGAAAAAATGTACTAAATCAACTGTCAATTAAGTAGCAAGAATGAGGAACACATTCAAATCATTATACCCATTGCAACAAACTAAACTTTGGAAATCAGTCTATGGTATCACGACTGAAAAAAACAGAGTAGAACAAGTATTCACTATTACTAAAGCCATTGTATTCACCATTACTAAATTATCAAAATTCTACACCGAGTATAACAACAAGGACCGTACAATTACAATAGAGTATCGCATATCAAATGACTTGGTCATGACTTTAAACAAAATAAAAATCTACAATTGTGAATTCATATCGAATTCTATATACCTCGATGTTTACTACTGCTAAAAGTAAAAATCAATTTCTCTGCTTCTCACATTATGCGGAGACTACTAAAAAAATGATAAATTCGGCACCGAGTATAACAGATAATGTACAATTGAGGAAGAGTGTCCCATATCAAATTCCTTACCATGATTTTAAACAAAAGGAAAAACTACAATTGTGAATGCATATCAAATAGAACATACCTACATGTTTACTACTCATAAAATAAAACATCAATTTGCTCTGCTTCTCAAATTATGCAGATATATTATCTATAACCCAATCTGATTAAGTCTTTACATGCATCAATTAAGATCAATACAACTTGAATTACATTCTCAATGATCATACAGATCAGACCAGATAAGTTAGATAAACTACTATAACAACCGATTGGGACAAATTGAAGCATACAACCGAACTTCAAATTAAAGAAACAGTAACAGAGGATTGAGGAATTAGTACCTTAGTGTAGATTATTGAGGATTGAGCTTGGTCTGAGGATTGATAGACCTTCTACGCCGGGGATTTGAGCAGGAATCGAGAGAAACAGCCGGTACTATATCTGCATGCAACCCCTTTTGTATACTAGATAGAAGTAATAAATTTAACTACTTTTGACCTATATCTTTTTTATGAACCAATAAATAAATTTGTATTTTATCACTAAATAATTTAAAAATAATTTAATTTAATTACGTAATAAATGAAATGAGATATGTTGAAAATATTTGAATTTTACATAATTATTAGAATAAATTTAAAATTGTATGAGTTGTGAACGGAATGTTGTGTTAGCGGAGAAAAAAAATAATGATTAACAATTTTGTAATAGAAATATATTACATAATTTAAGAAAATTTAAAAAATAAGCCTTTGGCATTTTTTATAAGCAAGACTCTGACATTTTTTAGAATACAATGAAAATTAAATGAGTTGTGGACAAATTTAAGTGTTTGCGGGAAAAAATATTCTTTCTATGAATCAATAATTTTTTTATTGTATCACTAAATAATTTAAAACTAATTTAATTTAATTACGTAATAAATCAAATGAGATATGTTGAAAATATTTGAATTTTACATAATTTTAGAATAAATTTTAAGTTATATGAGTTGTGGATGAAATGTTGTGTTAGCGGAGAAAAAATAGTGATTACTAATTTTATAATTATAACATATTACATCATATTATAGAAAGTGATACAATATTTTAACGCTATAGTTTCTCGAGAGTTATTAATAAACTCTCGATGAAACCCTAAACTTTTCGATGATAAAATTTTAATGCTATAGTTTCTCGAGAGTTATGAATAAATGTTATTTACTGCATGAGCTCAATAGAAATTTAATTTGAACGGTACGGAAACAATAAAATTTAGATGCATAATCCAAATTTAAACCAATGAAATACATAAGATTAATACATCATCTTTCAGACACAAAGTACTGGATCACATTCATCTACTTTCCAATTTAATAGAGATTAACCGCACTATTTGATAACTATATCGAATATTAAGTCTTCTTGATGAAAAGTAAAAACCAAGGTATAATCTTTTTCCAGCTCATTATCTGTTGTAAATTGGTTCCATCCAGGAGTGAATCGAGGCAATCCAGTAGAACACACTACCTTAACATTCCATGTTAGAAGCCCCCTCCTCAAGGTTACATTTTCACCATTTATCCATCTCCTACCATTTGGCTGTATAGCTGTTGTGATATACTGTAAAAAAATATCATTTTTCAATTAATTAGCCACAACTTGAGTAAACTTTATATTGTATTTGTGAACATATTGTAGGTGAATTGAAGGATTAGTGTAACAATACCGCTCCATGACATGTGTTGTTTATATTTGAAGTTGTCAGCGTTGCGGTGAACTGCATCGCCATTACTTGATCATTTTCCTCATCAATTACACCCTCTTCTACAACATCTTCTGCTGCTCCTTCAATATCCACATCAAATATTCTTCTTCTTTCTGTATTCCTGCTTCAGGAATTTCTGCAGCATCATCAACCTCTTCTTTAATATTCATGTCAACAATCTGTTCTATTTCCGCAGTTCTACCTTCAAGCTCTTCATTAACATCTGCAGATAATTAAGAAAATGTATTAAGATGAATATTTTCATAAATAGCTTCTCCATTATTAGCGAATGAGTGCATTGCTTCAATAAGTCTTAACATTTTAACAAGAATATTATATGACTAATATTCGGTATCCTAATTACCAGACAAATTAAATGATATGCAGTACTTAAAGTATTACCATTTCTTGATGAACATCTGACAGGTAATTTTTCAATTTTTGAACTATAAAAAATGATAGTGTCAAACTTCCCAGATCCTCTGTAGGTAAGCAACATAAAATCCTTCCTCTCGAACATTTTATCATTTACTAGCTCCAGTAGATCAGAAATCTTCCCAGTAGATTCAGAGTACTGACAATTGTATATCATTCCATTTTTTAATATCAACTGTACTTTGACATGTATTAACTGTCCAAAAGAGGTGTGAAACTTTTCTGGTATGGTCTGTCACAAGCATCATAAGTATCGCTAGGTTTAGAAGTTATTATTGCTACAAAAAAGAGATACTGATCATAGTGCGGGAAAATAATGATTAGGCAATTTAAAGCTTACTATTACTCCAGAGTCTACTCATCGACAATACCAAATACCATGAACTTGCAATCAGTTCCACTTATTGTATCTATAAATTAATTATCATTATCCAATTTTAGTCATAGTGAATAATGAAAATAAAAATTCTCTCTCAAAACAAATAAGTAAAAACTTTGTATAAATGTGCATTTACCTCTAGAAGATAAATGCGACCGGTAAGCGAGTCTTGCAGAAGTATAATCTACTTCAATTGCATCAGGATTTAGCGCACATACCACAAATTGTCCCAGGTCCTCATGCTTGAAAATCAAAATTGTAGCTCTAACTTCTTTCAAGAACCATGTACGCTTTACAAAACTGTGGTCTTCCTGTGAATACTTGACATCTAATTGATGACCATTTGGTAACCCAAACCAAACTTTTTTTGGTATCACGCTTGCAAATGTTGTAGCCATCCTCTCTGGTATAAATCAGTTAAATTAAAAAAAACTCATTAGTAAACCATACTTGCAGCAATCTATTATTATAGCAAAATTAATATGTTAAATTTGTACAATATTAAATAAAAAACTTTCCACTACATTTTGTACATAGTTACCGGATTTAAGAATTACAATAAACTTTGGAAGCTTGGATACAGAAATCTCCACCTAATAATTACAGGAACAGAAGATAATTATTTATAAATTTAAAAACCATTGAACTTGATTCTATTAATATGAATTGATATGATTACATACCATCTTCTCCTTCTGCTTCAATTTCAAATTTGTTTTAGGAATATTTGCATCTTTTGTTAGTGACAACCAACTACAAAATTCCTGTAATGGATTGATCTCATCTGTTTCTTCGATTAAAAGACCTTTTCCTTTTCTCTGTCATCAAATTTATGTTCAATCTCCATATCTGTAAAATATGTAATTAAGAAACATATGTCCAATAAGTATAAATTTAAAATCATAAAGATTTTAAGACATTGATAAGTAACATACCTTCACCTGAATCCAAATGAACCCGTAGAAACCAATCTTTTCCAATCATCTATTTTCCTCTAATACGCCTTTTCAAATAATCAATATCTAATCCATCTTCCTGAAATATCCTTGCTGAAATGATATCACTATCATCCATTGTAAATAAAAGTGTATCTCTTTCACGCAAATAAAATATCCTTAACACATATCCAAGGCAGTTAAAATATCCATTTGTCGAGTTGTATGAAATGAAAGATTCATGACCTTCAAGCGAGATTATCATTATTTTCATGAGCTTTTCACTGTATTTGTACCACACCAAACTTGGTACAACCTTGGAAAAAACAATAAACAATGCAATGTTTACAGATTACACTTAAAAACACAAACACAAGACAAACACACAAACATATATATTATATATACAGCCTTTTCCATTAAATCACATAAAAAACTACTTAAAAACCTCCACATGCCAGAGTATCTTTAGAGACGATTTTCAGAAATAATTTTGGCACAAACAAGTTTCCTCCCAAAAAATAAAATAATTTATAAGTTTGTAATATTATAGAATATCCGTAATTGAATCAATTTAAATATAGAATTTAAAGTAGTTAATTTATCATATTACTTCTATCAAGATCTTTCTCATACACATTTTGTTTATAGATGCAAACATTCACATTGTTCACATTTTCTATATCATTATGCATCCTGTACATCACTATAGAATCATCAATTCCAAGTCCGGTGTCTGATACAAAATCAGACCAGCCTTTCCCAAATCTGCAATGGCCTCCAAGCCTCTCCACCTCACATTTCCATTCCTTAGTGGTGAACCTCAGACTGACAGAGTTTCCATGTTTGAATTTTTTATAGAAATTCTCTGTTCCTGACTTCATTGTCTGTCATATATGCAAAAATTTGTTCAGGTATCCAGCATATGCACACTGGTATTAAAGTATGAATGCAACCTGATATGGAAAAAATTGCAAATAAATCTTACCAGATCAATCCCATCACCTAGCAAGTCTGCACTATTTACGCTAATACGGTAAGCTTCAGTTTTATTTAGGAAACCATCATAAACTAACATAGCAACAGATTTCTGAAACTGAATGTTTCCATAGACAACCATGAATTCTTCGTCTTTCCATTCCGGTTTATTTAACATCCACTCATTTGGTTCTATCATCGGGTAGTTTATTTCAATTGCCACTTCCTTATATATCTTGACATTAAAGACCCCATCTCCATGATAATCAAATAAAATAAGATTATATATCGTAATTCCATAAACTCCATAAAGCGAGAAAGACCACATAATTTTCCGATTTCTGAATCATATCGAGCACGCCATTTATGTGTTTTACATATATCTTCAAGTCAGTTGGAATTCTTCCACCACAAACACTTTTAAAATCCTCCGACACTCTCTGATGAAGTACCATTATATCAAATACATTTAAATATAAACATAAATTTGACACTATATAAATTAACGTTGTAAAATATACACTTACAAAGTGCCCAAAATCAGAGACTTCTACATTTTCTGCTAGAAAGCTACATATACTCTCTTCATTATCTGTATAGTTGGTATTATGTTAATGTACCTAAATAAATGCAGTATATACATTCTAGGTTAAATTTTTACCTAAATTAAATTTGACATTCTTCCCTAGAACTGGATCCATTCTTCATCTGTAATTACATAATAAATTTGTTCCAATCAATATAAAGCACGTTATTTTACTTAGATATTACATGCATGAGATACAAATCAAAGATTTTACAAGAACACTACATGTATAGGATACAAACCTTGGGAATTACATGAATTTGAGCAAGTAATGTTCTTAAATTCTATATAACAGTAATCGATTAAGTTAAGGTGTATACTTTAAAACTCTATCAATCAAGCAATATAATCTCAAGTTCTAACACTGATTCATGGTTCC